>NC_133452.1:142887441-143531672 GCF_048565385.1 Saimiri boliviensis | reverse complement strand
TTTTCTTGGTTCTTTGCACCTCATATAAATTTTAGATCAGATTTTCAATTTTCCTGCCTAAAACCCTGTGGGGAGTTTGACTTATTTGGTGTTAAATTTTCACTGGATGTCAGACTGCTCCCTTTTTCTGTTTCTGACTTTTATTATTTAAATTATGATGTTTCATAGAGAATGATAGCAGGATTACAAAATATCAGAAAGCAGGGACAGTATATATATATATATATATATATATATATATATATATATATATATATATTTAAATGTTAAACATATCCTCAAGAAGAAAGCCCTTTTAAAGTTTATAACTGGTTTTCACAATAGATGTGTTCGAATAGCCATGCAGTCAAGATTGGTGGAACAATCTAGCATTTTATGGGAAGCTCCATATCCTGGGAGGAGTAGGAGGTATAGATGGAGCTCTTAATTGCTTCTGCAGAAACAAACTATGTGAGGGTTCATGAAACTCTCAGGGATCTATAGACATATTCTCAACGAGTCCAGATTTCTCCATGTTGGTCAGGCTGGTCTTGAACTCCTGACCTCAAGTGATCTGCCCGCCTCGGCCTCCCAAAGTGCTGGGATTACAGGTGTGGGCCACTGCACCCAACCCAATAATTGATACTACCATTCAACCAGCAATCCCATTACTCAAAGGGAAATAAACCATTTTACCAAAAAGACACATACACCTGCATGTTCATCGTAGCACTATTCACAGTAGCAAAGACATGGAATCAACCTAGGTGCCCATCAGTGGTGGACTGGATAAAGAAAATGTAGTACATACATACAGTGGAATACTACACAGCCATAAAAAAGAACAAAATCATATTTGCAGCACCATGCATGCAGCTGCTGGCCACTATCCTAAGTGAGTTAATGCAGGAACAGAAAACCAAATACCACATATTCTTACTTCAAGTGGAAGCTAAACATTGGGTACTCAGGGACATAAAGACGGGAACAGTGGACACTGAGGACTCCTAGATGGGAGAAAGAGGGAAGGGGCAAGGGTTTAAAAACTACCTATTAGGAGCCGGGCGCGGTGGCTCAAGCCTGTCATCCCAGCACTTTGGGAGGCTGAGGCGGGTGGATCACAAGGTCGAGAGATCGAGACCAACCTGGTCAACATGGTGAAACCCCGTCTCTACTAAAAATACAAAAAATTAGCTGGGCATGGTGGCGCGTGCCTGTAATCCCAGCTACTCAGGAGGCTGAGGCAGGAGAATTGCCTGAACCCAGGAGGCGGAGGTTGCGGTGAGCCGAGATCGCGCCATTGCACTCCAGCCTGGGTAACAAGAGCGAAACTCCGTCTCAAAAAAAAAAAAAAAAAAAAAAAAAAAAAAAAAAAAAAGAAAAGAAAAGAAAAACTACCTATTAGGTACTGTGCCTGCTACCTGGGTGATGGGCTCAGATGTACGCCAAACCTCAGCCTCATGCAATATACCCTTGTGACAAATCTGCACGTGTACCCCCCGAATCTAAAATAAAAGGTGAAAATAAATAAAGTGAGACTAATATTGCTCAGGCACAGGCTGGGGTTTGACTTTTGGGCTCAGTATCCTTTGGGTTTGGGGAATGATGTGGGCATGATCTGTTGGTCCTGACCTGAGCAGTAATGCTCTGAAAGCAAGGTCTTCCCCCAGGAATCTAGGCCATTGATGGTTCTAGGCAGTGAGCTGGGAGATGTCAAGTTATATTTGCCATGCTTTCCAGAAATCTGCTACTGAGCTCCACTCCCGCAGCGTGCCCTCTCTGGTGCTGAGAGTAACTGCCGGGAGGAGAGCCCCATTCAGGGTCTGTACTTTGTGGATTTTAATGGGACTCTTATTTGTTGGTTTTGTTTTTTATTTTTTGAAACAGGGTCTTGCTGTGTCACCCTGGCTGGAGTACAGTGATCATATAGCTCACTGCAACCTCAAACTCCTGGGCTCAAGGGATCCTTCTGCCCCAGGCTCCCAAGTAGCTGGGACTGCAGGTGCACATTATTATACTTTAAGTTCTGGGGTACAGGTGCAGAACAGGCAGGTTTGTTACATAGGTACACACGTGCCATGGTGGTTTGCTGCATACATCCCTCCGTCATCTGCATTAGGTATTTCTCCTAATGTTAGCTCTCCCCAATCCCCTCACCCTCTGCTATTCCTCCCCTAACCACCCTCTCCAACTCCCCTGACAGGCTCTGGTATGTGATGTTCCCCTCCCTGTGTCCATGTGTTCTCACTGTTCAACACTCACTTATGAGTGAGAACATGTAGTGTTTGATTTTCTGTTCTTGTGTCAGTTTGGTGAGAATGATGGTTTCCAACTTCATCCAAGTCCCTGCAAAGGACATGAATGCATCCTTTTTTATGGCTGCATAGTATTTCATGGTGTACATGTGCCACATTTTCTTTATCCTGTCTATCTTTGATGGTCATTTGGGTTGGTTCTAAGTCTTTGCTATTATGAACAGTGCCACAATAAACCTACGTGTGCATGTGTCTTTATAGCTGAATGTTTTATAATCCTTTGGGTTTGCTGGGTCAAATGGAATTTCTAGCTTCAGATCCTTGAGGAATCGCCACACTGTCTTCCACAATGGTGGAACTAATTTACCCTCCCCCCAACAGTGTAAAAGCGTTCCTATTTCTCCACATCCTCTCCAGCATGTGTTGTCCCTACATTTTTTAATGATTGTCATTCTAACTGGCTTGAGACGGTATCTCAATGTGGTTTTGATGTGCATTTCTCTAATGACCAGCGATGATTAGCTTTTTTTCATATGTTTGTTGGCTGGATAAATGTCTGCTTTTGAGAAGTGTCTGTTCGTATCTTTCACCCACTTTTTGATGGGGTTGTTTTTTTCCTTGTAAATTTGTTTAAATTCTTTGTAGATTCTGGTCATTAGCCCTTTGTCAGATGGGTAGATTGCAAAATATTTTTCCCCATTCTGTTGGTTGCTGGTTCACTCTAACGACAGTTTCTTTTGCTGTGCAGAAGCTCTTATGTTTAATTAGATCCCATTTGTCTATTTTGGTTTTTGTTGCCATTGCTTTTGGTGTTTTAGCCATGAAGTCCTTGCCTATGCCTATGTCCTAATTTTTAATGTTTTTGTATAACTGGGGCCTCACTTTGTTGCCAAAAAAAAAAAGCTGGTCTTGAACTCCTGAACTCAGGCAATCCTCCTGCCTTGGCCTCCCAAAGTGCTGTGATTGCAGGCATGAGCCACTGCACCCGGCCTAATGAAACTGTGTTAAATGAACTGCTTTGTGAGCAGTGATGAATCCACTGCAGAAAAAGTAAATCAGAGCTGGAAGTACACCAGGGTCTTCATGCCCTTAAGGGGCCAGATGGACACTGGCTGAGGCACTGATGAGTCTTCTGTGATGGAAACTGGGTTGTAGAGCTGAGATTTCATCACACAGCACTGGTTTATGAGAGACTGCAGTCTATCCAGTAAGGAAGAAACCAACTGTCAATTGCCAGTTACTTGCTGAGAGTTTTGGGTTTTCTTTCCTTTTTAGTCAGGAAAAATGAAAGTGAGAGAGAAGGAAAAGAAAGAAACCAATTAGTGGCTGTAAGATCATTAATTATCACACATATTAGGCATGATTCTGACTCACCTCTTGATTCAAGTTAGATTAAATTGCCATTTTCAATGTTCAAATTGTTAATTTAGTGGCATAAGGTCATTCCTTCATACTGTAATTGGAAAACTTTGGGGCAGGACTCTAGGACTTTTGACCCTTATTCCACCCCTTGCCCTGCTCTTCGTTGTTCTAAAAAGTGGAGAAACAGGTGGATTGAATGCATACTGTTTAAGTTCCCTGAAAGCAGGAATGTGTTTGTCTTGTTCATGATTGCATTCCCAGCACTTAGAACAGTGCCTGGAATATAGTTGGTTCTCAATAAATATCAGTTGAGTAAATGCTGTGTTACACATTGCCTTGCTTTGAAGTTCTAAGGCAAAACAATACTAATAGCTTTTAAATAATGGTGGCTTCTGGTGTCATACCAGTTTCCCTTGTAATGTTACATATTTATTTTAAAAGCAACAACTCATTTATGTAGATTAAATAAAAACAAATGAAAGTAAATACTATATTGTGGGCCCAATTCTTCGTGTTCTAGTGATATCAGGCAACCTTAAATTTTAACCATAAATAATTTGGATAAAAGACAATATGTGTAAACATTTCATAAACCAGGTGTGGCTGTTCAGCCAGATTTTGCAGGCTTTACCCAAACATTTGAAGCAGTTTTAAAAAAAAATACAAGCCAAAGAGACAAGGCTTCTCAATACTGGGGCAATGATGTGCTTTAGAGACCTAGATACTAGAGGGCTTTGAAGGGCACCCTCCTAGGAAGTAGCCTCTAACTTTTCAGGCATCGGTTTCTGCCTCTGTTGACTCGGAATGGAGCTCCCAGTGGTGTGACTTGAGCGTGTCCTGGGCCCACAGGCGTCCTGAGAAAACTCCGTCTTCTCACTGTCCGGGCCCAAGGAGAAGGTGCTGGGCCAAGGGCAGCTCATTTAGGGGGAGGCCCCATCTCGGGAGAGAAACTGATGCAAGATCTCAGTCCGGCAGGAAGGAGAGTGACTCTGAAACAATCGGATGCTTTCTTTTTTTTTTTCAGATGGAGTTTCGCTCTTGTTATTCAGGCTGGAGTGCAATGGCGCCATCTCGGCTCACCGCAACCTCCGCCTCCTGGGTTCAGGCAATTCTCCTGCCTCAGCCTCCTGAGTAGCTGGGATTACAGGCACGTGCCACCATGCCCAGCTAATTTTTTGTATTTTTAGTAGAGACGGGGTTTCACCATGTTGACCAGGACGGTCTCGATCTGTTGACCTCGTGATCCACCCGCCTCGGCCTCCCAAAGTGCTGGGATTACAGGCTTGAGCCACCGCGCCCGGCCAATCGGATGCTTTCTTTGCAGGGATTTGAACTGGAAACGGTAGAGACCATCAGCACTCACTAGTCTGGACAGAAGCAGATGGCAGGCAGAGAAAGCAGTGGTCTAAGTAGCAAGTCAGGACAAACCATGCCCCGAGCAGGGGCTGAAGTGGCCAGGGCTCTGTGACAGCAGCGCCGGCTCCCGGAGCAGCACATGCCAGCTCCGAGGAGACAGCTGGCGTTGCATGTCAGAGCTGCTGTTGAAGCTGCCCCGGGCCGTCTGTGAATGACCTTCCTTTCAGGTCCCAGCAGACGCTCCCTCTGTTCTTTCCCTCCTGTCTCCTTGGCTAACCTGGAGGAGCCTAATTAACACAGGTGTAAATTAAGAGCTCCTCTGGCTCCATATTCTAGAATTACACTGAGAAAACTCATGAATTCGGACCACTTCTTCCAAATGTTTAATTATTCAATTTGGACCAAGCTGGAGTTTATTTTGCTCCACAAAATTTTATTACAGATAGCTCGAATTAAAAAGAGAGGGGGCAAAGGAATTACTTAAAATATATAAGGGAACATGCTCTTAATTTAACACGGTAATTTTAAACTATTTATTAAAAATTCATGACACAAGGAACTTCAGTTAGGTAAAATGAATAGAATAGTCAAGCTTTTTGCTTTTTCTCATCTCAGCCAGTATTTATTGTCGTTTGTTTGGGCCAGGCTGTGTGCTAAGTTCCAGAACACAACATGGAATCAATTAAATAGGCATGATACTGTAGGTTCATTTAAAAATAAAAGTGCAACATAAGAAATATCTTGAAGTATTATTTGACACCAGCTCCCCAAACACGTCTATATGTATACACATATACAAATATACCTACATATATATGTATGTGGGGGAGGAAGAAAGGAAGGGAGAGAGGGAAAAAAGGGAGGGAGGGAGGAAGGAAGGAAGGAAGGACAAAGAGCCTTGCTTTGAAGCAGCTGGTGGGGGAGGCAGATGAGTGTGTGCGCGATCTCGCTGCTGTGATGCATGCTGAGCCAGAGGTGTGTGCAGGGTGTGTCACCGGGCACTGAAGAGATTCTCAACCATCTTAGGGGAGGGTCCAGAGAGGGCCTGGGGCTCTCACTGGGTCTGAAGCTTAAAGGATGGATCTTGGTGACCAGATAGAGAGGAGAGGGCACCCCAGGAAAAGAATCCTCAGGCAACCAAAGAGAATTCAAAGGGACTGGAGCTCTCAGGGTAAGGATAGTGGGAAGCACGGCTGATTCTTGTTATTCGAGGTGGTTATGTTCTAGGAACATGCCTTAAACCCTGAACTAGCGAACACTGAGCTATTTCTCCCAGAGAAAGCGCAGGGTAGGTTCTATGAGCCTCTGGTCACATTTGCATCAGCTGAAACACCACCTGTGTTACACAGGTTGGCTTATCAACATCCTAGTAGAACACGCAGGTCTCATCAGCATTGCGAACCTGCCCTTCCACATAACCCTTTCCCTGCATGGTTCTCAGAGGGTGTTTTTACAGGTCTTCCGCAGCCCCCTGGTCTGCAGACCCTGCCTTGACAGCAGGTTTAAACTTTTTCATGTTGTATCACCATCTGGAACAAGCAGGCCAGTCAGCACTAGCTGAGAGGGGCTTAACATTTTTCTGACTGTAAACTTCTTTGGATTTCAGACTCACAACAATGTTGCTACCACACTTGTTTGGAAAAAATAATCACTTACTGTCAGTCTTGGCTTTACTATAAAGGAATACCTAGGCTGGGTAATTTGTAAAGAAAAGAGGTTTATTTGGCTCTTGGTTCTGCAGGCTGTACAGGAAGCACGGTACCAGCATCTGCTTCTGCTGAGGGGTTCAGGCTGCTTCCGCTCACGGCAGAAGGCGCTGGGGAGGCAGTGAGTCACATGGTGAGAGAGGAAACAAGAGAGGTACCAGGGTATTTTTAACAATCAGTTCTCATGGGAACTCAAAACTCGTTCATTACTGCAAGGATGACTCCAAGCCATTCTTAAGGGACCAGACTCCATGACCCCAACACCGCCCACCAGGCCCAACCTCCCACACTGGAGATCACATTTCAACATGAGATTTGGATGGGACAAACATCTAAACTGTATCAGACATCATCTCACGAATCCAGAAATTTAACTGCTTTTCCTTCTTTTCTGTAGTTTCACCACCTACTCTAGAAGCACTTTCTCTCTCTCTCTTTTCTTTTTTTCTTGAGATGGAGTCTCGCTCTGTCTCCAGGCTGGAGTGCAGTAGTGCGATCTCGGCTCACTGCAACCTCCAACTCCCGGACTCAAGCAATTCTTCTGCCTCAGCCTCCCAAGTAGCTGGAACTATAGGCACCTGACACCACACCCAGCTCATTTTTGTATTTTTAGTAGAGACGAGGTCTCACCATGTTGGCCAGGATGGTCTCAATCTCCTGACCTCATGATCCACCCTCCTCGGCCTCCCGAAGTGCTGAGATTACAGGTATGAGCCACTGCACCTGGCCCAGAAGCACTTTCTAGAGGGGCCTGCAGAAGTGAATTTCCTCTTCCATTGCCTCGATGTATCTGGCTGTTGATTCATTAACACTGAACTTACTGCCAACGGCACTGCCAGTCAGGCTGAAGGCAGCTTGTCCAGCACAGGTACTGTCTCCACAGGCACATCACAGCCTCCTGCACTCAGAGACAGTAAACAGTACTTCAGCACCGTGCCTGGGGGTGTTTTACACAGCAAAATCACCAACAGAAGCACAAAAATGCAAAAGGATGGCTTCGGATAGACAGCAGGAAGGACCACTTGTTTACAGTATGACAGCTGGGACACGAAGGCAGAGGGGTCGCCTTGCTTCGCCTCAGGTGGGAACAGGTGCCTTGGACCACTCAGATTCTCCCCCATCTCTGTACAAGTCTGTGAATGACTGTGACACAACAAGTATTGACTTGGTTTACAAACACATTTTAGTGAAGAGGTGAATTCGCAGGCATGGAATCCACACGTAATGAGATCGACTGGAGGACTGGAGACCAAGATAGAGGCTGCTGCCGATAGGAAGGCTGGCTCTTGTCCTAGAAGCTGTGGACTGCCACCGGAGGGTTTTAAGCAAGGGAGTGGCTTGATCTGTGTTGTAGGAACAGCACCTTCTCTCAACATAAAGTGTGGCTTGAAGAGAGGCAGATGAAAGGTTAAGAGAAGGATGTCTCCAGGGGAGGATGAGGGATGAATGCAGCCAGGGGTAGAGATCCTCCGAGGAGTTGACCTGAGCGCTCTGTCAGTCTCGGGTCCTGGCGATGGGGCGGCCATGAGTGGCGAGGGGGAGGCACTGAGGACAGCACCATGGTCCCCCACTGGGCACATCCTGGGGTGTAGGGCAGTGATCAAGGACCCTAGCCTTGGAGTCAGACACCGCTGATTTTAAATCCAGTCCCCACCACTGGTGGGCTGTGTGGCTTAGACATGCTCCTCCTCTTCCCTAAACCTCTGTGGTTTTATCTCTAGTATAAAGATTCCATGTGCCAGGAAGAACATACCCCCTGGAGTTATTCTGAGATTGAAATGAGTGCTGGTGCTTTTCACCTAAACAGGGAAATGGGGAAGAAGCAGTATATGGGGTGGGAGGGAAATCCCAGAGTGCTGGGATTACAGGCGTGAGCCACTGTGCCTGGCCAAAACTCCATTTCTTTAACAGACTTTCTAAATTCAAAATTCTTCCTGTTTGGTCACACTGGACTTTCTCTCAATGTGACAAAACTATTGAGATTTTATTGACTTACTGAATAACCGTTAACTTTGCCATGTGCTAAGATGCTGTGTAGTCAAACCGCGCCTCTGAAATCTATTTTTATTCTACATGTAACAGATTTTGCTGTAAACAATAAGCTTAAAAACAATAGTCATAACTCATTAAAATGTATATTTTAATTTTTAATATATGCTATTACGCCTCAGTGAAACTTAGTTTTAAAAAACAGTGAATAAAAAGTTGAGCTATTGAAACTAAACAGTAATGATTTGCTAATTTGTAGAAGAGACCCAAGAAATAGGAATAATGTTTGGAACTTGATCCTTCTTACACCCTTGAGGGATTCACTTATCCCTTATTATCTCTTGGTTTCCCTCAGTGAAAACCAGAAAATATCATCTTGCAAGACTGCTCATAGTTAATTAACATGTATGAAGTTCTTGAATATAAATATTAAATATTTGATGATATTATCTAGTAAATATTATCTAACTGCATTTATAAATAGTAGCATTTTTACAGCCAGGTTATAATTACAAAATATAGCCCATTTAAAATATATACAAATATATGCATATATATATTTTCCTATGCATGTAGGAAAAGAAAGTCAAAATTATGCAAAAACAAGGTAGGAAAATATGCCTTTCATGTAAGATTGTTTCCATTGATCAATATAATTTTTAAAATTTTGTGATGATTCTTTTTTTTTCATTTAATTGGTTATTTCATTTGCACTCTTCCTGAGATATTAATAAAATTGCATATGCTGTAAATAGCAGGAAACTATAAGAACTGCTGGCTTTATTCATAGTTAATAAAGAAAATCAGATGATGAAATTGTCTGAAAATAAGCCATTTTGTTAATTTAGAAGTTACGTCTGCTCCAAGGACCCAAATAATAGAACTCTGAATTTTTAGAGGAAACGTTGCTATAAATCGGCGTATCACAACCTCAGCACTACTGAGGTTTGGGGCGGCTGGATAACTCTGTTGTGGGGGCTGTCTGGTGGGCTCTGGGAGCTTTAGCAGCCTACCTGGCCTCTGCCCACTTGATGCCAGTAGCACCCCTGCCTCATTTGTCCCTGGGGTCAAAATGGCCCCCAGCTGAGAAACACTCCTATAAATAGCACGTTCATGCAGGGGTGGGTGTAATTTTATGTGTGCTGGGGATGGGCCCATAGGTTCAGCAGAAAGTCCTGGGGTTCCAAATTGGCATTTCCCAGCAGCTGGGCTGCTGTGCCAGCTTTCGGTCGCTAGGACCTCCAGGCAGAAAGTGGAGGTGCAGTAGGGACTGTTTGCATGCTGCCCTGGCAGAATTGGGGTGACAGGCACATCTCATCTGTTCACAGACAGCGCCAGGCCCTCTCAGAGCTCCTGCAGCTAGGGCGCCTTTTGTTTTGCCCTCATTTCTCCAAAACAACAAACTAAAGGCTTCCCTTTATTTTTAACTGCATTACAAACATGTTTCATGTCCTTTGCAGGGACATGGAGGAATCTGGAAACCATCATTTTCAACAAACTGACTCAAGAACAGAAAACCAAACACTGCAGGTTCTCACTTACAGGTAGGTATTGAATAATGAGGACACATGGACACAGGGAGGGGAACGTCACACACTGGGGTCTGTTGGGTGGTGGGGGGCTAAGGGAGGGATAACAGGGGGTGGGGAGACTGGGGAGGGATAACATTGGGAGAAATACCTAATGTAGGTGACTGGGGGATGGAGCCAGCAAACCACCATGGCATGTGTATGCCTATGTAACAATCCTGCACATGTACCCCAGAACTTAAAATATGATTATATATATATATATATATATATATATATATATATATAAACATGTAGACACTTTGCCAAACAAAAACCTGATGAAATATATTCTGAGTTTTCTATTTTCCTACGTAAAAACTTAAAAACAACAGGCTAGAGGAAAGATTGTGTAGAGAAGACACAGGAAGTGGTGTTATAAAGCTGGCGGGGACCTTAGAGCTGAGCTTTCCCCCCACCCCACCCCCCGCTGCAAGTCCAAGATGCAGGTAGCAGCAGATTCGGTGTGTGGTGAGGGCCTGTTTCCCGGTCCGTGATGGCACCTTCTCACTATGTCCTTACATGGCAGGAAGGGCCAACGAACTCTGGGGCCTCTTCTATAAGGCAGTAATCCCATCCACGGGAGCTCCACCCTTAAGATACAATCACCTCGCAAAGGCCCTGCCTTCGAATACCATCACCTTGGGGGTGAGCATTTCAACATAGGAATTTGGGGGTGACACACATGTTCACCCTACAGCAATTCTTGCTCAGGTGTTTGTGTGGACATATGGTTTCACTTTGCTTGGGTATGCCTCCATCTCTTGATAAGATTGGTGAATACATTCCTCTGTTTTTCCTGCCTCCCGACTTATTCTCTCAACCCGCTCTTCAACCTTTTAGTCAAGTTTATTTATTTCTTTGTTTTATTTTTTGAGACAGAATCTCACTCTGTTTCCCAGGCTGGAGTGCAGTGGTGTGATCTCAGCTCACTGCAGCCTCTGCCTCCTGGGTTTGAGATATTCTCCTGTCTCAGCCTCCCGAGTACCTGGGACTATAGGCTTGCACCATCACACTCGGTTAAATTTTGTATTTTTAGTAGAGACAGGGTTTCTCTATGTTAGCAAGGCTGGTCTCGAACTCCCAAATTCAAGCAATTCGCCTGCCTCGACCTTCCAAAGTGCTGGGATTACAGGCATGAGCTACTGCGACCGAAATAGTTTAGTATTTTTAACATGTAAATCTTTTAAATGTGCAGATTGTATCATGCTGAGCCCTGTATGTAAAATCTTTCCATACCTTTGCATTGCACTGAGAAAAAAACACCAAAGCTTCATCTGGCCTTCCTCTTCAACCCCGTCTCTGGGGCATGTGGCAGGGGAGTGGAAGATGGGACTGGGAACACCCCTCTGTTTCCACCAGCTCGCTTTGGGGAACAGTGCGGCTACAGTCCTTGGCAGCATGAACACTGTTGCCACTTGCCTCTCTCCTGTGCCCAGTCCTCCATCCCCCAGGGCACTTCGGCTACCTGAAAGGGAAAGGCCATGGTACCTCTTCTCTCCCAGGGCCCCTCCTGAAGACTCCAAGGCACAAGAACCCTGAAGGTTAGAGCTGAGAGGGCCTAGGGGAGCACCCAGCCAGGCTGGCTTTCCAGCTGTGCCCCAGGCAGCTCCAGTGGTGCTGGGAACCTGTCAGAGCTGGAAACCAGGGAGTGACGCTGAGTCCCAGGGCTCTGTGGGTGTGTTTTCTGGCAGTTTTGTTTGAACAGAATTTTTATCAGCTGAAAGAAAAAGGGATCTGAGCCGGTGTGGTGGCTCACACCTGTAATTTCAGCCCTTTGGGAGGCCAAGTCGGCAGATCACCTGAGGTCAGGAGTTTGAGACCAGCTTGGCCAACACGGGGAAACCCCGTCTCTACTAAAAATACAAAAAGCCAAATGCAGTGGCTCACCCCTGTAATCCCAGCACTCTGGGAGGCCAAGGCAGGCAGATCACTTGAGGTCAGGAGTTCCAGACCAGCTTGGACAACATGGTGAAACCCTGACTCTGCAAAATACTATTAAAAAATTAGCCAGGTGTAGTGGCGAGCACCTGTAATCCCAGCTACTCGGGAGGCTGAGGCAGGAGAATCGCTTGAACCTAGGAGGAGGGTTACAATGACTCAAGATTATGCCACTTCACTCCAGCCTGGGTGACAGAGCAAGACTTTCGCTCAAAATAAATAAATAAGTAAAAATACAAATACAAAAATTAGCCAGGAGTGGTAGCCGGTGCCTGTAATCCCAGCTACTTGGGAGGTTGAGGCAGGAGAATCCCTCGAACCCAGGAGGGGGGAGGTTACAGAGAGCGGGGATGGCATCACTGCACTCCAGCCTGGGCTACAGAGAGACTCTGTCTCAAAATAAATAAAAAATAAATTTTAAAAAAGAAAAGAGGATCTGAGAACAGATGAATTTAATTCAGCCTTCTTCATTTATAGAGGAGGAAACCGAGGCTAAGCCCAGCGCAGCTCCTTCTTCTCCAGGCCAGAAGCGAGGAGTTGCTGTCCACTGCCTCTCCCGGCGACTCACCGACACTTGGCAGTCACTGGGCCTGCCCTCCCCGGGAAGCCTACGGAGTCCCCAGAGCAGGGTCAGCGCTCCGGGACACCAGGGCACAGAGTGTACGCTGGAGAGAAACAGGACACGGCGCTTCCAACCAAAGCTCGACACAGCAGCGGCCGCCTGCTCGGGCGGGGCAGAGACCCGGAAAGTGACTCTCCACCGACTCGGGAAGTGCCGCCTCCAGAAATGCCATCCCACCTCAGAGGAGACCTCACGTGACCAGGCCTTAAGGAAAGTTTGGAGGCGGGGTCCCAGACAGAAACGAAGGAAGCGAGGAAAGAAAGGCGCTGGGCGCGAGCCGCCCGGGAGGCTCTGCGAGGCGGGAGGCTGAGCTGTCCCCCTCCCTCCTCGCTCCCTCCCTCGGGAGCCAGCCCGGGGGCCGCAGCTGTCGGGATCCAGCTGCAATTTTTCAAACCAATTAAGGAGAAGTGCCTCGGTCCCAGGAGGGAGCGCTGTCGGCCTCTCCTGAGTCAGCAGGCACCGACCGGGACCTTGGGGGACGCGATCTGGGGGCTCGAACCGATCCCCTTTAAGGAAATCACAAGTAGCCGCAGCTACCCTTTAGATTTTAAACTGCTGAAGGGGCTGTCTCTCTTTCACCAGAGGTTCTCCACGGAGCGCGCGGCTTCCCGGCTGCCTGAACTCTCTGCAGGCCGATAGGTTTTCCTCGCCATTCCCATTGTCTCCAGCACAGGCCTGTCCTGCTTCCAGCAATGAGCCTCCTCCAAATTGCTATCGGTGTGACATTGCCATGCAAAACAGAGAGAACCAAGTCTCTGTGGCTGAGAAACCCACAAAGACTTTGCGCACGAGCTGAAACCGCCAATCCTCCCTCAGCTGCAATTGAGTGAAAACAAACGCGTGGAGTGAAGCAGAGACCGAAGAGCCAAACGTCTTGGGTTATTCTGCAACCCTTGTAGACCAAACCGGTCAGTGTCCCCCAGTTTGTTTGGCATGTTTGGATGTTTCTTCAGAAAAAAAAAAAAGCCCGATGTACCTGATTTATCTCAGAGCCTGAGATCAGAAGAGGAAGATCTGGGCTTCTGACCTCGCCGTTGGGGAAGAGGTGAAGTCAGAGCATTGCTGTCCTCAGGTCCCACACCCACCTCTGTCTTCCAGAACAGGAAAGCAGGAGTGCTTCCGCTCTGTAAAAATGGGGTGGCAGCAGAATCCTCACCGACTGTTGTCAGTGCAATGTTATCCATGTAGACATGGAACCCCAACATGGCCCATCCTTGCCTGGTGTCACCCTCCAAAAAATGATAGCCTGACAAAAAGAGGGCTGAAAGCAGCGCAAATCTTTATGCAGTCCTTTGAGGGAACTCAAAGAAAGAACAGTTGTTCTAAAGACACAGCAAAACATCTGTTAAAAATTATGTCTCTTGATCTCTCCCGCCATCCACACTCCCCTGCCCCCACCATAGCAGCCTCCTGAAGACTTTGCCTCTGACACCCTCAACTGTTTAAGACCCAGCCCGCAAGGCCCCACTCTCTCTCCTCTATCTCCTTCATTCCTCATTCTCTCTCTCTCTCTCTCTCTCTCTCTCTCTCTCTCTCTCTTTTGGCAGGGTCTCACTCTGTCACCCAGCAGACTGGAGTGCAGTGGCACAATCATAACTCACTGCATTCTCAAACTCCTGGACTCAAGTGATCCTCCCACCTCAGCCTCCTGAGTAGCTGGGACTACAGGCATGCACCACCCACCTGGCTAATCTTTTAATTTTTTTGTAGAGACAGGAGTCTCACTGTGTCGCCCAGGTGGTCTCAAACTCCTGAGCTCAAGCAATCCTCCCACCTCGGCCTCCCAGAGTGCTGGGATTGCAGGTGTGAGCCAACACACCTGGCCTCTGCCTATCTCTTTATTCTATTATCCATTTAACCTTTCTGGATGCTATAATTTTCTTTTTTAAAAATTTTTTCCTAGCACCTGGGTTCTGCACAAAGTACATCCCAGAAACCAGGAAGTAATCTAGCAAGAAAGTTGGAAGTAACCAGAAGAGCGAGGAGGAGGAAAACTGTTCAAAAGTAAATATATGAAGTTTTTTGCCCCTCCTTTGTTTGATCTTTGTGGGGCTCTGCTCAAGGGGAGCTTGTCTGTTCCACCTCCATGGGAGGCTTGGCCTCAGCTCCATGCCCACCTCTGCCTATTCTCCCTCTGGCAGATCAGGAACCCCAGAACCTGGGAGCAAAGACCCTGGCTTAAGGACTTCCTCCCTCCCTCCTCCAGAGCCTCTGTGTGTAGCAGGCTGAGGGCACTCACTGTGTTGTCACTTTGGCCACTAAATGGCCTGTGCCAGCAGGCCATTTAGTCAGAGCAAGCATGAGACAGCCCAGCCCCAAGTCTGAGAAGGCTGGAGGTGTCTCTGGATCAGAACCACCCATACCGGGGCTTGTGGGAATTCAAGAGAAAGTGGCTAAAGGATTGAAGCGATCCCGTTTGTCACCAGCCCAACCACACTGAGAGTAAATCAGGGCACGGAGTCTTCACGCTGCAGCGCAGCCTGGCTCCAGGTGCAGAGGGAGCAACCCAGGCTGGGGTGTGGGGACCTCATTGGTCATGTCTGTGAACTTGATGCTTTCCCATGCACCTGGAAGCACATCCTCGACACAACTTGCTCTGGACATTTCAGGCCACCATGTTGAATAGAGGGAGGTTGTGTTTGGGAGCCGTTCACACGTTTCCAGCCCTACATGGAGTCAGTGTGAGGCATCCGCCTTGGGCCATAGTCCCCACAAAGGTGCTGTTCTGGACCTAGTCTCATGTTGTTGCTGTCTGTATTCATCCTTGACCATGATATGAGATCCCATCATTGCAGAGCCATGGCACTATGTCTATGCAAAAAGGGAAGAGAGCAAACAGCATTTCCTTCTGGCTCCTCCTAAAACCCCCGAGGGGGTCATGCAGTTCATTTAGGAGTACAGAACACCCAGCAGTGTCACAGACTTTATTGAGCACTACTGCCTATGAACTCAACAAGGGCCTGCAGCCTAGAAGTTTCGGGCAAGGCCACAGTAGCCCTCTTAGATGCTGACCCCACCCTAGCAAGATCTCTTGGGACACTCTAGAAAGGAAGGGCACTGCCTATAGGCAGGGCCACTCCACTCAGAACCACCAGAGTTTATCTAGTAAACATTGAAGGGTAAAAAGGGTTGGAGACAGGAGACAGAACATTTTTTTGTCTCCCACCTAGAGATATAAGGCATTCCGAATGACTTTGCTGCACTGCATATGATAGCTCTGTAAGCCCAACACTTTGTTTCCTTTTTTTCTTTATTATTTTTGCTTTTCTCATTTTCTTTATGTTTTTCTTGATTTTTTCTTGATTTTTTTATTTCTATTTTCTCATTTTTCTTTTCCTGTGTTTTTCAGTCTTTTAAGAAAATTCTTTGGTTTTGGTTTCTCAGCTTCTCCTGTATTCTTTGTTGTATTTTTTGTTTTCCTTGTTTCCCATTTTAAAATTTATATTTATCATATTTTCATTTAGATTGCTAGTACTATTAACAATAGTTAATGTTTAGTATTTTAGTTGTTAGTATTTTTGATTAGTATAGTTGGCAAACCATATGCCATAGGGCGTCATGGCCATCTCTGCTAAGGACACTCTTACTGACAGCAAATGGCATCTCCAGACCACTGGTCAGAGCAGCTTTCTCAAGGTGAGGTTGGCTTAGCACAGTTCTAACTGGGACTGAGGTGGCTGTGAAGGTCATGAACAAGAGTTGGCAAAGCTCCTCCAGCTTCCAGAGATGACACTTTCAAGTACAGAGCATGAAGGCCCTGAATCACCTCAACACTGTGAAAGTATTGGAGGTTCTGGAAACCCAGGAACATTCTCCTTGGTTATGGCTGCTGCTAGTGAAAGTGAAAGTGTTCAATTATGTACTGGGCCATGACCACATGAAGAGAGAGAAGCTAGAGACAGACTTCACCTGATAGCATCCACTGGGCAGTACTGCCACCAGAACAGGATTGTTCACAGAGACTGAAAGCCAGAGAACCTACTTTTGGATGCTGACCTGAACATCAAGGTTGCAGATGTTAGCTTCAACAATGAGTTCACCTTTGGAAACAAGCTAGATACCTTCTGTGGAAGTTCCCCTTATGCTGCCCTGGAACTCTTCTAGGACCAAAAGCAGCATAGCTCCGTGGTGGAAGGGGGCAGCCTGAAGCTTATTCTTTACACCATGGTTACCTGCCTTTTAATGGAATGAACTTTAGGGAGCTGCAGGAGCAGGCACTGAGCAGAACGTATGGTGCTTCTTTTTTCATGTCCATGGAATGTGAGAACTTGCTTTGTAACACTGTAAACATCGTTACATATATTAAAACATTGTAAACTATATCAAAATAGCACATTGTATCCCATAATGTATACTATTATTATTTGTCAGTTAAAATGGAAATTTTTAAAGACACTATCAACAATGTAAAAAGGCAACTCACAGAATGGGAGAAAATATTTGAAAATGGCATATCTGATAAGTGATAAGGGAGTTTGTTGTTAACATCCTAGATATTAATCCCTTCATAATAAGCTTCCCAAGGCTATGGGAGCCCACCTCTTTCAAAAGAAAAACCCAACAAAATCTCATAATCCCTTCATAATAAGAGATTAATATCCAGAATGTACAGAGAATTCCTAACATTCAACAACAACAAAAAGTTTTGAAAATAGGTGAGAACTTGCATAGACCTTTCTTTAAAGAAGATTTAGAAATGGCCAATAAGTATGTTGAAAGATATTCAGCATCACTAACATTAGGAAATGCAAATCAAAACTACAGTCAGATACCATTTCATATCCATTAGGATGGCAACTATCAAAAAACAGATGTTGGTAAGGATATGGAGAAGTTGGAACCCTTGAGCACTGTTGCTGGGTAGGTAAAATGGTACAGTCACTATGGAAAACAGCATAAAAGATTGGTTCTTCAAAAAATTAAAAATAGAATTACCATATGATCCTGCAATTCTACTTCTGGATATATACTTGATATGGTTTGGCCATGTCCCCACCCAAATTTCATCTTGAATTGTAGTTCCCATAATCCCCACATTTCATGGGAGGGATGTGGTGGGAAGTAATTGAATCCTGGGGGCAGCTGCCCCCAAGCTATTCTCATGATAGTAAGTTTTCATAAGATCTGATAGTTTGATAAGGGGTTTCCCCTTTGCTTGGCTCTCATTCTTTTCCTTCCTGCTGTCATGTGGAGAAAGATGTGTTTGTTTCCCCTTTTGTCATGATTGTAAGTTTCCTGAGGCTACCCCAGCCATGCTGAACTATCAGTCGATTAAACTTCTTTTCTTTATAAATTAATCAGTCTCAGGTATGTCTTTATTAGCAGTATGAGAATAGACTAATACAGTAAATTGTTATTGGGCGGTGAGGTGCTGCTGTAAAGATACAATTTGGAAGCAACTTTGAAACTGGATGACAGGCAGAGGTTGGAACAGTTTGGAAGCCTCAGAAGTCAGGAAGATATGGGAAGGTTTGGAACTTCCTAGAGACTTATTGAATAGTTTTGACCAACACGCTGATAGCGATATGGACAATGAAGTCCATGCTGAGGTGGTTTCAGATGGAGATGAGGAACTTGTTGGAAACTGGGGTAAATGTCATGCTTAGTATGCTTTAGCAAAGAGACTGGTGACATTTTGCCCCTGCCCTAGAGATTTATGGAACTTCGAACTTGAGAGAAATAATTTGGGGTATCTGGCAGAAGAAATTTCTAAATGGCAAAGCATTCAAGAAGAAGCAGAGCATAAAAGTTTGGAAAATTTGCAGGCTGACAATGTGATAGAAAATAAACTCCCCATTTTCTGGGAAGAAATTCAAGCCAGCTGTAAAATTTGCATAAGTAAAATGGAGCCAAATGTTAACTGCCAAGACAATGGGGAAATGTCTCCAAGCCATGTCAGACATCTTCACAGCAGCCCCTCCTATCATAGCCTGGAGACCTAGGAGGAAAAAATGGTTTCCAGGGCTAGGTCCAGGTCCAACCCCCGACCCTGACTGTGTGAAGCCTCAGGACTTGGTGACCTGTGTCCCAACTGCCTCAGCCTGACTAAAAGGGACCAAGGTAGAGCTCAGGCCATTGCTTCAGAGGTGGCTCCAATGGCCTTGGGCAGCTCCAGCTCTGTGGCTTTGCAGGGTGCAAGCCCCAAGCCTTGGCAGCTTCCACGTGGTGTTGGTCCTGCAGGTGCACAGAAGACAAGAATTGAAGTTTGGGAACCTCCACCTAGATTTCAGAGGAGGTATGGAAACACCTGGATATCCAGGCAGAAGTCTGCTGCAGGGGTGAAGCCCTTATGGAGAACCTCTGTTAGGGCAGTGTGGATGGGAAATATGAGGTCAGAGCCCCTACCACAGAGTCCTCACTGGACCACTGTCTGGTGGAGCTGTGAGAAGAGGGCCACCATCCTCCAGACCCAAGAATTGTAGATCCACGAACAGCTGGCTCCATGTGTCTGGAAAAGTCACAGACACTCAACACTAGCCTGTGAAAGCAGCTGGGAGTGGGGCTGTACCTTGCAAAGCCACAGGAGCAGAGCTGCCCAAGGCCATGGGAGTTCACCTCTTGCATCAGCATGATATGGAGTCAAAGGAGATCATTTTGGAACTTTAGGGTCTAATGACTGCCCTATTGGATTTTGGAATTCCATGGGGCCTATAGCGCCTTTGTTTTGGCCAATTTCTCCCATTTGGAAGGGGTGTATTTACCCAATGCCTGTGTCCCAATTGTGTCTAGGAAGTACTTAACTTGCTTTTGAGTTTATAGGCTGATAGACAGAAGGGACTTGCCTTGTCTCAGATGAGACTTTGGATTTGGACTTTTGAGTTTATGCTGGAAAGAATTGAGACTTTGGAGGACTGTTGGAAGGGCATGATTGTGTTTTGAAATGTGAGGACGTGAGATTTGGGAGGGGCCAGCAGTAGAATTATATGGTTTGGCTGTGTTCCCACCCAAATCTCACCTTGAATTGTAGTTCCTATAATCCCCAGGTGTCATGGAAGGGACCCAATGGGAGGTAAGTGAATCATGGGAGTGGTTTTCCCCATGCTATTCTTGTGATAGTAAGTTTTCACTAGATCTGATGGTTTTATAAGAGGCTTCCCCACTTTGCTTAACTCTCATTCTTCTCCTTCCTGCTTCCATGTGAGGAAGGACATGTTTGCCTCCCCTTCTGCTATGATTATATGTTTCCTGAGGCCTCCCCAGCCATGCTAAACTGTGAGTCAATTAAACCTCTAGCAGTATTACTCACAATAGCCAAAATGTGGAAGCAACCCACGTGTCCACTGATGAGTGAATGGATAAACAAAATGTGATACATCTAGAAAATGGAATGTTAGCCCTAAAAAGCAAGAAAATTTGCAGTGTGCTATAACATGTATGGAGCTTGAGGACATAAAATCAGCCAGTCATAAAAGGAGATATGCTGTGTAACTCTACATATGAGGTACCTAGAATTGTCATATTCATAGAGACAGAAAGAAGAATACTGGTTACCAGGGGCTGGGAAGATGGGGTGAGAGTTATTGCTTAATGGATAGAGTTCCAGTATGAAAAGATGAAAAGCATTCTAGAGATGAATGGTGGGGATGATTGTACAACATTGTGAATGCATTTGATGTTACTGAAGTATACACTCAAAAAAGGCTAAGATGGTAAATTTTGTTATATGTATTTTACCATATTTTAAAAATTTGAAAAAAAAAAAGCCACCAAAACCAAAAACCTCATCCTCATCCCTAGTGAGATAAGGTACTTTCGAGGAAATCATGGATGAACATGGACGATGAAGAGCAACTGAAACCTTCCATTCAGCTACCTCCTGACTATAAGGACTTCCCCCTCGCCTGCTGGGCAGAATCAGTAGCAGAGCGTATGCTCTGAGCTTGTGCTATCCACTGCCCTTGGCTCGGGTCTCTGGGCAGCTACTGTGTGCTTGCATGGTGTTAGAGCTAGATGAGTAAAATGGAATACTTGTCCTTGTGGAGCAAACACACCTGTGCACTTGGAAATTCATTCACAAGTATTTATTCAGCACCTTTCCGTGCCTAGCAACAAGCAAGTAATAAGGCAGCATTTCTCTGCTTTTCTTTGTTGAATAATGGAGATAAGTACAGCGGGGGGCATTTAATTTAGTCTGAGGGGGGAAGTTAGATTCCTATAGGGAGTGACGATTGAATAGCTGGATGGTGGAAGTTAGCTGACCAGGGAAGGAAGAGGGCAGGCTTTCAGAGACCTAGCACCAAGAAAGACAGTAGAAAGTGCATTCCAGCAGTGAGCACAGGGCTAAGTGGATGGTAAAAACAGCACTTCTTCTTTTTTTTTTTTCTTTCTTTTTTTTTTTGAGACGGAGTTTCGCTCTTGTTGCCCAGGCTGGAGTGCAATGGCGCGATCTCGGCTCACCGCAACCTCCGCCTCCTGGGTTCAGGCAATTCTCCTGCCTCAGCCTCCTGAGTAGCTGGGATTACAGGCACACGCCACCATGCCCAGCTAATTTTTAGTATTTTTAGTAGAGACGGGGTTTCACCATGTTGACCAGGATGGTCTCGATCTCTTGACCTCGTGATCCACCTGCCTCGGCCTCCCAAAGTGCTGGGATTACAGGCTTGAGCCACTGCGCCCGGCCAGCACTTCTTTCACCTGGAAAAATAGGGCAGAGGAAATGAGTTTTAGGCTGTTGGGGATCAATGGAGGCAACAGACATGTTTTATTCACCTTACTGGGTTGCCGGGAATGCAGGCTATGATTAAGATTTCAGATACATAAACATGATGCTTTCCAGAACACATTCTGTGTGACACAAGATAAATGTTTGCTACTTGACAAATAGGTCCCACGGTAAAATTGGTTCAAAAATGCAAATGTCCATTGGGAATTTGAAAAGGGGAAATTCCATGGCTTTCCAGAATGCTTGGACAGCTTTTCACCTGCACACCTGGAGAAACTGGGCACGCCTTGGGAAATGCCTTACCAGTGCTCCAGTGGCAAGGATGCTCCCTGGCTGGTCTAATTGGTCTGGATCTCCATGAAGACCCACTGCTCTTCTGAGGGATGGACACAAGCTAGAAGCGGCTGGAGGGGGAGACTGCAGATGTGTTAATAATGGGAGGCCAAAAACAGATTAAGAGAAGCTGTCGTTGACTGAGTTTCACCTCTACCAACTGCTCATCTGTTCTGTACTGGGGACTGAGCCATTCAGTTACCCAAGTGCTGGCTTTCTGCTGTGGCTAAAAAAAATCTGCTCCTTTCTTCTCTCAACTTCTTTGCATTCTTCTGACCTCTTAAGGTGGAACAGAGACTCACATGAACAGTGGAGTAATAGCTATTTTTACAGCTGGAATATTGGTTGGGAGAAAGAAATTCCTGATAGGGATAGGAGAGGTTGATGGGGAAATAATCTCATCTGTTTGGGTTCTTTGACACTCGAGAAAATTGTGCTTTCTGATAAATATGGTTTTGAGAGTCAACACAAGATAACTTTCCTTTTTTTTAGTGAAAAGTACTTCAGAGCTATCTCTCATCTATACTAGAAATGTCAGCGTTATCAGTGAGGGCTGGTCTTTCAGAGAGGATCTGACCTACTCTCAGACATGATAGGAAAAAAGGCAATGGATTTCTCTGGATTCTGAAGAGCCTCTGCTCCCAGGTCACCTGTAAAAGGTTATCATTGCCGCAGTCACTCTCCTGATGTCACAATATGCCTTCTAGGTGTTAATTTCAGTGAGTATTTGGTTTGTGTCTTTCGTGATGCTCATAGACTTCTAAAATTCTATGGGTTAAAAAAAGTCTTTACGGAGGATAGCAGATGATGCATTGGGTTTGATGTGTTCTTGCACTGTTAGTAGAAGTAGCTCTTAGGGTGGGTCTAGAAAGATGGGTAGGACTTGGGCATGAGCAGAAGGGAGGAAACAGTGTGAGTAGAGGGTGGAGTGTGGCCTGTGGGATGTGTTGGGGGGGGCGTTCCTGTGTTTATTTATCTTTCTCTCTTGTCATAATTGAACGTGGCCTCTGTGCCTTGTAGCAGACAGGGTTAGAACTGTGCAGGGGTGAAGAAGTGAGGGTGTTCAGACAGGGCCATGTGTAGAGAGCAAGATTTTGCACTAAGCTTTGTTGTGTCTACTTTGTCCCCATTTGGCTGGGTTCTTTTGTGTTTAGCTCATACCCTAGAGTCATTTTTCACTCACATTGGAATCTATCATATAACTGCTTAACTTTTGAAAAGTTATGTTGTCTCTAAAATTAAATCTGTTTAAATGTGGGACCCTCCAGCTTTCAACCCCCTCTCCCTCCCTCCCTACATACCTCTCATACATTGCTGTCCTTAGGAAATGAAGTAGCTTTTCCCAGAATCCTTAGTCAAGATGAACTCGATGGCTGCTCAGCTGCTTTCACACGTGTGTTATGACACACACAAAAATGAAGCTACAAATGTGTATGTGTGGAGGAACGTAAATGTCTTGTATTATTTTCAATTAGCTGTTGGTACTGAAGTCTTGTGGGTGTTTTTGTCTCCAATATGTGAGATGGGAAAAAACGTGGGAAATTCATTAGTTTAAAAAGTGTCATTTAAAGGAGGAAGAAAAGAGAGACCTCTGTGCACTTGAGCAAGTGAAACCTCACACAACTATTTTTGGCTTGCAGTTTGAAGCGGGAAGGGAATCATCTTTACTTTGGGCAGGAACCTCTGAGTAGAAGTATCATGTGTTAATAAGGCAAGAAAGTCAAAATAACTGCTGGCTGCTCGCTTTCTCCATAGCGGGCTGACGACCTCCCGTCCAGGCTTTCGCCTTTTCTTTCCCCTTCTCTTTGCAGATGATGTCAAAAGGTTCTGCTAACACCCTCTGTGATCTTCAGAGCTGTGCAGAACTCACTCTAGTGCCCACAGTCTTCTAAGATGAGGGAAAATACCCTAAGCTTCTGTCCTCTCAGACTGTCCTCACACAGAGGGGACAGAGACCTCATTAGTGGTGGGACTCTGGAGCTTTTTCCAGAGCCAGACTAGTTGATAGAGCCACTGGAAAGTTCTAGAAAGGTCCTTAATTGAACGTTTCATGGCAGTTGTTTTGGCCTGTCCCCAAGGCTAAGTTGCAACCTTTTTTGGCACTTTCTCCTTTGATATGACTAGTGTAGTGCCTGACACATAATAGTACTCAATTAATAGCATTTTACCTCTTTTCCTTTCAAGGGTGTAAAAAGAACTTTAGAAGAAACAGAGACAATTATGTGTGGCCGAAGTGAGGATCAGAAATGTTTTGTAGATGAGGCTGATTTGAGCCAAGAATTGAAGGACAGGTGCATTCACCAGATACTATAACCACCTGGTATATTTTAGGTTCTGCTATAGAATCAGAAATAATGATGACCAAAAACAAATACAAAGGTTTACAATCTGGTGAGGCAGATGAACGCTCACCAAAAAATCACGAAACAAATATAAATGTACATGAGAAGCAACCTAAATGTCCAACGGGAGAATGGTGAAATAAACTGTGACATGTTCTTTTATTTTAATGCTATATTGACATTGAAATTGTTTCAAAGAATCATAAAATTATTACAATAACACTGGTATATTAAAAATTGGATAACAAAATACAGAATATAATCTCTATTTTATAAAAATAAATGCATGTTTGCCTATGATAGGAAAACTGGTTATAAACACAATGAACAGTGGTTTTCCCTGGTGATGGATTAGGAAGCATAGAGCATGTTCTGATTAAGGATGGATGTTTTGCCAAGAGGCAAGTGGATTTGTTTCTCCATTGTTTAAATTTACAATTAGACGCTTCACATGCTTTAAATGAGGATTTAAAGCTTTAGCATGGATTCTTTCTCCAGTTGTTTTCCATTAGGCTCTGATGGGCAGGAGTAAGGTGAAGGTCGCCAAGCATTTGTTGAGCTGGGTTGTGTGGTTCTGGCAATAGTTTGTTGTCTGGTTATGGGTTTTGTCTGCGCTTTTTTTTTTTTTTTTTTTGAGACGGGGTTTCACTCTGTCATCCAGGCTGGAGTGTAGTGGTATGATCAGAGTTCACTGCAACCTTGACCTCCCAGGTTGAGGACCTCCTGCCTCAACTTCCAAGTAGCTGGGACGACAGGTGTGCACCTCCATGCCTGGCTAATATTTTTTTGTATTTTTTTTTTTCGTAGAAATGGAGTTTTGCCATGTTGTCCAGGCTGGTCTTGAACTCCTGTGCTCAAGTGGTCTGCTCACCTCGACCTCCCAAAGTTCTGGGATTACAAGCATGAGCCACCATGCCCAGCATTGTCTGCCATTTTTGAAGGCAAAAACGTGTGTCCAAGGAGAATGTTCTAAGAAATGTTTCCAGTGATGTTGATGAGAGTTTGATTTTCAAGTGAGTGTTCCTAAGCATCTGATTAAACACCTATGTAATTAGTAAATATCTCCATTGTTCTGGATTCGTTTCATCATTTCACAGTGATGGCTCCCATCTTCCACATTTCCTTTGGAAGTCCCTGGCATGTTAAAAGCCACTTTTAACAGCTGCTTAAGCCTATTTCTGTGCCTTTTTTAAATAAGTAGCTGGGCATTTTTGAGCCTAAAGTCAAAAGTATTTATTATGAAGGTACTGATGATATAACCACAAGAATAGAATAGGGCATATAATTCATTATACAATGTGAAAATTCTAAAAGGTTTTTTTCTCTGATCTGCAAAATTTTCTTTCAAGCTAGTTTGTCATTCTATGCTCTATGATGTGCTTATTTTAAAGACCCGCCGTATTGCTTAAGGTGAGGGATCCCTGTTAGAAGAAAACGGTGCACAGGCTGTCTTTTATGCCATCTTGGACTGCGCCTCCTTTGCACAATAGGTAAGCCTTTGAAAATGGGGATGTTTTTGCATTATGACTGACAGATGCTGAAAAACCTCTTACTGCTTTCATTACACCCCAAATGAGTAAAATGCAGCTGCCATCCCCGAATTTTACCAGGGTTCCTGCCACCACCTGAGAGGACAGAGTGGACTGACCCAGTAGGGGAAGGACTCATCCCCGCTGGGCCCGAGGGAAGAGCTGGAAGGAAGCTGGCTTCACCGAGGACTTTCCCCAGCTCACTCTGGTTCTGCAGTGACAGCAGCTCCTATAGCACAGGGCTGTGCAATTATTCAGAAGAGTGGGGATAATTGCAGGTACGTTTTATGTGCTTGAAACTGGCTGACAATTTACTTTAGGGATTTATTCTTTTTACCAATTGCTTTATAACCTATTCCATCTTTCTCTCTCTTTACCTGCCAACCATTGCTCTTTTTAGGGATTGTTGTGAGGAAGAGCCTGTCATTTTCTACCAAGGTGTTGGTTACAACTCCATCCTATTATTTTGGGAAAATGTGGATGCTCCCACCTCTCAACCATCATCCCTTCCCTTTCTCAGTTCTTGCTCTGCTTCTTGCAAGTTTTTTGAAGATGTCGGTGAAGAAGCAGTTGAGCCATTTTGTGAGATGAGCTTCCATTGACTGACATAGGAAGAGAACACATTCTGCAAATATGGGTAGACTATGAACTGCGGACAGTGTTTGAGGAAACCTGGCTGTTTCCTACCACGATCTGATGAAATGAATGCTGGACTTGAGCCCTTCCGGGCTTTGCTGGCAGCCCCTGAGTCTCAGTCCCCTTCTAGGAAGAAGTGCACCAAGATCACCCTGTACAGGGAGGGAGAGTCACATGGCTCTCCACCAAAAACAGAGAGTCACATGGCTCTCCCTCCCCTGCCTCATCCCGGCCTCCTGAGATTGTCTTTCCATCCCTGTCACAGGATGAAGTTTGTTAGCAAGCTCTGGCAAACATCTGGTTACTTGTGCTTCCTATAGATCCCACAGCTGCAGATCTCAAGAAACTTGAGCATTTATCAAAGATAGCTTTCCGTGTTAAATTGTTCCCTTTTGGTTTTGTTCAGCTCTTAGTTAAGAAGAATGGGTGATCATTTCTTGGCTACTCCACAGATGCACGGTAGAGCAGCTCCTTCTGGATCCCTCACCCCCTTGTGAGCTGGGAGCTCTATTGGGTGCTTCTCAAATCTACTTTCCTTTTTCGAGTCAAAGGGGAGAGGAACTGCTGACATCCTGTAAGCCGGAGCACCTGAAGCAAATCTATTCCTAGCTTGAACAGAGCATGTAAGGAAATTGCCAGAGTGATATATCACTAATTTTGCTCCCTGGTGCTAAGTACACCTCGTAGGCATGCTGAGTACTGCCCCCTCCTGCTATCCAGTGGTGGCAGGGACTGGCATGGTCCCCACTGCTTGGCTGCCTCGACTGTCTGTCTGTGCAGGGGTTATTTTCAGCTGTGTGCAGCCTCCAAACTTCAAGCACAAAGGATCACTCAGTCACTGAAGAGCAGGAGCCACAAGCATTTGTGGTAATTTATTGTGGGCCCAGTAACCTTCCTACAGCTCAAGCAACAGACTCCTAAACACGTGTCAGGTAGAACTACTTGCATACATGATCAAGCCAGCCATGAAAAAATGCAAGCCATTTGTTTAAAAAGATGCCTGAATTTATGCTTTTTGGTGATGTTAAATGACTAATCTTAATTATTAAGGAACATAAGGAAGGATGAAACATAAGTGATCAAATGTTTTCAATATATGCAATATATATGATGGATAAATTATACTGTACTTAAATTACTATAAGAAAACAGTCGACATGATGACAGCAAAAAGTCATGAATAGACAGTTAACAAAAATGAAGTACCAAAGTTTAACAAAGATTTTAAGCATTACTAATATTATAGGTAAATATGAAAGCATACTTTTTTAAGCATCATATTGGCAAAGATAGAAAAAACTCACAACACACTATAGCAAGAAGGAACTGGGAAATGTCCTTTCTCACATATTATTGGCGGAGCACTCCCAGGGATGTTTTTGTAAAGCTGTTTCACAACAGGTGATGATAGTTTGGAATATGCGCACTCATTTTCTGACATGAGAATTTCTTACTTAACTGATCCTAAGATAAGTAGACAAACCCCAAGGGAGACTGGCCCAGGATGGCTGAGTGCAGCGTGATTTATTTCCTGTGCTGTCAGTAGAGAGCCTGTTTTGCCTCCTGTTCCCTCTGATGTGCAACTCACTAGATTTAGGGCTTATTCACAGCCCCAGAGCAAGCTCAAGGTACCCAGCTGGTGACTGAAAGGCCATTTCTTCTGTTCCGGGTAGAACAGTCACAGATTCTAGAGCAGGGGCCCTGCCACTTGGCTAGGAGCATTCACTTTGCCTTTCCCTGAAGCAAGTCATTAACGTCCAGCACAGGGCAGTTGTGTCATCTCTGCAGACAGAGCCTGGCCCATGTGGCTGCTCTCCCCAGGACTCAGCATGTCTGCTCTGAGATCTACCTGCAGGTGCTTAGTCAGGGGAGGTCTGGTCTCCTGCCCTGACTGGCACCAGCCAGGACTAGAGACTGAGTGGCCTGGGGCCCAGAGAAACAGCAAGGCTCCTCCTTTCCTTCCTCCTGTGTCACCTTCGTTAAAGCCTCAAGTTCCAGGAGCAACAGCCTTCTCCCTCCACCCTCCTCAAAACACGCTCTGGAGTCAGTCTGCTCTGTCATGCTGAATGGCTTCCTCATGTGCAAGTGTCATCACATGGATAGAGTGGGGAATGGGGATCACAGGACAGTTTTGCTATGGATTTTTTTCTCTAGAGGTAACTTTCGTAATTAGAAACCTATTTATATAACTTAGTTTCAAATTACAAATCAACCTCTAATAACTAACTCCAAATACTCTTCCATGAATTCATAGTAATTTTTGAGGATTTTTGCATCTATGCTCATCAAAAATATTAGTCTGTCTTTGTCTTGTTCTGTTATGTCCTTCTCTGGTTTGGGCATTAGGATGACACTGGCTTCGTGGAATGATTTAGGGAGGATTCCATCTTTCTCTGTGTTTTGGAATAGTGTCAATAGGATTGATACCAATTCTTTGTATTTATGAAGAGTATTTTCATAGAAGAGTATTTGGAGTTAGTTATTAGAGCTATCTACTATTGTAACCCAATCCAGCATTGAGGGCATTAGATACATTAAATACTGAACAGATTTGTAAAGTCATCATCATGACAATGGTAACTCAGCTTAGGCCCCTCACAAATGCAGCTGGCAATAGCTACTCATAAACCTGATTCCTTATACTGGAGTGATAGCTTGATTAACAAATTCCAGGGAAATTGTACCTTTATAACAGTTGGCTGAGTTAACCCCTACTCACCACCTCCCCTAAAAACACAAAGAAGGAAAACAAACTGATGTTAAATTACTATCTTTCATTCAATAGGCACTGCGCTAAGGCAAGCACAGTTATTACTTCACATTTATTCTATCATCCAATCAGAAATCTACACAGTTGTTAGTTGATGAAGAGAAGAACACACAGAAAATGCCTAGGAAAAGTTCTAGGAGCTTTTGGGAGGAGTCTTTAGGGTTTTCTATGTATACAATCATATCATCAGCAAACAGCGACAACTTGACTTCCTCTTTAATGATGTGGATGCCCCTTTTTTCTTTCTCTTGTCTGATTGCTCTGGGTAAGACTTCTAGTACTATGTTGAATAGAAGTGGTGAAAGTGACATCCTTGTCTTGTTCCAGTTCTTAGAGGGAATGCTTTCAACTTTTCCGCATTCAGAATAATGTTGGCTGTGGGTTTGTTATAGATGGTTTTTAATACCTGAAAGTACGTCCCTTTTATGCCAGTTTTGCTGAGGGTTTTATTCAGAAAGGGATGCTGGATTTTGTCAAATGCTTTTTCTGCATTTATTGAGATGATCATGTGATTTTTTTTTCAGTTCTGTTTATGTGATGTATCACATTTATTGACTTTTCTATGTTCAACCACCTCTGCATCCCTGGTATGAACCCCACTTGGTCATGGTGGATTATCTTTTTGATATGTTGTTGAATTCAGTTCACTAGGATTTTTTTGAGGATTTTTGGGTCTGTGTTCATTAAGGATATTAGTCTGTCATTATGTTTTGTTATGTTCTTCTCTTGTTTGGGCATTAGTATGACACTGGCTTCATGGAATGATTTAGGGAGGATTCCCTCTTTCTCAGTGTTTTGGAACAGTGCCAATAGGATTGGTACCAATTCTTCGAGTTGAATATCTGATAGAATTCAGCTGTGATTCTGTCTGGCCCTGAATTTTTTTTGTTGGCAATTTTTTTTATCACCATTTCAATCTCACTGCTTGCTTTTGGTCTTTTCAGAATTTCTGTATCTTCCTGGTTTAATCTAGGATGGTTGCCTATTTCCAGGAATGTATCCATCTCCTCTAGGTTTCCTAGTTTTGTGTGTAAATGTGTTCATAGTGGCTAATCTTAGGTATTTCTGTGGTTTCAGTTGTGATAGCTCCTGTTTTCTTTCTCATTGAGCTTGCTTAGATCTTCCCTCTCCTTTTCTTGGTTAATCTTGCTAATTATCTATCAATTTTATTTATCTTTTTAAAGAACCAGTTTTTTTGTTTTATCTATCATTTTTTGTATTTTTTGTTTCAGTTTCATTTAGATCTGCTCTGATTTTCTTTCTTTCCTTCTACTGGATTCAGGTTTTGGTTGTCCTTGTTTCTGTGAAGTGTGACCTTAGATTGTCTGTGCTCTTTCAGACTTTTCTTTTCTTTTCTTTCTTTTTTTGAGACGGAGTTTTGCTCTTGTTACCCAGGCTGGAGTGCAATGGCGCCATTTCGGCTCACTGCAACCTCTGCCTCCTGGGTTCAGGCAATTCTCCTGCCTCAGCCTCCTGAGTAGCTGGGATTACAGGCACGCGCCACCATACCCAGCTATTTTTTTGTATTTTTAGTAGAGATGGGGTGTCACCATGTTGACCAGGATGGTCTCAATCTCTTAACCTCATGATCCACCTGCCTCGGCCTCCCAAAGTGCTGGGACTACAGGCGTGAGCCACCACACCCAGCCAGACTTTTCAATGTAGGCATTTAAGGCTGTGAACTTTCCTCTTGTGCTGCTTTTGCTGTATCTCAAAAGTTTTGATAGTTGTGGCATTATTATCATTCAGTTCAAATAATTTTTAAATTTCTATCTTGATTTCATTGCTGACTCAATGATCATTCAGGAACAGGTTGTTTAAATTCCATGCATTTGCATAGTTTTGAGCGTGTCTTTTGGAGTTGATTTCCCACTTTGTTTCACTGTGGTCTGAGAGAATAGTTGATATAATTTTGATTTTCATAAATTTACTGAGACTGTTTTGTGGCCTATCATGTGGTTTCTCTTAAAGAAAGTTCCATGTGCTGATGAATAGAATGTATATTCTGTAGTTTCTGGGTAGAATGTTCTGTATATATCTGTTAAGTCCATTTGTTGTAGGGTATAGTTTAAGTTCATAGTTTCTTTGTTGACTTTCTGTCTTGGTGACCTGTCTAGCGCTGTCAGCGGAATATTAAACCCCCCACTATTATTGTGTTGCCATCTATCTCATTTCTTAGGTCTGCTGGTAATTGCTTTATAAATTTATAGTGTTGGCTTGGTAGTGGCAAATTGCAAAATTCATATGGAACCACAAAAGACCCTAAACAGCAAGGCAATCTGGTGAGAGAACAGAAAGACAACTCAATGGAATAGAATCGAGAGCTGGAAAACAGGCCTACACAAATGGAGTCAACTGGTCTTTGACAAAGAAGTGAAGGCAATTCAATGGAGAAAGGACAGTTTTTTTCCGAAAAATGGTGCTGGCCCAACCAAACATCCCCATGTCAAAAACAGACAACAACAAAACACAGAAAAGAAAAAAATGAACCTTGACAGATATCTTTCAGAAAATTTAACTCAAAATGAATCACAGATCTAAGTGAAAAATGCAAAACTATAAAACTTCTAAATAATAACATAGGAAATAATATATACGACCTTAGGTTTGGCAATGACTTCTTAATAGAACACCGAAGGCATGATCCATGAAAGAAAGAAATTGATAAGCTTGACTGCATTAAAAGTTCTCCTTTGTGAAAGACACTGTTAAGAGAATGAACAGATAAACCACAGAGTGGGAGAAAAATGACATTTTGATATGGCATTTGCAAATGACCTATCACCAAAGAAAAGATACAGATAAAAGATAAGTATATTAAAAAGTGTCCAACATCATATGGTATTAGGGAATTGGAAATTAAAACAATGAGATACCACTACACACCTAGTTAGAATGGCTAAAATGTAAAACACTAAAAAGACCAAATACTGGTGAGGATGTGAAGGAACAAGAACTCTCCTTTCTTACTGGTGGAAATACAAAATGGTATTACCACTTTGAAAGATACTTTCGCAGTTTTTTACAAAGTTAAATATGTGGTTATCGATTCAGCAATCACATTCCTCGGTATTTACCCAAATGAATTGAAAACTTACCTCTAACAAAAACCTATACATGAATGTTTGCAGCAGTTTTACTCATGACTGCCAAAACTTGGAAGCAACCAACAGGTCCTTCAATAGGTGAATGGATAAACTATGATATATGCATATAATGTAATACTATTTGGTGATACAAAAAATTAGCTATCAAGCCTTCAAGGCTTGGAGAAATCTTTAGCATAATGCTAAATAAAAGAAGCTATGCTAAAAAGGATCATACATATTATTCCAACTATATGATATTCTGGCAAAGGGCAAAACTATGAAGATAAGAAAAAGATCAATGGTTGCCAAGGGTTCAGAGAGGAGAAAAGAGGAATAAATGCATAAAGCACCAAGTACCCTAAGAGAATAAAACTGTGATGGTGAATACATGTCATGTCATTATCTATTTGTCAAAACCCATAGAATGTGTAATGCAAAGAAGAAGCCCTAACATAAACTATGAACTTCAGTTAATAATAATGTTTTCAAATTGGTTCAGCACCTGTAACAGATGTATCACACTGTCATAAGATGTTAATAGTAAGGGAAACTGCTGGGGGTAGGGATTACATGGGAATTCTGTGTATTTTTCTATTCAATATTTCCATAAACCTAAAATTGCCCTAAAAAAAGTCTATTAAAAAAAAACAAACCAAAATGGATAACCATCAAGACTAGAATGGACAAATTGCAGTATATTCCTATAATTAAATACTATGCAATAATTAAATGAAAAGACTTGAATGTTAAATGTGATCCCCTTGGTGGTAACCCATTCCAAAAAAAAAAAAAAAAGACAACTATAGACACCGAAAATAAAAGAGAAGGAAATTAAAATTTTCACTACAAAATAGTCAGCTAAATACAATAGAAGACAAGAATGCAGGAAATGTGGGACACAATGCTCTCAGGGATATACTAAAAGTAATGGTGAAAGGCCAGGCGCTGTGGCTCATGCCTGTAGTCCCAGAACTTTGGGAGGCTGAGGCAGGTGGATCACCTGAGGTCAGGAGTTCGAGATCAGCCCGAACAACATGGAAAAACCCTGTCTCTACTAAAAATACAAAAATTAGCTGGGCATTGTGGCAGGTGCCTATACTCCCAGCTAGTCGGGAGACTGAAGCAGGACAACTGGTTGAACCCAAGAGGGGAGGTTGCAGTGAGCTGAGATTGCACCACTGCACTCCAATCTGGGTGACAGAGGATGACAGAGAGAGACTCCATGTCAAAATAAATAAATTAAATAAAATAATAAAAGTAATGGTGAAAACTGCAACTATTTTCAAACCAACATGATAGAAAACAAATAACAAAATGACAGAAGTCCCTCCAATCAAATAAGTTGAAAGTGAAAGGTTAGAAAAAGATATTCCATGCAAATACATTTAAAAAAAAAGAAATCATGGGTGACTATACTATATCAGACAAAATAGACTTTAAATTTTAAAAATTAAAAGAAATATATTACCTAACAAAATATTCAATACAGGAAGAAGAGATAACAATTACAAACATATATATACCTTATTATATACCGTCAAAATATAGGAAATAAAAATTGACAGATTGAAGGGAGAAGCAGATCTACAATTGTAGACTTCAGTATCCTACCCAAGAATAGATAGAATAGTCAGGCAGAAATAAGTAAGGAAATAGAGGACATGAACAACACTATAAAACAACCAGATCTAATAAAAATACAGAAAACTCTGCCCAACAACAACAATAACAAAATAAACCGTTTTCTCAAGTGCACAAGGAAAATTCTTCAGGATAGAGCATATACTGGACCACAAATTAGGTCTCAATAGACTTAAAAAGATAGAGATCAGGCCAAGTACAGTGGCTCATGCCTGAAATCCCAGCACTTTGGGAGGCTGAGGTGGGTGGATCACAAGGTCGGGAGTTCGAGACAGCCTGAACAACATGGTGAAAACCTGTCTCTACTAAAAATACAAAAATTAGCCACGTGTGGTGGCACACGCCTGTAATACAAGCTACTTGGGAGGTTGAAGGAGGAGAATTGCTTGAACCTGGGAGTCGGAATTTGCAGTGAGCTGAGATTGCACCATTGCACTCCAGCCTGGGCAACAGAGTGAGATCCTGTCTCAGAAAAAAAAAAAAAAAAAAAAAAAAAAAGATACCATACATAGTACCTTCCCTCACCACAACATGATAAAGTTATAAATCAATAATAGAAGGAAAACTAAAAAATTAAGCAATACATTCTTAACCACAGGTCAAAGAAGAAATCAAGGGAAATTAGAAAATACTGCAGACCAGTGAAAATGAAAACAGCACACTAAAACTTGTAAGACACTTCGAAAGAAATGATAATGGCGAAATTTATAGCTATATTACACTAAAAAGGGAAAAAGATTTCAAACCAACTACGTGACTTTACAACTTAAGAAACGAGGAAAAGAACTAAATCCAAAGTTAGTAGAAGGAGGAAGTAGTAAAGGTTAGAGCAGAGATAAATAATTGAGAATAGAAGCAACACAAGAAAATCAACAAACCCAAAAGTCAGTTCTTCAAAAAGATTAACAAAATTGACAAGCCATTAGTCTGACTAAGGAAAAAGGACAGAAGAAACAAGTTACTAAAATGAAAATTAAAGTGGGGACATGACTACTATTAATTCTAGAGAAATAAAAAGGATTATAAGAGCACCCTTCGAACAACTGTATGCTAATAAACTGGCCAACCTAGATAAAATGGGCAAATTCCTAGAGACAAAAAATACTGCATTGCAAAGAAATACAAAATCTTAATAGATCCGTAATCAAGGGGACTAAATCGGTCATCAGACCTCCTCACCAAAAACAAACAGCTCTGAACCTATTGGCTTCACTGGTGAATTCTACCAAACCTTTAATGGGGAACACCAATCTTCTTCAAACTCTCCCCAAAAATTGAAGAGAACACGTCTAAACCCAAGTTATGAGGCCAGCCAGCATCATGCTGACACAAAAATCCTCACTCCATATCTGAGAATAATGGCAGCATTTTTTCAAAGTGGAATACATTTACTTACGGTGTCATCAGACGGATTTTAAAATTCCAAGGTATCTATTCATGTTCTCTCAGTTGACCACCTGGGTATTTGCATTTTTGCCTCAGTTTGGTAAATGGCATGGGTTTTTTTGTTTTGTTTTGTTTTGTTTTGATATTGCATTTTAGGTTTTGGGGTACATGTGAAGAACATGCAAGATTGTTGCATAGGTACACACATGGCAGTGTGATTTGCTGCCTTCCTCCCCTTCACCTATATCTGGCATTTCTCCCCATGCTCCCTCTCTCCACCTCCCCAACCCCCCATCCCTCCCCAATTTCCCCGCAGTGGATCCCAGTGTGTAGTGCTCCCCTCCCCGTGTCCACGTGTTCTCATTGTTCAACAACCACCTATGAGTGAGAACATGCGGTGTTTGATTTTCTGCTCTTGTGTCAGTTTGCTGAGAATGATGGTTTCCAGGTTCATCCATGTCCCTACAAAGGACACAAACTCATCGTTTTTTCTGGCTGTGTAATATTCTGTGGTGTATATGTACCACATTTGCCCTGTCCAGTCTATCATCGATGGGCATTTGGGTTGGTTCCAGGTCCTTGCTATTGTAAACAGTGCTGCAACGAACATTCGTGTGCACATGTCATGGTTAGGAAGAATCAACATCGTCAAAATGGCCATACTGCCCAAAGTAATTTACAGATTCATTGCTATTCTCATGAAGCTACCAACGACCTTCTTCACAGAACTGGAAAAAAACACCTTAAACTTCATATGGAACCAAAAGAGAGCCCGCATAGACAAGTCAATTCTAAGCAAAAAGAACAGAGCAGGAGGCATCACACTACTGGACTTCAGACTATACTACAAGGCTACAGTAATCGAAACGGCATGGTACTGGTACCAAAACAGAGATATAGACCAATGGAACAGAACAGAGGCCTTGGAGGCAACACAACATATCTACAACCATCTGATCTTTGACAAACCTGACAAAAACAAGCAATGGGGAAAGGATTCCCTGTTTAATAAATGGTGTTGGGAAAACTGGCTAGCCATGTGCAGAAAGTAGAAACTGGATCCCTTCCTGACACCTTTCACTAAAGTTAACTCCAGAGGATTAAAGACTTAAACATAAGACCTAACACCATAAAAACCCTAGAAGAAAATCTAGGCAAAACCATTCAGGACATAGGCGTAGGCAAGGACTTCATGACCAAAAGGCCAAAAGCACTGGCAACAAAAGCCAAAATAGACAAATGGGACCTAATCAAACTCCACAGCTTCTGCACAGCAAAAGAAACAGTCGTTAGAGTGAATTGGCAACCAACAGAATGGGAAAAAATTTTTCCAGTCTACCCATCTGACAAGGGGCTGATATCCAGAATTTACAAAGAACTAAAACAGATCTACAAGAAAAAAACAAACAAGCCCATTCAGAAGTGGGCAAAGGATATGAACAGACACTTTACAAAAGAAGACATACAGGAGGCCAACAGACATATGAAAAAATGCTCATCATCACCAGTCATTAGAGAAATGCAAATCAAAACAATGTACATTGAGATACCATCTCACACCAGTTAGAATGGCGATCATTAAAAAAACTGGAGACAACAGATGCTGGAGAGATTGTGGAGAAATAGGAACACTTTTACACTGTTGATCAGAATGTAAATTAGTTCAACCATTGTGGAAGACAGCGTGGCGATTCCTCAATGACCTAAAAATAGAAATCCCATTTGACCCAGCAATCCCATTACTGGGTATATATCCAAAGGATTATAAATGGCATGGTTTGGAGTTTTTATAGTACAATTTGTTTTTCCCAGCAAAGTCCTCCCCCAATGATGATGCTCACCAAGGCCATGGCACCTAGCACACTGTCCTGCACCTAAAATGCCCTCAGTATCCATGGAACTGGGTTGAACCAGGAACAAAACAAGTAGCAGAGAGCGATTTGTGCAAAGATATTAGGTACTGCAGATAAGACTGAAAGCCCACAACTCAGCAGTTTACATTTGTTTGAGAAATTATTTGCAAGGAGTTCATCAAAAGATACTGGTTTAAAGCAGTGGGTTTTCAGCCTTGACCACGCACTATAATCATGTGGAGAGCTTTTAAACAACACTGCTGCCCTGGGTCCCACTCCCGGGAATCCAATTTAATAAGTCTGTTGTAACGTGGGTTTTGGGAGTTTTAAAAGCTCCCCAGGTGATTTTAATGTGCAGCCATGGATACGGACCACTGGTTCAGGGTGAGGAATGCATTAGCTGTGTGTGATTTCCATGTGTGCCCTCATGGCAGTTCCTCTGTTTGGGGTCTTGGAAACAGCTTTGCCATGTTAAAATCAAAGGACTGCTTCAATATACAGTCAGCTGTTTGGCTAAATTGCAGCAGGAGGAAATGTCTTCTCAGCAGATCTATCTTTATGTTGCTTGCTTTTCAAAGTACGAGGTTGTTTCAGGCACAGTTTTATTTAGTTTGCTCTGAAAATCATAAATAGCCTACAAATACCAAAAATGGATGAAAAGAATTTGCAAACATATGGAGCACATTATATGTGTTTTCAAATTTCCCCTATAATTAGAAATAAAAAATATATTGCTAGAGCCTTGATTCCTAAACTCAGCTCTCAGCTGTTTCCCTAAGTTATTTTAAATTCTTCCAAGAAAGTTCAGCATTCTCTAGAGGGAATTATATCCAACGAGTATAAATGAAGAGACCTGGATGGGCATTAACAGAAGCAGTACACTCCAGAACCTTGAAGGCCTAAGGAAGCTGCATGAGTACTGTAGTCTATAAAGGTGTCTGGGCTTTGGAGTCAAGTATAATTCATACTACTGAGTTACAGCCCAGTCACTTAGTAACTTCAATGTTTTGAATTTGATTTGGAATAATCAGGGAAACCTCACCTGCAAGAAAAGGCATAATGATACTGATAGAAAAAATTATAGCAATTCTTCATACTTCCTCATCTATATCCTTTACAACGAGATTTTATAGCTGCTCCCATAGACAGAATTTGTTTCCCCAAATCGTCTTGTATCTGGGCTGGCCTTATTTACTCTGGCCAACAGAATGCAGAGAGTATGACGGGTTAGGCTCAAAAGAGCTTATATGCTTCTGCTTTTTCTTTCAGAACCCTGCCATCTCCATGAGAACAAATCCATGTTAGTCTGCTGGAGAAAGAGATCCCATAAGCAGGAGAACCAAGGTACCCCAGTTGACAGCCAGCTTACCGCCAGAAGCAGAGCTAAACACACACACAGCCGAGCTGAGACCAGAAGAATGGCCCAGCTGAGCCCAGCCTGAATTGCTAACTGGCTCAATTATGACCTAATTAAGTTTTGGGATGGTTTATTATGCAGCAATAACTAACTCATATACACATCCATTGCAGATGGGACTCAATGACATGTTGATTACAAGTTACCTGGTAAAGAGCAGGCCCCCTCTATGTTCTGATTTCCTTTTCCCCTTATTTAAAGTTGGATGTCTTGGGTTGTATGGAAATCTATATAGATATGTGTGTATGTGATTGGTGCTTCAAATCACACATTTCCCCACTCCAAAGAGGAAACAGACAATCAAAACCTGGCCACTCAGGCCCCAAGGCCAAATTGCAAAATAATATGCTTTGCCAGGTGCAATGGCTCACACCTGGAATCCCAGCATTTTGGAAGACTGAGGTGGGAATCACTTGAGTCCAAGAGTTCAAGACCAGCCTGGGAAACATAGCAAGACCCAGTCTCTACAAAAAATACAAAATTTACCTAAGTGTGGTGGCACACACCTGTAATCCCAGCTACTCAGAAGGCGAAAGTGGGAGGATCACTTGAACCTGGGAGGCAGAGGTTGCAGTGATCTGAGATCGAGCTACTGCACTCCAGCTTGAATGATAGAGTGAGATTCTGTCTCCAAAACAATAACAACAATGACAAAGTTTACTTTTAGTCTATTCCTTCCATATCTAAAGTCTGCAGGTCAAATCTGTGAATAGATCTGAAAGACATGAGATTCCCTTCTCCTGGGACCCCATCGTTCTTTGATCACTTCCATTTTTCACAGATTCTCTTCTTCTGATGTGATTATTAGGGGATGAGGCCAAGATTAAATCTGAAGCTCGCAGAGACCACAGGATTTTTCTTTCCAAGGCTTACCAGCACTTTTAGTTTCTAGCATCAGAAACACTAATTGTGGCTCAGTGTGGTGGCTCACGCCTATAATCCCAGGACTACGGGAGGCCAAAGTGGATGGATTGTTCGAGCCCAGGAGTTTGAGACCAGCCTGGGCAACATGGTGAAACGTCATCTCTGCAAAAGATACAAAAATTAACTGGATGTAGTGGCATGTGCCTTAATCCCATATACTTGAGAGGCTGAGGTGGGAGGATCACCTGAGCCTGGGAATCACGGTTGCAGTGAGCTGTGGAATCAAGGTTGCAGTGAGCTGTGATTGTGCCACTGCACTCCAGCCTGGGCAGCAGAGTGAGTGAGACCCTGTTTCAAAAAAACAAAGAAATACTAATTGGAGGACACAACGGGGACAAAGAACACGATGAACTGAGCCTTAAGTCTCATTCACCTAATATTCATAGGGATGCACATTACTAAACAGTGACATGTCTTCCAACAATGCCAGTAAGTTCCCAAGACTCATCATCCACACCAGGGGCACTGAGAAGGTGCCCCTCTACTTGTTACTGGGATTAAAATGGGACTGGTTTGATGAATTCAGGAAGACAGAGGCTACAGTATTAGGAAGGGAGCAAAGCTTAAATAAAAACAGCTCTAGTGACAGCAGTGGGATGGCGAAGCTTAGCTGACTCAAGGCAACTTCCTTTTTCTTTTCCAATAAAAAACATTTTCAGGAAGAGAAGTCCAGGCTGGATGAAGAATGCTTTGATGACTGCTCAGGAACGTGACTGAATTCAAGATTAACAAAGGAGATAAATTACACATTTTAATTGTAAACAAATGTGTCCCTGGAAAAAAACCTTAGATCCAAAAGTCTATGTATATAGACCACTATATACCTACTATGTTAATCATCATAGTAGTTTGGAATGCAAGAAAATTTTACAATATGTGTCACTTATTATGTATTTCTTTTTCTCAACCCCTCCCGTTTTTCAAACATCTAAAGTATGTAATTATTTTCTATGGAGGGAAAAAGCCCCAAAACAGAATACCTCCTGTTAACATCAATGTGAACATTAATACTGGAAAATTAGATTCTTTTTCATTTTCCATTTTGTCTATATTGTCATCTTTTAAAAAGCCAAAGATGTATAATTTTATATCTGAGATATCACATTTTTTTTATTTTTAATTGTGGTAAACTACACATAAAATTTACCATCTTAACAATTTTTTTTGAGACAGGGTCTCAGTGTCACCTAGGCTGGAGTGCACAGACATGACCACAACTCACTTGACTTCCCTCACTTGGGAGGCTGAGGTGGGAGGATCCCTGGAGCCTAGACTTCCCAGCCTCCAGTGATCCTTCCACCTCAGCCTCCCAAGTAGCTGGGATCACAGGTGTGCACCACCACACCCAGCTAATTTTTGTATTTTTTGTAGAGTCGGGGTTTCACCATGTTGCCCAGGCTGGTCTTAAACTCCTGAGCTCAAGCAATCTACCACACTCAGCCTTGCAAAGTGCTGGGATTACAGGTGTGAGCCTCCACATCCGGCCTCCATCATAACCATTTTTAAGTGTACAGTTCATCAGTGTCAAGGGTATTCACATTGTTGCACAACCTATCTCCAGAGCTTTTTCATCTTGAAAAGCTGAAATTCTCGATCCATTCAGAAACTGCATTTTTGGTTTCAAAAAAAAACCCTGAATGTAAAAAGCTTCATTTCTTCACTTATTAATCAATAATTGCAATGTTCCCAGTCTATGCAAAATACACTTCCAGCAACTAGGAATTGTGATGAGATGGAAAAGAGATGACAAATGTGCCTATGAGATGGAAAGTCCCTGGAAGATAGGAACGGGGTGACATTGCATCTCTGGTTCTGCCTCAAGTCACACACCTAGTGCTGTGGATTTCCATGTGCACATCCATGCCTACTGTGTCCTGACTCCCTGCCTGAGCCTGAGCGGCCCCTAGCCGAATCCCCCACCTGTGAGGGGATCACCAGGACCCTGGGGCCCACAACTCCAGCTGCTGGAATTTGGGGATTTATGGCCTGATGATCCTCCCACATTCCCTTCACCCTTCCCCTCAGTGCCTGCACTGGCCAGTACCAGCCTTTCCTTGCCCACAGCTCTGCTCATTCCACTCCAAGCAGCTCCCCTCCCTCCCTCCTTCCTCCTGCTGTGTCTCTTTCTTTCAATATGTTTGTTTCCTTCCCTCAGTAAAATAATTCTTCTTCCACTCCCCGTCTCATTCATTGGAAACCAAATATCCACCCCATGGCATGACATCCCCAGTTTTGAAAAAGTCGCCTGGCTGACAGAGCAAGACTCTGTCTCAAAAAAAAAAAAAAAAGAAAAGGAAAGAAAGAAAAAGGAAAAAAGTCACATTCTGGAACAAAAACCAGTGTCAACCACCTCCAGAGATATTGGAAGTAATTGAAAGTCCTTTAGGATCTCAAAGAAAACCTTTCTTTCTAATTTCCTTTTAATTAAACTATTTTCCCTCAAGCACTAGTATTCAAAATAAAAAACTTTTTAAAATTATGATGGTTATAAAAGGAATAACGTACTGACACAATGCTGCAACTTGAATGAACCTCGAAGATATTGTGCTATGTGAAAGAAGCCAGTCACGAAAGTCCACATAGTATACGATTCCTTTCGCATGAAATGTCCAGAAAAGACCAATTTACAGAAAGCAGATTAGTGGTTGCTTAAGACTGGAGGAACAGGAGGTGGCAGCTAAAGCATACTGGTTTCTTTTTGAGTTGATGAAAATGTTCTAGGCCAGGCGTCATGATTCACACCTGTAATACCAGGACTTCAGGAGGCCGTGGCGGGCGGGTCCCTTGAGCTCAGGAGCTCGAGACCAGCGTGGGCAATATGGCAAAACCCTATCTCTACCAAAAAAAAAAAAAAAAATACAAAAATTAGCCGGGCTGAGTAGTGTGCACCTTTAGTTCTAGCTACTCAGGAGGCTGAGGCAGGATTGCTTGAGCCCGGGAGTTCAAGGCTGCAGTGAGCCAAGACTGTGTCACTGCACTACAGCCCGGATGACAGAGTGAGACTCTGTTTCAAAAAAAAAAAAAAAAAAAAAAAAAAGTTATAAAACTGACTGGTGCTGGTTGCACATATCTGTGAATATATTAAATGCCACTGAACTGTACAAGTTTAAATAAGCAAAGTATAAGGTCTGTTAACTATATATCTCAAGACAGCTGTTTAAATTTTAATTATGAACTATATCCTAAAGACAAAATTGTATATATGTATATATGTATACATATATGATATAAAGAAAAATAAAATAAATACTCTGTAACTATCACTTGCCTAATAAATACAATCTCACCACAATCCACAAAGCCTTCTGCATGGCCTTCCCAAATATAATCCTTTGCCTCCCCATCTAGGAGAACCATTCATCTAAAGTTTAAAAAATTATTCCTGACCAGGCTGGTGATGCACACCTGTAGTCCCAGCTACTAGGGGTGGAGGCACTGAGGTGGGAAGATCGCTTGAGACAGAAGGTGGAGGTTAGAGTGAGCCGAAACTGTGTCACTGCACTCCAGCCTGGGTGACAGAATGAGACACTGTCTCAAAAAAAAAATTATTCCTTTGACTATCATTACAGTTTTACTATATATGTACGTGTGTCTAAGTAATATAGTTTAACTTCGTAAGTTTTTTAACTTTTCTATAAATGTATCTGCTACACTGGCAAAATGCATTTTTCAGTCAACACTGCATTTTTAAGAGCCTTCTGTGTTTTATTCAATTTTGTGTATTGTTTTTGAAAAACAATACTCTAAATTGAAGATACTGAAATCTACCTCACAGAGGATTCATGTGAGATAATGAGTATAATATGCTTATAGCAGTGCCTGATTCATTAGAGGTATTACATATGCAAAATATTACATAATTGTTAAAATTGCATATATTATAGCAATCGCTCCTTTCTCTGTGAATGTGTATTAATATTATTTAATCAACCACATTAGCCCTTAATATTTTCAAAATGTAGTAAAATCCAAGTTAAGCAGGCCTTTGGGAAATGCCTCATTCTAGATACTGAAAGTTTCTATACAGTTAAGGTTTGAGTTTTTCATGTACCAATTCATTTATGTAGCAATGTATGTTTTTAAATTTAAACAAATTAAAAGAATGACTTTTAAAAATAAAAGTCAGCCATTTTAAAATTCTCTTCCAAATTTGTTTATGAACATGTGTGACAAAGCTTTAATCAGATCACAAACTGTTTTGTGTTCCTTTTTTTTTTTTTTTTTTTTTTTTTTTTAAGACAAGGTCTTACGCAGCCACCCAGGCTGGAGTGCAGCGGTGTGATCTCAGCTCACTGCAGCCTCGAAGTTCCAGGTTCAAGTGATCCTGCCACCTCAGTGCCCTGAGTAGCTGGGAGTACAGGCATGCACCATCAGGCCCAAAGAATTTATTTTTATAGAGACAAGGTCCCACCATGTTGCCCAGGCTGGTCTCAAACTCCTGGGCTCAAGCAATCCTCCCATCTCAGCCTCCAAAGTGTCAGGATTACAAGCATGAGCCACCGTGCCCAGCCATGTTCTGCTTCTAAAGAATGACTTCATTTGCACACCTCCACGTAGTGATATGGCTTATGTAGCTGCCATGGTTAATGTCTGTGTCCTTCACTGATCTCCACACCAGTCACAGAGAGAGCAGCCCAGGAGACAAATGAAGCTGTCTGGTTCTTAGGTGGGTCATACATTCTTCTTGGGGGCTATCTTAGTCCATTTGTGCTGCTATAAGAGATAACATAAACTGGGTAACTTACAAACAACAGACATTTCTTTCTCGCAGTTGTGGAGGCTGGGAAGTCCAAGATCAAGGCACTGGCAGATTCAGTGTCTGGGGAGGGGCGGCTTTCTTCCTCAATAGATGGTATCTTCTCCCTCTGTCCTCATATAGCAAGGAAGCTCTCTGGGGCTTCCTTTGTAAGTGCATGAATTCCATTCCTAACCTCCCAAATGCCCTACCTCCTAATACCATCACACTGGTGACTGGGTTTCAACACGAGTTTTGGGGGGACACAAACATTCAGACCATAGCAGGAGCCATTATTATTATTACTGCAGGTCAGGCTGGAGTGCAGTGGCGCCATCTTGACTCACCGCAACCGCCACCTCCCGGGTTCAAGGGATTCTCCCACTTCAGCCTCCTAAGTAGCTGGGATTACAGGCGTGTGCCACCATGCCTGGTTAACTTCTGTATTTTTTGTAGAGACAGGGTTTCACCATGTTGGCCAGAATGGTCTCGAACTCCTGACCTCAAGTGATCTACCTGCCTTGGCCTCCCAAACTGCTGGGATTATAGGTGTGAGCCACCCTGCCCAGCCCATGGGCCATTACTTTTCTCCATTGGAGCTGTTGGTGCCAGTTACCACTCTGCTGTTTGAGGGCAGTTTCCCTCTGTAAACCAGTATCAACTGATCTGTAGCAGCTGCCTGGAACCCTGTGCAGATAAGAACTGTGAGGTCAAGTTCAGGTTCAGGAGGAGGGCATCCTGATTTAGAACAGGTGTCTGCAGGTTACAATTCCCTGCAGTGCTGCTCTTAACTGTGAAGAGAAGATGTTAAATGACCCCAGGGCAGTGCTAGGATCCTAATGAACATAACCTGATCACTCCCTGTGTTTCTGAGACAGCTCTCTCCTTTCACCAATACTGCATGGATATGGTTATGGTATATTTACAAGCACATATGTTTATGTGCACAGTCATTGCGTTTTGGATTTGCACCCTAACCCAGGCATTCATGTATTTAATAGTTTAACAATGTCAAAGAGTTGAGCATCTTTATTGCATTATGGCCCAGAAATGGAATGTGTAAAGTTTTTGTCCTTTTATATTTACTAAGTCTGTATTTTTTTTGTTCTTAGAATATAATCGAAGATATTTCTATTTCTTTGCAAGTCTATTAGCTCAGTTTTTTAAAAATTATGTTACTATTTTGGGTATACATATAGCTCAGTTACGTTTTCAGTTTCATGTTTTTTTTTTTTAATCATTTCTGGCCTTTCCTTCTTCCACTTTTCCTTCTATATCCTGTGCTCTAGATTCTATAATCTAATATCTGTTCATCAGTTAAGACTGCTTTCAGCTCTAGAGACCAGAAAGTCTAGCAGACAAGAGTATGAACAAGCAAGGGAAGGAGATGAGGCTGAAGAGGCAGGCATGGGCCAGTGTGTAAGCTTTTATTCGATCGCAGGGAGAAGCCAGTGGTAGGGTCTAAACGGGGATGCAGGAGTATATCATGTTTTTCATGTTTTTAGAGATCACTCTGGATGCCGAGTGGAGTATGGACTGTGGGAGGGGAAGAGAGGCAGGAGGGAGAAGGCCTGGAGGCAGACTTGGGCAGCAGGCCAGGGAGTGATGAAGGTGACTGAAACTGACTATAGAAATGCAGACAGCAAGAAGAGGCTGCAATCAGGGTGCCCACTGCAGGCCGAGCCACAGGACTTGCTGTGGGATTGCATGGCGGGTGAGAAGGGAAGAAGAGAGTCAGGGGTGAGTCCTTGTGCTGGAGTCATCTGGGTGCTCCACTCAGGGAAGAGGCTCCACACCTAGGGGTTGTCAGCAGGCAGACAGAAGGACCTAGGGCTGAGAGACTCTGTGGGGTCGCTCTGAGAAGAGTGCATCTTGTATCTCTAATACATTTTTCAGTTGATATTTATATAGATAAAATTTATTTTGCATCTTCAAAATACGCAACATTTTAAACTAAACGGTTTGCTGGAAAAACTTCATAGTGCTTCCAAATACAGTTGGTAGAGCATCAGGATTATGCCAGTCACTTTGTGGAGTTCTGGAATGTGGTCGAAGGAGAGGTGCATGCGTGATGTTTCAGTCTTGGGGCACTGCTACCACACACAAAGCAACTGTCTGTGACAGCCACATTAAATGTGAGGTGACCAAGAAGCAATGCTTTAAGCCTTTCACATCTTCACATGTTATTCGTAGCTGTTATTCATAAAATATCTAACTGCCATATTGTGATCTTGGAAATTGGTAAGGTTTTTCCGATTAACTTGCCATGCCTTATAATTCTGTTTAAAATAATGGGAAACAGGTTCTTGTTAGGTTTTCCTCTTGGAAAAAAAAACGTGACATTGCAGTCATAGATTACTCTTTTGTTTCTTTGTTTGAGACAGAGTAAGACTTAAGTCTTACTCTGCCTCCCAGTCTGGAAGTACAGTGGCACATCTCGGCTCACTGCAACCTCTGCCTCCCAGGTTCAAGTGATTCTTCTGTCTCAGCCTTCTGAGTAGCTGAGGTTACAGGCGTGCACCACCATGTCTGGTTAATTTTTGTATTTTTAGTGGAGATGGGGTTTCTCCAGGTTGGTCTTGAACTCCTGACCTCAGGTGATCCCCATGCCTTGGCTTCCCAAAGTGCTGAGACTACAGGCGTGAGCCATGGGCATTTGGCCAGATTACTGTTCTTTGTTTTTGTTTTTTTGTGTTTGAGATGGAGTCTCACTCTTGTTGCCAGGTAGAGTGCAGTGGCGCTATCTCGGCTCACTCCAACCTCCGCCTCCTGGGTTCAAGTGATTCTTTGCCTCAGCCTCCTGAGCTGGGACTATAGGCATACACCACCATGTCCAGCTAATCTTTGTATTTTTGGTAGAGACAGGATTTCACCATGTTGGCCAGGATGGTCTCGATCTCTTGACCTTGTGATCCGCCTGTCTCAGCCTCCCAAAGTGCTGGGATCACAGACATGATCCACAGCGCCTGGCCAGATTACTGATGTCTTTAATGGCAGATGACTTTCCAGCCTTGTCTTAGTTTTTTATTTTTATTTTTATTTTTTGAGATGGGGTCTCATTATATTGCCCAGGCTGGTCTTGAACTCCCGAGCTCAAGTGATTCTCCCATCTCAGTCTCCCAAAGTTCTGGGATTACAGGCATGAGCCACTGTGACAGGCTTAGTTTTAAATTCTTATTTACCTTGTAAACAACTTAATTCCATTTCTTCCATCTCACACAAAAAAACTGATGCTCCAGGAAGATGTATCACCACTATTCTGCTGTTTTGTATCCTGCCCGTGCAGAAATGGGGCTGTGCCTTCTCTAGTTTGAGAAGCATGTAGTAACATACTTGACTTTGCTCTGAATCAGTAACGTATGGCATACCTGGAGCCGCAGTCTCTTAACCACTCCAAGCCTGTGGCAGTAAAATTAAATGGAAAAATGACTTAAGAGAATTATCAACATAACCCCCAGAAGCAACACACTATTAAAAGTGGGTCTGAAGGGCTATTAAAAAGGGAAATCAATACTAGTTTCGAAGGAGGCAAAATTTACCTTGCCGTACAAACTTTTCTTGTTTTGGAGAGGATCAACGCAAACTTTTAGTCCTGCTGGCCTGTGTTAAGGATGGCCAGAGGTCCCCAGTGGGTATCAGAGTCCTGTGAACCAAACAGTGTGAGGAGTCAGAAAAGCAGCTGGTTGTGATCCCCCAAAGCAGCTTAGGCGGTTACTAAACTGTGCAGCTACATTTCTTGACCATATAATAAAGGAACTGGGCCTTTCCATGTGATGTTTTCCTTTTATAACGGTGGCAGGAAGCAGTCCCTCTGAGGGGCCTGACCGAGGTAAGCGCCAGCGCCAGGCCAGGGTCCCAGGGGCGCTCCAAGGCGGGGCCCATAGAAAGGGTTTTCCAGCTCGGAGGGGTGGCGGGGACGGAGGAAAGCTGAAGTTGAAAAGGCAAGAGTCAGGCTCCCAGCGATGGATGTTTCCCCTTGAGGCAGTGAATCTGCAGTTTCAGACATCCACCAGGGAGCTGCTGCGTGGGCTCCTAAGAAGTGTAAAAACTGTTTAGAAATCCGGCGCCGACAGCCCCACTCCACCGCCACCAGGGGCGCACGGCAGCAGGTAGGCAGCCGGAGGGAAAGGGCGGGGCCGGACGGGGCGGGGCGGGGAAGGGGCGGGGCGTTTCCCCACCCGCGGAGGCCGGGAGGACCAGGAACCAGGGAGAGCATGGCCACGCTGCGCCGGCTTCGGGAGGTGCCGCGGCACTTACTGGTTTGCGAGAAATCCAACTTCGGCAACCACAAGTCGCGCCACCGGCATATCATTCAGACGCACTATTATAACTACAGGGTGAGTCCGATTGTCCTCAGCTTTTCGGGCTGTGCTCGGTCCCCGCGTGTGAGAGAGGTTTTGGGAGAGTGTTAGGCTTCGCGGGGCAGAGAGTGCGCGAGGGGGCGGGGCACCGCCAGGCATGCTGGGAGTTGTGGTTTCTTAACCTCTCCAGGCCAGCGGCTTAAAGGGCTGCGGGACTACAACTCCGAGGATGCGCAGGGCGTGGGGGCGGCACCCAGTCCTGGAGGGTTCCGTTAGCAGGAGTGTCCCAGCTGCTCACTTGTGTCTTCCCGCGAAACGGGGAGTGAGTCCAGGGCCGAGACTAGGTTGTTAGGGCGGTGTGACGACTGCGATGTGCAGCTGCGGGCAGGCACGTGCACCTCACTTTTCCCCCGTATCAGGACGGGTCTCACGCCTCCTCCCCACCACCGCCTCCCTCCCCGGCTTCAATCCCTCTCCCGCCTGTTTACCTGTGGATCTCTCCAGAGCATCCTGCCTAGGCCCGGCCCGGGAAATGACCTGCTTTTCTAAATTGGTTGCGGAAACTAATTTGATATCCGAAAAACTTCAAGAAACCAACCTTGCAATGGGGGATTAAACATTTTACACTTTAAATTGTTCGGCTTAATAACTCAGACTTGACTGAGCAGTGTCTCAGAGATTTTAAGAGATGACCCGATCAGTCAGAACAGGCTGGTGTTTGATCCTTGGGACAGCGATGACTTTTACAATGTGGCAACATTTGAAGCCTGTCCTGCTTTTAACACTTGTTTTGGATGGAAATCTCATCACAGCTGTCAGGGATGTATACCTTAACTCACCTGTTGCATTTTTCTGGCTCGAAAATGGAAACATACAGGAGCACCATTGCTTGCACATAGACTCTTAATAATTGGATGTTCATAAATTCCTTATCCCCTGACAGATAGTTCTTTTCATTCCAGGGTAGCACCAGGGTAAACAAATCAAGGGATATTCAATTATACTGTATTTCCTTGAAAGGAAAATAGTGCAAAGAACAGGACATAAAATATGCAGCATTGCTAATTTGCAAAAGATAAAATGCAAGAAAGAGTTTTCCATTAAAAGTTTTCTGTTCGGGCCGGGCGCGGTGGCTCAAGCCTGTAATCCCAGCACTTTGGGAGGCCGAGGCGGGTGGATCACGAGGTCAAGAGATCGAGACCATCCTGGTCAATATGGTGAAACCCCGTCTCTACTAAAAATACAAAAAATTAGCTGGACATGGTGGCACGTGCCTGTAATCCCAGCTACTCAGGAGGCTGAGGCAGGAGAATTGCCTGAACCCAGGAGGCGGAGGTTGCGGTGAGCCGAGATCGCGCCATTGCACTCCAGCCTGGGTAACAAGAGCGCAACTCCGTCTCAAAAAAAAAAAAAAAAAAAAAAAAAAAAAAGTTTTCTGTTCAATCCCTTTCCTGTACTGTGCATTTGAATGCAGAAATTAAAAACTTTAGTCAGATTTCTCTTTGCCTGAGATAGATAAGTTAGTGTAAGAGTTTTGTTGCCTGTGTTTATATGTTCCAGTGAAACTGGTGGAGAAATAACAATTTTCATGATCTTATTTCATTCCTAAAAACCTGGGTGTTCATCTTCATAGAAGTAAGACCTTGTTTGTATTACACATTCTGATAGGTTTCATTTCTCATTCCTGAATGTGGGATACTATCGGAAGAACTGAAAAACCTGGTCATGCAAACTGGACCCTATTACTTTGTGAAGAGTTTACCTCTTCATGAATTAATTACGCACGAATTCATCAGTACCTTTATAAAGAAAGGTAAGAAAAACCTGAAATGTCTGTGAACAAAGCAAGATGAGGAAGTATAGGGAGACCACATCACAATACTAGGGCTGTTCAAGTTTTGAACAGGGCCTGTGGGAGAGCCTTTGCGGTCAGCTGCACACACACGCTCCCCTCCACCATTCTTACCCTGTTCTTTCTTAAGCCCCCTTTAGGTGGTGGTTTCTGATTGCAATTGCCCACAAGTGTTGGATCGGGATGTTGTAACACGAGGATATCCATCCCCTTAAAATGAGGACTAATGGAGAGGAGAGACTTGCAATCTGTGTTTGATGCACTGCTGTTGATGTGGCAGCAAAGACACTATGCTGTCAGCGGTCCCACAGCAGCTGTCTCAGGGGGTGGGTCTCCAGATGCAGCCACAGCTACTGTTCACAGAGCCAAGTAGTGGTTGGGGTCCAGTGTCTTCTGCCTAGATTTTGTAGCCATAACCCCCCTCTGCTCACCCCATTTCTGCCCATAGTCTGCTGGGTGGGACTGGTTTGTTTCGGTTATTTCCTGGGAGCCGTTTGTTTGAAACTACTTTAGAGGATCTTTAGGGATTCCACCCACACTACATAAGGTGACAACCTGTACAGTGGCCACATGCTGACCTTGTGGTAGTCCTCACGTGTCTCCTCTCCAGGGAAGATATGAAGAAGTCTAGTTACCAGTAGCTCCTCTCATTCTGGCATTGCTGGAGCTGTTTACGAGCTGGGCGTCTTGTCTGGTCTCATTAGCGTTATTCCTTTCATCTATTTAGATACCACTCTGTGAATAACATGGAAACTGGCCGTAGTGGACACTGTTAAATATCTTACCGAACTTAACCCTTGCAACTACTTTATGAAGCAGGCCTATGATCCTCACTTAAGAGGTGAGGAAACTGAGGCTTGGAGAGGTTGAGTAGCTTTTGAATCTTCACCTGGAACTCTGCCTCTAAGATGTGTATATTTATCTAGAATTCTACTTTGTGCCCCTCTTCCCGCATCCCCAAGGGTCACGCTCCATTCTGAGTCAATTTTCTGCCTGATGATAGTAAACTTACACAAATAGGCCCTTGGTCAGGGAGTGAACTAGCAGGAGATTGGTCTTCTGTGTGCTTCGGCTTACCTTTAGCAGGTGTTGGGTTTATTGAGTGACCTGGAGCGGCAGTAGAAACTGACCTTTAATTACCTGGAAGACTCGTTATCTTGTGAAAACAAACCACTAACATCTTGCAAGTATAATTTCTTCTTTTAAATTTTTCCTCTGGATTTTCTCTTGCAGGTTCTTGCTGTGCACTAACATACAATACAAATATTGATGAAGATAATACTGTTGCCCTGCTACCAAATGGTAACACTTATTTTTTCATCTTTAATTATTAAAAAAACGCATACTGTGGAAAAAAAAAATAGTTGGCCAGTCATGATGGTTCATTCCTGTAATACCTGCAGTTTCGGAGGCCGAGGCAGGCTGATTACCTGAGGTCAGGAGTTCAAGACCAGCCTGGCCAAAATCATGAAACTCCATCTCTACTAAAAATACTAAAAGTTAGGTGGGCATGGTGGTAATCCCATAATCCCAGCTACTTGGGAGGCTGAGGCAGGAGAATTGCTTGAACCTGGGAAGCAGAGGTTGCAGTGAGCCAAAATTGAGCTATTTTACTCCAGCCTGGGCAACAAGAGGAAAATTCCATCACTCATGTGCACACGCATGCACACACACACACACACACACACACACACACACACACAAATAGTCAAATCATACAGATCTATACAGAATAAAGCAAAGGTGCTTTTATTTTCTTCCCTCCAAACTCACTCCGCTTCTTAGAAGGACCCTTTGTTAACATTTTGGTGTTTATTCTTCTAGACACTTTATGTGAGTTTATAAACACACATACAAGTTCTTTTTTTTCTTTTGAGATAGAGTTGCGCTGTTGCCAGGCTGGAGTGCAGTGGTGCGATCTCGGCTCATTGCAGCCTCTACCCCCCGGGTTCAAGCAGTTCTCCTGCCCCAGCTTCCTGAGTAGCTGGGATCACAGGCATGTACCACCACGCCCAGCTAATTTTTAGTATAGAGGGGGTTTCACCATGTTGGCCATGATGGTCTCGATCTCTTGACCTCGTGATCTACCCACTTTGGCCTCCCAAAGTGCTGAGATTACAGGTGTGAGCCACCGCACCCAGCCAAGGTCTTTTTTTTTTTTTTTTTCTTTTTTTTAACCTGAATTGTATCATGCTGCATTGTGTCTCAATGTGCTTTTTTCCTCTCCCAAGCTTTATATGATAGACATCATTCCCTATTAGTCCATATAGTTCCAACTTCCTATTTTTAATGGCTTAAGATATTCAAGCCAGGCACGGTGGCTTACACCTGTAATCCCAGCACTTTGGGAGGCTGAAGTGGGTGGATCATTTGAGGTCAGGAGTTTGAGACCGGCCGGGCCAACATGGTGAAACCCTGCCTCTATTAAAAATACAAAAATTAGCCAGATGTGGTGACAGGTGCCTGTAGTCCCAGCTTCTCGGTAGGCTGAGGTGGGAGAATAGCTTGAACCCGGGAGGCGGAAGTTGCAGTGAACTGAGATCACGCTACCCCACTCCAGCTTGGGTGACAGAGTGGGACTCTGTCTAAAAAAGAAAAAAAAGATATTCAAAAGAATGATGATACCATGACTTGTTTATTTCATCTTTAGTAGAAATTCAGCTTATTTCCGATTTCACTATTATAAATAATATCCTTGGATGTATAATGTGTAAATAATATCTGTGTTACATGACATGAATATATATAAACAGTATTCTTTTGAGATAAATAAGATCTTTGTATGCAGTTTGTTACATCAATACCTAACTGCTCAATTTGCCTTGGTTTCTTTTAGTCAGACAACATAAGTCATATCTGTGTTATATCTTATGGGAGATAATATTTGATTTATAGGGACATTACTTTTGTCATTGGATAAAGACACTTACGAAGAAACTGGACTTCAGGGTCGTCCATCTCAGTTTTCTGGCAGAAAAATTATGAAATTTAGTAAGTATCATGTGTGCTTCATCGGTTTCTAAAAAGTCCATAATCTTCCTATGGCAATTTCAATTAAAATGTTTGAATTGCTTCTAATCTCTTTGTCCAGAAAAATGTGGCTTTTAAAAAATATCTGTCAAACTTCTGACTCGAGGTTCACACAGGATAGGATGATGTTGCTTTTAAGTCCATTTCTTATCAGCCGTAGACTTTGTTTGGTAAAGATTGTAGACTTGGACTGGTCAATTAAATAGATACGTTGTGGGTTAAAAATTCAAAGTAGCGAATCCAACATAAGAATCTGCAAGTCTACGACTTGTTCTTAATAAGGAATTTCCTTCGGTTTCCCCAGGTCTTTATGATTGCTAGTAGAAAGTCAGCTATGAGTGAAGAGATATTTTACTGCCAGTGTCTGTCTCAAACATCAATAGTTAAGGCTGCCACATCCATAAGTAGAGTAAACTTGACCTCTCAAGGTTCTCTGCCCTTGGTCTTTGACCTAGGAAATATATAAATTTAAAATGTCTGTTTTTATTAGCTCTCGAGGTTAGAAGTGCCCACTGAAGGGATCTTTCTTATTTGGTAAAGGAAAGGGAGTACAAGAAGCAGAAAATCGTTTTTAGTGTCCATAAAACTTCCCAAGATTCTAATTTTTAAAAATGTACACTTTTTCCATAGTACCAGCTGTATGTATATGAATGAAATATATATTCCTTTTTTCATTTTTCAAGTTGTTTCCATTGATTTGATGGAATTATCTCTAAACTTGGATTCTAAGAAGTATGAAAGAATATCTTGGTCCTTCAAAGAAAAGAAGCCATTGAAATTTGATTTTCTTTTGGCTTGGCATAATACAGGTATGAAAAATAAGTTATGTAATGATACAGTGATTTTGAAATGATTGTTAACCAAAGAGGAGTAATGGAGGGTTGAATGGTGACTCTTATAGTCAAGGAATATTGTATAGGTATATATAAAATATTACTAAGGAAACCACTTTAGCCCTTCTGACATGTCTGCAAACCATAGTTCAGGATAATCTAGGCATGCAAGCCTTCTGCTTCAGTCTCTTTGAATTATATGCAGATCCAGAGATCTTGAGAGTGGCTTCAGAGCAGCCAGATTTTATCTGTTTTTTTTCCCTTTCTTCTCTCCAGCTTACCTCAAACAGCCTTGGCTATATTTTTTTTGAAGTAGCACCAATTATAGTTATATATACAATCTGCTTATTCATTATCACGTGGTCCTAACTCAGACCTACCATTAAATGTCAGACTGATTTGTTATAACTTTTAATTGATTAGGACACTAAATTTAGTTTGAAGTTTACTATTCATCAAGCGGGGTGATCTGCCTAAAACTTGCATGATGGTTGTTCCTTTTAGAAGTGTATCCTTGGCCCAGATAATAATGGATCAAGTAATCAGGAATTATAATGGGGTAGTACTCTCTTTTGGAGGATAGGAGGCATAGTGGTTTGTTTTAGAAGGAAAGCCATCTGTCTGCTTCTCATGGACAGTTTCTGGTCACTGGGTGCTCCAAGTTGCTTCCATGAGTCCTCGGTCCGGCCTTTGGTGCCTTTTATATATGGTAGATAGAAAAGAGGGCAGAAAGGCTTATTGAAGTTTTGATGCATAAGTCTTTTATGTGCTGCATCATCTAGGCATTGGGTTCTGGATAGCTCCCTGTTCCTAAAGCTCCTAACTACTTTAAGGATTTGTCAAAAACTGTAAAAGGCCTGAGATTTCCTCATACTTGCAGACTAACAAGGTAGCCTGCCACACTCTCAGGGATGCTGGCAGAAGACACACAAGCTCTGGGTTAGAGACACAGGACTTAATTCCTCTGGGCAGCAGCCAGAATATATTAGTCAGGGTTCTCCAGAGAGAAAAGACAGGAAGGAAGGGAGAGGGAGAGGGGCAGGGGAACGGGAAGAAGGAGAGGGAGAGGGAAGGAAGAGGGAGTTGGTTTATTAGGGGAATTGATCATGCAATTATGGAGGCTGAGAAGTCTCATGATGGGCTGTCTGCAAGTAGAAATAATGCTTTCCCAGCCATCTAGATGACCCTTTGTCCAGTCAGGTTGACACCTAAAATTAACCATCACACCGAATATCACCGTTTGTACTAGCTCACCAAGTTCCATTTGCCATAGAGTGACACCAAGTGATGCTGGTACTGCAGTAGGTTGCATTACAGGAGAGAAACCTGAAGTTAACAGAACTCAAATCCTTATAAGGGGCAGTAAGCCAGCTGATCTCTGCCTGGAGAAAGGGAGGGAGACAGTATTTCTATTACAATGGAAAGTAAGCAAACCTGCCCTTTGCTGTGGAGGGAGTACTATCTCTGTCTTCCAAGGCCATTGGCTACACAAACATCCCTGAAAAGATAGGCTGGATTTTACTGGGTTTTCACAGTCAGGCTTGAATGAGGTTTCGTCACCACTGAGTTCCTCTTCTTTTCCTTTAATGGAGATTGTGCAGATAGGCTCCTTCTCTCTAGAGTTCACTAATATTCACACATCAGGAATGCTTTTGGTTTTAAGTGTGAAGTTGAATTTTTTTATTAGCACCAACAGTGAAACTAGTTTGGATTTGATTAGAAACTATTGTGCCTCTCCAGGAAAAGTGTGAAAAAAAGATGAACATTGACAGAACTTGGGCAAAAGGAGCTGAAAACAGCTTTAAATGATTTTAATTTGAATGCAGCTCCCCACAGCTTGCATCTTACTTAATCTTGCAGCTCTCAAATGGGAACGGGTGGGTTCAGGGAGTCACTAAACTTGCTTATGATATTCAGATGGCTTCAAATGGCCTTGTGTGGTGTGTTTTTAAGGGTCAGAAGAGTCAACAATGATGTCATACTTTTCCAAGTACCAAATTCAGGAGCATCAGCCAAAAGTGGCACTGAGCACATTGAGAGATCTCCAGTGCCCGGTGTTGCAGAGCAGCGAGCTCGAGGGAACGCCGGACGTGTCCTGCCGGGCTCTGGAGCTCTTCGACTGGCTCGGCGCCGTCTTCAGTAATGTCGACCTGTGGGTATCTGAACTCCCGGCATGTTCTATGGCTCTGGCCTGCAGTTTGTTTTTAATAGGAGTTGAATACTTTGGAAGTGATCAAGTGATGGATATAAATGTGTTCTCTCTCTTTTTTTTTTTTTTTTTTGGTGACAGAAATAATGAGCCTAATAATTTCATATCAACCTATTGCTGCCCTCAACCAAGCACAGTGGTGGCAAAAGCTTATTCGTGTACAATCACTGGCTTCATACTTCCAGAGAAGATCTGTCTCCTGCTGGAACATCTCTGGTGAGAACTCTTTGCGTTTTATAGTGCTCATCAGTGCTCTATAGAACAGTATGTAGAATGGTACTGATTTTTTCATTTTAGGAGATAATACATAAATAAAATGTACATTGAAAGGAAACTCAAATCCCCTATTGCAAAGACTGTACATTGAGTATAATCCTATTTAGTAAGCACGTCTCCTCAATCTCCCCTTTTAAAATGCCAGATTTAAGTCTCGAAGGTTTTGCTTTTTAAGCCCAACATCCTTTTCCACATTTATTGGTTTAGTACTTTGATTTTCTTCAATAAGAAGGCTGGATTTTAAATATTTGGTGAATTATCCTGGAATGTTTCAGTTAATGGAGACTCCGAGAACAGTACTCTTAATAGGAGGGAAACTGTCCTTAAAACCTGGTGGGCTTCTTTGTTTTGAGTTCTTTTTTTTTTTTTTTTTTTTGCTTGCTTTTTTTGAGATGGAGTTTTGCTCTTGTTACCGAGGCTGGAGTGCAATGGCGCGATCTTGGCTCACCGTAACCTCCACCTCCTGGGTTCAAGCAATTCTCCTGCCTTAGCCTCCCAAGTAGCTGGGATTACAGGCATGCACCACCATGCCCAGCTAATGTTTGTATTTTTAGTAGACACGGGATTTCACCATGTTGACCAGATGGTCTCAATCTCTTGACCTCGTGATCCACCCGCCTCGGCCTCCCAAAGTGATGGGATTATAGGCGTGAGCCACTGTGCCCTGCCTCGTTTTGAGTTCTTTTCATCTTAAAGACCTCCCAGAATGAGGGTGGGAAAAGCTGAGATTTGTTTTGGGTGTTGTATATCAGTTGATCTTTATGGAATTCACAATGTGGGATCAGGAATTTATCACACACCTCTTGATTTTTATAAGTTAAAGCTGAGATCTAAGCTTTATTAGAATATCAGAAAGACTACTTATCCTGAATAAATGTTTTAAAAAATGCACATTCCTAACTCTTCCTGACAATTACCTGTTTTTTTTCCAGTCACTACTATGATGAACCAAAATTAGCTCCATGGGTTACATTGTCCGTTCAAGGCTTTGCAGACAGCCCTGTTTCCTGGGGAAAAAATGAACATGGTTTTCGAAAAGGAGGAGAACATTTGTACAACTTCGTGATTTTTAATAATCAGGACTATTGGCTTCAGATGGCTGTTGGGGCAAATGATCACTGTCCACCCTAAAAAATACAAAATTAAAAATCACGTGTACTTTTGTTTATGCATGTTTTCAGATTTCTTAGTGGTAAAAGGTCTGTGTGTTCACTCAGGCTTGTGTGATGGTGGCATTTGTCAAGTCAGCATTTGCTAGCAGTCTGCACTGGGCTTGGGACCCATCTGTAATGGCAGCAGGGCCTGCTGTCCAATGAATAGCTCACAATTGATTTCTGTCAACATAATCACAGGGTTGTGGGTTACTACGTGGTAGACTAGGCCAGGATGTCCAGGGACCAGGGGTATTAGACCATTGAGTGAGATGTATTTTGTTCATTACAACTTTTTCAGATAAGAGAAAGAAATCGCATCCTCACTAGGGCCGGTTCCTGTTTTAAGTGCTGTTTATATATTATCACTTTAGATTCTTACACCAACCCTTTGAGGAAACTGAGACAGTGTAAATATGCTACTGAGCTTACAGTGCTAGTGGACCTGAGACTTGATCTCAGGTCAGCCTAGTTCCTAAGTGTGTTCTCATTTTCATGCCTCTGGATCAGAGGGATCAATGGATACTGTGAATTGTTACAGAACAGGTTGAAAGAATTTTATTTCCAGCAGTAAGGCTGATAAGGACCAGTGGAAAACAACTAAAACTTTAGAATACATATGAAGAACCATTTTTTTAATGTAAAAAATAAGAGCTGCAAAGTAAGAGTTCTTAAAGGCAAAAAAAAATAAAAAAAAATTTTAAAATGGAAGCAGAGACCCAAAGAAGTAATTGGAGTACTGATGCCACTTTTCACCCTTAGTGCATCTGCTAAATGTCAAATTGAATTTTTTTTCTCATAGCCTGAGGTGGGAAGGGGTAACAGAACAGCACACAAAGCTCAAGGCCTGCCCAAGACAGGAAAACTAAGAAGAGACCTCATAAAGTGAGACCCCAAAAGGATAGATGTAGTGTAAGGGTGAACTAGGAATAAATCCACCTTCACCCATCCCCTCAACTCCTATGAACAGCAAGGAAGATTTCTGTCTTGGGGGAAAACATCTTGCTTGAGAGCCTATATATAACCACCAGCAGTTTTTAGGGTGGTTTGTTTGCACAACCTGGGTAGTCTTAAGAAATCTCAAGCTGGAAATTTCAAGTGATAACAGGATTTTAGTGCCTTACGGGTAATTGGCAGAAGCAAAACAGATTGTCTTTGGAGGAAGTTGGAAAGTTTCAAGGCATATAATAGAAAAAAAAATCACAAATGTAAAATAGACAAGAACTGGCAGAAACAAGGGGCAGAAGCAGACCCTGAGGTCATAGACAGATTTAAGATGTTAAAGTTAGCAAGCACATTCATAAAGTATGCTTTATACTTACAGAAATAAGGGGGATTAAATGGCATGAGTATAAAAATAATGAAGCAGATTGGGAAAAGTACCAAAGGTAGGAATGAAAAATATCATTGAAATTGCAAGTTCAACTGGTTGCTTTCACAGCAGACTAGATGCCACTGAAAATAGGATAATATGAAGAAATTAAGATGTTTTCAAATTTGCAAAAGCTGAAAGACTGTCACCCACAGGTCTGCACTGCAAGAAAAGTTAAAGGATGTCCTTTGAGCAGAAGGAAAATGCCTGTATTCTGAAGGAAATGAAGGGCACTGGAAATAGTAGCAACATGGGTAAATGTAGGATTTATTATTTAAACCTCATTAAAAGACAGTTGTTTAAATAAAAGTAGTAGTGTGGGATTTATAATAAATGTAAAAGTAAAATGGATGACCACAATAACTTGAAGACTAGGAAAGGACAGTTGTGCTATTGTAAAGTTCTTATACATAAAGGGATACGCCACCACTTGAAGATAGACTGGTAAGTTATAGATGTATGCTATAAACCCTAAAGCAGCGGCTACAATGACATACTAAAAAATCATAGCTATTATCAAAAGATAAAATTGAATTATTTTAAACCTGATTAATAAAAAAGAAGACAGAATAAGAGGTAAAAGAATAAAGAATAGATTGGATGAATAGAAGACAAATAGCAAGATGAGAGACTCAACCATATCAGTAATCACATTAAATGTGAATAGTGTAAACACCCCAATTAAAAGGCATAGATTTTCAGACTGGATTGAAAAAATATGACCCAAGTATATTCTGCCTACAAGAAAAGTTCTTTAAATAGAAACATACATAGTTAAAGGATGGAAAAAAGATAGTGCTAACACTAGTTAAATGAAAATTGGACTGGCTATATTAATCAAAATAGAGCAAAAAATATTTCCCAGCATACTAGTCCATTCTCACACCACTATAAAGAAATACCTGAGACTGGGTAGCTTATAAAGAAAAGTTTAATTGGCTCACGTTTCTGCAGGTCATGCAGGAAGCATGATACTTGGTGCTTGTAAGATGGCATCTGGTTGGCTTCTGGGGAGGCCTCAGGAAAACTCAATCGTGGTGGAAGGTGAAAGAGAAACATGGCCAGAACAGGAGGAAGGGATAATGATAATGTCAAATTCTGACAAGTATGCAGAAAACTTTATCTCCCATGTATTCCTGGTGGTAATGTATAATTTCACAGCTATAAAATGTTTTCCAGTTTACTTATAAAAGTAAACATGAATTCACCATATGATCCAGTAATTTCACTCTTGGGCATTTATCCCAGGGAAATGAATTTGTGTTCACACAAGCACCCATACTCAAATATTCACAGAAGCTTTATTTGTAATGTTCAAAACCCGGGAAAAAAAATGTCCTTCAGTGTGTGCATGGTTAAGCAAATTGTGATCCATGAAATACAGCTTAATGATAAAAAGGAGCAAATTATTAACACACCCAATAACTTGGAAAGATCTCAAGGGAATTATGCGGAGTGAAAAAAAGCCCAGACCAAAAAGTTACTATTGTATGATTCCATTTACGTAACATTCTTGAAATGAAAAAGAATTATAGAAATGGAGATCAGATTAATGGTTGCCTGAGATTAGGGATGTTGGGGGTGAGGAGGGGTCTGTGTGGCTCTAACAGGGCAATAAGAAGGATCATCGTGGTGATGGAACTCTTCTATATCTTGACTGTGGTTGTCAGTACGTGGACCTACATATGAAATAAAACTGCCCCGAACACCTACCCCTCCACCACCACTACCACCACCACCACCACCACACACACACAGACACACACACACACACACACACACACACACACACACACACAAAGTAAAACTAAGGAAATCTGAATCAGGTCTGTGGATTGTACCAAGTGGATTTCCTAGTTTTGACAGTGTGCTACAGTTACATGAGATGTTACCAATGGAGTATAAAAATGTTACACGGGACCTTTCTGTATTATATCCGCCACTTCTGAATCTCTAATTGTTTCAAAATAAAAATAAAGCAAAAAATTAAAATTTAAAATACGTGCTTTTTAGAAATGCCCATAGATAAGACAGAACTATGCCAAAAAGAAACAAGAAAAAGGTAAACACAAATTTGGGAAAGAGAAAGGGGATGAGATGAGTTCTCTTTCCCAAACTGTTGTCCTGTCTCAAACTTCCTTGTAGAATGAATGATTCCTAGAGGTTTTTTTTTTTTTCTTTTTTTTTTTTTTTGAGACAGAGTTTCGCTCTTGTTACCCAGGCTGGAGTGCAATGGCGCGATCTCGGCTCACCACAACCTCTGCCTCCTGGGTTCAGGCAATTCTCCTGCCTCAGCCTCCTGAGTAGCTGGGATTACAGGCACGGGCCACCATGCCCAGCTAATTTTTTGTATTTTTAGTAGAGACGGGGTTTCACCATGTTGGCCAGGATGGTCTTGATCTCTTGACCTCGTGATCCACCCGCCTTGGCCTCCCAAACTGCTGGGATTACAGGCTTGAGCCACCGCGCCCGGCAATTCCTAGAGGTTTATTACAGTATTCAAATTAAATAAGTGGGTATGCACAGGACCGATGATGAAACTGGGTCAAAATCAATGCTTGTGGTTATGCCAACCTTGTGCACTGAGCCTGGAGAAAGTCTACAGGGGGTGGAAGGGAAGGGGGGTGGAGTGGATGTCTTCAGTAGGAGTTAGTCCTGGATTTCCCGAGGATGAGAAGCAACTGGGAGCACAGCAACGAGCAAAACAGAAAGAAGGCAGGCAGCGCTCAGAACGTGCCAAAGAAGGCCACGGCATGGACTGCCTTTTGCACCTTAGCTCAGGCTGGTCTCACCCTGAAAAAGGCAGGCAGCCAGGGGCTGGCCCCGAGGACGGCAGGGCAGGGTGCAGGACTGGGCTCTGCGGCAGCCGGCTCTAGTGCCCTCCTTCTGCTGGGAAGGAGTTGTGGGCCAGCCCGTGGGAAGGAATGCCTAGACTGGTTGAAGAGGGCTGTGGAGGGGCAGGATGTGGAGGGCACACGTGGTGGGCTTTCAAAAACCTAGAATCAGTCCCCAGGATTCTACATCTATGTCTCCTTTATGTCCCAACCCCAGCCATTGGCCATCCTCCTGCTCTAGCTGGGGCAACCTCCTTCAGTAATGTTGATGGCAAAATTTTGTATTGTATTCTTATTTTTAGCAAAGCTACTTGGTATACGACTTGTTTAGCATCACACTACCTGCCAAATGGGCATCTCCTCTGGGCCAAGGTGCTCTCTTTGCCTATCTATTATGGACTGAATGTCTCTGTCCTCCGAAAATTCATATGCTGACGCCCAAATCCCAATTTGAAGGTCTTAGCAGGTGGGGCCTTTGGGAAGTGGTTGGGCTTAGATGAGGTCGTGAGGGTGGAGCCCCCACGGTGGGATTAGCATCCTCACAAGAAGAGGATGAGACCACAGCTCTCTTGGGCATGTGAGGATACAGCAAAGGACATAGCCACAGAGAAGCCAGGAAGGGACCCTCACTAGGACCCCAGTCATGCTGGCGCCCAGTCATGCTGGCGCCCAGTTTTAGGGACTTCCCAGCCTCCAGAACTGTGAGAAATCGGTTTCTGTTGTTTAAGCCATGCAGTCTACATTATTTGGTTGTAGCAGGCTGAGCTAAGCCCCATCTCTAGCAGTCACATTCAGAGGGAACATGATATCCCTCCAGGGGCGTCTACAGCCTTCCTCTCCACTAACCACTCAGCCACGCCCATCCTTACCGCCAAGAGGTTTTTTCCCTTTTCTTCATTAAGACTTTTTTAGAAGCCAGGCATGGTGGCTCACCCCTATAATCCTAGCACTTTGGGAGGCTGAGACGGGTGGATTGGTTGAGCTCAGGAGTTCAAGACCAGCCTGGACAACATGGCAAAACCCTGTTTCTACAAAAAATACACAAATTAGCTGGATGTGGTAGAGCATGCCTGTAGTACTGGCTACTTGGCAGGCTGAGGTGAGAGGATCACCTGAGCCTGGGAGATCGAGGCTGCAGTGAGCTGAGATCACATCACTGCACTCCAGCCTGGGTGACAGAGCAAGATCCTATCTCAGAAAAAATAAAAAAATAAAAAATAAAATTAAAAAAAAGACTTTTTAAAAATAACAGTTTTAGATTTATGGGAAAAAGCAGTACAGAGAGTTCCTATGTACTTCCCCCCAAACACACACACACACACACACACACACACACACACACACACACACACAATTTCTCCTATTAACATCTTACATTAGGATGGTACATTTGTTACAATTAATGAACCGATATCGATACATTATTACCTAGGGTCCAGACTATATTCAGACACCCTCAGTTTTCCACTGAGTCCTTTTCCTTCGCAGATCCCTCTGGGACTCCACATTCCATTAAGTTCTCATGGTTGTGTCTGTCTCAGGCTCTCCTGGTTTTGGGTGGTCTTGACAGTTCTTCAGGGTGCTACTCAGGGGAATTGTGGAATGCCCCTTTGTTGCAACCTGTCTAATATTGTTTCCTGAGATTAGACTGGAGCTTTGGATTTAGGGGAGGAGGACCACAGAGGCAAAATGCCATTGTCATCACATTATTTCAAGAGCACATAATCTCAATGTGATTTAGGGCTGTTGATGTTGACCTTGAGTAGCTGGCTGAGGTGGTGGTGGTCAGGTGTCTCCACTGTGAAGTTACTCTCCTCCAGCCCCCTTTCCATGCTGTCCTCTTCGGAGGGAAGTCACTATGTGCAGCCCATCCTTAAGGAGTAGAGAGTTCTGCTCCCCTTCTTTAGGGTGGAATAGATAAATAACATATTTCAAATTCTGCAGGGGCAATCTCTTTCCCCCCATTTATTAATGTATTCAATCATTTCTTTATATCAGTGTGGACCCATGGATATTTCTACTTTGTTATAATCCAATTCTAATACTGCTTGCCTTATCAGACTCTTCCAGCTCTGGCCATTGGGAGCTCTTGCAGTTGGCTCCCATGCCCCTTCAACATAAACCCATCAATGGGGTGTGTGTGGTTTTGCTGTTATGCTTAGCACTTCCTTACTTCCTGGCACCACAAGATGCTCCAAGCTCATCTCACATTTCCTGCCTCAGTCCTAGAATCAACAATTCCTCTCAGGAAGCTTGGGTCCTTTTTTTTGGAGAATGGCATTAGACACCAAAGTCTGGGGCTGAGTGTGCTCACTGATCCTGAGGTCAACCAGGTGTTTCTAATACACTGTTCTCAGGTTATGTTCTGACATACACTCTCCACTCCAAGCCACCTACTCCTGCATTTTGTGATTCTCGACTTGGCATTCCCATATCTACGTCTTCTTCACCTCCAACCCCAGCCCATCACATCCCCAGTGGGTCGTTACCTCCTGCAGGTTTCCCCAGCAGAAAGTGCCTTGCTCTTCTCTAGAGCACTCTGCACACTGGGGACACAGCCTGCTGGTTTTGTCTTGGAGCTTCTCCGACCTGTCTTAAGGCTCCTCCTTGGCTCTAAGTATTGAGGGCAGGTCAATGTCTCTAGCTGTTGACTCTCCTGAAGTTTCTAGCTCAGTGACTCATGCATCCAGGGCTGCTTGGACCCTGACAATATATCACCATCCTGAGGAGTCCTGTCACAAAGGACTGAGAAAGCTTCCATCTGCTCAGTTCTTCCTCCCTCAACATGATGGAAGCAGCCCAGCCAGAGGTCAGGAAAGGTGTGTTGTTTTAGTGTGTTACTCTTATAATCTGTAAGAATGCGGCCGGGAGTGGTAGCATGTGCTTGTAATCCCAGCACTTTGGGAGGCTGAAGCAGGTGGATCACCTGAGGTCAGGAGTTCGAGACCAGCCTGGCCAACAATGCGAAACTGAGTCTCTACGAAAAGTACAAAAAATTCACTGGGTGTGGTGGCACACGCTTGTAATCCCAGCTACTTGTGAGGCTGAGGTAAGAGAATCGCCTGAACCCTGGAGGTGGAGGTTGCAGCAGTAAGCCCAGATCATGCCATTGCACTCCAGCCTGTGCAACAAGAGCAAGACTCTGTCTGGAAAAAAAAAAAAAGGAATGCACACCAATGGAGAGGAAGTGATATAACAAGAAACTTTAGAGGTGTCAGTTGAAGTTGGAAATAAGATTAATTGCTGTTAATTCTTAATAACCCCATGTTGACTCATGTTTTCAAACTATCTTTACCTGTCAATTAATACCATGTTAGACTATCTTCCATTTTAAAGCAAAGTTGAAAAAGACTTTGCCAGTTTCCAAGGTAGTTCTCTTAGGTTTGGAGCAAGGGAGCAGTAACACAGCAACTGACCAAAAAAGCTACACCAGAAACCCCCCTTCTAAGGAGCTAAGATTGTGCTGAATTCTCAGTGCAACCTGCTGGATCATGGGGAGTAGAGTGGCCATGTAAGCATATTCCTCAGAATACAGGTTATGGAAAATAGTTTCTCCTCTGGGGGCAAAGTTATTCAATACTCACTTTGGTGAAAAGGTCAAATTAAACTGCTTAGTTGGCAGCCAGCCAGACCCACCCAATTCCAAGGAAATGACTGGAGGCGAGGGAGGATGCTTTTTATCTCTTATAATTAGAGAAATAATGGTTTCATTTTCCTGTGGTCAATATCAGGGTTGGCCCCAATGGTGTGTAGTCCCTAAGCCCATGTGGCATTTTCATCACAGGGCTCCTTCATGAGTTACTTGGGTCTATTGTAATGTGCACTGAGCACCTGGCTTACACTCCATCCAGTTCCTGTGGAGGCTGTGAGGACAGAAGGAAGAGAAGAGCCCACTCCTCCCTTTGAGGAGAAGACTTTTAAGGGGACTGCCATCCCTACCTTGACCTCATCAGTACTTGGCTCAAGCTGATGTGGTAGACGATTATCCCCAAGGAGCTGCATGAACCTGCAGGAAGAGACAGAGCCTTGGGTCAGCTGGGACCCTTCCCCTGGGCAGGAAAGCCACCCAGGGACTTCCTGGTCTTGGAGCTTTTCCTCCATCATCTTTCTTCCATGCCTGGGCCCCAATGTGCCTGTTTAGTAAGACATTGCTCAACAGCACGCTGGCTAGAGCTTCACAAACATCATTTTCCTCCAGTGGCGAATGGAAACTCTTCTCAGAAGAATGATTGACTTAATAGAAGTAACAGTTTTCTTAGATAAAACTCCATGCCCAGTGATGGACAGGGAAAGTCATGGAAAGGTCCCTGAACTTGGCGGTACGGATCTTTTTTCTTTCTCTTTTAATATCCACAGAAAGGGGTTGGAGGAGGGGCATCAGGGGCAAGCTGGGCAGGAAGGAATTGCAGGAGCCCACCGTAGTCATCTGAGCACCATTGGCAGGGAAAGCTCCATGAGAAAGGTGGGAGTGTCAGGTGGTTGAGGGACTGGAAACCCACCCCATTACTCAATTAGCATCTGTGAGCTCTGTCCAAGGAGAAAATAGGCACAGGAAAATAATGTGTATGCTTGCAGACTTTGTCTTTCTCAGCTAATGAGGTAAGTTGGAGGCCTTTCTTTCATTTAGGAGGTGCCCACATATGGCTGACTGTGCATCTTAGTGCCTCTTGGCTCTTAGGCCACACTGCCTGGCACAGTCACCTGGGCAGGAGACCCAGGGAAGATTTGGAGGCATGAGAATGGGGGGCAGTCTCTTAGGTCTATAAGCAGCCAGATTTTGTCATGTTTCTCTTAGACATCTAAAAGGCTTCCATCTCTTTGTTCCTGAGAGAAAGTTGTGGTCATATAATGCCTTCTGAACTTCTAAAATGTGTCACTTTTTCTCAGCTGGCAAACTTTGCCCCTATTTCATTTTAAAGTTCTCAGAGTAAAAGTCTAGCTGGTATATTTGACTTCGTAATAACAGCTGACATTTCTGAGCACTTCCTGTGTGTTCAGGTAGACTGAGCATCTGATAAACCCTCCCTCAGTTCACGCCCCCTACAGCCCCTTGAGGCAGGTGTTGATCACGCAAGAGAACAGTACCTGCTGCTCCAGAAGGTGAAAGATTGCAGATTGTGCTGAGGATGATGAAGAAGCTGATGCAGGAGAGCTCCATGCCTGTCCTCTGTCTGCTGGAAGGCAGGACATAGATTGACAAAGAGAAAAGGTATCCTGCTCCATCCTTGTCTCTACCAGGGAGATCAAAGGTTGCCACTGAAGACAGCTGTGGGCCCCCAGCAGCCTGGAGATGGAGCCATAGGTGTTTATGACAACAAGCTTAACTGACTAACCTGCGTCTGCCATGGCTTGCCTTTCCTTGAGTTGCTGCCCATAGAGACCCACAGTTCTGCTTTGTCTTGACGCTTCTCCAAACTGTATCCTTCTTTGTTGAAGATGCTAGATAAGCCAGAGCTCTAAGCCCCTGCTCCGAGTGACCTCTCACCAAGGTTTCTCCTCGTGGTGTGCACTGTCTGTGTTCATCAACTGGCTTTTTTTTTTTTTCTCTCTTACTAATCTGTTTCTTTCCCACAGGGGTCTGTCCTAACTATGAACTTACGAGAGTTAAGGACAAATTCTATTTTCTCCCTGACACTTACATTTTACAGATAAGTTTAGAGAAATTAGGTAATCTTCTCAGGTCACATGGTTAAAGTAAGCAGTCAAACCAAAATTTCTAAGTAAGTTTGATTCTGTAGTTGGAATTTTTCTTTTTTTTTTTTTTTCCTTTTGAGATAGGATCTCACTCTGTTTCTCAGGCTGGAGTGCAGTGGCACAGTCGCAGCTCACTGGAGCCTCAACCTCCCGAGCTCAAGCTCAGGGCTGGAGTGCAATTGTGTGATCATAGTTCACTGTAACCTCAAACTCCTGGCCTCAAACAATCCTCCCGCCCCAGCTTTCTGAGAAGCTGGGACTCCAGGCACCCACCACCATTCCCACCTAATTTTTATAGTTATTTTTGTAGTGACGATGTCTTGCTATGTTGCCCAGGATGGAATACATGTATTTCTTTAAAAAAAAGAAAGAAAGAAAGAAAGAAAGAAAGAAAGAAAGAAAGAAAGAAAGAAAATTCTGAAACCACCTTTGCAAAAATCATAATGGAGAAAATTATGGCAGTGAAAGATATCAGACCTGACTGACTCCATCTTGCTTCTAACCTCTAAACTGTTCTTGTTCCTTCTATGGCACAGGCCAAACTGCTTTGGGAAGAAATTTAGTGTGTATATAACAGCCTTTCCCAAAAGGCGAAACTGTTCTTGTAACAGTTTTGGAAAAGGCCACCAGCCACCAAGTTTCAAGATGAGAGGGGCTAGAATTCTAAATATTACCAGCCATTATTCCAGAGGTCGTAAGATTTGCAACTTCCCCAATTACTCTTGAAGGTAACATCACCATTGTGAACCTAAGATCAGCCTTTTGAGATGTCTTTTCAGATTTTTGCCTTTCTAACAACCAGATGGCCCTACCTGGACCTGACAGCCAGTCCTGTGGTCCCCACCCAGGAACTGACCCAACAGAAGAGAACAGCTTTGACTCCCTGTGATTTAATCCCTGAGCCAGCCAATCAGCACTCTCAATTCACTGGCCCCCTTACCCACCAAATTATTCTTAAAAACTCTCATCCCTGAGATTTTCAAAAGATCGATTTGAGTGTTAATAAAACTCTGGTCTCCTGCACAGCCAGCTCTGCATGAATTACTCTTTCTCTACTGTAATTTCCCTGTCTTGATAAATAGGCTCTGTCCAGACAGTGGGCAAGGTGAACCCCTTGGGCAGTTACAATTCTGACATGTTGCAACAGGATGAACCAAAGATATATGCTAAGTGAGGTAAGCTAGTCACGGAAACAACAGTATTGTATGATTTCACTTACAGAATGAGCAAATTCATAGATACAGAAAGTAGAATAGGCCAGGTGTGGTGGCTCATGCCTGTAATCTCAGCACTTTGGGACACCAAGGGCAGGTGGATTACTTGAGGTCAGGAGTTAGAAACCAGCCTGGCCAACGTGGTGAAACCCTGTCTCCACTAAAAATACAAAAATTAACTGGGCATCATGGCAGGCACCTTTAATCCTAGCTACTCAGGAGGCTGAGGCAGCGGAATCACTTGAACCTGGGAGGCAGAGGTTGCAATGAGCCAAGATTGCGCCACTGCACTCCGACCTTGGTGACAGAGCAAGACTCCATCTCAAAAATAATAATGATAATGATAAAAATAAAGCCAGGTGTGGTGGTGTGCTCTAGTAGTCACAGCTACTTGAAAGGGTGAAGTGGGAGTGTAACCCAAGGGGTTATAATATCATGTCATCTACAGAGACAACTTAACTTCTTCCTTTCCAATGTGGATGGCCATTATTTCTTTTTCTTGATTAACTGCTCTGGCAAGGACTTCCAGTACATGTTGAATAGAAATAGTGAAAATGGGCATTCTTATCTTGTTCCTGATCTTAGAGGAAAAGCTTTCAACTTTTCCCTGTTGAATATGATGAAATTCCTTTACTGATAAAAAATAAAATGTCATTGCCTTTTTGCCCCAAGTCTGGCTCCACTGAAGAAATCATAAATTCTGAAGCTGATGTAACTACTATGCTCCCAGGTGTAGGATGTTTGACATTTTATTTAGGAGACAATTTCATTTGGCCTTAATCATATATGGTCTTCATTGTGCTGATGTGGATTCATTTTATACCTAATTTGTTAAGAGTTTTTATGATGAAAGGACATTAAATTTTGTCAGATGCATTTTCTGCATATATTGAAATGATCATATGGTTTTTGTCTCTCATTCTGTTCATGTGATATGTCACATTGATTAATTTGCATATGTTGAGCCATCCTTGCATTCCAAAGATAAATCCCACTTGATCATGATGAATGGTTCTTTTGCTGTGCTGTTGAATTCTAGTTGCTACTGTTTTTTAGGTATATAAACTATTAACAGGCAAGGCCTACATACTTATTTCTCCTTGGACATACCCATTGTATGGCCTTGGCAGCCAGTGGTCTTGGTGTGCTGACCTTGGTCACAAAAGTCCCAGAATTGGTGCAGCCCTTATTGACCCAAATTTTCTTCAGTTTCTCCAGATCTTGTGGTCCAGCCCATTGGCCAGGATCTGGTTATATTTTCCATCATCTACATCCTCCTATCTATTCAAGAACCAGCTGGGGTCTTGTACTGGCATGGATTCTGCATAATGGTGATGGCATGTTTTACGAGATCCTCAGTGAGTTTTCTTAACCCTTTGGTAAGGTCAATGTCTGCTTTCCTCAACACCACATAAGCATATCTTCAACCCACATCCTTAATGGCAGTGATGCCACAGGCTATTTTCTGTCACCATTGAATACTCACAAAATGTGCTGGAACTTCTCAAGGATCCCTAGAGACATGGTGGCAGCATGAGCAGCAGTCTGTAGGACCCTGGTGTAAGAGTAGCTTGCTAGTATTTCATTAAGGACTTTTGCATCTATGTTCATTAGGGATATTGACCTTTAATTTTTTTCTTGTAGTGTCCTTGTCTGCTTTGCTATAAGAGTAATGATGGTCCCACAAAACAAAATATTTTATCTTTTTTTCCCCAAAAAATTCCTTTATTGATAAAAAAAAAAAAAAAAGTCATTGCCTTTTTGCCCCAAGTCTGGCTCCATTGATGAAATCATAAATTCTGAAGCTGATGTCACTACTATGCTTCCAGGTGTAGGATGTTTGACATTTTATTTAGGAAACAGTTTCATTTCATGATCAAGTGGGATTTATCCTTGGAATATGTGATTACAAATAAGTTATTTTCTATGCAGCATACTTGCTGTCAATTAAAATACTCAGATATGATTTCAAAGCCTTGTCACTGACCTAGTGGGCTATGGATTTCTGGGAGGGGCTGACTCTGGACACTATAGTTTCCTGGGCCTCCCCAGATGTGAGAGACAGAGAGAGAGAGACAGAGACCGAGCAATGACTGTCATCCCTGATTCTAGATGCTGGGTGGCAGCCCCCAGATCCTAAAGGGAGAATCTGCTGACCCCATAATTCACCTGAGCTGGAGAAGCTTGGCTTTTGGATGCTGTTTGGTCTTCTTGCACTTTTCTTCTTTACACTTGTGTAGATCCACATGTGATCTCTAAGGACTGAATTCCAAGGGATGCTTGCAGTTCAAGATTAAAGTATCCACAGTTTATCATGTGCCAAAGAGCGCTAAGCAACTACGTGAGTTTCCTCATTTAGTACTCCCAAGGACCCCAAGAGGTAGGGATACCACTGCTCTCTCTTTTTAGCAAGTCTCTGCACTGAGCTTCTTTTTAGCTTTCAATTCCCACAACCATAGTTTTAAGTCAAGGCTTCCTCACTGGAATAGAAGGTTTAGAAGCGCTTGTGTCCCCTGACTCCCAGACATTGCTCTGAGGAGTCTGACCCAGCATCTAATGTGTGCTTGGCTGTGCCAAAACAGAAACCTTTAACTGTGGACATACAGAGACTGGTCTCTAGCCTGGACACTGTGCAGGTGACACTCAAATGATAAAGTAAATAAAGGGGATTCTGGAGATATGTATTCCTGGCAATAAATGACACAGAATGAGTCACAGTAAGAAAGCATGACTCCTGCCAGACTGCACAAAGGGTAGAAAGAAGGAAGGAGAAATGTGTGTGCTTGAATCTTTCTGAGAATAGGAACAACACAAAGTCACCCACTTTCACCACTTCTACTCAACATAGTACTCGAAGTCCTACCCAGAGCAATCAGACAAGAGAAAGAAATAAAGGTCATCCAAATCAGAAAAGAGGAAGTCAGACTGTCACTGTTCCCTGATGATATGATCGTATACCTAGAACACCCTAAAGATTCTTCCAGAAAGCTCCTAGATATGATAAATGAATTCAATAAAGTTTCAGGATACAAAATTAATGTACAGAAATCAGTAGCTCTGCTATACATCACCAACAACCAAGCTGAGAATCAATCAAGAACTCAATCCCTTTTACAACAGCTGCAAAAAATGAAAATAATAATAATAAAATACTTAGGAAGCTACTTAACCAAGGAGGTGAAAGATCTCTACTAGGAAAACAACAAGGTATTGCTGAAAGAAATCATAGATGACACAACCAAATGGAAACACATCCAATGCTCATGGACGGGTAAAATCAGTACTGTGAAAATGATTATCCTGCTCAAAGCAATCTATAGATTCAATTCAATTCCCATTAAAATGTTGTCATCATTCTTCACAGAACTAGAAAAAACAATCCTGAAATTCACGTGGAACCAAAAAAAGCCCACATAGCCAAAGAAATACTAAGCAAAAAGTAGAAAGCCAGAGGCATCACATTACCTGACTTCAAATTATACTACAAGACTATAGTTACCAAAACAGCATGGTACTGGAACAAAAATAAGTACATAGACCAATGGAACAGAATAGAGAACCCAGAAATAAAGCCAAATACTTACAGTCAACTGATCTCTGACAAAGAATACAAAAACATAAAATGGAGAAAAGATACCCTATTTAATAAATGGTGCTGAGAAAACTGTCAAGCCACATGTAGAAGAATGAGACAGAATCCTCATCTCTCAGCTTATACAAAAATCAATTCAAGATGGATCGAAGCTTGTAATCCCAGCACTTTGGGAGGCCGAGGCGGGCGGATCACGAGGTCGAGAGATCTAGACCATCCTGGTCAACATGGTGAAACCCCGTCTCTACTAAAAATACAAAACATTAGCTGGGCATGGTGGTGCGTGCCTGTAATCCCAGCTACTCAGGAGGCTGAGGCAGGAGAATTGCCTGAACCCAGGAGGTGGAGGTTGCGGTGAGCCGAGATTGCGCCATTGCACTCCAGCCTGGGTAACAAGAGCAAAACTCCGTCTCAAAAAAAAAAAAAAAAAAAAAAAGATGGATCGAACACTTAAATCTAAGACTTGAAGACAAAAATTCTAGAAGATTACATTGGAAAAACTAGACATTGGCTTAGGCAAAGAATTCATGACTAAAAACCCCAAAACAAATGCAACAAAAACAAAAAGAAATAAATGGGACCTAATTAAACTAAAAGGCTTCTGCACAACAAAAGAAATAATCAGCAGAGTAAACAGACAACCCACAGATTGGGGAGAAAATATTCACAAATTATTAATCTGTCAAAGGACTAACATTCAGAATCTATAAGGAACTCAAACAAATCAGCAAAGAAAAACAAATAATTTCATCAAAAAGTGGGCAGAAGACATGAATAGACAATTCTCAAAAGAAGATATACAAATAGCCAACAAACATATGAAAAAATGCTCAACATCACTGATTATCAGGGAAATACAAATTAAAACCACAAAAACATATCACCTTACTCCTCCAAGAATGGCCATAATTTAAAAATTTTTTAAAAAGAGGGAGATCCAAGATGGCCATATAGGAACAGCTCTGGAGTGCAGAGAGAACAACGCAGAATACAAAAACATTAAATGGAGAAAAGATACCCTATTTAATAAATGGTGCTGAGAAAACTGTCAAGAGAGAACAACGCAGAGGTGAGTGACTACCACATTTCCAAATGAGTTTTTACTGCCCACAGACCAGGAGATTGCCAGGCTGAAAAGCTCCATGAGATTCCACCATGGCTGTTTCAGCCAGTGCCACGTTCTCTGCACAAAAACACACAAATCTGGGTGGCCATTTCAACTGGCGCCTGGAACACCTGGGATACAGAGCTGCCCATTCAACTAAATAAAAGGGGGCTGAAATAGGGAACCAGGTGATCTGGCTCAGCAAGTCCCACCTTCACAAAGACCAGCAATCTGAAACACTCTGGACTGAGAGTTTCGCAGGAAGCACAGCTGGACCCGGGACGGTCCAGCTCGGTGGGGAAAGGGCATTAGCCTTTACCGAGGCAGTCTACCACTACCAAGGAAGTCCACCATTACCAAGGCAATCTGCCTTTACTGAGGCAGTCCGCCATTACTGAGGCAGTTCTAACTGTACCTCTGTAAACAAAACCGCAAGGAAGTTCACACAGCAGCTGGGCAGAGCCCACAGCGCTCAGCAATGTCTCTGCTGGCAGACTGTGACTAGACTATCTCCTTGCTGTGCAGGACATCTCTGAAAAAAGGCAGCAGTATATCAGGAACTTATAAATAAAGCCCCACCTTTGCAGGACAGAGCACCTGGCTCCTGGGAAAAAAGGCAGTTATGAGTTCCACTGCATCAGACTTAAATGTACTTGCCCAGCAGCTCTGAATGGAACAAAGGAGCTCACCGCTTAGCACTTGAGCTCCTATAAGGGACACACTGTTGCCTTAAGCAGCTCCCTGACCCCCATATATACAAAGAGACACCTCATAAAGGAGAGCTCAGGTTGACATCTGGTGGGTACCCTTCTGGGACGAAGATAACAGAAAAAGAAACTGGCAGCAACTCTTACTGTTCTGCAGCCACTGAGTTGATCCCTAGGCAAGTAGGGTCTGGAGTAGATCTTCAGCAGTCCTACAGCAGAAGGGGCCTGACTGTTAGAAGGAAAACTAAAAAATAGAAAGAAATAACTTCAACATCAACAAAAAGGATTTCCACTCAGAGACCTCATCCAAAAGTCACCAACTACAAAGACCACAGGTAGATAAATCCACAAAGATGGGAAGAAACCAGCACAAAAAGCATGAAAACACCAAAAACCAGAATGCCTCTCCTCCTCCAAGGGATCACAACTCCTCACCAGCAAGGGAACAAAGCAGGTGGAGAATGAGTCTGATGAACTGACAGAAACAGGCTTCAGAAGGTGGGTAATGACAAACTTTTCTATGCTAAAAGAACATGTTCTAACCCAAAGCAAAGAAACTAAAGAACATTGAAAAAAGGTTAGACAAAATGCTAATGAGAATAAACAGCTTAGAGAAGAATATAAATGATTTGATGGAGCCAAAAAAACACAACAAGAGAACTTCATGAAGCATACACAAGTTTCAATAGCTGAATCAACCAAGGAGAAGAAAGAATATCAGAGATTGAAGATCAACTCAATGAAATAAAATGAGAAGGCAAGATTAGAGAAAAAAGAGTGAAAAGAAATGAACAAAGCCTCCAAGAAATATGGGATTATGTGAAAAGACCTAATCTATGCTTGATCAGTGTACTTTAATGTGACAGGGAGAATGAATCCAAGCTCGAAAACACTCTTCAGGATATTACCCAGGAGAACTTCCCCAACCTAGAAAGGTAGGCCACCATTCAAGTCCAGGAAATACAGGGAACAGGACAAAGATATTCCTCAAGAAGAGCAACCCCAAGGCACATAATCGTCAGATTCACCAGGATTGAAATGAAGGAAAAAATGCTAAGGGCAGCAAGAGAGAAAGATAGGGTTACCCACAAAGGGAAACCCATCAGACTCACAGTGGATATCTTGGCAGAAACCCTACAAGCCAGAACAGAGTGGGGGCCAGCATTCAACATCCTTAAAGGAAAGACTTTTCAACCTAGAATTTCATATCCAGCCAAACTAAGCTTCATAAGTGAAGGAGAAATAAAATCTTGTTTTAAAAACTTATAAAACAAGCAATTGCTCAGAGATGTCATCACCACCAGGCCTGCCTTACAAGAGCTCCTGAAAGAAGCACTAAACATGGAAAGGAACAACCAGTACCAGCCACTCCAAAAACATACCAAATGGTAAAGAGCATCAACACAATGAAGAAACTGCATCAACTAACGGGCAAAACAGCCAGCTAGGATAAAAATGGCAGGATCAAACTCACACATAATAATATTAACCTTAAATATAAATGGGCTAAATGCCCCAATCAAATGACACAGACTGGTAAGTTGGATAAAAAGTCAAATCCCATCGGTGTGCTGTATCTAGGAAACCCATCTCATATGCAAGGACTCACATAGGCTCAAAATAAAGGGATAGAGGAAGATTTACCAAGCAAATGGAGAGCAAAAAAGATCAGGAGTTGCAATCCTAGTCTCTGATAAAATAGACTTCAAAGCAATAAAGATCAAAAGAGACAAAGAAGGGCATTATGTAGTGATAAAAGAATCCATGCAACAAGAAGAGCTAACTATCCTAAATATATATGCACCCAATACAGGAGTGTCGAGATGCATAAAGCAAGTTCTTAATGACCTAGAAGAGACTTAGACTCTGACATAATAATAGTGGGAGATTTTAACACTCCACTGTCAATATTAGACAGATCGATGAGACAGAAAATTGACAAGGATATCCAGGACTTGAACTCAGACCCAGACCAAGCAAACCTAATAGACATCTACATAACTCTCCACCCCAAATCCACAGAATACACATTCTTCTGAGCACCACATCGCACCTACTCTAAAATTGACCACATAATTGGAAGTAATCACTTCTCAGCAAATGCAAAAGCATGGAAATCATAACGAACAGTCTCTCAGACCACAGTGCAATCAAATTAGAACTCAAGATTAAGAAACTCACTCAAAACTGCACAACTTCATGGAAACTAAACAACTGGCTCTTGAATGTTGACTGGATAAACAATGAAATGAAAGCAGAAATAAAGATGTTCTTTGAAACCAACGAAAATGAAGATACACCGTACCAGAATCGCTGGGACACGTCTAGAGCAGTGTCTAGAGGGAAATTTATAGCAAGAAATGCCCACATGAGAAGTAAGGAAAGATCTAAAATCAGAACCCTATCATCACAATTGAAAGAGCTGGAGAAGCAAGATCAAAAACCTCAAAAGCTAGCAGAATACAAGAAATAACTAAGAGCAGAACTGAAGGAGACAGAGACAAAACTCTTCAAAAAAATCAATAAATCCAGGATCTTATTTTTTGAAAAGATCAACAAAATAGATCACTAGCCATTAATAAAAAAAGAAAAGAGAGAAGAATCAAATAGATGCAATAAAAAACAATACAGGGGATATCACCACTGATTCCACAGAAATACAAACTACCATCACAGATTACTACAAACAACTCTATGCTCATAAACCAGAAAACCTGGAAGAAATGAATAAATTTCTGGACACTTGCACCCTCCCAAGCCTAAACCAGAAAGAAGTTGAAACCCTGAATAGACCAATAACAAGGGATGAAGCTGAGGCAGCAATTAATAGCCTACCAACTAAATAAAGCCCAGGTCCAGATGGGTTCACAACCGAATTCTACCAGATGTACAGAGAGAAGCTGATACCACTCCTGAAACTATTCCAAACAATACAATAAGAGGGAGTCCCAACTCATTTTATGAGACCAACATCATCCTGATACCAAAACCCAGCAGAGACTCAACAAAAAAAGAAAACTTCAGGCCAATATCCATGATGAACATAGATGCAAAAATCTTCAATAAAATACTGGCAAACTGATTGCAACAGCACATCAAAAAGCTTATCTAGCACAATAAAGCAGGCTTCATCCCAGGGATGCAAGGCTGGTTCAACATATGCAAGTGTATAAACGTAATCCACCACATAAACAGAACCAAAGACAAAAACCTCATGATTATCTCAATAGATGCAGAGAAGTCCTTTGACAAAATTCAAAAGCTCTTTATGCTAAAAACTCTCAATATTAACTAGGTATTGATGGAACGTATCTCAAAATAATAAAAGCTATTTACGACAAACCCACAGCCAATATCATACTGAATGGGCAAAAACTGGAAGCATTCCTTTTGAAATCTGGCACTAGACAAGGTTGCCCTCGCTCACCACTCCTATTCAATATAGTATTGGAATTTCTAGTCAGAGCAATCAGGCAAGAAAAAGAAATAAAGCATACTCAGTTAGGAAAGGAGAGAGTCATGTTGTCTCTATTTGCAGATGACATGATTGTATATTTAGAATACCCCATTGTCTCAGCCCAAAGTCTTGTTAAACTGATAAGCAACTTCAGCAAAGTCTCAGGATATAAAATCATTGTGCAGAAATCACAAGCATTCCTATACACCAATAACAGACTAAAAGAGAATCAAATCAAGAGCAAACTCCCATTCACAATTACTAAAAGAGAATAAAATACCTAGGAATACAGCTAATGAAGGAGGCAAAGGACCTCTTCAAGGAGAACTGTGAACGCTACTCAAGGAAATAAGAGAGGACACAAATAGATGGAAAACATTCCATGCTCATGGTTAGGAAGAATCAATATTGTGAAAATGGCCCTACTGCCCAAAGTAATTTATAGATTCAACACTATCCCCATCAAGCTACCTGTGACTCTCTTCACAGAACTGGAAAAAACCACCTTAAACTTCATATGGAACCAAAAGAGAGCCTGCATAGCCAAGAGAATCCTAAGCAAAAAGAACAAAGCCGGAAGCATCATGCTATCTGACTTCAAACTATACTACAAGGCTACAGTAATCGAAACAGCATGGTACTGGTACCAAAACACATATATAGACAAATGGAACAGAACAGAGGCCTCGGAGGCAATGCCACACATCTACAACCATCTGATCTTTGACAAACCTGACAAAAACAAGCAATGGGGCTAGCACTCCCTGTTTAATAAATGGTGTTGGGATAACTGGCTAGCTATGTGTAGAAAAAAAACTGGACCCCTTCCTGACACCTCACACTAAAATTAACTCTAGATGGATTAAAGACTTAAACATAAGACCTGACACCATAAAAACCCTAGAAGAAAACCTAGGCAAAGCTATTCAGGACATAAGCATAGGCAAGGACTTCATGACTAAAACAGCAAAAGCATTGGCAACAAAAGCCAAAATAGACAAATGGAATCTAATTAAACGCCAGAGCTTCTGTACAGCAAAAGAAACAATTATTAGAGTGAACTGGCAACCAACAGAATGGGAAAAAATTTTTGCAAGCTACTGATCTGACAAAGGGCTAATATCCAGAATCTATAAAGAACAAAACAGACTTAAAAGAAAAAAACAAACCCATTCAAAAGTGGGCAAAAGACATGAACAGACACTTTCCAAAAGAAGACATATATGAGGCCAAGAAACATGAAAAAATGCTCGTCATCACTGGTCATTAGAGAAATGCAAATCAAAACCACAATGAGATACCATCTCATACCAGTTAGAATGGTGATCATTAAAAAATCTGGAGACAACAGATGCTGGAGAGGATGTGGAGAAATAGGAACACTTTTACACTGATGGTGGGAGTGTAAATTAGTTCAATCATGGTGGAAGACAGTGTGGCGATTCCTCAAGGACCTAGAAATAGAAATTTCATTTGACCCAGCAATCCCATTACTAGGAATATATTCAAAGGATTATAAATCATTCTATTATAAAGATACATGCACACATATATTCACTGTGGCACTGTTTATAATAGCAAAGACCTGGAGCCAACCCAAATGCCCATCCATGATAGACTGGACAAGGAACATGTGGCACATATACACCATGGAACACTATGCAGCCATAAAAAATGATGAGTTTGTGTCCTTTGTAGGGACATGGATGAATCTGGAAACCATCATTCTCAGCAAAGTGACACAAGAACAGAAAATCAAACACCTCATGTTCTCATTCATAGGCGGGTGTTGAACAATGAGAACACATGGACACAGGGAGGGGAGCACTACACACTGGGGACTGTTGAGGGGGACTAGGCAAGGACAGCAGGGTGTAGGGCGGTTGGGGAGGGCTAACATGGAGAAATGCCAGATATAGGTGACGGGGATGGAGGCAGCAAACCACATTGCCATGTATGTACCTATGTAACAATTCTGCATGATCTGCACATGTACCCCAGAACGTAAAGTACAATAAATAAATAAATAAATAAATTTTTTTAAAAAGATGTTGCTATAGATGTGGTGAAAAGGGAACACTTCTACACTGCTGGTGACAATGTAAACTAGTACAGCCACCATGGAAATTGTGTGGAGATTCCTTAAAGAAGAAAAAGTAGAACTACCATTCGATCCAGCAATCCCAGTCTTGGGTATCTACTCAAAGGAAAAGAAGTAATTAGCCGAGAAAGACACTTGCACACACATGTTTATAGCAGCACAATTCACAACTGCAAAAATCCAGAACCAACCTAAATGCCCATCAACCAATGAGTGAATAAAGAAAATGTGGCATATTTACAACATGAAATACTACTCAGACATAAAACTAAATGAAATAGTGGCCTTTGCAGTAACTTGGATGGAACTGGAGGCTATTATTCTAAGTGAAGTAACTCTGGAATGGAAAACCAAATTCCTTATGTTCTCACTTATAAGTGGGAGCTAAACTATGTGGACGAAAAAGCGTTAAGAATGATGTAATGGATTCCTGGGGGAGTCCAGGGAGGAAGGGTGGAAGAGGGTGAGGGGTGAACAGTGTACATCGTGTTAGTGTACACTGCATGAATGATGGATGCACCAAAATCTCGGAAATCACAACTGAAGAACTTATCCATGTAAGCAAAAACCACTGGTTCCCCAAAAATCTATTGAAATAAAACAAAACTTTTCTTTTCTTTCTTTTTTTTTTTTTTTTAGAAAAAGAAAGGTGTGCGCTGGGAGGAAGGCGCAGGATGAAAGGCATGTGAAGAGGCTGGCAGGCTCTATGGGGGCATGGGGCCTCCAGCCCTCAACAGGGCAACAGTGGAACCACCTGGATGGGGGTACAGAGAGGAGCTCACAGCTCATCCTGGACCCCATCCCCAAAGGAAAATGTCCCATTTGCTCCTTCCAAGATGCAGAGGGGCTTTGTGCGCAGGGCTTTGCGGGGCTCTGTAGGAGCAAAGGAACCAAGTTTTTGCTCCTCCCTGGAAATGCTCTCGTAACTGCTACTCTATGCCTGGTGTCAGCTGTCACCAGCCAGGATAGAGACCCATGCCCTAGGTCATGTCCCAAACAAGTTTGTGGAGAAAGGAATTTCACATTTCTTTAGTCTCTCTCTCTCTCTCTCTCTCTCTCTCTCTCTCTCTCTCTCTCTCTCTCTCTGTAAAGGAAAGAAGGAAGGCCCTGTGAAATATCTAGAAATATCTGAGCTAAACGTATGGGCAAAGATTCCTTTCACAAAATGCTATTTTTCAAAAGGAAGCAGGGTGTCTATTTTCACCAAACGGATATTTCGCAGCGCTTTGGGATGTTCATAAACACTTTCATTTAGCCTAGGAAGCTGAAAAAAAAGACAGAACTGAATGAATATGCCTTGCTTATACTTCCCTGAAAGATGGCAGACAGCAAGTTGCTGCTTGGCATAAACCCAAGACCTGTGTGATTAAATAATATATAACCATGGGGAGCCAGCAGGCACATGAATTGGTTTTCTAACAAGCGCACTTTTGGCCAAGAGGGTTAGCTGAGGTGCCTGTTCCCTCCCTGGAGCCAGACCAGCAGCCTGGGGCTTTCAAATACAGCCACTGTCTGCCCCAGGCGTATTCAAGACGGGAGGGGTGGGTTGGGGGGCGGGAATGCACATTTAAAGGAGTCCAAATCTTATGTAAAAACAAGTCCACAGGTCCAGCTGGAATGGTCCTTCCAAAGAGGGAAAACATCAATTTAAATATTTGATTTGTATCCAAATCCATTCCATCAAAGACCTGGCACCCAGAACAGTCTGCCGACCCATCTGAGAAAGAACACAGACATTTCTGGTGTGCCTGAAAAGTAGCCTCAGCTCCCCAGGCCACCGGAGCCAAGAGCCAGAACTGGCTTTGAGTTTGGGGCATCAGATTACCCAGTCCCAGGATAATACACAGGCAAGCAACCGAAGCTGCTCAACCCCTGCTTTATGCTGGCTTTGGGGCTTGAGCTTCCTCAGTCACAGCCAAGCAGGGCCTGAGGCTAGGAGCTGGTGTGTTGGGAGCTGAGCTGGTGGGCTGGGAGCTGGGGTCTCCGGGAGAGCTGGGTCCAGCCCCTTGGTTCCAGCGTCCTGGTGCTTTTTGCCTCTGTCTCTCTCTGGATTCTTCAGCGGCAGATTTTCAAGCGCTCCGGCAAAAGCCCAAGACAGCCGCTGAATAATCGGCTGCAGTCTGCAAAGCCATTCCTTTTTGCAACTGCTGTTTTCATTCAGAATTTTCTGGAATTCCAATCCTCTCCTCACCCCCGCCCTCCATGGTAGGTTGCTTTTTTCTTTAACATCTTCACACTTGCAAAGCACTTGGCCTCTGAGGCGAGGACATGGGAAGGACCTGGCTCTACCTCCCTACTTTGGAAGGACACCCAAGACACAAAGGGACCGAAGGGAGGGCAAGACGGAGCGTCCCAGATGCTTTTGGGAAAAGGCCAGGCCATAGACACGAGCGAGCAGGGAGAACCCCAAATCACAGCCCTGCCCGACACTCGGCTGTCCATCTCAAAAGCAAGATGTCAGTCAGGAAAAAGCAGAGCACGAGAAAAAGCCAAGTAATCATACGAACAAATCTCCCTACCTACCATCCCTGGCACACAGTGGGTGCCCAATAAATGTCAGTTCAATCGAATTGTTTGTTTGTTGACAAGATCACCTCACTGAGTACACCAACTTCTTAATGCTCTTTTCATCCATTGGAAAGGCCAAGTTACTTGTACTTCATGGACTGTTCTGAGCAACTCTTCTGACACTTTTTAAAACGTCTTTGCTGATCAAGACTATTAGGGATATTTTGTCTCAACTATTCAAAAATGCATGTCAAGGGGGAAAACTAACTTTATAGAAATCTTTCTTTAAAACAATTTATTGCCAGGCACTGTGGCTCACGCCTGTAATCCCAACCCTTTGGGAGGCTGAGGCAGGCAGATCATGAGGTCAAGAGATCAAGACCATCCTGGCCAACATGGTGAAACCCCATCTCTATTAAAAATACAAAAATTAGCTGGGCGTGGTGGTGTGCGCTTGTAGTCCCAGCTACTCGGGAGGCTGAGGCAGGAGAATTGCTTGAACTCAGGAGGCGGAAGTTGCAGTAAGCTGAGATCGTGCCACTGCACTCCAGCCTGGCACCTGGTGATGGAGCGAGACTCTGTCTCAAAAAAAAACAACAATTTATTTACCTACATTTTTTCTTACTTTTATTTTTTGACACAGAGTCTTGCTTTGTCGCCCATGGTGGAATGCAGTGGTGTGATGCTGGCTCACTGCAACCTCCACCTCCTGGGTTCAAGGGATTCTCCTTGTCTTAGCCTCCTGAGTAGCTGGGATTACAAGTGCCTGCCACCATGCCCAGCTAATTTTTGTGTGTGTATATTTAGTAGAGATGGGGTTTCACCATGTTGGCCAGGCTGGTCTTGAACTCCTGACCTCGTGATCCACCTGCCTCAGCCTCCCAAAGTGCTGGGATTGCAGGCATGAGCCACCATGCCTAGCCCACAAAGAATTTTTTTTTTTTTTTAATTTAGAAAGTATCTTTTGCCTAAGGAGAGAATTATCAACTGAATCCACAGATTTGACATTTCAGTTCTGTGAAGCCACAGTGACACAACCTCTGGTGGTCCAGGGCGACCAGTTCTTTCTTTGGTCACCATTCCTGAGGAAGTGAGAGTCAGGATGCATCAGGGTTTGACATAGTCTCTGGGCGGGCTCCACAGTCTCCAGGCGATTTAATCAGTGTGCTTGATGTGGGCCAACCTGGACCCCCAGAAACAGCATGCTCGGCCAGTGACTCTGTGACCCTAACTTTCATCCCTTCCCTTCCTCAGTCCATGCTTCCCTCAGCCTGTGACCTTCTCAAGTCCCTCCTGAGTCTGGAGACTCCTTCTCCATCCAACTCCCACCCACACTTGGCCCTGGGCTGACCCATGTCCCACTACTCCCTGCAGGCCTGTAGCCAGTTCCTTTCCTCTCCCACTGACACATCGAGCACATCAGTGACTTCCCAATGCCAAGTCCAGCAGGTCTGTTATGGGCTGAATTAGGTACCCCCAAAACTCATTGTTGAAGCCCTAACCTCTAGCCCTCAGAATGCATTTGGAGACAGGCTCCGGGCAGTGGCGATCAAGTTAGGGTGAGGCCCTCAGGGTGGCCCCTAATCCAGTAGAATTGGATTATGGAAGGGGAAATTTGGGCATGGACAACACACAGAGCAAGGAGTGACTGTGTGGGAACACGGCAGGAAGGCGGCCACCTGCGAGCTCACAGCGATGCTTCCGGGGGAAGCAGCGCTGCCCACCCTTTCACCTTGCACTCCTGCAACCGGGTTTTTTTCAGTGCCTGCAAGGCACAGCTCCTGTGGGTTCTTGGTCTTCAACCTCTTAAAGAATAAGTGGTGGGACCACCGTAGGTACACCGTGTGCTTGTAAAAGTAAATATTGGACCTAAGAAGTGTTGCAGAAAGGTGATTTTATTTAGGTAGAGAAAAAGAAAAAAAGAGAAGAGAAAGCTTCCACGAAGAGTGTGGAGGGGGATTCCGGAGGGGAGATTTGGCCAGGTGTGTGGACTCGGACTTTTACCCTGGGAGGAACCCCCACCTTCTCCAAGACCCTGGGCCAATGAAAGGAGTTCCTTAGAACTTCTGCTGCAGTGATTGACCTTTAGTTTCTCCCCACACCCTCGAAATTCAAACACAAACCATTGAATCTCCCGGATGGAGAGAGACGGGAGGTGGGCTCGGCGCTGGGAAATTCTTGCCCTTAAAACTACGCCCCTTCCAACTGCTAGCCATGTGCAGAAAGCAGAAGCTGGACCCCTTCCTGATACCTTACGCTAAAATTAACTCCAGATGTATTAAAGACTTAAACCTAAGTCCTAACACCATAAAAACCCTAGAAGAAAATCTAGTCAAAACCATTCAGGACATAGGCGTAGGTAAGGACTTCATAACCAAAACACCAAAAACATTGGCAACAAAAGCCAAAATAGACAAATGGGACCTAATTAAACTCCATAGCTTGTGCACAGCAAAAGAAGCAGTCACTAGAGTGAATCAGCAACCAACAGAATGGGAAAAAATTTTTGCAGTTTACCCATCTGACAAAGGGCTGATATCCAGAATTTACAAAGAACTAAAACAGATTTACAAGAAAAAAAACAAACAAGCCCATTCAAAAGTGAGTGAAGGATATGAACAGGCACTTTACAAAAGAAGACATACATGAGGCCAACAAACATATGAAAAAATGCACATCATCACTGGTCATTAGAGAAATGCAAATCAAAACTCCATTGAGATACCATCTCACGCCAGTTAGAATGGCAATCATTAAAAAAACCAGAGACAATATATGCTGGAGAGGATGTGGAGAAACAGGAACACTTTTACACTGTTGGTGGGAGTGTAAATTAGTTCAACCATTGTGGAAGACGGTGTGGCGATTCCTTAAGGACCTAGAAATAGAAATTCCATCTGACCCAGCAATCCCATTACTGGGTATATATCCAAAGGATTACAAATCATTCTACTATAAGGACACATGCACACGAATGTTCATTGCAGCACAGTTTACAATAGCAAAGACCTGGAACCAACCCAAATGCCCATCCATGATAGACTGGACAGGGAAAATGTGGCACATATACACCATGGAATATTATGCAGCCATCAAAAACGATGAGTTCGTGTCCTTTTAGAGACATGGATGAACCTGGAAACCATCATTCTCAGCAAACTGATACAAGAGCAGAAAATCAAACACCGCATGTTCTCACTCATAGACGGGTGTTGAACAATGAGAACACATGGACACAGGGAGGGGAGCACTACACACTGGGGTCTGTTGGGGGGAAATAGGGGAGGGACAGCGGAAGGTGGGGAGTTGGGGAGAGATAGCATGGGGAGAAATGCCAGATATAGATGAAGGGGAGGAAGGCAGCAAATCACACTGTCACGTGTGTACCTATGCAACAGTCTTACATGTTCTTCACATGTACCCCCAAACCTAAAATGCAATTTAACAAAAAACTACGCCCCTTCATGGACCCGGAAAGGGAACACATTCCCTCACTCCCAGCCTCCAGAACTGTAAGAGAGGAAGTGTCTGATGTTGAAGCCTCTGGTCTGTGATACTTTGTGATGGCAGCACACAAACAAACCAATACCAGGCTCCTTCTGGTCCCTGTCCTCCCCTCTCCCTCTGCTTGCCCCCTGGGTGCTGGCGCTCTGAGGCAGCCCCTCATCGCTGTGCCTGGCATTCCTCTCTCACTATCCTGACATCACTTACACACCCTCCCCGAGCCTCAGCTGGGTGTGCTAACCGCTTGCCAGATATTTGCTTAAGACTCCTCCACGAACACCTCTAAGTCGGCCAGGTCAAAATAGGACGTGTGGCCCTCTTCTGCCACACCCAGTTTCTTCTTGTTTCCAGTGGCCTCCGTTACCTTTCTGCAAACTATGAACCCAGGCAAAATCCCTGACTTCTCTTCCCTTCAACCCTTGACCAATCAAACACTAAGTCCTGATGATTTTACTTCAAAGGCATTTAACAAAATCCCTTCAGTGATTCTCTGTCACAGGATGAGATTCTAGCTCATCAATGTGGTATACACAGCCCGCCTCCAGCTCCCCGCCACTCCGTGCCCCACACCCCAGCTCCTGGAGGGCTATGCTGTCTCACGGCTCTGGGATGTTCTTGGATTGCGCCTGCCCTGCAACACATTCTACCTTTTTTTTTTTTTTTTTTTTTTTGCCATATTCTCTCTCAAACTATTCATCCTCTGAGACCCAGCTTGGGCATCACTTCCTTCAAGAAGGCACCCTTGAATTCCCGGGCTGGGCTGAGTGCCCCTTCTTGATGTTTCCAACACATCTTGGTGCCCTCATCATCATCATCATCATCATCATCACCAGGCTCTTGCCATCATCATTACAGTCATGTAGCAAAATCATGTACTCAGCAATGGTTGTGTTGGGCACATGTATAATCTCACTTTACTCTTACAACAACCCTGTGGAGGAGGTACCCTCTTATCCTCAGTTCACAGTTGAGGAGACTGAGGTGCAGAGAGATTAAGCCACTTGTCCATGGTATTAGTCTGTTATAGTATTATTCATAGCTTTTGTATCATAATCTCATCTTCTAATCTCCTTCTCCTTTGTATAGCCTGCTATGATCTGAATGTCTGTGGTCCCCCCAAAACTCCTGTGTTGAAACCTAATCATCAGTGTGATAGTATTAGGAGGTTGGGCCTTTGAGAGGTTCTTAGGTCATGAAGGTGGAGCTCTCATGAATGGGATAAGTGCCCTTATAAAAGAGGCTTCAGGGAGCTCCTTTGCCCCTTCACCACTGTGAGGACACAGTGTGAAGGCACCATCTATGAAAGAGAAAATGGACCCTCAACAGACACCACAGCCACCAGCACCTTGATCTTGCACTTTCAGCCACCAGAGCTGTGAAGAACACATTTCTGTTGTTGATAAGCCACTCAATTTATGGTATTCTGTTATAGCAACCCAGACTAAGACACTGCCCTTGAGAGCAGGAGCCACATCTAATTTATTTTTCGATCCCCAAAGCGCGTCTGCATAAGTAACATGATAAGGAGCTGCTGCCATGAAGAACTGAAAAAAATAGAATGGAACCTCTCACCAGGCCACACGGTCTGCCAAAGGGAAGACACAGCTTCCTGGCTTCAGCTCCTGCCATATTCCCAGGACTGGCCCTAAGGCCAAATAAGAGTGGGTCCACGTGGAATCAGTTCTGTAAGAAAGGAACCTGCCTACACATGAAAACTATCTTTCCTCTTTGCTCTACCAACCTGCACATCTCTTTAAGGGAAAGAATACCCTTATTCCATAAGTCAAAAAGACTCAAAAGAACATATGGCTGGTCCCCACCTTTCCCCGCTTGGCATTTTGCAGTTTTATCCATTGGCCAATTTGTTGGTTTGAAGACTTACCCTTCCCTTTATCAATCAGTTCCAGAATCAGTAGTGCTCATTCTGTTATAATCACAAAGAAAGAATGCATGCATTGTTGAGATGTACATGTCATTATTACATGGAAATGAGTCTGCTGAGAGCTCTCCTGTTTTTGATTATTTTATATGGGGTAAAAAGAGCATGTGAGGATGGCAATGAGAAGAGGTTATTGTTTTTGTTTTTTTTTTGAGATGGAGTTTCACTTTGTCAACCAGGTTGGAGTGCAGTGGCACCATCTCAGCTTACTGTAACCTCTGCTTCCCAGGTTCAAGTGATCCCCCTACCTTAGCCTCCCGAGTACCTGGGATTACAAGTGTTTTCCACCACACCTGCCTAATTTTTGTATTTTTAGTAGGGACAGGATTTTGCCATGATGGCCAGACTGGTCTCAAACTCCTGACCTCAAGTGTTCCACCAGCCTTAGCCTCCCATAGTGCTGGGATTACAAACATGAGCCACCAAACCCAACCAGGAGAGTTTGTTTTAAATACAATATAATGCTTCAGGCAGGGTGTAGTGTCTCGTGCCTGTAATTCCAGCACTTTGGGAGGTTAAAGTGGGTGAATCATTTGAACTCAGAAGTTTGAGACCAGCCTAGGCAACACGGTGAAACTTCATCTCTACAAAAAATGCAAAAATTAGCCAGGCATGGTGGTGCACACCTGTAGTCCCAGCTAGTCAGGAGGCTGAGGCACAAGAATCACTTGAACTTGGGAGGCAGAGGTTGCAGTGAGCCGAGACTGCACCACTGCACTGTAGCCTGAGCAACAGAGAGACTCTGCCAGTCAATCAATCAATCCATGAATCTTCAATCAGTAGGAGCTTAAGACCAAGCGGCTTGAGTCTGTAATCGAAGCCCTTTGGAGGCCGAGGTGGGCAGATCACAAGGTCAGGAGATCAAGACCATCCTGGCCAACATGGTGAAATCCCGTCTCTACTAAAAACACAAAAATTAACTGGGTGTGGTGGCTTGTGCCTGTAATCCCAGCTACTCAGGAGGCTGAGGCATGAGAATCGCTCGAACCCAGGAGGCAGAGGTTGCAGTGCACTGAGATCACTCCGCTGCACTCCAGCCTGGCGACAGAGCAAAACTCCACCTTGATAAATAAGTAAATAAACGTTAAAAATATTTTTGAAGCGTAATATATATACAGAAAAGCTACCGATTCTGAGTACAGCTTGATGAATTGTCACAAAGTAGACACACCTGGGACACCAGAGGCAAATCAAGAAAGAGAATATTACCAGAGCCTCCCTCCCCACAAGCACCACTCCCCAAAGCACTGAGCCGCTTACTGACTCTTAACATCATGGTTAGTTTGGCTGCTTTTTAACCTCGTCTAAGGTAATCATGCAGTATGAATTCCTCTGTATTTGGCTTTTTTTGTTCAACATGTTGATGAGATTCATCTGCTGGGTTTAGCAGCAGCTAAACCACTTTCATTACTATGAGAATTCACATATTAGTATATTAAAATGTATTGGGCCATTCTCCTGGTTTTTTTTCTTTTAATTAACTTACTATTGTGATTTTTTTAGAGACAGGGGCTTGCTCTGTCACCCAGGCTGGAGTGCAGTGGAGAATCACAACTCACTGCAGCCTCTAACTCCTGGGCTTGAGTGATTCCCTTCCCTCAGCTTCCCAAGTAGCTGGGACCACAGGTGTTCACCACCATGCCCAGCTAATTTTTAAAATTTTTTGTAGAGATGGGGGTCTGACTATGTTTCCCAGGCTGGTCTTGAACTCCTGGGCTCAAATGATTGGCCTCCCAAAGTGCTGGGATCGCAGGCATGAGCCACAGCTCCTGGCCAGCTATTCTCCTGTTGATGGACATTTATGCATCACTGGTGAACATGTGTTTACATTTCTTCTGGGTCTATGCCTAGATTTCTGGGTAATTGAATATGCTAGTGTTAGTAGATATTGCCAAAGAGTTTTCCCAAGTGGTGCTATTATACATTCTTACCAGCAGTGTAGGAGCATTTCAGTTACCTCATGATTCTCCCAGCACTTGGTATTAACAGTCCTTATAGTTTTAGCCATTCCGGTAGGTGAGTATTGGTTTCTCACTGTGGTTTTAATTTGCCTTATGCCTTATGAGGTTGAGCATTTTAAATTTCTTCTTGGCCAATTGCATCATCTTTTTCTTTCTTCCTTCCCTCCCCTTTCCTTCATATTTTTTTTTTCTTTGAGATGGAGTCTTACTCTGTCATCCAGACTGGAGAGCAGTGGCGCAATCTCTGCTCACTCTAACTTCCACCTCCCAGGTTCAAGCGATTCTCCTGCCTTAGCCTCCAGAGTAGCTGGGACCACAGTCATGCACCACCATGTTTGGCTATTTTTTGTATTTTTAGTAGAGACAGGGTTTCACCATGTTGGCCAGGCTGGTCTTGAACTCCTGACCTTGTAATTCACCTGCCTCGGCCTCCAAAAGTAGTGGGATTACAGGCGTGAGCCACTGCTCCTGACCCCTTCCTTCTTTTATTTTTTCTTTTGTGAAGCAGCTGTTAATTTATTTTTTAAATTAATTAAATGATTTTTATTATTTTTAACTCTGGTTTTATATACACACATACATAAAATTTACCATTTTTACTTTTTTTATTTGAGGTGGGGGTTGGGTCTTGCTATGTTGTCCAGGCTGTCCTTGAACTCCTGGGCTCAAGTGATCCTCCTGCCTCAGCCAACCGAGTAGCTTTGATTGCAGGCATGAGCCACTGTGCCCAGCTCCCATTTTTACTGTTTTTGCATGTGCAGTTCGGTGCCATTAGGTACATTCATATTGATGTGTCACCATTGCTGCCATCCATTTCTAGCTGTTTATTTCTTTATTTTTTTTTCTATTGAATCATCAACCTTTTCTTACTAGTTTGCAGGAATTCTTTATATATTCCAGATATGGGTCTTTTGCCTACTGTATATTCCTTTCTACTCTCTTATTGATGAAAAGAAATTTTTAATTTTATTATCATCTAATGTACCAATCTTTTTCTTTTGGGTTAGCAATTTTTGTGTCCTGCTGAAGAAATATTTTTGTGCTTCCTACAGAGCTTTTAAAATCTACATTTACCTACTAAGCTCCACTCTTCTGGTTTTTGTTTTTTTGATAACCTCAATAAATTTCTTGTATAAGCCCTTCACTGTTCTGATGCCTACTTTGTGCTAGGAAATGGACCAGGCACCGTCACGGACGTTCTCTCCTATTTTGTGGGAAAATTATCTTCATTATGATTTGTCCAAGCCACAACACCATATATACATTGGACAATTTCCATGGCTTCCCAGCATCTGGAACCCTTCCTGCATTGAAGGGGGGTCAGACTGATGCTGGAGTGGGGTCAGGGGCATGCCCATTCCCAGCCCCAGCTGCATCCCATAGGTGTGGGGCTGGGAGAATGGAGAAGGTATGGTGTCCTTGGGCAGAGCCAGGCCAGAGCTGTGGTTCTGCAAACAGACTGTTAAATACAGTGAGTTCTAAGTTTCTCTTCAAAGAATCAGTCTTTGTTCTCCATCTTAAATTTTAACTTCCTTGTTCTCTTCGTCTCCTTGCTCCTGGTTTCAGTAACAACCTTCCCGCCAGCTCTGTCAGTAGTTCACATCTGTTCCCCTGGCTCCCCGCACCTAGTCCTCTCACAAAGCCACAGTCCTTCTTGCACATCCCCTCTTAACCCACACATTTAGAGTCCTGACTCATCCTAATCACCTGCTCTGTTCTGAGTCACCCCTGGTCACCTGCTCTGACCTGAGTCACCTTTAGTCACCTGTTCCATAACTGTCTTTCCTGCTGAAACTGCTCACCCCACCAATCTGGCTTGTACCCTTGCTCTTTTTAAAATAGCCAATTGGAATTAGCTTACACTGTGCAGTCCAACCTTAGCCAATAGGGGAAGCACACCACAATAGGAGCTACCTGCATCAGAGATAAGACCCCCTCACCCTCCCTTGTTCAGGTGTGCTCTCGCCATTGGTCCATCTGTGAGACACACCCTTCTATGGAAGTGAATTGCCTTGCTGAGAAAATTTACGTTCAAGTGCTATTTCTTTTATGGCACTGAAAATTTATTTCTGACAAGACTGAAGAATAGATGAGTCTGTTTGCATTGCCATGGGCTGCAGGGGTGGCAGAAGGTGGGAGAGAAGCAAGTAAAGGAGAGATCCAGGATGCAAAGGAGTACAGAACCAGGAGCAAAACCTTAGGAAAGGAAAGAGGGAAGTACCTGGTTCAGCAGCTCAGTACTGCACGGTTGCAGTGATTGGCTCCAACACCTTATCTCTGGTATTTCTTCTTTTGGTGTCAGGACTGGCTGAGAGTCCCAGATTGTATAGAGCCTGACCAGGAAATGTAATGAGGGCCCTGCAGAGCTTGGAGAGGGGAAGTCAGGGCTGTCCTTTGGGCAGAGGCTCCAGGGCACATGGGCCAAGCTGGGGTGTGGTTACTGCCAGGCCTCCTAGAAGGGGCCCAGACCAGTCTTTGCTCTCCTCCTCTCTCCCCGTCTCTCTCTGAATTGAGAATTTTAAAGAATCTCTCTGAATTGAGAATTTTAAAGAATCAATGAAAGATCCACCCTCCAAAAAGAAAGTAGTTGCCTGCTGGGCTCAGAAATGGTATTATAAGCAGTTTGCAAATCTTTGTATGCAGCAGAAAGCAGACCAGCAGTTGCCTGGGGTGGGGCAGAGTGGGAGGGGCAGATGGAAGGGATCACAGATCACAAGGAAGCATAGGAAAATCTTTGGGGGATGGACATGTTCACTGTATGGTGATGGTTTCATGGGTGTATATGTAGGTCAAAACTTATCAGATTCTACACATTGAGCATGCGCAATGTTACTGTATGCCAATTACCCCTCAGTGAAGCTGTTAACATCCCCTGCACACATGCCTGTGCTCACACACATACTCTCCGGGCACACACACACCCACACACTCATGTGAGGTCTGGCACAGTCTGCAGGGCAGTGGGTCAGGTCACACTTTAATTGCACAGTGCACACCTCTCTCTCCGCAAACCTCCTCACTCGCAGGAGTCATGGATCTGTGGTGTCCTTGCCACAAGACAAACCAACACTCAGACAGCCTGACTCTGTGGCTACACTGCGACTGTGATAACGCTTAAGGTTCAGTGTTGCAGGATTGGGAAGGCCTGAGCTGAGGAGAGAACTGCCAGGTGCACAGAGCAGGGCAGGCTCTTGAATCTGCATCTATCTCATCCCCACGACCCTTACAACCCCGATGATCACTGACCTTGCAGCTTGAACTTCACAATCTGCGAGGCTCACCCCAGGCACCTGGTCCTCACAGGCAATGAAAATGTCTTCTTTCCTTCTTCAGGGGAAAATTTTAAATGGAGAATGAGGGGCTAGGGAGTTAACACACCAAGGGAATCAACTGCATCTGGGGCCCTCAGGACAGAGCTTAGGTCTGTGGTTCTAATGATCACCACACACCTCTAGAGAACAAGAATCACAGGGAATTTTGTCCTCTCCAGACAATGTGTTTATGTAATAGTTTCTCACTACAGGAGGCTTTAAAGCTCCAGAGAAAATCTCTAGTAATACAGAAAAATAAATAACAGTGGTGACTGTCACCCTAACATATTGCTACCAGCAAAAATTTATAGCAAGCATACAAAATCTAGAGATTAAAAAAATTTACGAATTACATTTCCTTTTACCAAAACGATGGGAGCCCACTGTTGACCTGTGCAGCTTTTCCAGGAGGCCCACTGGCCCTGGTCCATTTAATCTGCCTCTTATGGTCTCTCTGCTGATTGACCATTGTTACTGGTAGCCAGCCAGGGTCTTTCATGGGAATCGAGGCTGTGGGTGTGCAATGAGTCCCCACACAAGGACCACACCTCGTCAGCACAGGGCTCTCATCACCTCTGAGCACCAGCTCCAGAGAGAAAGGAGAGAAGAACAGTAAAGCTGAGTCCCAGAGCAAAACGCTGGAAAGGCTCCTGCTCCCCACTCTCAGAAACAGCCGGCAATAGACTCTGAGTGACGAGGGCCTGGGGAGGAAATTGTTTGCTTCATAGTAAAATCTAAAAAGCTCTTGGGACACATGAGTAGACACCTCTAAAACAGAGAATGCCCAGCCAACAAGCCTAAGGCCTCCCTCAGGTGAACTCAGATTTTTTTTTTTTTTTGTGGGGTGGGGGAACATGGTCTTGCTATGTCTCCCAGCTGAAGTGCAATGGTGTGATCACAGCTCACTGCATGCAGCCTTGACCTCCCAGACTCAAGCAATCTTCCACCTTAGTCTCCTGAGTAGCTGGAACTATAGGCATGTGCCACCACATCTGGCTTTTTGTTGTTGTTGTTGTTAGAGATATAGGGGTGGGGGTCTTACTATGTTGTTCCAGAGTGGTCTTGAACTCTTGGCCTCAAGCGATCCTCCTGCCTTGGCTTCCAAAAGTGCTGGGATTATAGGCGTGAGTGAGCCACCATGACCGGCCCAGATCTTTAACTAGAAAGAAGAGAAATAGAGCTGATGTTCATATCTCTGAGGGCATCAGTTTCCAAATACTCAGGCAAGGCCCCCTTGGGGAAGCTTGAGACAGGGACAAGAAGCATCTAGCTGCAGGTGTATTTTGTAAGAATTAGTCATGTAAATATGCTTGTAACAAAACATTCCCCCAATTTATTTGGAAAGTAAAAGTTTCTCATAATCACACCCACTAGAGGTAGGTAGTGATGATCAAACAAAATGCTGGGTGTCTTTTCTGTGCCAAAACTGCCCCTCACCATGGAAATCACTAAGAAGTTCCTACTGGGGATAAACAGCATCAGGCATCAGGCTTCAATCAGGAGTGATGGCACATATTCCAAATGAATTGCATTCCTGAGTTTAAGACAGTGAGTAGCAAAAGTTTATATACCAATGCTTTGTCTAAACACTCACTTAATTTTATTTCACCTAGGAGCTTAACAGTGACAGATTGGCTAGGAAGAATACCTATAATAACATACATATAAAAAGTCTACAAATTGCTTCTAAAATTCAAGGGGCAAGAAATGTCACATTTACTTATTGTCATAGAAAGAGAAAGCCCAAGAGCTCATGACACACCATTACCCTGCGGTCTCTAGTGCCCGAAGGATGAAAAAGGAGAGAATGCTGTTCTGGGGTGTGGTTTGGTTGCTATGAAATCTCTGTTCCAGCTCTTACTAGGGGTGACCCGAGGAAAATTACATAGCCTCTTTTGGTCTCAGAGTTCTCATCTGAAAAATAGAGCTGATTGTACTTCTCATCTAAGACAGTAATAAATATTCATCATTATCATTGCTACATGTTCTTTTACAGAGTTATATAGTATGGGCATAAGATTATTTGTACATTCAATCCCACATAAAGGGGAATTTAAATGCAGAGAATAGACTATTTTAGCAAGCTGTTACAGAATGTTAAGATGAAAATTTTGGGCCAGACACAGTGGCTCACGCCTGTAATCCCAGCACTTTGGGAGGTTGAGGCAGATGGATCATGAGGTCAGGAGAAGGAGATCATCCTGGCCAACATGGTGACACCCCGTTTCTACTAAAAATGCAAAAAATTAGCCAGGCGTGGTGGCAGGTGCCTATAGTCCCAGCTACTCAGGAGGCTGAGTCAGGAGAATCGCTTGAACCCAAGAGGTGGAGGTTGCAGCGAGCTGAGATCATGTCACTGCACTCCAACCTGGGCAACAGAGCGAGAATCTGTCTCAAAACAAAACAAAAAGATGAAAATTTTATCTGAGACCCCATCTATATCAATATCTATTTTGTATTTATATCTCTATCTATTTATATCTCTCTCTATATCTATTTGTGTATTTATAAAAAGTGAGCTGTGAGAATGACCACCCTGGGTGTATTAGTTGTCTATTGTAATAGCAAATTACCCCCAAACTCACACTTTCTGGAACAAAAATCCAGATGTAGCTTACCTGGATCCTCTATCTGGAGGCCTCTCCAAGGCTGCAGTTCAAGAAGGAACCAGGCTGGACTGAGAAAGGATTCTCTCCCAAGCCCACTCCTGTGGGCACTGGCAGGACTGAGAGGCTTGTGGGTTGTTACACCGAGGGCCTCAGCTCCTCACTGGATGTTGGTAGGGGGTCGCCTTTGGTCCCTTGGTTGTGGGCCTCTCCCAGCATGGCAGCTGGCCTCCCTCATCATAAGCAAGCCAGAGGAGGCAGAAAGAGAAACTTTGTGCATCAGCCGGAAGTCACAGTCTTTTACAGCCAGATTTCAGAAGTGACAACTCACTGCTTTTGCCACATTCTGTTTGTTAGAAGCAAGACACCAGGTTTAGCTCCACATCATACAAGGATGTGAAGAGCAGGAGGTGGGGATCACTGGAAGCCAGTTTAGAAGCTGCTGACCACACTCTTTCTTCTTCTCCCTTTCCCCTTCTTCCTCCTCCTCCTGCTTTCTCCTCCTCCTCCTCCTCCTCCTCCTCCTCATTCTTCTTCTTCTTCTTCTTCTTCTTCTTCTTCTTCTTCTTCTTCTTCTTCTTCTTCTTCTTCTTCTTCTTCTTCTTCTTCCTCTTCCTCTTCCTCTTCCTCTTCTTCTTCTTCTTCCTTCTGCTTTCTTCTTCTTCTTTCCTCTTCTTCTTCTGTTCTCCTCCTCCTCCTTCATCTTTTCTTCTTCTCCTCCTCCTCCTTCTTCTTCTCCTCCTCCTTTTTCTTTTCCTCCTCCTCCTTCTTCTTCTTAGTCTTCTTCTTCTTTCTTCCTTCCCTCTTCTTTCTTCTCTTCCTCCTCCTTCTTTTTTGATGAGGTGCACACAAATTTGGAACTATATATCTTTCAACAGAACTTAGTCCACTGTCATTATGCAGTAACTTTTTCCTACCATGGTCTTTGCTTTAACAGATATTTCGATATTTGCATAGCTACACCGTTATTTGGTTATTGTTTGCTCAATATACATTTTCTACCTTTTTACTTTCAACTTTTCAGTTTCCAGTGTGTTTTCTTTTTCTGGTCAACAGTATATATGTATATTTAGGTCAATTTTTTAAAATATAGCCTGAAAATATTTGGCTTTCACACAACAATTTCGTCTATTTTAATGTATTTACTAATATTTTGAATACAATATACCATCCTTGCTATGTGTTATTATTTGTCCTGCCAGCCTATGTTCCTTTTTCACAGCTTTTTTGCATACTTTGGATCAGTTAAGTATTTTTTCATAGTCTCCTTATGTTAGTTTAAAGGATTATATATATAATATGCACACATTTTTTTAAAAAATTGAGATATAATTGAAATGACATAAAATTAAACATGTGAAAGCATACAATTCAATTTTTAAAGGATATTTACAAGGTTGTGCAAACATTACCACTATTTAATTCCAGAACATTTTCATACCCCCCCAAATAAAAACCTGTACCCGTCACTCCCCACTCCAATTGCTCCATGTCACCGCTAGATCCTGGCAACCACAAATCTATTTTCTGTTTCTATGGATTTACCAATCCTTGGCACTTTATATAAATGGAATCATACAATATGTGGCCTTTTGGGTCTGGCTTCTTTCACTTAGTGTAATGTTTTCATGGTTGAACCATACTGTAGCGTGTATCAGTATTTCATTCATTAATCTTTATTGCCAAATAACATTCCACTGGATATACCAATTCATTGTTCATCCTTTCTCCAGTTGGTGAATATTTGGTGGCTATAAAAAATAAAGATGTTAACGAACATTCACATACATATTTGAGCACTGTCTTTAATTCTCTTGGATATATAACTAGAAGTGGAATTGCAAGGTTACAGTATAAGATTTCCTCAAGAAGTTTAACTTCAACCTTATGACAGTTTGAGGAACTGTCAAGCTGTTTTCTACTCTGGCTGTACCGATTCACATTTCACCAGCCAACGTGGGAGGATTTCAATTTCTTTCACATTTTCATCAACAATTGTTATAACTGAACTTAGTTCAGTTTTTAGCATTTTCTTATTACAGTCATTCTAGTGGAATAAAGTGATATTGTAGTTTGATTTCCATTTCCCTAGGGACTAATGACATTGAGCATTTTTTTCTTTTTCTTTTCTTTTTTTTTGAGACAGGGTCTTGCTCTGTTACCCAGATTGGAGTACAGTGGTGCAACTGCAGCTCACTGAAACCTCTGTCTGCTGGGCTCAAGCGATTCTCCCACCCCAGCCTCCTTAGTAGTTGTGATTTCAGGTGCATGCGACCACACCTGGCTAATTTTGTAATTTTTTGTAGAGACAGAGATTTGCCACATTGCCCAGGCTGGTCTTAAACTCCTGGCCTCAAGCAATCCTCCCACCTTGGTCTCTCAAAAAGCTGGAATTACATACTTGAGCCACTGTGACTGGCCCACGCATCTTTTCATGTGGTTATGTTTATTCAGATCCTTTGCCCATTTAAAAAATTGGGTTGTCTTTTTATGATCGAGCATGCTTTTTGCTTTAATAGATATTTCGATATTAGTATAGCTACACCAGTTTTTGTTTGGTTATCATTTGAATAGTATATATTTTCTACCTTTTTTCTTTCAACTTTTCAGTTTCAGATGTGTGTTTTTTTAATTTGCCAACAGCATATATGTATATCTAGGTCAATATATTTTGGGTACAGCCTGAAAGTGTTTGTCTTTCACACAAGAATTTAGTCAATTTTTATTGAATGTATCTATTAATATTTTGAGTGAAAAAATACCATATCTAATAAATTGTTGCCTAATCCAAGATCATAAAGATGTACACCTGTTTTCTTCTAAGAATTTTATGTTTACATTTAGGTTTTTGATCCACTTTATTTTTGCATATGGTATGAAATAAGTATCCAACTTCACTCTTTTGCATGGGGACATCCAGTTGTTCCAGTATCACTTGTGGAAAAGACTATTTTTTCTCCATTGAATAGTCTTGGCACTCTTGTTGAAAATCAGTGGACTATAGATGTATGGGTTTATTTCTGGACTCTTAATTCCGTTTCATTGATCTCTACATCTAACCTTATGCCAGTACCATATTATCATGATTTTCTTGTAGCTTTGTAGTTGAAACCAGAAAGAGCAACGTTGCTCTTCACTTTCAAGTTTGTTTAGGCTATTCTGGGCCTCTTCCAGTTCCATATGAATTTTAAGACCAGCTTGTCCACTTTCCCAAAATGGCAATTGAAACTTGATAGGGATTTCAATGAATTTGTAAATTTAGTTTCACCAGCTTAAAAATGTTGTCTTCCAATTTGTAAGTATATTTTCATTTATTTGTCTTAATTTCTTCTAGCAATGTTTTGTAGTTTTTAGTGTGCAAGACTTTTTTTTTTTTTTTTTTTTGAGATGATATCTTGCTCTGTCACCCAAGCTGGAGTGCAGTGGCATGATCTTGGCTCACTGCAACCTCCACCTCCCGGGTTCAAGTGATTCTTCTGCCTCAGCCTACTGAGTAGCCAGGATTACAGGCATGTGCCACCATGTCTGGCTATTTTTGGTAATTTTTAGTAGAGATGGGGTTTCTCCATGTTGGCCAGGCTGGTCTCGAACTCCTGACCTCAGGGTGATCTGCCCTCCTTGGCTTCCCAAAGTGCTGGATTACAGGTGTGAGCCACAGCACCTGGCCAACTTGCACTTCTCTGGTTAAGTTATTCCTAAATATTTTATACTGTATTGATTTTAAAAGGAATTGTTTTCTTAATTTCATTTTCAAATGATTTATTGTGTTTACAAATGGAAATAATTTTTGTATATTGATCTTATACCCTGCAACCTTACTGAACTTACTAGTTTTAATAATTTTTTGTGGCTTCTTTAGCATTTTCTATATATAAAATCATGCTATCTGCAAATAGTTTTACCTTTTCCTCAACAAATCAGTGGTTATAGCAAACATTTTTGTCTTGTTCCTGATTTTAATGTAAAAGCTTTTAGTCTCACCATTAAGTATAATGTTATCTGTGGGTTTTTAATAACTGCCTTTTATCAGGTTGAGGATTCTTCTATTCCTAGTTTTAAGAGTTTTCATTGTAATGGCTGTTGGATTTTGTCACTTTTCCTAAATTGAGATATATGGTTTTATCTTTTATTAATATGGTATATTATGTTCATAAATTTTTGTTGATTTACGTTGAATCAACCTTGCATTCGTGGGATAAATCCCACTTGGTAATGGTGTACATACAAGCTTTATATGGTGTCAGATTATTTCATTGGGAATATATGCACATATATTAAGAAATGTCAACATAAATATATAGTCCATATAGTCTATAGTTTTCTTGTGATGTCTTTGTCTAGTTTTGGTATTAGGGCAACAGCATCCTTATAGAGGTAAGGAAGCATTCCCTCTTATTTTTTGAAAGAGTTTGTGAAGGTTTGGCATTGATTCCTTTTTTAACATTTGACAGAATTTGTAAGTGAAGTCATCTGGTGTTTGGTTTTTCTTCGTAGAAAGTTTTTTGACAGCAGATTCAATCTTTCTGTCTATTTCAGTTTTTTCTTTCTTATTGAGTCAATTTCAATAGTGTCTTTCTAGGAATTTGTCCATTTCATTTATCTAATCTAATTTGTTGGCATACAATGAGTCATAGCATTCTCTTACAGTTTTTATTTCTGTAAGGTTGGTAGTAGTGTCCCCCTTTTCATTTCTGATTTTCATGATTTGAATATTCTCTCTTATTTTCTTAGTCTAACTAGAATTTGCCAATTTTGTTCATCTTTTCGAAGAAACGACTTTAGGTTTCATAGTTTTTTTTCTGTTTTTCTATACTTCATTTCACTTATTCCTGCTCTAATCTTCATTTCTTTCCTTCTACTTGCTATAGGTTTAGTTAGCTGTTCTTTATTTATAGTTTTTTTTTTTTTTTTTTTTTTTTTTTTGTTGTTGTTGTTGTTTTTTGAGATGGAGTCTCCCTATGTCACCAGGCTGGAGTGCACTGGTGTGATCTTGGCTCACTGCAATCTCTGCCTCCCAGTTTCAAGTGATTCCCCTGCCTCAGCATCCTGAGTAGCTGAGACTTCAGACAGCCACCACCATGCCTAGCTAATGTTTTGTATTATAGTAGAGATGGGGTTTCACCGTGTTGGCCAGGATGGTCTTGAGCTCCTGACCTCGTGATCTGCCTGCCTTGGGCTCCCAAAGTGTTGGGATAACAGGCATGAGCCACTGCACCCAGCCCTCTAGTTTCTTAAGGTAGAAGATTAGGTTATTGATTTGGCATCTTTATGCTTTTCTAATATAGATGTTTTATAATTTATTATGTAAATTTTGTTCCATCTTCATTCATCTCAAAGTATTTTCTAGTATCTCCTGTGGTTTCTTTTTCAACTGATTTATTTAGGAATGTTGTTTAATTTCCATGTATCTTTGAATTCTCCACATTTGCTACTGATATCTCATTGCATTGCATTATGGTTGGAGGACATACTTTGTATGATTTTAATCATTTTAGATTTATAAGACTTGTTTTATTGCCCTATTTTTTATTGATCTATCCTGGAGTTTTATTGATCTATCCTGGAGTACGTCCCATGTGCACTTGAGAATAATAGGTATTCTGCTGTTGTTGGATGAAGGTTGTATAGGTGTGTTAGGTCTAGATGGTTTAAAATGTTGTTCAAGTCATCTGTTTCCTTGTTGATCCTCTGCCTAGTTGTCCTATATTTCATATAGGTGATATATGTACATATGTATATAACTTGCCCAGTTTTAGCATATAAAATTTAAGAAAATAAGAATTAATGTTAAACCCATTAGATCTTAGCTTTTATTCTTACTAATGCCTGTAATTAAACTATTAGTCATTTAGGTGCTTATGACTTTTTAAGATCATAAAACAGGTTTTAAAATTTGAAATGCTAGTACTTTATCCTGCTAAAAAAAAGTAAGTTTTAAACCAGTGTTGAAATCATTCAGTGTCATTTTCACCAACACAGACATTCATTTGCTTCTTGAGATGCTGTCAGAATGGTCCCTAGGGAAGAGGGAGAGGTTTCCTGTGATACAGTCAGCCTTTTCCCTGTTGCCAAATAGTGAAGGTATTTATTTTTGAATGCTAGTATGGAGAGAGCTTGGTGAGCTGGCCCAGTTCTTCCAGATGCAGAAAGCTTGGAGACCATCAGAATTCCCTGATAAGATTAGCCTTGACCCTAGAGTAAATAAGTAATCTCAAAAAACTGAATGAGCAGATGGAAATCAAGTGTTTCGAAGTGAGCCTGGTCTACACTGCAGTACAAGTGCCATCGTCACTGTTACCCTCATGGCAGAGGAAGCAAGGCCACCTGAGTGTTGTGCCTGTCTCTAGCTCTCAAAGGTGACAGGCTCCTGAATTTGGCTTTGAGGGGCCGTGCATTCTTAAGCCCAGCAACTGGAAAGCTCCAGGGGAGAGAACTTGATATATATGATGTTTTTCATGCACATCCTTTAAAGCTTTTTGAAGCAGTTTTTTAAACCTAAGATTTCATCAACATTCTTTTTCAATAGATGTGCACTGTGATGGTGTTGCATAATTATTTAACCAAAACTCTACTGATGAACATGAACGCAGTTTCCGTTTCACTATCAGGAACAATCCTGAGATGAACTTAAATTGCATACATATCTTTATTGTCGTATTTCCTATAACCACTCATTCCTTAAGATGAATCCTTATAGATGCAGTTGCTGGGTCCGGGATTTTTATATTTGACAGGCTTTTAAATATTTTTTTTAAATTTAAAATATTTTATATTTTAAAAATTCTCCTCGAAAGTTGGACCGAGACTTGCACCAATCTGAGCAGTCACATTTCTTTTTCTGCTCACCCACACCAGGCACAAAACAAGAATTTCACTGTTGTTGCCAGTGCTACTTCTAGTTGGGCTCAGTTCTTCTGCAAGAAGCTGAAAAGTGGAAGGGTTGCTTCTGAAAAATGGGAGGTGGCTCACAAGGCCCAGAGGATGCAAAGTCTCGGATGATGGAAACACACAACTTTGGAGATTTTGAGTTAGTTCTTTATTTGTAAATTCTACAACATTGGCATCTTGGTGTCGTTGCCAGAACACGTGCTTGGCCCCATCAACCTCGGATAAAAGCCTGGTGCTGCTCCTAACCAAATTACTTACGTGACCTTGGGCAAATGCTTAATTCTTCAGGTTCCTTGTCTGTACAACAGGAGTGGTAACAGCCACATTTCAGGTTTGGGTAGAGGAGGGTAAGTTACAACTCTATGTAAGAGAAAATATAACACGGAATGAAGTCAGTCAGTCACAGAAGCTTATTGTGACACGATATAAAGGTTAAAAACATGTAGAACTAAAAGTAATTTGTTTTAGGAATAAGTTCTTTGAAGGAGAAGTAGATGCCTGACACAAATTCAGGAAATGGTCACTTAGGTGAAGGTGACCAGGGAGGATACTTGTCATATTCTAGGTCCTACCTAGGTGATAGTCACAGAGGTGTTCATTCCATCAAACTGTACAGGTGCTTTACACACGTATGTATATTTCACAGAAAGAAAAAAAGAGAAAACACCCCATGAGAAATGAAACCTCACAAGAACCAGAGAAACATTTCAACTGTGTTAAGAAATATTAGTTTTATTTAACCAGTTTTCACAGCTGAATATTTATTCTATAAAAACTTTACAGATTGTACAGTTTATATATAGTTCAAACTACTGAACGAAAAGGTAGGTCCCACAGATGCAAAAATACTGTACCAATCAATCCAAGATAAAGGCAGATTTACACACTGTACAGCTCTCCACGTGGCTGGGGAGGTGGTCAGTTCTAAGTATAAACTTCAAAACTGTACAAAAATAAGGATTTGATTTTATTTCGCTCTTCATACATTCAATATGATTGCAAGCTCAGAAGCCTAAGTAATAATAGGCATCTGTAGTCTGGAATCAGTACCCACTCCTGAAGGAATGCACCTGTCTGTCCACACAGGGCACTCTTGGACACCATACGGAACTCAGTTTATTGTATAGACATCAAAGCAGAGACCAAGAACATTAAATGTTGAATATAAGGTAGTTCTTCTTTGTTTTGAAAGGAGTTTTTGCATTTAATAGTGTGCCAAAATAATTTTAACTTATTAAATATATTCTAAGTGAATCTAAAAATTACACTTTATAAACATAAAAATACTTTATTTTGGTGTAATACATCAATCATATCTGCGGATAGAAAACCAGAACTGTCTATAAAGTAGTATTTCTCACCCAGCAACAAGAAGCACTTTATGTAGTTATTTTTCAAAAGGGTCAGAAAAACTATTTAAAACCCGCTAAAGACTAACTTATAACTTAGATAGTCATACTTAAGCTATTCAGTGATTCACTAATACTGCAAAACAAGCTTTCTTCTAGAGACAGTGGTTTCTTCATGTTAACTGGGTAAGAACTGGACGTATTTAAAGAAGATGGGGAAACCAACTGGTATCTCAGCATGAATCCTAAGCATATGTCTGGTTTGGGGGTATGCTCCTTGGTGGATTTTTCATCAGAAGTATTTATCCTAGAAGTACGTCTTTTGATTTAGAGTTTCCCAAATCTGAGGTATCTGTACCTTCTTGGAAAAAAAGCCAGTGCCTCAGATCACTCTGTCTCTCTGTGGGGCAGCGGAGGTGAGGCTGGCTAATGACCCCTTTAGATTTTGTGTTCCAGAAGGAAGAAATGAGGAAAACCAACATCATTCCAGACCTTTCTGTCACCCCAAACCAATGAAACACAATTCTGCTTTTTATACAGTACTAGCCAAAGAAAACACAAATGAGAGCTTCTAAGAGCAGTCTAGTGCTCACCTTTATACTTTTACACTTGCGTGTATATAAGTATAAAATAATGACGTTTGGATAAAGAAGCTTTGTAGTTATTTATTTTAAAGTTACAGTACTTTTAAAACTCCCCGATAATAAATAGCGTGGATGTTCCCAGTCCTGCTTCCAAGCGTGAGCTACGAGTGAGCTTGTTTCTGGCTGTGAGAATGGATCAGGGCAACTGGAGCCAGTGGTGTTCTTGTGCTCAGCCGGATCCTGGTGTCACTGGTGGGCAACCCGACACTCAGAACTCATCAATTTTCCTCTGCAAGTACTTTAACATGGAGTCCATCCCTTGCGCCGAACCCCAGATTTTCTTCAGCACCTCACACTCCCTCTCGTTGGCCTGCTCCAGCTCCAGCCTCATGTTGCAGCGCACAAGGGCTTTGGACTCCTCCAGCACCTGCACCGGAAAACAAGCAGCTAGTGAGCAGGGTGCATGCTGGCAGACACAGGTCCCCACGTGCCTCCACAGGTGGAGGCAATCATCCAGTTCCAGCAGTCACCTGTTGAAAAGGTTATGAGACATTTTCTCACAATATGTGTCAGGCCTAATACATGTATAAAGCACATTCCCCACTAGACAGACACTGAATACATTCCTAACTTCAAAACGGCTGTTAAGCTATTTCAAAGGAGAGCTGGGCTGTTGGCACCCGGCCCTGACCCAGCCTCGGCCTCATGCCACTGCCACATGCTGGCGTGGACCCCCGAACTGGACATCTGCTCTGCTGATGCCCAGTGAAAGCTCTGAGGGTGCCTGATGAGGGGATTTTCTAAACAAAATGTAATTTTCATAATGAGGGTTGCTTGTCTGCCTAAGACAGTTCAGATGAGAGTTGTGTCAGTTAATATTAAACATTTCACATACTGTAATTTGACAAATGAAATTCTGTTAGAAGACTATTATTCAGCATTTAAAAAACATTTATTTGCTTAATTTTTTTTTTTTTTTTTTTTTGAGAGGGTCTTACTATGTTGCACAGGCTGGAGAACGGTGGTGCGATCTTGGCTCGCTGCAACCTCCACCTCCCAGGTTCACATGATTCTCCTCCTGAGTAGCTGGGATACAAGTGTGCGCCACTAAGCCCAGCTAATTTTTGTATTTTTAGTAGACGGGGGGTCTCACCGTATTGGCCAGGCTGGTCTCAAACTCCTGACCTAAAGTGATCCACCTGCCTTGGCCTCCCAACATGCTGGGATTATAGGCATAAGCCACCATGCCTGGGCTATTCAGCATATTTACTCAACAAAAACTTAGGAGGTCAAACACAGAGGCTCACACCTGTAATCCCAGCACTTTAGGAGGCCAAGTCAGGTAGATCAAGTTGAGGTTAGGAGTTCAAGACCAGACTAGCCAACATGGTAAGGCTCTGTCTCTACTAAAAATACAAAAATAATCCAGGCGTGGTGGCACGTGTCTGTAGTCCCAGCTACGTGGGAGACTGAAGCACAGGCATCACTTGAACCCAGGAAGTTGAGGCTACAGTGAGCCGAGATCACACCCCACTGTGCTCAAACCTGGGCGACAGAGTGAGACTCCATCTTACAAAACACCACCACCACCACCACCACCACCACCACCACCTTAGGCCCACTGCGGAGAAAGTGGGGAGAAGCTAACAATGTGACTGAGAGGTTTTGGAGACAGTAAAGAATTGTATCCATGTTGGTTGTTGTTGACTTTCACAGGACATTTGCTAACTTGCTAACATTTCAGACTGTAGTCCACTTCTGTGGTTCTTGAGTATTTGCAAAGGGAAGGCAAGGCGAGCACAGGGCAGTAGTGGCAGCAGTACCTTCTGGCAGGTCTTAAGGGAAGGTGCTCTGCTGAGGACAAACGTGAAGGACTTAGGAATAATGGCAAATTTGTGAGTTCTCTGGGGGAAAAGGTGCTATTTTTTAAAAAGTAATGTGTAACAGAAACAATTAGACGTACAACTGGGTTGCACGAGGCAAGCTCCTTAATGCGAACCATCACTTCCTGAGTGAACGTCCCGGGCCAAAACACCTGGGAGACCAGGCCCTTGCCACACGCCTCCTGCGCCGTCAGCTTCCGCCCGCTCAGCAGCATCTCATTTGCCTGCAAAGAAGAAGAGTGGATGTAATATGAAATGGGGTGGGAGGCCAGTGGGGAAGACCCATCCCTTAAATTCCACACTAAAGAGAGACATTTGCAAACAACAGTCCCATGGGGAAAACGCGGCACAAGGAACAGACCCTGTGCAAAGCGGAGTCAGCTGGGCAGTGGGAAAGTAATACATCAGGCTGACTTTTTTCTTAAAAAGGAACGCAAAAAAGGCTTATCTTACAATCTACTATAGAATCACAGGGACTCAATAAAGAAATCTAAGATAGAAAAGGTCTTTTTGCCATTCATTTAAAAAGTTACTGGTACAACTTCCTCTCCTCCACCTGCCCTCCCCGCCCAATGCCAGCCCTTCCCACACGTGAGCTTTTTGAACACACAAAATAATCCAGGAAAATCAGCATATGCAAAGTCAGGCAACTTCTAATTTTAAGGATTTGAACCAGGCATAGAACTCCTACCAAACATTTTCTTTATCTGGGAAGCCTATGGTGACTTTTTAATATACAGAGAAAATATTCTAATGGCAGTGACTGTTTCTGCCAGAGTGTACCTTACAGGCTGCACTGTATTGCTTGGTTATGAAAAGACAGAACTATCTAGGGCTTGAATGTGTCCAGGATTACCATGTGAGGTAACTATGGCCAAGGCTGGCTTGAGAGGCTGGCCATAGTTACCTTACATGGCTCAATGGAGAAAACCAACGTTAGTTTTCCTTTAAAAAAAAAAAAGTGTAGATATGAAATTACTTTTAACCTTGTCCTGAATTCTAGATCACTTTTTATAATACATGAGACTTAACAAGATCACCTTTAAGGTCTCAGCACAACATGTATGGATTTTACATCATCCAAATGACAGGCTCGCAGATGCCGAAATATGGCGGGGTGAGGTGCATGCATGTTTGATGAAGAAACTCCACACTGGCCTGAAGGGACAATTTCCAGTCTGTCACTTATCTTGTCTGGTTAACCTTCCTAACAACTCTGATGGTCACAAAGCCTTGACCATGAGCTCCTGGGGGCTTTGGTAAAACACAGTTTTGGTAGGTGGCTTCCATTTCCCAAAGGGGCAATATCACGGAAGAGAAAAGGCTCTGACATCACTAAGACACTGTAAAGACACCCATACGCCTCTTGCCAATGTCTCGATGCCGTTTACTGTATGTGAAATGCATGGCTTGGAGTGCATACAGGCAGAACCAGCAAAGCAAACACGTGGCTGACTCACTGCCCCTCCCACAAAGGCAGAGGCTGGAAAACAAGACCAGGGACAGGCTTCTCACAAGGGTTTGCAAGGTTCTTAATGATCTCCCAAATTGGAGTCTGCCATTGGAGCTACAACTTGGATGCAGTCATGAGTGTTTGAAGAGTCTGGAGAAGCTCTATGAAATCCCTGAACAGAACAACTTCTTCTCAGTGAAAAGATGGTCCATAAACAAAGAAGAAACGTGACCTGACTGTTGGCAGTTGCAATGGCTCTTCTAACGGCAGACCCAAATGCAGCAGGAAGGGGAGCGGGGCTCCAGGCTGTGGCCGCCGCAGGAGGTGCTCCATGCTGTGGGGTTTTCCTCTCCTAGACCATGTTTCTTTCATTCTCAGCATAGAGTGAGGACACTAGAGCCAAACCCCTGAAGTTAAGGATGAAGTATGTTCTCAGGACCAGCTTAGCAGAGCCTTACTCAGGCAGCGGAGGCAAGTGACCCCACCAAGCCTTATGCCTGGCTGAATCACGAAGGGGAGGGGTCCTCAGTTTACTCTCCAGCCCCTCCTGCAGGGCCCTGGCTGTCTGCCCCACTCAATTCTTCCAACTTTATTTTCTGCCACGTGGAGGTCAATTTACAGCCCCACCACTGTTCTCTCCCCTGTCTCTCTCTCTCTCATCCCCCCTTTCTTGACTCTCTTGGGCCTGATGCCAGCCAAGAATGGCCCTTCTCTCTGCTCAGCACTCACTTGCGGCAGTCAGCCTTCCTCCCTGTCCCTGCTGGCTCCATGCCTGCTTGTCCCTGGAGATCCTTTCCCTACCTTCAGTGTTCTCCATTCCAGGTGGTTCAAAGTACGGGACAACCAAGGGCACTTCTCAATTTACTCAAGAGCAAAAATGACAGGGCTCACTCTAGGTTGTTAATGCTTGCTTACTTAAACACGGCCAGTGAGCTGGTCTGAATGACAGTCACTAAAAAAAAAAACTAAAAAAAAAAAAAAAGCTCCCTTGTAGGATTAAATATACTCAATGTGTGTGAGCACATTCTTATACACACTATTTTCAGTAGTTTTAAAATGAGAGGTGTCAGACTTCTACCCGAATAAGATTCACACAGATGCGGTCAGTGGGAACCTGACCAACCAACATGTTCTGAGATGGCCGAGTGCACAGGGACTCCCTGTAGACAACCTACATCACCCCATGGTGTGGTCAAAGTTGTCCAACTATTAAAAAAGGTTATCATGAAACCATCCAGAGAAATGAGAAATGCCGGAGGAAAGTGAAACAGAGACATCTTTGCAGACGTCTGTCTGGTCAGAGTACAGCAGGAGGGGCGGTGAGGAAACGGGCCCAGTATGAGCAGAGTAGATCCGAGGATCTCCTGCCTTATGGGGACAGCTGTGGCACAGGGTACCACCTACTCCATCAGGTCAGTCTCTAAAGTCCCCAAGAGGCGGCTCTCAAGGGTGAGCTTGGGGTGAGGCCCTCAGGCACTTGCAGGGCATTCTCCAGCTTTACATCCCAGCAGGCCCTCTCCTGAGAGCTGCAAGACTTCCACATGGGAGCCTGTGGGTGTCTGATGGCGCCGTTCTCTGCGCCGTCTATTGGGCACTAGGAAGGCTAAAGTGGAAGAGACTCCTCGGCTGATTTTTACGTAGCCCGTGCCTACAGCTGTGTGCCTGCAGCAGACACTGTAGGAAAGGAGAGGCCACACAGCCTGTATCATTTGCATGTTCTTTTTATCCTGATGATGTGATCCCTTTAGCTTATCCGCCTGGCAGAGCTCTGCACATGCAAAGTGGGGGAAAACCACACTCGTCCCAGTCTTGCCTCAGGCTGCTGCAAGCTCAAATACACCAAAGGCTCATGAAAGGATCCACGTCATTTACATCATTTGCCTAGTCACTTTCAACCAGAGTTGTCATAACACAAGTCACCTGAACGGCGTTTATTATTTTCTGTAGAGAGGCTTCATCAAATACTCTGCTCAGAAAGTGTAGAATTCACACTGAGTGAAATGTGGGCTCTTTGCTCTTGGGTTAAAGCAGCGTTTCTCCCCCAGGGCACCAGGAACATTCTGGGCTGGACTGTTCTTTGGTGTGGGGGCTGTTCTGTGTGCTATGGAGGGTGCTGAGCAGGGCCGTCTTGTGTGCTATGCAGAGTGCTGAGCAGCACCCTGGCCTCTGCTAATGGCCATCTCCTCATATGTGACAACCGAACTGTCTCCAGACACTGCCCCTCAGATGTGTCCCCCAAGGGCGAAGTGGGGGTGGGTGCAATTGCCCCAGTTGAAAACAGCAGCTGAAGAAGCACCAGTACATTACAAGAGGAAGCAAAAAGTAAAGATCTGTCAAGACTTGTAGAGTGGGAGAAACGCCACTGGCCGGAGGGCTGGAATTCATTATGAAATGATGACTTCAAGCCCCATGGACCTTTCTGGGCACGGTGAACTCTGAGACCTCTACTCCCCAGCAGCATTTAGCCCCAGGGCTCCACTTCCAAAATCCCTTTGGTCAAAATTTGCCTGAACATCAAGTTGGTTGAATATTTGCCCCACATCTGCACCGACACCACATATCGACACAGTGGGAGAGGTCAGAATCCCAGATCTCAATCTCCTCTAGATAAGTAACTCAAAATGAGCTTCACAAGATGTCCTGGAGAATGATGATTCTTTCCTGCCAGGAAAGGGTAATTGGCAGGACACAGTCTAGCTTACAGTAATTGCCACAATGAACTTATTTCACTGATAATCACTTTTTACCAGGAGAGTCCATCCGGTGGTGTCGGGAATGTGCAGCCTGGTGTAAAGGACAAAGCAAACAACTTGGATAAACCACCCACGTTCCCAGCCAAGCAAGCTACCTGCTGTGGGAAGTGCTGCCAGCAGGCAATGGGGAGCTCCTCAGTTCTTCCCCATGGACCACTCTTCCCAGGGCTGCCTACCCCACGGTCAACTGCATTGGGGTACCTGGAACCACTGTGAGGCCACATGGTTCCAGAGCTCCCTGCCAGTTAGCTCTGCCCAGTCCTGCTCCCTCTCTGCCCTTCCACGGATGTTGGCACCCAATCTACCAAACTGGCTTCCCAAATCCACCTCGGCTTCCAGAGAAACTACCTTGTGATGGGGGGAGTGGACACGAGGGTGAGGAGAAGGATTTTGAAACTGCATGGCTCTCCAGCTGGCAACGAGGATGCCCGCCCCACCAACAGGTCAGGTGGAAAAGCCGCAGCACCTGGCCCAGGTGGCCATCCACGTGCTAACACTCTCACAGGTAAGGGTGAAAGCAGAGGGGCAGCTGGTAGCAAGCAGCAGAGGGGGTTGAGACTCAGCCCTGGCCCCTGGACTTGCCAGCAAGTTGCCGTGGTCCAGCTCTACCCGTAAATCAGCCACTGGAGGAAGGTCAGCTTGTGACGGGCAGGGAGGCACCCTATAACTTGGTATGGCTGCTTCTGGGTAAATGCCCCTAACTCCAGCTTCCTCTGACCCCCTGAGCCTAGAGACATGGCCCACCCAGCCCTATCAGATCCCCCTTGCTAGAAGATAAGGCAAATACCTCTCAGCAAGTCAACATTGCCCCCCAAAACCTGCCCTAACCCTTCTGCTATCAGGCCTGTAACTTGCCTCTTCCCTGAAAGGGGTTTCAAGACCTAGCCAGGGGTGCAGTTGGGAGCTGTGAGAAGATACGAGGGCCTGGATTCTCAGGGCGCCCACCCCGAGGCCCAACCACAAGTTGGATAGGAGGGTTCACTGACTTGGGAGCTCTCCTGGGATACTGATTTACCTACCCCTGGTAGGTTCCCAGGTAAGGTGTGGCCTGGCTGCTGGGTTGGCTCCTGGAAGCCTGAGGGAGGTGGAGGCCCTGCTGAGTGAGACTGAAAGGCCAGGGCTGGCTAGGGAGGAGTGGGACAAGATGCATATGGGGCCTGTGGTCAGTGCCAGAGGGAGGAGGGCAGCACAGCCAGAAGGAAGAGGGCAGCACAGCCTGTGGGACCATCCACAGCAGGGAAGCACATGCCTGGAGTGCTGACTGGGCCTGGGAGAGGCAGAGCGTCTGACCATGGGACCCCACGTGACCACGTAGGAAGTGACCACCACAAGCTGAATGCCATCAGCCCCACAGGCACAAGGTCAGGCAGGGACTGTGGTGGACACGCAGCTGGGCTCGGCAAGCCCCAGAGGGCACAGGGAGGCAGCCTACACCCCTGCGTAACCACCAGACCTCTGCATCGCCGGCTCTGCTGTACCCGTGCCCTGCCTCAGCTCACACCTACAGCTATGGGGGAGACTCCCTGTGACTGAGTGTGGCCTGTGTGGGGGTCGGCTCAATGGGTAGGTGGGCAAGCCAAAAAGGGGACAGGAAGTTCACCAGAGCCTCATCCAACAGGGTCGGGAAGCGAACGTGGTGAGGAAAATGCCCCCAATGGAGGACACACCTGGTCACCCCCTGGTGTAGGAGGAAAAGCGGATCGAGGTTAGACTAACACTGGCCCCCTAGAGTCCTGTGGCTGAGTCACATACAGCACCTGCAGCAGCTGCCAGCCTGGTTAGGCATCGGCACGGCCTGAGAGGTGCCAGTTTGGAGGTGGCTCCATGGTGGTGAGCAGCATCTTCTGATTTGTAGCATATACAGTACAAAGACGCTTTATACGGAAGGACACACAGCCTGGGAAATGGGGTGGAGGCAGGTGCCGCTTGGTACTCCCTGATCAACTAGGACAGTCAGGTGGACAAGTGCAGCGACTCTGAGCTGGGCACAGTGAGCAGGCCACAGAGCTAATGGGGGTGAGTATCAGTATGAGGGTGGCCACTGAGCAGAGGTGGGAGGCTTGGGTGAGGGAATCTAGCCTGAGAAGTGAGATGGTGAGGAGCAGGGCCGCTCAGAGACCAGTGCGGCACTGGGGGCTGCAGTCTGGCCTATCCACCTTCCTGCTCCTCTCTTGCATTTCTTTATTTTAAATGTTCTGGTTTTCAAATACATTTAGATGCACAGAACAATGACTAAAGTAGCACAGCGTTCTCATCTACCTTCACACAACTCTCCCTAGGTTAAAATGTTACATAACATCTTAGGATGACCAAAGCCGCTGACAATGTGCTATTCAGTCAGCAACAAACACAATGTGAATTTCACCAGCCTTCCCACTCTTGTCCTTTCTCTGGTCCAGGAGCCCACCCAGGGTCCCTGATGTTCTGAGCTGTCAGGTCCCCTCCATGTCACTGGCCTCCTCCAGTCTGAGACGGTTCCTCAGTCTTTCCACGTCTTCTCCGACCTTGGCGCTCTGGAGGAGTGCTGTGTGCGTCTGCAGACTGCCTTCCAGTCTGGGCCTGACGTTCCTCATGATGAGCCTGAGCTGCTGCACCTTCAGCAGGAATCCCACGCAGTGACGAAGGCTGCGTTCCCTTCAGTGTCTCCTGTTGGCTTCTGTCTTGTATCTGTGAACTCTGATCACTCAGCAAGCTGGTACCTGCCAGGTTTCTCCACTGTAAAGTTACCATCTTTCCCACTACAGATAATGAGAGGATGCAAATATCCTTTTTCTCACCATGCTTTCACCCACTGATGATAACATTCCAGGTTCTGGCCTGCAAGTTATTGCTGCCTAATCCTCTAAGTTTCTCCCATGAAGAAAGCCCCTTGGAACCTGAAGAAGCTGACCCCCAAAATGTGCACGAAGGGGTGGATCTGAACGGCACTGGGGTGAATTGTGGTGGACATGGAACTGGGCTGCCATGATCCCTCCTGGGGAGGCCTGGCTACCTGGCTGCAGGTGCTGCTGTTAGCGGACAGCCGTAAGGTGCCTTCAGGGATGTCCTCAGCTGCAGGGTGCCACCTCATTCAGGGCACAATGCTTCCCGTGCATCCCATGCCCAAGGACAATGGACATAGTATCACTTTGATTTATTCCTCTGTCCAGTCCTGCTTCCTCCCCATCCCTTCTACAGGTAGTGACTACTTGCTAATTCTCCACGTGCCAAACTCATCTCAGTGTCAGCTTCTGGAGAACCTGATTTGTGACACCACCTCCTGCCCTATATCAAGGACTAGGGAATAAGATGTGAATAACTGCTTGATAAATCACAAGCTATAATACAGACACAAACTATTATAATGAACGGATTAAACAGTTAAAGAAATAAAAGCACACAATTATATGGAAAACAACCCTCTAATCCTATGTAACTTTGGTCCCTCTTAAAAGTGCCTTCTCTTAAAAGTGCAGCTTTTAAGTTATTAGGTGAAGAACTAATTTGGATTGCAAATTGTTGGCTGGGTTACAGACCGGGTATTTACTAACAGTAGATATCAGTGAGAATTATGCAAAGTGGTAGGCTCCTCAGTGAATGAAGTCCTTCTCTAGGGAATGATGCAAAGACAGTGTCAACAACATCTATGACCCCAAATCTGAATGACAAGATGCAAAGTCCCCACAGAATGACACACTGTACAGCTTTAGAAAAACAATAACCAAACTAGATTTCTTCAGGAAGCTTTCTAGAATGATTTTTTTTTTTAAAAGGTACTCACAGATGCTCCTCCCATTATCTTGGGAAACATAACGGTAGAACAGCCATCTGGACTCTGTCCGAAGGTAGTATAGGGTGTTTGAAACCAAGCCTTTTCGTTAGCCCAAACCACATCACAAAGAGGCAATATAGATGCTCCTAGCCCAATGGCCGGGCCATTGACTGCTACAATAATGGGCTTCTTAAATTGAATGAAAGTATTCACGAAGTTTCTAAAATGAAAAATAAATGGGGAATTACTCAAAACATTGCATATCTGAGCAAAGGAAAAGTCTATTATGGAACTGAATTTACCAAGATGTAAACGCTGCGGAAATCATAAAGACTTGAGATTTGTTTGAGGCCTTCCCCAGCCGTTGTGGACCCTAAACTTATTTACTATGTGTCGTAAAGGTTTGGTGACAGCCTGAAGTCCACGCATGTGGTAGCTGTTGCTACAGGACCTACGTGAAGGCCATGGGCAACATGCAGCCATGAGCTGTGCTAGCATTTGCAGGTAGCTCTCGGGATGTACGAACACCACATCTGGTTCCCCAACCTGTCCTCCCTCGAAGACACAAGAGCCCAATATATATTCTGGGCTTCATAAGACCAATCAAGAAGCTGTCGTGGAGGAAATCTGGCCCAGGGCATACTATGACTGCCTGGTGTTGGACCAGGGGTAACAAAAACTCTGGCATCTGGGTCTGGCCTTGGCTCACAGTTTCAGACAGCTCACTGATTATCTGGCAATAATTGCTATTTCCTGAGTTTACATGAAGTGGACTGAACAGGAATACAGAGACAAGAGTCTCACAGGCTGGCTCAAGATATGAGACCCGCAAATGAGAAGAGCAAACAGCACAGAGCCCAGGCCTGTACCCACATCCTGCTCCACCGAGGGCTGGAGGATACGGCTGCAGCAGGAGTTCGGAGGGACGGTGGGGTCAGGAGTGAGGCAGACTTGCCCCGGATGGAGGTTTCATAAATCAAGCAAATGCTATTCTGGGATTTGCTTTAGATCAGGCTGGAAAAGTAGGCTGCTTTTCAATTTAGGGTAGGTTGGTGTCATACCACTTTGGGAATGTGCATTTTCTTCTCAATACTAGAAGCTGATTTTAGGCTCAGAGGTTGTTTCTTCTTATGATTTCACACAGTAGAGAAAAGGATGAACACAAGACAGTCCCTCTAGTGCAGCCTGAGCTCTAGATCAGAACTGCAGAGTAAGTACAGCTTCTGACTTGCTGGATTCTAAATCTGACCCCCATCTTTAATACTGAAAATAACAACCTAGATGCTCTCTACAATTCAGCAATCTAAAACCAGAGCAATCTGTTCAGATCTTCTCTGAAAATCATGACTCGGCATCACCTGCTCAACTCCCTGAGATACTGAGAATACTGAGATACTGATGAATGACACCTATTTTTGGAGGGGGCAGGTTGGGGAGGTGAAGAGGGGTGTGTGTGAACAGGAGAGTGAGGAATTGGATAGTTTAGCTGCTGGACCTCAGTTCTTGCCCCCAAGGTTTGTGGAATCTTTGCACTGAGCAAGGATTAACTCAAATGAATGAGTTACACTAAGTCTCTCTAAATGAGAGAGCCTGAGGCATTGTTAGAAAGATCACACTGGGGTTTAATGATACAGAGTGTCAGATAACCTTTTAAGCAGCTCTTGAAATAGCCTAGAAGAACTACATGAAGCTATTTCACTTGTGTCATCTTTTGAGGATTTGGGGTCAATGACACAAGATGGAAATACATTTCCTAGGCCCAGTAACTGATGACTCATGAAAAGGTAAAACTGCTGAACTGTCTCCATGATAAGGAGCAGCCGTTTCCAAATGTGAGTAGCTCCACTTTCATGTACCGCATGGAACAGAAGGCAAAATATTACAGCAGCTGCCCAGGCGGACATCTGGAAACCACAAATGGGGCGATAAATTAACATAAAAGAGATGTTCAAAATCAAGGTAATAAAAAGATAATTCTATAAAGAAACAGTAAAAGGAATTATTTCATATATCCTTGTCCCCCTACCCATGTATTTGTATAAAAAAACCCTGCTTCTAAAATATTAATAGGTACCGTTAAGTCAAAACTTAGATTTTGACTAGGCGGAAGGCTTTTTTTGGAACTGAAATCTTACTTTTTATTTTGCCCGGAATGGTGACTTCACCTAAAGCTGGTGGTTCTTTCTGGGCAGGGTAGGAATGAGCCAGCATGCTCTGGAGCAAAGATCACCTTCCCTTTTCAGGGGATGGGAACTGGGCATTCCGAATAGTGAGCCCTGAGATGCCAGAAATCAACATGGTCCACACAGAGACTCATTTTGTTTTAAAAAGGAAAACCTTTACAGAAATGCTTTTTTGCCTAGTGGAAACTTCCCAGGACCATGCAGGCTTAACCATGAAAGCTGCAAATCAAGGCATAAGGCACCAGAGGCGAGGCAGGGGCTGCCTTCAAGCCTGGGACAGTCCTCTCCCGAGCAGCCCCCGCTTCTGTGGGCTTCAACCAAGTGTGTTTTAAACTTAAAATCAAAACATATGAACACTCAAATGTGTGCCATGCCATGTACTGAATTTAAATTCATTTCTTTGGAATTGTTTCTGAGCTGAATTCAAGGCTGTTTTTGGGTATGGCAGGGAAGGAGGCTGGTATTTGCCACAAAATCAGTCTAAAAAGACTTCATAATTAAGCCTGTAGTGTGTGCTGCCTTTCCAAGGCTGAGGTCTCCCCTCATTTCAATGTCATCTTCAATTGAAGGACTGAGTGGGGTAAAGGTCAGGGTGTTGGGGCATGTTTACTGGCTCACTTTGTTCTCTCCTGAATCTTCTTGCCTCTGCGGCACTGCTTGGGCAGGGCCGACCGGTCTCCCTCTGTGGGAGAAAGAAGATGCCTCACTTCTGGAGGTTGATACCCAGAGGAGGCTCCTGGTCCTTGACACCTAGCGGCAGTTATTAGTTCCTGCAGACTTCAAAAGCCTAATGTTGTCAATGGACTTGAAATAATTTTGTTCTGATCATGAATGTGCTGAATATTTTTGTTACAATTATTCTGCAAACTGCAAACCACCCATCCTTGTAACAAAGTTAGCTGCTCTAGATGCCTGGTCATCTAATATGAATCCTCATCTTCCTGTTTCCCGCTTTTCCTTTGGAAACTTGCTACAATGAAGTGCTTTGCCTCCAAGTTTTAAGGAACTTGAGACGAGACATCAGAGAAATGAAAGATATACACAGGAAGAGCTTTTATCGATATAAAAATTAATTTAAATGCAAATAAGAAGAAAGGTTAAGTGAATCTGGTGTAACTAATTATTTTTCTGATATTGACAGAGTATATTAAGGAAAATTCACATTGACAAAAATATAGTCACATAAAGAAGAAACAAGTGGGTTTTCCTGGAGCAGGACTTGACTCTTCACAAGAATAGCAATCCAGCTTTTTGTGGGGAGTAGGGAGAGTAGAGTGAGCAGGTACCTGATGAAAATGAACTTTTAAAGTTACATAAAGTTCAACAAAGAAAATCCCCACTTAAACCGACTTGATCTAGCTTTCCTCTGCTTTTACTAATCCCAACACCACAAGCCCACAGCCCCTGTACCAGGGAATTCCACACTGAAGAGAGAAGTGAGCGGCACTTGGCGAGGCACCAGCAGGGCTCACGAGTGGAGCCAGGGAGAAGTCTACACGGGACAACGGAGCCAGGACCCAGAAGGTACTGGCTGACACATCCGATTTTCTTATTACCGCAGAGCTACCAAAAAGCACAATATTGTGTGTACATTCATAGTGATATCATGGAGAATATACACCGTGACCATATGAGGCATGGTGGTCTGTATTGTAAAAATAAAAGTTAAGTTCATGGAATTCATCCTGAATGGATAATAATGAAAATGTCTTAGAGGGGCTGAGAGTCAGACAAGGAATTATGAGATAGATCAAGTGGTTTAATCTTAAACTGAAGAACAAGATGGTCCCACCTAGTGTACCCCAGGGATGAAATCCTCTAGATCAGAAACAATACTTAATAAGATTAGATTATAAAATTTCAAACTACTTCTGCAAAAAAACCACACATCATATGATAGCCCGTAAAAGGTAACATTCAAAAGATTAAGGAATAGATAACCTCCTAAATACATGTGTACACGGTATGAGAAAATATAAAAATTCTGAAAATAATTAAATATGTTATGAAAGGCCAAGGCAACCCTGCAACCCTGCAACCCTGATGTGTAGGTTCCAGGCTCCTGCCATGCGGCTGCTTGGGCGGTGCCCATCAGAGCCATTTTGGTGTCAGTCAAGGAACGACGTCCCTGCCCACCCCAGACTCACCAAAACAGAACAAAGAGCCCCCCACCAATCCTGCTATGTGAGCTCTAGAAGGGTTTAGGTGCTAGAAAGCCCAGTGCCCCAAGAAAAGTGCTCAGTTTGGAGCCTAGTAACTATCCAAAGTAGTTCAACTTCAGCCCTTAGAAATCTGGGATTTTGGAAAAGATCCAACTTACTTTGTTGCCAGTTTGCAAGTCTATGTTTCTTTCATTTTTCATCCTCTATAAGTTGAAAAGGCAAGCACAAGAGATTTTGGGGGGCTACCTGGGGATATGTCATTTTAGGGAGGAGGGGAGAGAAGCACAGCCAACTTTCTGGTTGGTGACTAGGTTTCATGCACTTCAAATAAAATCCATCTCCAAAAAATCAGACACTTCTAATTATACACAGAGTGATTAGCATGACAAATGAGGGGGTATGCTATTAGCAGAATTACGTGTTTCAGGGAAAGTTTTTCGTACTCTTATCGTATAGCAGGGGAAAATGCAACAATCAAGGAAATAGAAATACCTCAAAGTCATATTGTCACATGCAATAACAGAACTAAATTTATATTATTTGTGTGTATATATGAAAGAAATATTCAAAAATGTTTAGATCAAGACATCTATTGTACATCATGGTGGCCAAGATTAACGTAATTTATGCTTGAAAACTGCTGAGATTTTAAGTGTTCTCACCACACACACAAAACGCACGTTAATTAGCTTGATTTAACCATTCCACAATGTATTCGTGTTTCCATCCATCATGTTGCACACTAAAAGTATATACAATTTTTATTTGTGAATTTAAAAATAAATCTAAAAAATTAAACTGAAAACGGCAAAATATTTAGAACAAGGTTGGGGAAGACACACAACAAATGAACACTGGATACTGTGAGGGGCTGGGGGAGAAGGAGGACTTGTTCTTTTTGTTCCCTACTATCTAGGTCTCTGTGCGGTTGGAACTTGGGACGAACCTGACAAGAATGTGCACTGCTTGTGCTAAAAGGAAAAAAAAAAAAGAAAAAAACCTTTCCATGTGATGGTATGGAGCTAGCCCGTCATAAAGGCTAGACAATTTACTTCACAGTCAAGCAAATTGGAAGCGATCTTTTAACAGTTGAAGATAGAACATACTCATGGCACAAATAATAGGAACTGCAGCTATATATTATCATGTATTCTAATCATTAGAACACTCCCTGAACACTTTCTGGGTTTAAACCAACCTTGAAATCAGCTATTTGCCCAAGGCAAGTAGTAATTTATGCCAGGCCCACAGACAAGATAGAAAAGAGATGACTTAATTAATTTTGCTGCTGGTGTCTGTCCATGAACATGAAGAAGATGTACATTTTATTCTTGAGGCTTGGTCAGGCCCATTCTATCAGGATTGGTACACCAAAAACAAAACACCCAACCGACGTTTAAAAAACATCACTTTTACATACCTGATAGCTTCTGCCATTTTAGTGCTTTCTCTTTTCCTGTCATCTGTCAAACGTCGTATAAAATAAATAAAGTCAAGTCCACAACAGAAGACGCTGCCCACGGCGCTGAGCAGTACAAGCTTGCTGTCATCGGCAGCGGCCGTGCTCAGAGCACTCTGGACTTCTCTCATTACCTGAAAGTCACCAGAAGTTAAAGTGGCAAAGAATATTTTGGGTGTAAACTCCTAAAGCTTTTTTTTTTTTTTTTTTTTTTTTTGAGACAGTCTTATTCCGCTGCTCGGGTTAGCGTGTAGCGGTTTAATCAAGGCTCACTGCACTCTCGAACTCCTGGGCTCAAACAATCCTCCCGCCTCAGCCTCCCGAGTAGCTGGGAATACAGGCTTGTGCCATCACGCCTGGCTAATTTTTCAACTTTTTTTTTGTAGAGACAAGGGTTTGGCTGATCTTGAACTCTTGGGCTCAAGTGATCCTCCTGCCTTGACCTCCCAAAGTGCTGGGATTACCTGCATCAGCCACTGCACTCAGCCTAAAAGCATTTTGTTATTGAATAATCTGCCATCTATGAAAAACGCATCATAGCCTGATACAGTTACTGATATCTACCATGATTTTAATTAATTTGTACATGTCTCATTTTCTGTAACCAGAGATTGAGATGCTGGGGATGGAGTAAAATATAACGACATAACTAGTGTATAATTAAAAAGACATGAGAATCTACATTATCTTAGTATTTCTGTAGTCATTGTGGCTCTTAGATAAGGCAAGTTACTTATTACATCACTGGGCATTTCTCCAGTTTGGACAGCAGGTGGCATATTCAAACCAGTTGAAAGAAACTCTTTCAGTTCTACTGATTTTTGTTTTGTTTTAAAAATCACCCTATTACACTTGGGACAGAAATTCAATAGTTTGGTGTGTAAGTGTGTTAAGTCCAAGCACATGAGCATGGACAGGTAATTTTAGGGCATAAAATCATTTTAAATGATCTCCATGAAGCATTTAAAAATAACCAATAAAGGGACTCTGCAGTCTAAAAATATACCAAGGACCAGCTTTGACCTGCTTTGTTATGTGACCCTGGCCAAATGCACACACTTTCTTTAGTTGGGTTTTCTTGCCTGGAAAAAACCCTCAACCTAGCTACTCACAAGTGGAAAACAAAGTACTAGACTTTAAAATTTTGGTAAGGTATAGGTTAGGTTCAAATACCCCCAATTCTACACTTCAGGACATTCATGTTCTAACCTTTCCAACAGCCAGTTCCGGAAAGCTTACTTACTAGGCACTATCAGCAATAAGCATGTGCGGAAATCCCTGTAGCTGTGTGATCTGCTATAACCTCTGATGATACCTGGGGACTGGCCAGATGATAAATATTCTGATGGGACTGAGACCCCCAGGGCATTTAAATTCTTTCTGCACAAAGAACCCTTTAAGAATCAGAGGAAAGCTAAAGCAAAGCGCGTGCACACACATTTTCCATGTGCCTTCATGAAGGCCCCGTGCCCGCCAGATGAAGAGCTTCCAGGCAGGAGGTGAACCACAGAGGCACAGAGCCCTGGGTGCCATCACAGCCCACACCCAGGAGAATGGGGATGGATACTCAGCACACGCCAAGCATCCTGACTTCATGGCCGTCGGAGGCGTGACAAGGAGCAAAGCCAGAAATTTCCCCTGTTCCCTCCCGTCCAGTGGGCATTGGAAGATGGCCCAAAAGGAGGTTTAGAAAGAGCACAGGAAGAGCCAATGCTGCCAAGCAGGCCCGGAAATCAGGCAGGCAGAAGCGCGAAGCCCACGCCAGCCCAAGAGCGCCTCTCACCTCTGGATTTAGTGAGTTATTCTCTGAGGACTTTGTGGATAACAAGATGTGGGTGAAGCCATCCTGCTTCCTGACCACAATATCTCTGTATCTGTAGGCACTTTCTGTTTGCCTCACGCTGAAACGCAATCGCTTGTCAAAAGGCTGGTCTCTTCTGTCGTCAATAAATTTCCTTTTGCTGGTGGTCACTCCTGTAACAGATGTCTGTATGTTGGTTGTCCCATTGGCTGTTAATGCATCCATGAACGGCGATGAACCTGCCGAGAGTTTGAAATCACAGTAGTCTGTGATGTCCCACCACCGCTTCACTCCCTAATGCGATCTTTGACTGGGATAAAAATGTTCATTACACACTTAGGATGTAATGTATCAATATAAGAGCATTAAAACTTAGAACCTTTACGAAATCAAAGTCTACTTTTAAAGCCACTTGTTCTCTTTCAGTCTGACATGAAAATCACTTTTTTGTTTATCTTGCCTAAAAAATAAAGATGGAGACGTTCTTATTGAAAGGAAGCTATACAGTTGCAGATTTTTTTTAAAGGACAGAATCAAGAGAGAATGGGTTTCATGGGGAGTATCTATTCCAAGTTTGAGAAGCTGAAAGAAAGAAAGGAAAACGATTCAAGAAAATATGTTATTATTAGGGTCAAGGCCATCTAGTCGAAACTTCTTTTTCTGAAGGCAAGATAAACTGGATAGACCCACGGATGCAGCCAGCCTTCTCTGCAGGTCATGAGCTGTGTGGCAGCCACCACTTCAGCCCACTGCCCCTGTGGGACACTTGAGTTCTTTGTTTACAGCCTCGGAAGGGGACTATCAGAAGGTCCATCTACTTGTCCCAGTTCCACTATCTTTTCAAAGAGCCCTGTCAAGCCGCTGCAGATAGCTCTCCTCTCTCCCACCACATAAAGCATCCTGTCAATGTTTCCTCATATGTCACAGCTCAGCAGCAGCAACCATGTTTTGCTGGGGTCTTGAGATAGGGTCTTGCTATGCTGCCCAGGCTGGTCTCAAACTCCTGGCCTCAAGTGATCCTCCCACCTTGGCCTCTTGAGCAGCTGAGACGTACAGGCATGAACCACTGCGCCCGGTTAAGAACGTAAATAATTATCCTCCTATCCATATGAATTGTCCAAATATGATCTAATGTGGTGATGAACGTACAGAGTGGATGGGGAGAAAAGGAAAGAAGTGTAAGAAAACAAGATCAGGCTTTACTAGTAACATCAGCAATGGTAGAAGTTCTCTCAGAGTGGAGCATGAAGAATTATGGATCAAATATTTCCTCTGAAGTGAAATAAAATTAAACCAAAGCCACCAGAAAACTCTAAATGGACAGTCAGAGGAGCCAAATAAACTCCCTGGCAAAACAACTTGACTTTCATTCAACTGCTGGAAATAATACCTTAACTGCTAGAGGCTTTTTTTTAAATCAAATATCTGAAAAATTTAAAGAGGTTATAATACATATATATGGTTCTAAAAATATAAAAGATATAAAGGTAAAAGCCCTTCACAACCTGATCCTATTTGCACAGGACCCCCTGCCCTCTTAACCACTGGGGCTGGCTTCTCAGGGGCCCTTCCAGAGTATCTCCATGGACAAACAAGAAAATATCAATACAGACTTCTCCATTACCACCACCCCCCTTTTAAAAACACAGATGGCAGTACACTAGACACAGTGTTTTGCTGTATCTTACACATTGTTGCCTTGCTTGTACACATACATGAGATATACATTGTTACATCTCATGGTTATTCCTTTGACAATATCTTAGAACAGCTCCTCTATCAGAACACAGCTTCCTGTTCTTTCCCAAGGATGCATGGCAGCCCAGGGCTACGGGAGGATTGCATTGTAATTCATTTTCCAGTCTGCACCGGAATACACACTACTATTCAGTGACTCGTCGGTATGACCAACCATGGAGTGACACATAATCCTGACTTCTGCTACCCCAACGCTGTCAAATCTCTGTAAGTTTCGAAAGGACTTATAGCCTGGAATAGTTCTAACTGAAGACCACTGGACTGGATGTTACCAGTCAGCCAGGGTGTTGCTGAGTTCTTCCGAGGAACTCAGGGAAGACTTTCTCTTTCTTTTAACCGCCACCCTACCAGATCCTTCTCCCATCTTTGTTTAAAAACATTTGCAGGCCGGGCGCGGTGGCTCAAGCCTGTAATCCCAGCACTTTGAGGGGCTGAGGCGGGTGGATCACGAGGTCAAGGGATCGAGACCATCCTGGTCAACAAGGTGAAACCCCGTCTCTACTAAAAATACAAAAATTAGCTGGGCATGGTGGCGTGTGCTTGTAATCCCAGCTACTCAGGAGGCTGAGGCAGGAGAATTGCCTGAACCCAGGAGGTGGAGGTTGTGGTGAGCCGAGATCGCACCATTGCACTCCAGCCTGGGTAACAAGAGCGAAACTCCGTCTCAAAAAAAACAAAAAACAAAAAACAAAAAACATTTGCATCTTGTCTTCCCTCAGAAACCCTCTCTTCTAATCTGTCCCTCCCCTCAGCTGTGTCCTGCAGTCTCACTCCCATCACAGCCTCACCTGCCTGCACTTGCTGTCTCCACCTCTCCCTCTGCACGTCATTCTTCAACCCATTCACCTGGGACCCAGAGTCAACATGGCCAGGAACCTTCTGAGTCTAGAGAAATGGATGTTGGATGATTATGAACCTATGAACCCGGGGGAGCAGGAGAGGGGCTTCTACAGGGCAGCGTGGAGTGGCTGAAGGAGAAGGTGAGGGAGAGACGCTTGGTCTCCTCCAGGATGAGCCTCCCAGTGGAGATGTGCACAGCCCGAAGTGCACATCTAGATCAGGGGAGGGAAGACAGGGTTGGAGAGAGGTACTTGGGGTTGGTGCCAGAAGTGGCTGAACTGACGGTATGAGCTCCCAAGGGAAGACTGAGACAGAGAGTGAGTCTGCTGAAGCCAATTGGGAAGTGCTGGGGAGAGCCACAGGCGCAGAGCCAGGAGGCAGCAGAGAAGCAGAAAGTCAATAAAAACTGGCTTCCTCAAAGGAAGGAGAGCAGGCCACAGCAGTGAGGACGTGTCTGCAGGGACATGTGCTGCAGAGGTGGAGGAGAATGCAGAAGAGGTAACGTGGGGGGAGATGAGAGGCCATTCATAAACGTGGGCAATACTTCACTACAGCGTCAAGATCGAAAGCCATACCACTGGTGAAAGACAGCTAAAAAACCAATCAACAAAAAACACACATGTGCAGGTCCCAAGTTCTTAAAAGTGCAGGTGAGAAGACATTGCCACTTAGGTGAGGGCCGATAGCAATGATTTAACTGCCTAAGAAGAGATCACACCAGGAACAATGTTGTGCAGAGGCCACGTGACACAGTGGTGGCATGTTGGGAAAGGAGACAGTTGTGGAGACTCCGGGCCTTCTCAGAAGGGGGTTCCTTCAGACTACACATGCCAGCAGCTAGTAATGCCAAGTGAGAGCTCCTCAACCTGGGCTGGATCTTTAATCACTGCTGTATCAAAGCACAAAAAGAAGCATCCTGGCAACACAGGGAAGGGCTGGTGCCATGGCCCAAATGCTGTGTTTCACCCAAATCCCTGTGGTGAAATCCTCACCGAAAAGGTGATGTTCTGAGGAGGTGGGGCCTTTGGGGGTGATTAGGTCATGGCGGTGGAGCCCTCATAAATGGGATTAGGGCCCTTCTAAATGAGGGCTGAGACCCCCTGGGCCTTCTGCCATGTAAGGATGCAGTAAAGTTGCTATTTGTGAACCAGGAAGTGAGCCCTCAGCAGACCCCGAACCTGCTGGCACCCTGATCTTAGGGTTCTCTCCAGAACTATGAGAATAATTAACATAATAATTCTGTTGTATATTTATGAGCCACCCAGTTTATGCTGTTTTGTTATGGCAGCCCAAATGGTTAGGACACCTGCCTCCCACCAGGATAAAGCTGACTGGCTTCGGGTCTGCTCTCCCCATCTCTGACTGCTCTTGCTTTCCGTGTCTTTCCTTTCTCTATGTAAAAGGCATACACTCCTTAAACTCTCCCAGCAGTTTTCCTGGTGGCTTCCTTCCACCAAAGCAAGATTTCTAGGCCACAGAGTCCATGCAGCCTTTATATGTAAGCCTTAGAAAAAGCTCAGCATTTTCTTTGAGGCGACAGTGCCTACGGAACTATCTGTGGTTCTGCAAATTTAAAAATGGATTCATTTTGGCTCATGCTGACCAAGACTACTGAACTTGGCCTTCTTCTTCCTGTGTTAAAACCATGTTGGCTCCTAGAGCCAGTGAGGTACCTGCTCCTTTCAGACTCACCACACCCCACCCAATGTAATTCCTGGCACTCCCTGTTACTCATCTGTGCAAGCATGTGACACAACTCTGTACTATTTAGGTAGAGAAGTCTTCACAGCAGGATCAAATCCTGCAGTCACAGATTACCAGCACTGAGCAAGGTTTACCCTGATCATCATATATGCCCACCACTCAAGACAATCAAGCCACAGTGTTCTCACACCACCCAGGGTTGTGCCCAAATCAGGACCTTTGCACGTGCTCTTCCATCTGCCTAGAACACCTATGACCTGGCATTCAAATGGCCAGTGTCTTCTGCTCATCTGGATGGCAGCTAACATTTTAGCACCTCAGACAGGCCTTCTTGGACCCCACATCTTAAAGCTCGTCCCTCCCATCAGGACTTCATATTACCCTGGTTTGTTTTCTCCAAAGCACCTCTGAAAGTTCTTTCTCATTCTATTTTTATTTATATAGTATCATCTATGTACTCCACTAAGCTGCGTAAGGGCAGGGTTCTTGCCTGGCTTATCCACTCATGTATCCCTCAACACACAACACTCAGTACATATTTACTCAGTACATTCATGGAAGGGACCTTCATGTCCCTTTAGTCCAGATCCCTCAATTTAGAGACGAATAGCTAAGTGACTGGCCAAGGGTCACACAGCTCATTACCTCAAGCCAAGTCAGGGATGGTAAGCTCTAAAACTCAGAGCAGAATTAGCTGCTAATGAATAAACAAAAGGTTAATACTGAGATTCGGAAAAAAAAAAAAAAATCCCCCCCTCCCCAATAAACTGTGGAAATTAGTGTGACTCCCCTGGAATACCAACTCTTATGCAAACACAGGAGTACAAGCTGCCTCTCTGAACTCAGAGTTCCTTACAGATTTGGATTCAGAGACTACCAAGGCTTTCCTAGGATTTATTAACATAAAATCTGACTGGGAAAGAAACCTATTTTGGTATCTCTTCCAATAATTCATTTTATTTTAATATGTCCAAGAACAAAAAGGATACCCTCAAATACATATGGTGGATCTGCTAAACATCACTGCTTCAAAAAGTGCAAGTCTCTAACAGTGACTTGTGAAACTCACTAGCCATCTTAAGAGAGCAGTGTCTGTACTTCTTCACCTGCCACTGAAAACTAGGAAACTGAATAAAATACACAAAACAACTGTGTGCAGGCACGGGACCACAGGTTGCGCGGGGCAATGTTCCCAGAGTGAAAGGAGACAAACATGGTGAGCCTAACAGTCCATCCGCCTTTCCGCCAAGAGCAGCTGCCACACTGCAGGTGCAGCAAGGGGAAACCCAGACATGGCTGGCAAAAATGCTGTGTTAGCACAGATGACTTGGGGGAGGCCCAGGAGGCAGTAATTTGTGAGGCATGATACAGAAAAGGAGGGAACTACACAGACAAAAAGTTCCAGAAGAGGTTAGGGATCCCCTTGAGTCTTAGCTGAACCAATCTCATCATGCACAGGGAAAGACTCCACAAGGCTGGGCAGCAAACAACTTTTGAGAAAAGAACAATTACCAGAGACCTAGAAACTGAAAAATCTCAAGTTTGCCTAGGGCCGGAAGTTCTCATCAGCCAGAGCAGAGACTTCATCAAATACATGAGGCATTCAGTAGAGAGATCCCAGGATCAGGCACATATCAGCAATGGAACTGATCTAGCTCTAGAATAAAGAATACTTAAAACTGCACTAACAAAGCTTCAAAACGAGATGTGAAAGGATCATAGTGATAAATAACTAACAATTTCCTGCCTGAACAAATCTAATACTTTAAAAAAGCATACAACAAAATCCAGCACCCCAAAATGTAAATCATAATGTTTAGCAACCAACCAAAAATTACTAGAAAAGCAAAGAAGCAGGAAAATAGAACCAGTGACTAAAATTAAATCAGTTAATTAAAAAAGACTAAAAATGAGAGATGATAGTATTAACAGAAAAGAACATCTTCAAAACTGTTATAAATAATCTCAATGTGCTCAAGGATTTAAAGGAAAACATGACCATAATGCAGAAATGAAAGACTATAAATAAAACTTTCATTGGATATTTTTAACAGATTAGACAATCAAAGATCAGCAATAGGCTCTGTCCAAAATGAAGTATGACAGGAGAAGAAACAGAAAAAAACAATGAGCCTGAGTGCCCTGTGGGACAATATTAAGCAGTTTAGCATATGTGTAATCTGAGCCTCAGAGAAGGGGTAGGGGGGTGTGTGTGTGTGCGCGCGCGCACGTGTGCTCAAGTAAAATATTTGCAGAAATAGTAGTGGAAAATTTTCCAATGTCTGATAAAAACCAGAAGCTGACAGATCCAAGAAGCTCAAAAAATACCAATTATGATAAATACGACACACACAAACCCCAAACCAAGGCCTATTATAATCTGCTGATAACTTGAGAACAAAAAGATTGCAGAGAGAATAACAGAACAACTCAATACTTACATTCAGAAAGTATACAAGACAGAAGAAAATGGAATGGCACCTTTGAAGTATATAAAGTAAAAAAAAAGAAAAAAAAGAAAAAAAAAGCCAACCTATATACACAGCACATATGCAGCATAAATGTCATTCAAAAACAGAGGAGAAACAAACACACATTTGTAGATAAAAGCTGAGAGAATTTGTTACTAGTAGACCTGTACCGTAAGGAATGTTAAAAAATGTTCTTCAGACAGAAGGAAAACACCACCAGACAGGAGCTTGAATATATACAAAGGAAATGAAGAGTATCAGACCAGTACATATATGGGTAAAAAGGAATCTGCACAGACTGCATATTAAGTGTAATTAACTAAATATAGACAGTAGTAACTCCTTGGCCTCATCACAGAAACAGTATCTCCCATGCTTTCATACCAACCTAACAAAAATGAATAAAAACCACTTTGTACATACTATACAAATATATTAAAATCTTCAAAAAAATGACTATTCTTTGGAAAAATATAAATTCTCAAGATTGATCTTTGATATAGCAGAAAGAAAAAAAAGGAAAGAGAAAAAAGAAAATCATTAAAGAATTACCTCTTATAACAGTTTCTCAGGCTAGGCGGGTTAAGGAATAACTGTGGAGTAACAGCCTCAGAACACAGAGAAAAGAAAGAAAATTCATCCAATCAATTTTGCAAAGATAACTTAACTCTGACTAGACACAAATGCCACAGAGCAAAACCACGTACCAATTTTACCCATTACTCATGGAAGCATAATCTTACTTTATTAATGCTTGATGGTTTACGCCAAGGGGCATTTTAAGATGTTGTGAGATAGCTTAGTTCAAGGGCAAGAATGGCAAAAATACACTAAACAATAGTATTTCTAGATTCTGGGAACTATTTAGAAAATAAACACACATTAAAAATATACACACACATAATCCCTAACTAAAATTAGGAATAAACAACTTCAAAAAAAAAAAAAAGAATAAACAAATAGAAAACATCAAGTTGTACTAAGAAATACAGAAAGACAAAAAAAAAAAAAAAAAAAAAGAAAAAGAAAAAAGGAAAAAAAAAAGGTTGGGGAGGGGAGAATGTCATGATTCTGGACAACATCAAATACTGTAAAGTTAATCTGAATTCTAGTAAACTTCAAATCAAAAAAGCTCAGTGGTTAAGATTTAGCAGGAGGACGAGCTAAATTTTTGGGGGAAGAATAATGAGTAAAATATACCTAACTAGTTGTACATTATAAAACTACTTGAAGAGCACAGTTCTAGCACAGGGGAAAATGATGAGCTAGAGTTAGTCTAAGAATAGCTTCTATGATGAGGATACATGTATCAAAAATCAACAAGCTGATATAAACCATTTAATAAATAGCAAAAGTCTTATTTAATAAAAAGCATAAAAACATGTAAAGTTTCTAGATGAAGAAGAACTTAAACATAAAAAGGACAGAAAAAAGGTTAAAAATTTGAGTACATAAAAGTGGAAAGTTGCACAAATCAAAGGCTAGTATTTTTTTTTTTATCATTAAAGCACTAATAACTGCAAAGCATAAACAGACCAAAAAACAGGTCTGGCTTTTGTGCCCACACACAAGGTTGGGTGCAGTGGCTCATGCCTATAATCCAGCATTTTGGGAGGCCAAGGCAGGTGGAACACTCGAGGTCAAGAAGTTCGAGACCAGCCTGGTCAACACGGTGAAACTCTTGTCTCTGCTAACAATGCAAAAATTAGCTGGGTATGGTGGCACATGCCTGTAATCCCAGCTACTCCAGAGGCTGAGCAGGACAATCACTTGAACCTGGAAGATGGAGGTAGCAGTGAGCCAAGATCACACCACTGGACTCCAGCTTGGGTGACAGAGTGAGACTCCGTCTCAAAAGACAGACAGACCACACACACACACACACACACACACACACCCCATGCATACATCAAATTTGAATGATGGAATGAAAACACTAAAACAAAAAACTGATCTGAGTAAAAAAAGAAAGACACATTCTTTTTACCTTCAGATTATAAAACTTTTAAATATGGCAACTAAAGGCTAGCAAAGGGCACATATACATAAATTGGTACATTCCTAGAAAGCAATTTTGTAAGATACAGAAATCAACCCCTGCCCTTGTAATTCTACCTTTATAAGTTTACTTCTAAAATAGAAAGTATATGAGGATATGTTTTTACACACAAAAGGTATTCAGCTTTACTTTTAAAATTGTCAAAAGCCCTAAACTTAGTGCCTAGTGGTTAAGGAAACAGTAAAATTAATTATGGCACACATGTACCTGACATAATATTATACAGCTATTGTGCTTGTCAAGATTTAAAAAAATACAGGTAAGTGCATCACAGCAGCAGTTACCATTTACATCATCCCTTACACATGCTGAGCTCCTAAGCATAAAATCTGATTTAAATATCTGCAGCACACCTGAAAGGTATGTGGTACCTGCAGATCTGATTCCCAAGCTTGTGTCCTTTCATGGCCCATCCCCAAAGTCAAACATAAAAAATATAAAAACGAAAGATAACAAAAGAGGTATGTGGACAGACAGATATCAACAATGCTTCCATGTGAGTTTTCTGGGAATGTAAATTATAGAAACATTAATAATGGCTCTTTCTTGTTGAGAGAGACATGGAATAATAATTCTTGCTATTTTGTAAATTCCTACATTACTGACATAATCAAGAAAGCACCGGAAACCATACTATAGTATCTAAAATCCATACAAAAGTGTCTGGGAAATTATTCTTCATTAGGTAAAGATTAACTGGTATTTCTCCAATTATATTTTAGTTTAAATTATCTAATCAAAAGTTAGCAAGTTTTACTATGTTTTCAAGGCAGAAGGGTCTCAACTGCAAAAAGAGTTCAAAAACTGTTTTTAACTATCTTGGATATTCATGACCACTGATGTCTTTGGTTTAAAGAGCAAGGACTACAGCATCTGCAGAATTAATAGCTCTCTCTTAATATTTCAAAATATTGCTATGTACATATATTGAACATAATCCTATTTAACTATACAAAACCTTACAATTTTATTCAGATTATGTAATTCGAAAATATTCTTTAAGTACAACTTTTCATATGAACATGGAAGTAAATGTAGGCTTTAAACATCAATACCTCTTTTCTTCATAATGTGTTAAATAAATTCTTGACAAATAATTGTAAAAGTGCCTTTGTTCCAACTCCTTCAATTCCAGTTCCCTATCCATAGGGGTCTCCAACTTAAAGGCTAATCTGATTCTAGAAGACTTCCAGTCAAATGCTCAGTGGTTAGGATTTAGCAGGGAGACAGGCTAAGAAATTTTTGAAAAGAATAATGAGTGAAATATACCTAACTAGTTCTATGTTATAAATCTACATGGAGAGCACATTTCTAGTACAGGGGAAAAATGATGAGCTAGAGTTAGTCTAAGAGTAGCTCCTGTGATGAAGATACATCCATCACAAATCTATGCAAGCTGGTATAAACCATTCAATAGATGGTTCCCTGTATGTGCTCATTCTTGCCATCTCTAAGAAAGACACTGATTCACCATTAGGACTGCAATCATGTTTTGTTGTAACACAACTGACTCATTAGGAACAATCTGAGTATACTGCGAATTTCACATGTCTATGCACAATTGTCTGAAGAAAGTCAGTGAACGCACAACTGCACCCAGCTGAAACTTGCTGGGCAGGAATACACAAAACACACAAATCACACTCAAACAGCCGCCCACCCACATTAGATCTTACGACTTTCTGTATGATTTCAGACTGCAGTCCTTCTATTGCTTCACAGTAACCACAAGCTGCAACCCTTCCAGTGCCCACTTCCACAGGCAAATTTCTGCTGTACTTTTTCAAGATAAAGTACCATATTTATTGTAGTACTTGCTTTTCTTAACTATTTGATACTGGAAATTGTGCTACTGTTTCTATTAGGGTCCTATCTTGTTTTTTTAATGTGCTCATGACAAAGTTTTTGAGGGCTGTGCCTCTAATCTCATTTCCCCCACAAGCTCTGTAGTTTTTATTGCATGATTTTGCAGTGTGTGGCGATTTTTAGGAACACATATATCACATTACAGCAGAACTCACTGTAAGTTTTCCTTTCCACTGCTCAGTATCAAAGTCATTCATTTTTTGGTTGACTCAAGAAAAAATTTATTCACAGCCATGTTTTAGACCTGGCTCTAAAAATAAAACTAACTAATGATATGCTTCAAGATGCCATATAAAGCAACCAGCAAGAGCTCAATGAGAGTGAGGATGGAAATGCTTACTACCAAATACCACATTCAGAGAATGCTTTAAACTCACTTTTAAAGCAAAAGAAATCTTGAGAACGGAGGAGGCATAAAAGTCATTTTAGTCCATGAAACTTACAAATAATTACTTGAAACTGCTAAATAACTTGAGAAAGCTGAAATATAAAGAAGGCAGGTGAAAGCAAACCACGGAATGAGAACATTAAAACCTGAGACTCCACAGGTTTAGGGAGCATTCTGAAAATCAACAGAGAGAAGAACATAAGCTATGGTTTCTGCAATTAAGATGATTCTCTTTCATAGCTAACTTTTCAGAGAGAATCAACCCCAAAATATTAAGTGTCAAAAGCAATGAGGAGACTTAAAAAAAAAAAACAAACTATTTTGAGACAAAAGTACCAGTTAATGTATCGTTAAATAAACTCTAGATAATTAATTATAATTTCCTAAAACTAAGTAAGATCAGCTTGATTAAACCACAGAATTGTGAACCTAGAGACATACGATAATGTTGTAGTAGATGTGGCAAGCGCAGTGTGCTGCATGACAGCAGGGCTTCTGACCCTGACTCAGCAATGGGATTGCTAGGGGACTTTTAACAAATGCTCCTTAGAGAAAGGGGAACTCTTTCTTATCCACTGTTGGTAGGAATGCAAATTAGCACAGTCACTATGGAAAGCACTATACAGGTTTCTTCAAAAATAAACCTACCATATGACCCAGCAATCCTTTGACTAAGATACTTATCCAAAGCAAATGAAATCAGCATGTCAAAGAGGAATCCGCATTTCCATGTTTACTGCAGCAGTATTCACAATAGCAAAGATATGGAACCAATCTAAGTGCCCACCAACAAATGAACGGATAAAGAAAATGTCGGCACATACTCACAATGGAGTATCATTCAGCATCAAAGAAAGAGTGAAATCCTGTCATTTGGGGCAACATGGGTGAGCCTGAAGGACATTATGCTAAGTGAAATAAGCCAGGCACAGCTAGACAAATACTGCATGATCTCACTCATATGTGGAAGCTAAAAAGTTGACCTCATAAGGAGTAAAATAGTGGTTACTAGAGGCTGGGAAGTAGGAGGTGGAAGGAGGAGAAGAGCCAGAGGTCAGTTAGCAGAAACAAAATTAAAGCTAGACAGGAGGAGTAAGTTCTGAGTGTTCTATGGCACAGCAGCATGACTATAATTAGCAACAATTTGTTGTTTATTTTCAGATTGCCAGAAGAGCAGATTTAAAATGTTCCCAAAATAAATGATAAATGTCTTAAGTGATAGATTTGCTAATTACCCGGATTTGATTATTACAGATTATACATATGCATCAAAATATTACACTGTACATAATTGTAATATGTACATATGTCTTGAGTTAAAAAAAAAAAACAACAAAAAATGCTCCCTGAGCGGTACTTGCAGAGGCACCTGAGAACTCTGGGCAGAGCTCAGGCACTGTGGTGTGTGATCAGATTCATGCCGAGGTTGAGGACCCATTCCAGAATCTATGTGTTTGGTGTCCATTGCTGATGTTGCGTATTTGAGGCCCAAAACAGTATATTCAGGGTAACCCAGAGGAAATGGTTCGGATCAGGAGACTGAGATTACACCAGCAGTAACAATTACCATAAATCAGAGGAAGGATTGTTCAAGTTCAGGTAATTAACACAGATAAGTAACAATGATAAAGAAGGAGGCAGGCAGCTGAGGATCTGGAAACCAGCAGGAAGCTCTGAAGCAGTACTGTTGGCACCATCAGGAGGATTACTCCATGTTACTCATTACAACTGCACCCAAGGAAATACACTCACCAGTACACAATGAAGTGGTCTCCAGTGTATGCACACTATAACTGCTGGTTCTTGTATTGCTTGTGTTTACAATTTTTTAACAAGATCATTCAGGAAAATAAAAATATTCACATACTAATTAACCATCTTTCCTCAGGATTAATTACCCATCATTGTAACTCTTTCCAGCCTTTTTTAAATTCTTCACCAACAGCAACAGGGGGAATCCCAGTGAATAATCATACTGGCTTTTCAGAGCAAGGTGATCACAAGAGGTCAGAGACACAGATACCCAGGCAACAGGTCAACAACCAACATCTGTGGACCCATCATTGCTGGCCAGGCAGTTCCAGGTGTCTCATCCAATCCCCACGCCATATGATGAAAGCTTCAGGTTCAGGATGCCTCATCACCCGGCCTGTCTAAGGTCACCAAGCAGGTGAGGGATGCCAAGATCATACTGAATTCAGGCCCATGAGGCTGCACAAATGCAGTCTCCATCACACCTAGCTGCCTGCCACCACAGAGGCAGTAACGGTACCTACACATGAAAAACCAACTAGCAAAAGAAAAATGGTGGAAAAATGAGTGAGTGCTAACAAGAAACCTCTCCACAAAGGTTAGGAATATTTCCAGGGAATGCTGGTGAATACTTGATAGAGCTGGGATTTAAACTGACTCCCAAGTGCTCTACATGCAGCTCAGTAACTATTTTTTGAATGTAATTGGTTAAAAAATGGCACATTGGAGTACTATGCCATTAACAAAGAAATGGAGGTGGCCAGACATACCACATATTCACAGGATGATGGCTTAGAATGAAAAGCCAGAATGAAAATGAGCAGACTGCAGTCAACCTTTGAAGGGCTAAATGCCAAGTTAAAAGACACATGGACACAATACTTGAGGCACGGGAGAGGGCACGGGAAGTCTACAGCTCATCCACCTGCCAGGGATAACATAAAGCTGAGCCTAGGAGGGGGGCTGGGAAAGATCTTCCAGGGCTCAGAAAACGTGTTCCAAGCCAGCTTAAGGGGAAAAAACAAAATCAAGAGCTGTTATAACTCCTAATATGTCTTCTTGTTTATTAAGTGTTAAGGGCTTCAAACTAGAGTCTTCTTGTTACTTCTGGCATCAACCTAGGGAAAGGGCAGGGGGACTGGTTTTCACAAATGGGAAGAAGGCCGGTACTGGACCACCATGTGATGAGCCTTAGTCACTTAGGCAGAGAGAAGGCGAGGCTTAGTCACCAGTATTCTGTGTCCTGCAGGGGGAAAATGTGAGAAGTGACACACTAGGCACCTGTGTTGGTGCTTCCTGCCTTGTGCTTAACACACACCCATCTCTGTCCTATTTATCTATTCACTCACCTATCCTGAAGCTGAAACTGACCTTCCCACCTGGCAAAGGCTACAGCTGGGTTGAAGGCCACCATTTTTCCAGAGGAATGGCTCAGGGATGTATCATGTTGGTGCAATTACTAAGAAACCACACACATACACGCACACACACACACACCCCACACAATTTAAAACTAAACAAATTTGGCTGGGTGCGGTAGCTAATGCTTGTAATCCCAGCACTTTTTAGAGGAGGCCGAGGGGGGTGGATCACATGAGGTCAGGAGTTTGAGACCAGCCTGGCCAACATGGTGAAACTTCATCTCTGCTAAAAACACAAAAAGTAGCTGGGTGTGGTGGCACGTGCCTGTAATCCCAGCTGTTTCAGAAGCTGAGGCAGGAGAATCGCTTGAAGCTGAGAGGCAGAGGTTGTAGTGAGCAGAGATCACGCCACTGAACTCCAGTCTGGACAACAGAGTGAGATTCCATCTCAAGTAAATAAACAAACAAATAAATCAATCTGAACAAATCTGATTAATACATGAGCTCTGCCATTTCACTTTAACCACTCCTACTTTTATCCCTCCTACTGCCGAGAGCTTCTGGGGCACCAGTGTTCCAGGAAAGGTACCCTCCACTGTTTGCATGACACACCCCAGCCTTGGCAGCAGAGCCCCGTCTCATTGGGGGCGCCTATGGACTGTGTCTTTAAATAATTAAAGTGATGCCATATGTATATTTTTCAAAAGCCCTACTTATTAGTGAACAGAATCTAGAGGATTTTGTATAGTGATACAGTACACAGAGCATACGACTGACCATTTTCAAGTGTTCAGTTTGATGGCATTAAGTACACTGACACTACTGTGCAACCATCACCACCATCCATTTCTAGAACTTTCCATCTCCCCAGACTCCAATTAAATACTAACTTCCCAGTCCCGCCCCGCAAGCCCTGGTAAACCACCACTCTAGTTTACTGTAGGAACCTCTTTTAACTGGAATTGTTTGGTTATTTATCCTTCTGAGACTGGCTTCTGCCAGTGGGCACCACTTCCTCAAGGTGCATCCATGTTGCAGAATGTGCGAGAATCTTCCTCCTTTTTAGAGCCAAATCATATTCCACTGTGTGGACAGGCCATATTTTCTTTATCTGTTCAGCTGATGACAGACATGTGGGTTGCTTCCACCTTTTAGCTATTAATGACGTTAACATAGGGGTACAAAGGTATATTTGGCACCCTGCTTTCAATTCTTGGGGTATATACCTAGAAACAGAACTACTGGATCATGTGGTAATTTTAATATTTTGAAGTTATATTTAATATTTCCCTAAATTATCTAGAATGTGTTTAATTAGTCATTATAATAAAATTCTCAAAAAGATTAAAATCATAGATTGCGATTACTTCCATGCCTTGCTAAATGTCTTCACTGTAGTTCTCCTGGCATGGAGAAGCAGGGATACCAGGATGTAAAATCCTTTACATGTTGAGAGAGGTTAGTATCTATAACCTGAAAACCCCAAATTCAAAATACTCCAAAAGCTGAAACTTTTCACCAACATAACCCTCAATGGAAATGCTCATTGTGGATTTCTGATTTGAGATGCTCAACTGGTAAGGATAATGCAAATATTACAAAATCTGAAAAATGTGAAATCTGGAACACTTCTGGTTCCAAGCATTTCAGACGGGTTAGTTTAACCTGTATTATCAATGATAAATTGTGCAAGAATCTCTAGCCGATTTTCAGGCTAGATCTTAGCTTAGAGACAACACCTTCATAATAAACTGTTACTTCTTTTTTTTTACGGCCTGGAACCGCTGTATGCCAGCCAGCCTGTGTTAATGTACACACACAGGCCACACGTGTACCCAAGGGTAGGATCCAGGCCTCATCAAACTTGTGTCTCTGGTTCTGCGCAGGAGCCTCACTCTTAAAGACACTCGATTTGCTGAATGACTTTCTGACAGTAGGATAATGAAAACAACTTGAACTTGTTTTGTTCTTGTCTTCCGGAACAAAACACTCTAATTAGCAATATCACCATAAACTATGCAAACTGTATAGTGAGTGCAGGGTTCAACTACAATCAAGTGTCCTTGCCCACGTCTGAAGGTTCTGTGGTATAAAGGCCCACACTTATAGATTACTATGTGTAGAAGAATCTTGTGTCAATTTTAATCTTCATTTTGAGTTGTGCTGAGCTCCTCTGAGAGCATTAATTCCTAAGGATTTGGACTCCGAAATCAGAAAAGCAGTAAAGTCTTTCGTAACCCAAAGGAAATCTTAAGTGCTCATCCTTACTCATTCCTCAAAACATACATGGAGATAAAGCAGTTTCAAAGCGATCACTACAACCAACATTTTAGAATCAAAGTTAAAAACACTGAGGAAACTGAAATCCTTAAAAGTGAACTATATTATTTGAAGTAGTTAATGGAAAACTTTATTCAAGCATGGTCGATCTTTAATTACAGATGCAAATTCAAGCTATTAATTTTAGTTTTACTTTTGACAAACTGAAACTAAAAAATCAGAAATTACTAAGCAATATTAATCCTATCATTCTAACTAAGCATATTGGGATAAATTCCTAAAGTAAATTAAACAAGACAGGTGGTACTTTAAATTTAGTTATTTCCTTATTAATAGCTTTGAAAAGAAATCAAATATTAGAGAGAAAAAGGTAACAATCTGCATGTTACAATCTCACCTTAAAGTACCAAAAGAAAGGAACAGAACATCACTCAACCTTTTTTTTTAGTGCAGAGAATAACGAAGAATTAATGAACTACAACAACAACAAAAGGCACATGAAAATATAAGAACAACAATAGCTATCTACATGGTATAATTCTCCAGCAGTGGGATCTTATCATTATCACATCTTCAAAAATTATATTTCCTGCAGAAATGATTCTACTTTATTTGACATGGGATTGAATCACGAATACTTTTCTTCATATTTATCTTGACTCTTAGAACCATCTGGCTTTTGCAACTATTGTTTTCATAAGATAACTGATCAATTACAATCTAATTTCTCCATTTCATTAGCAGTGTGTGGCCATTAGTTTCAAAACCTAGATATTAAAGGAAAATACTACCTTGGTTAGATATACAAAGAGTAGCTACAAGCAAACTTCTACTCCAAAAAAAATTAACTCAACCTAGTTATTGCATCTAATGTGTTCTAAGCTAAAATGTTCAAGTGCTAATTTTCCACCCCTAGTTCACATCACAGAGGGTAAAACTTCAAACACCTCATTTGGAAGTATATCTATATAATCACCCAGAGAAAGGAGAGGTTCAAGGTGTTTGCTAATATTCATAGTAACATCTACTTCAGCCTTCTATCTGCAATGCCGACAGCAATAGCCTAAAAATGAAAACTTGCCATCTATACTTGTAATCCTTCTTCAGTGCTGCCATTTCTATCAATTTCTTAGTATTAAAACAGCAGAGTACACCACGCGACAATTAATTTCTGCCTTCTGCCCCCATTAAACTAGAGTAACGTTTACATTAATTTTAACTGTGTCTCAACTGCTACCATGCCTGTCAATACTTAGTTACAATGTGTTAGTATTAGTATGTGTTACAGATCCCCCTTCCTTAAAACGACAAAGGCAAAGCCTACTGAAAGCCTAACAATTAAACCCCAACAAGAAGCTAGCAGTGGAACCGCCATACACAGAGAGTCAGTCTTGTGGTTAGGTCCTGAAAGCAGGCCACATACTTAGTTCTGGTGTTTCTAGAGGTCAGAGCAAGGATGGAAACCCCATTAAAATGAATTTTCTGAGACAAAAACAAGCCTATGACTTAAAAAGACAACCTGGTACTTCTAAGATCTAAGATAAAATTCTCCGTGAGGTTCTGTAAACGAAACAAGCCAGCTGGGCCCAGTGGCTCATGCCTGTAATTCCAGCACTTTGGGAGGCCAAGGGGGGGTGGGTCATAAGGTCAGGAGTTTCAGACCAGCCTGGCAAACATAGTGAACCGGATCTCTACTAAAAATAAATAAATAAATAATAATAATAATAATAATAAATTAATAAATTAGCAGGGCATGGTGGTAGGCACCTATAATCCTGGCTAGTTGGGAGGCTGGGGCAGAAGAATAACTTGAATCTGGGAGGTGGAGGTTGCAGTGAGCCAAGATCACGCCACTGCACTCTAGTGTGGGCGACAGACAGAGCAAGATTTTGACTCAAAAAAAGAAAGAAAAAGAAACAAGCCAATACACACACAGACACTCAACCACCCAAAATCAGAAGGAAGGAATAACAACCATGAAAGCAAATGACTCTATAAGATAGGGCAGCTTACAAACTCAGTAGATACCCCAAAGTACAGAAAAGCAACTGTTTTCCTAGCATTGTCCCTGTACACACAGCTATTTTTTCCTCCCTAAAGCATAATCTTACTTGGAACCTCAAAAACAAAACTGATCAAAGTTGAGGGTCTCTGGTGGGCAGGGGTGCTCTGGACTCCCCATCAGCCTCAGGGCCCACCTGTCAGAGGTGGAGGTGTGGCAGTGGGCCACACACGTAGCCAGGCCTCCATTCACAGGGCTTGACCAGTGCCGGGTAGGGGGGTGGGGGGGATCACCACAACTATACCTCCTTGGATTTGGGAAGCAGCATAAGAAAATTGAAATATGTGATTTTATTTGAGAGAGAAACAGGCTGCTGAGAGAATGGAGAGATGCCTCTGTCCTGACAGGCTCAGCTGCTTGCCTGAAATGCACCACTCAGATAAAGGTGAATGGTCAGCATCAATGAAAAGGGGGAGGCAGGCCTGGGGGACAGAAACTGTCTCCCCGCTCCATATGGTCACCCTTCCAGGCGTCATTCTGTTGGCCTTTCAATTAATTTTCAGACCATTGAACAGGGTCTTCATTTACCCCACAGTGAACTTTTCAAAACCTGTTCTCAGTGTTTGTGACATTCACTCGGTCCTTATTTTTAGTTCTCTTCAATCAAGAGTTTCTCCTGAGTTCTTTGAGGAAATTTATTCACAAGAACATAGATTTTATATAAAGAATGTCCTTGAAATTTAAAAAATTTGGTATGTAGTGTCATCTTCTAAGAGAAGGCTAGAGGCATGCAGTTTCTAACCAAAAGATGGCCACTCCAAACCTGAAGGCTTAAAGCAATCAAGTTAATCATTCTATAAACTAAAAGGTATCTGAGACAAGTCTTGATCACTTTAGAGGTATATTTTGCCAAGGTAAAGGATCATGGCCCAGGACACAGTCTCAGGAAATCCTGAAACATGTGCTAAGGTGGCTGGGTTACAGCTTGGCTTTAGACATTTTAGGAAGACAGAAGTTATAGGCAAAGACATAAACTAATACATATAAGCTATACATAGGTTCGGCCTAGGAAGACAGGATGGGGTGGGTGTAGGGGTGGATTCCAGGTCACAGGTCGATTCAGAGATGTTCTAACTGGCAGCTGGTTGCAAGAGTAAGCCCTATCTGAAGAGTTGAATCCAGCATCAAGAAATGCTTGAGTTTAGATACGGAGGTATGGAAGTTCTTGTCATACAGATGAAGTCTCCAGGTAGCACGCTTCATAGAGAAGATATGGTGACTGTCTCTTAACAGACCTGAAAAGGTGTCAGACTATCTGGAAAAGACCTGGTAAGAGATGGAGATTCTCTACAGAATGAAAATTTCCCCCACGAGAGAGCTTTACAGGGCCATTTCAGAATATGCTAAGTTGTATTTTGGGATAAAATACTTTGGCTTCCTTCAGGGCCTATTATCCTATTAAAATAAAAATGGCACTCGTTCCCCAAGGGTAGGAACTTGGGGTTGCCAGAAGGTCTTTGTGTCTGTGATCTGCCATCAGCTTCTAGCTGTCTCTGTGTGCCTGAGTCACAGGACTGACTGCTCCTGCTACGCCCTTCTCCTCTCCCAGGAGTAGACTGCTGTTGATTTTTACTTGGTTCTTGCTAGGCTGGGATAGCGGGTGCAGTGGAGGGTGGGAACAGGGTGATCTTTTGTTGTTCTGGTCTTAGGCCCTGTGTGTCTCAGCTGTGGGGGTGAAGTATTTCAAGACTTTTTCTTCTGCCCAAGGAGTGAGGTTTTGTTTTTCCCCTCACTCTCCTTCCTTTAGCACTAACAGATCAACAGGGTTTGCTGCCCTTCCCCGAGAGGCCACAGGGAGGGCAGGGCAGGAGTAGGGCTCGGTGGTTTTCTCATGGGGGTGGCAGGTCATATGAGTGGCAGGTCATGTGATGCTCTACCTGAGTCAGGTTGAAACGTGGTATTTGGTTGCTACAGAGTCTGTTCTGTCAGTATTAGGATCTCCATTTTAATGTTAATGCTAGCCAGCTGTGCCTAAACCCCAAAGGGATAAGGATATGAAGTGGTGTGTCTGCCCCCATCACCCGCACTGTAGCCTGAACTAGGTCTTCTTAGGTTTCTTTGAGGTTCCCTTAGCCAAAAGGCAGTAACATTCTAAGTTGGGGGGCTTAGAATGCTATTTTTCGTTTACAGTCCTAACACCAAAACATGTAAGTTTATGAAACATCCAAAACAACCCTAAAATCAGGGCCATGCAAAATGTGTGCACTGGCTAGAAAGCAGAGTGGTAAAATGTGTTTTGGAAGATGGTTTGATAACTTGTATTAAAAATATTAAACAAAACAACAAACTTTTGAGAAATCCAAATCTAGGCAATGATTCATCACCATGGATTTCCACTGGGATGCGATCGAAAGGATGCTCTTTGCAAACTGTGTGTGACTAAACAGTGGGGTGTTTGCTGTAATTACAGTAGACTGTAGCTATGCCTAATGACAAGAGCTAAACCTGACCCATGAGGTGGGGCCAACCCCGGTACACAGGACAGAGATGTGTGTTCTCACATGCAAACCACAGACAGGGCACAGTGAATAAAGCCAAGGATACGTGCCTGACCTCCTAGGCTCAGAAGCCGGCTCTGTCTCGGACTTGCCCACTCTCACCTACTCATCCAAACCTACTCTCCCAGCTGGAAAACAGTCTACTCTTCACCCTCTTCCCACACTGTGAGCACCGTGGTACAGTGCCAGGCTGTTACTGCTGTGCTGAAACACTTCTATGCTTGGGCCTATGTAATAGGAGTGCTGCAGGCCATAAGGCTGGCGCTGTAAAGGCCAATCCCCGGCAGCTCTGGCTCATCATGGATGATGCCATGTGTAGACCCCATTCTAAGAAACCATGTCAGAACCTGCCCCAGTCACAAACCCATTCTGCAAACCCTGTGTTCTATGCAAACAAAAGTTAAATGAAAACTAGATGAATGGCTCAGAATGAAGAACAGACTTGTGCACAGCTAAAATGTTGTTTTAAGAGCTGGATAAACTATCAGTTACAACTTTTCTTGAACTTGTAGGAGGGCTGAGGTTCCAAGGCAACCACGCAGCCTGAAGAAAGACGAGCCCCTCTAAGGAAAGTGGGGACATGCCGACTGTCATGACTGTGGCAGGACACAAGAGACAGACAACAGTAAGAAACATTCAGCTGAGACTGTACAGAACTGCACACGGCTGAGTGTGGACGGGGGCGACAGTGCAGCGGTTCACTAATGAGGAAGTCTGGAGGCGAAGCAGATCAGAGACAATCTCCCTTAGTGATGCAGGCCCAGAGGAGGCGACCTGCCACCCCCATGAGAAAAGCACAGAGCCCTAATCTCCCGCCCTTCCCTCCCTCTGGCCTCTGGGGGAAGGGCAGCAAACTCTGTTGATCTATTAGTGCCAAAGGAAGGAGAGTGGGGGTGGGGGAGAACCCAAAACTCTTTCACTCCTTGGGCAGAAGGAAAAAATCACAATACTTCACCCCCACAGCTGAGACACACAGGGTCTAAGACCAGAACAACAAAGATCACCCTGTGCCCACCCTCCACTGCACCCCGCATCCCAGCCTAGCAAGAACCAAGTAAAAATCAACAGCAGTCTACTCCTGGGAGAGGAGAAGGGCATAGTGGGAGCAGTCAGTCCTCTGTGACTCAGGCACAGAGACAGCTAGAAGCTGATGGCAAATCACAAACACAAAGATCTCTGGCAACCCCAAGTTTCTACCTTTGGGGAAAGAGTGCCATTTTGATTTTAATATCATAAAATGTTTAAAAGCCGTCAAAAACCCACAACATATCCTGTTCATACAGATGAAACACTGAAGTGAAAAAAGAAGAGGGATTTGGGCTATCTTCAGAACGGTAAGAGGTGAGGGCTCTGGTTTTTGGTAATAAACTATGTTTCCAAAGGTAAGATGGTTAGGAAGAGACTGGTTAGGAGGAACTCGGGTGGCCAATAGGCTAGGCCTGGGCTCAGCCAACAAGGGCTCCTGGCCAAATCTGGGCTGCGTCCTATTTTTGTGAATCAAGTTTTGCAAGCCACGCTCATTTGTTTACCTGTTGTCTTTGGCTGCTTTCAGGCTACAATAGTGGAGTAAGTAGTAATAGAGATTGTCTAGCCTCAAAGTCTAAAATATTTACTAACTGGCTCTTTACAGAAAAAGTGTGCTGACCCCTGGACTAGACGGTCCTCTCATGTCCAGTATAACCCTCCTACTAAGGAAGTGTAAAGAGTTCCCTGGAGGCTGGAAGAAGATAACCGTTTAGTGACTGGAAATATTTTAAAGCCAAGGGCTGTTTTCAAATCTAAAATTGTTTGCCAGTCATGCAACCGGGCTTTCTGTTCTCTGCTGAAAGAAGTATCGACTTTTCCCCAGTCCCATAATCACTTTTGAACAGTTTTACAACACTACAAGCCACCATTCTCTAAGCTTTTAGCTTTGGTGATTCCACTGCCACTGTCACAGTTTTTGCTTTTAACAGAGGCCCAAATGTATCAGGGCCTCATGCTGTGGAGAGGGGAAAAGCTCAGATTAGCAAATTACCAATGTAATGCTTTAAAAGAAGGCACTTAAAAACACCTCTGAAAGAAAAAAAATTAGTAACAAGGAAGAGTGTTAATGAAATTACCCTCATTCAAGAGATTTTTGTTCCTTTGCTCAAATTTTAAACACTGGGAAGGAAATTCTTAAGACACAATAAGGTCTCTGCCAAGTTAGCTTTGAACCCAGGGAAACAAACTTCGAAGAGTTTAGTAATGCTGGTTTATATCTACAAGCCACTATCATCAACAGCCTGGCCAGGACCCGGAGAAAGGGGGGATGCCTTCTGCTAGTCCCCCTCACCTGCAAGTCGGTCTCCTCAGAGCAGTCAGCGGTTGCTATGGCTTGAACATTTATCCCTTCCAAAACTCATGTTGAAGTATAATCCCCAGTGTGGCAGTACTGAGAGGAGGGGCCTTTAAGAGGTGACTGGGTCATGAGGGCTCTGCCCTCATGAATGGGTTATCATGGAGTGGGACTGGTGGCCTTGTAAGAAAAAGGTGAAAGCGAACTGAGCCGGCACATGGGCACACTCTGCTCCCTTGCCATGTGGTGCTTGGGAACTCGGCAGAGTCCTCACTAGCAAAGAGGCTCCACCAGAGAGGGCCCCTTGATCCTGGACCCCTCAGCATCTATAACCATAAAATTCCTTTTCTTTATAAATTATGTAGTTTCAGATATTCTCTCATAAATATCTGAAAATGGACTGAAAATCAAATGTCAAATGTCAATCAGCACACATCATGTTTCCACTTCAATCCCTTCACCATCAGAAAAAAACCCGACCTTCTTCCCCCAGCCACAAAGCCCTATGGCATTCCACCCCTGTGGATCAGCAATTGTAGCTGCATCTTGGTGCCTGCCTTTGATGAACAGGGGGCTACTCCTCTCCCAAGGAGCCACTGCAGGGAAGAGTGACCCTCCAGGCCATGTGCAGATGGCAATGAGCCAGGGTTGCCCACACAAATGAGAAGCAGCCATGTTATCCAATGACTCCCAGGAAGAATGGGTCAGATCAAAGTCATCAAAGTCAACGTCAACATCTTTTCTAATGTAGTCAGGAAAAAAACATTACTAACTTGGTAACAGGTGAAAGGATGATCATGTATCATTTAAGCATCATGCTGGAGCCACAGCCACCAAGGATCATCTGGTTCTTTATGACTATGAACCTTCAATTGCCTGTTTAGTACTGGTTAGAGTATTTTATAGCAGCATATGGATGTTGCTTTTACAAAACTGACCATGATATAAATGAATGGCATTGGTTAGAAACTTAAATGACACCTGTTCAGGAGAAAAGACAACAGCTAAGGTTAGTATGACTGCCCTGTAGGCCACTAACGGGTTTTGTCTCTATCTCTGCGACTATTCCAGCACTGTTTCAGTGCCGATACATGGTCTCCTACATTTTCTTTGACTCAACTTTACTATCTTTTTGATTCCTTCACTGAGTTAACTGAATACTTGACATGAATGCATTCTGTATTTGTAAGTCATGTTTTTACTTACCGGAGGCTGAAATTTGAAAATAGATGTCTGTAACTCCTACAGATTTAAAACTAACAACCTTATATAGCAAGTCAACTAGGAAGTAATTTAAACAATTTTGAAAATCAATGATTCTTTTCTAATACCTTATTGAAAGCTAAGGGGCAGGGTTTAGAAACACCATGCTCTATGACATGAACTGAGGCTTTTAGCTATCACTAGAACCAATACCCAAATTGGTTTGTGCCTCCAGCCATAAACCAAGGAACCCCGCTTTAGGAAACAGTACCATGAATACCATATCAACTGTGAGGAAAGTGGTGTGAACACATTTTGTTCACTAAACCAGGCAAAACTTCACTGATGAGCCAGGGCAAAATTTTCTTTCAAGTCTCATTAGCTTGCACAGATACACTTTTACTGAGCAACTACTGGGTGAGGATATATGTGTGAGGACTGTGTACCTGACTCATCAGTGCACTCTTAGCACATGCCCCGGGCAGCTTAAAGCCAAATTTGTGGCCCATTTGCAATCACCAATGCCATGGCATGCGTCCTCTGGGCTGGATCAACCATATCCTTAACTTTAATGTTTCAATTTGTCTTGGGGTCTTCATTGGATAAAAAAACGAAACACTATATCCCTGTATTTCCAAACTGTGAACTACCTTAAATCCTTTTTCAGGTAAGGTCTAGAGGTGTATAAATCATCAGACATGCTCCACTAATCACTTCATGCCTTCTATCCGAACCATCTCTTCCAATATTGCTGCTTTCTAAAAACCCAACTAATCCTTCCAGACCCACGGAGACACCTTTCCCTCTTCATAAATTTCTGCAGACCTCAATGAGACATGCTCGCTCCTTGAACCTTTGAACACATTCTCTCAGGTTGCTCGGCTGAGGGCACTTACCCGCTGCCTTATGTTACAGCCTCTTGAGTAACTGGCTTCTCCCCACCCAGGAAGCCCTGGATCTCAGAGGATACATCAGTCACATGGTCCCATGTGTATCATCTGGTGGACCTCATGACATGGCCTATAGTATGCAGTGTGCTTAATAAATTGGACAGGATAAGAGCAGAAAGTATAGAGGGAGTTGGTCATTAAAGGCAGAGCACTCATTCGTTAATGTGTGCCTCTTCTGGCCATAAAACCAACCATTAAGAGGAACTTAATCTGGCAATAAGACAAAGTTACAAAAATCAGAATCACCATTTAACAAACCTGAGCAGGTGAGGGCTGCCGGGTGTTGTTCCAGGTGCTAATGCTGTAAGACTGAGTAAATAAATATATATGCTGCCTACCTTCCCGCAGCTTGGCTTAGGTAAAGAAACCAACACATTAGCATGCAACTTAAAACTGTGGGTGGGTGCTGTGTTTTAGATAGAGGGGGAAGATCAGGCAGGCTTCTCCCAGGAAGTGCTATCTGTGCTGAGGCCAGAAGTATAAGGAGATAACCAGACCAAAAAAAAAAAAAAAGTGTATGAATATATATATATATATATGAATACATGTGCAAAAGCAGGTGGAAAGAAATTGGCCAGTTCCAGAAAGTGAAGGGAGCCTAGTGGATTGGAAGCAGAGTAAGCAATGAAGGGTCAGCCCTGAAGGGTCCTGAAGGCCACAGTAAGCAGCATGAATTTTATCTCAAGTACACCAGAAAGTGAAGCAGGGCCGTAATATACACTTATATCTATAAAAGATCCTTCTGGTGACTAAGGGAGAAATGGATTGGAAAAAGGCAATATAGAGAGATGTCAATTGCTCAGACAAGGTGGTGGCAATGGTAAGAGGCAGAGCGGATGGCAAGGATGCCGGAGAGGGGCGGGCATGGCTTTTGGCTTGAGCTACCGAATAGCTGGAGGTAGCACTTACTGAGACAGGAAAGCTTAGACCCAGCAGCCCCTCCCTGATTCCTCGCACGGACAGAGTCAGTAATTACCCTAGCGTTTACAATAAGTTTAATACAGGGCTTAGTAATGACATGATACATGTATCTTCTCTCTAATACACTTGCTTCTCCTTTCTTTCTGGATGAGTTCCTTTAAAGATCTCTCTCATTCTCAAAGAGCAACAAAACCAAAGGTATCAGATGAAATGCAGAGAACACCGTCTCACAGGTGACCACTTGCTCATGCACACTTTGTACACTTCTGTTTACGAGCATGGAAACTTTTAAATCCCATGTCTAGTCTCAGCACAGAACCCTCTGTGGCTTAACCACGTAAGCAGAACCCAGCAAAGAATGGAGCCTCTCAACAGACAGGCTGAATGTGACCCTATGCAGGAGAGGTGACCTCCAGTTAGTAAGCACCACGGTGTTGATTAAGGGGCACAGCATTTCCACCTGTGGACGTAAGAAGCTGCAGGGTGGAGGACACATAGTAGGTCAGGATGTCAAAGGGCTGCCCGTGGGCTACTGGTCACCTTAGATCAGAATTTAAAGTTCCATTTCTGCAGGATGGAGGGGAGAAAATGGGGAAAGAGAGAGCTAAGCTCAGAGGTCAGGCATTATCTTTTAAGTAGTATTTAAAGTAGAAGCATTTATGCTTAAGAAAACAGTGCCTGGAAGCTTAGAGAGCCAAGGATATAGGCTGCCTCAGGGGGGTTCTGAGGAGGTATTTTCACTAAGTAGCTAGCTTAATCTGCAAAGCTAAAGGCTAAACAAACTACAGTGAAATCAAATACTTCCTTAAGCAAATTTCTAAAACAAACATTTCGCTTCAGGCCAGATCAGTGTGTCTCAAACTAGGGTCCAAGGACATACCGCCTATCCATCTATGAAACACCACTGCCTAAATCCTGTGCTCACACTCTCTGACCATCTACAGGGCCTGAATGGCCTGCCTGGCTCTGGACCATTTCCCACAAGGTTAACCAGGTGTGGCCAAGGATCACTCATAGCTCTGACTCTGAATGGCTCCCAGGTCAATCACTGAGGGACCACGTCCATCTTTGCATAGGAACGCCTGGGTACTTACAAAGCAGCCAGGGCTAAGAAACAAGGACTTGTAATGCAGTGTTTCTCTAACTAGGGTGCTGGCATTTTCCATGTGTTTGGCATTTCAGGGGTCCACACTAAGTACACTGAGAAGTGGCAGCCCATGAGCCCCCCTGACGACAGCAGGGAGAGGCTTTTATGTATCTCTTTCCTCATGGGGACCAAGTGGGGTGGTAGAGAACACGGAGTTCAAGGGGGGCCAAACTGTGGAACTGATGACTCCCTCTAACACAGACGTTTCAGACATTCTGAAGAGCAAAGGATCAAGGGAGAGTATCTACCTGAATACATCATGTTATAGATGAGGGCGAAGGTTACTCAAAATCCAAGGAAGCTGACCTCACCGTCACAGAAACCTAAAAGCCACAATGTGCTAAGTTTTATAAATACAGTAAGAAAATAAGGTAATTTTAAAATCCATGTTTGAGATCAGTTTTCAGCATCCAAGAGTACTTAAAAACCATATTAGCGGCCGGACATGGTGACTCACACCTGTTACAGGCACTTTGGGAGGCTGATGCTAAAGGATCGCTTGAGTTCAGGAGTTTGAGAGTAGCCTGGGGAACATGACGAAACTGCATCTCCACAAAAATTCAAAAATCATTTTGTCCCGGCTACTTGGGAAGCTGAGGTGGATCACCTGAGTCTGAGAGGGGGAGATTGCAGTGAGCCGAGATGGTATCAGCCACTGCACTCCAGCCTGGGCGAGACAAAAGTCAGACCCTGTCTCAGAAAAAAAGAAAACCAACCCCCAACCACCAAAACCAACCAACCAACCAAACAAACAAAAAACAAAAACAAAAACAAAAAAAACTGTACTAGAGCAAAACTCTTGTCAGCTTTTCTTCCAATCCTTCCATAAATCATGGAAATGCATGCTAAAACTGCAGTGGGGTGGTCTGTGTTTTCCACCCATCTCCCCTTTCTGAAGGAGCACAACTTGGTAACCCACAGTGATCCAACACTTGGGATGCACTCCTGACCCGAGCTTGGAGTAGCAGCAGTTTCTAATGTCAAACAGTAATGTGCAAAGCTGAAGACTGTGCTGAAGCACTAGCCAGGCTGTCACAGCATTACACAGACTATATAATCAAGAAAACCCAGTGTATAACTGCTTATTACACGGATATGACAAAATCTCTTGTGAAAACTGGGAAATGCACAGGTTAGATTGCACATTGTACATTCCTAAATGACAAATTTCTGTAAATAGGATTAATATAACACAAGAAATTAGTTTAGACAACTTACTGAGAACATATTACCAGAAAATGGCACGTCGAAGACTTTGCAAGTAGAAACTTTACTAGGGCAACCTGCTTCTCCCCAAATAAAACTAAACCAAACCAAAACTCAGACGGAGACTATTTTTATACCACTCCCCTTCTTGGTTTGCTGTTTTAACAATTTTGATAGCTGCCATTGTTTTAGAATTTTTGTCTCCCTAGGTAAGGTTTATGGAAAAAACCAAAGCACAGAGTCAAACTTATGTTCACTTTCCCTTTGAAGTCCATAATAAAATAGTGGTTTAAATCACGGAAATCAGAAACAATCATCCAATACACTCTGTACACAATGTCATGCCTTCCAAGGCTGGTCTGAGCTGTGTGGTCCTGTCCTTTTACTCCTGTGGCCTTCAAACCTGTGTACTGTCATGAGGCAGACACAAAGAGGCAGTGGCACTCACAGAGAACAGTGAGAAGCTGGCAATACAGCAATTAAACAGTGTGAATTTCTGCATTCACCATGTTGATAATGTTCATGGTATGCTTTCATGCTATTCCTACACAATTCTTATGTTATCTTTAGAGGTAATGCCAAGTATGGGAAACAGCTACCAAACTTTGCTGAAAGTGTCATGCAAAGAAGGAAATGCTACAATTACAATGTGAATATGGAATACATCATTTAAAACTACATTAGCAAGATGAAAAATAATCTCTGTCCTATTTTACAGTGAATAAAAGTCATATCACCCGACCACAGGAGAGGCAGAGTTTCTCTTACCAGATAAAATGTACAACCCTCTTGCCATTATCAATATAATAATTGGGCTGAGAGGGGGTTACTTTAAAGTATATTTGAGAACCTAGTATGTTCCCATTAAAAATAAAAGTTCCCATTAAAGTTATAGACACTCCTCCTTAGAGACCACATCATCTTCCCATTTGATTTTGCAGTTTTACTAGGACTAAGTCACTTCTTTCAAGGCTTAAATCCCTGTAGCAACAATTCCCACAATGATTACCAGTGACAGTAGAAAGGTCTTATGATAGGAAATTATTCAGTTGGTGAAATGTATGTTTATGTGGGTGAGGGATACCCTAAAAGCCCTGACTTGATCACTATGCAATCTATGCATGTTACAAATGTGCAATTGTACCCCACACATTTATGCAAATAAAAAATAAATAAAAAGGGGAATAAATAAAATTTAAAAAAATGAAAAAGAAGGGGTCCCAGGAAAATGCAGGCAAAAGACCTGCAAAAAGCCAGTGCCGGGTGGGGGGAGGGATTGGGGGAAGCAAGTGGCTCCCAGCCACAAAACGTGAAAACGTGGCCCTTCAGCTCTAACCTACGTGGGGTCATTGGCTTCACTGGCACGATTCTCAAACACAAGTTTTATGACTGGCTTTCCCTTTCATTACTTCAAACTTAGCAGTCCATCCTCTTCCACTGCTTGTAAATATCCCCCCCACTGCCCACATGGAATTAAGCATGGCACTTCATAAAAGGTGCTGAAATGTGGCCTTCCTTGGTCACAGAATACATTTCTCACAATCATCTGAGCAGCTGAAAAGACAGTTCAGTTCTGTCTCATGGGAGAAGAGGCAGGCACCCACAGGCACATCATGTCTGAAGGTTCAGGTCACCCTGGGTAAATTGGCTGACGGAGCATCAAAGGCCAACGAACACAGTCCTGTAGACCGATAAGAACTCCTGAGTGGGTTTAACATTCCCATTCAGTCTGGAGAGGGTTGAAGAAAACAGTAAGCCATGCACAAACTCACTTGAGTCAGCAACCTAGTCAAGTAAACCCAGGTTCAATAAGACAGGCACATGGTCACTGTGACGCCATGCTACTACTGGGCTGGCTTTGTTTATCCAACGTGGCCTTCTCTGACTTCAGTAGTGCAGATTACACTGGGGGTGGAGCACTGAGCCGTCTGGGGCAGTGGTCACCATCCTAATGCTGTTGCTGGGATCAGTAGCTCACACAGAGACGGCTGACCACACAGGCACCATGGAGGTCTGCTAGTGATTAGACGTCTTCATTTCAGTGCATGGACTTTGTGACAATTATTTCTCAGCTGGGGGTGGGAATGAGGGGGACACAGTGCACAGCTCTAGTCTAAGTGGCTGATGTCGTCCTAAGTACAACCTGTAGCTGTACGACGAGGCCCAAAGCCACTTACAGCTTTTCTCCTGGGAACACACTTCCTCTTCTTGCTGCACAGACATAAATATGAACTTAAACTGCAGACAGAAAGTAGAGATGACTATGACTGAGGTAAACGGGTTGAGAGGGGGTTATTTTAAAGCATATTTGAGAACCTAGTATATTCCCATTTTTAAGAAGTTCTTTTTAAACACAAATAACTCTTAAATAACAAAGTAGGGAGGACAGACCAGATGTTATCATAAATAAACCTGATTGTAAAATGTTATCTTTCCAAAAGCAAGGCAGGGAAGGGCGCGGTGAATGGAAGAACTGAGTATCAAACCCACTTGCTCGGAAGAGCAAATACATCGTCCAGAAAATAATCAGGAGTAACACATACTTTGGAGGTATGATTTAAAGCGTTATCTTAATATTTCCTATTAAGAACACCTTGGCAGATCCATTTATGGTCTTAGACTGAGAGCCAATTACATCAGGTCCATATCACAGGAGGAGATGAGTATTCACTATATTGGGGTAATTACTTTTTAAACAGAGACAGTTTATCTCATTTGGTGTCTCACCACTCCACCAGGAGCAGGGCTGTACAATGATCAGTTTATTATCATCTCCTTAACAATAGTCTGACATCTGCTCTTGCCCTAGGGAATGCTGCCCACAACCGCAGGGCTGAACTTTCAACACTGCAGGGGCCCGGCCTCGGGTCTGCAGACAGCGTGGCACGGCTCTGTCAACCACAATGCTTTTCAAACGAACTCTATCATCAGAAACGAGGGCTTCTTTCTTACACATCCATTCTGCCAGGCTCTGAGCTCCTGGAAGTCAGGGGTTCTGTGTTGCCAAGCTCCAGTCCCATAGCCTGCCATGTGGGACATGTTTAACATGCATCTGATGAGGAGGCATGGAGCTTCCAGAAACTCTCCCAGACAGAGGGCTGATGTGTATATGGCATGGGACATAGAATGAATCCAAAACTAAAAGCAAGGTTTAAAAAGATGCCTCAAAACCTGAGGAAAAACTGTTTCAGGAACTCAGAAGCCATGGAATATAGCTACTCAGGAGCCAGCAACTGTGTGGATGCCAAGTGACATGAATCAAGTACAGCAGACTCCAGCTGCAGGGACCAAGACACCCAAAGCAGGAGAGAGGAGTGAGCCCAGGGCTCCACTAGGGCCAGAGACTGCTGGTGAGAAAGGACACAGAAACCATCTCCTCCCTCTAGCACCCGGGCCCTGGCAAGCCGCCAGGCACATCATGTGGTTAGACGGCAGGTTCTTGAATCATTTCACTTGTTGTTGAAGTTGAATGAACCCTTTAGGTAGAGTTTGCTCGGATAAAACAATATGATTTTCAATAAAATGCTAATTATCAAAGACATTTAAGATGAACCAAAGAAGAAGAAAGCACTTTCATCCACTCCACAGTTTAGTGGTCACCTATCATGTGGCAGGTAGCAGAAAAACTAGGACGAAATGTCTTGGTTCTTACTCTCAAAAAGTTCCCTTGAGCACTGGGCTGCAGCTGTGAAGAGGAATATATTAACTTCTCTTAACAGGACATGTGCACATACAGCAGGGAATGGAGCAGGAGCACAGGCCTGCTGACTCGTCTGATTTGGAGGAAGTCCCCTAAGTGCTTGGGGCAGCAGGAGCGTAGGGGCGCCTCTCGGTACCTTGGTAATCTGTCCCAGCTTCCCTGACAAATCGTTTTTTTTTTTAACTCTTCTTTTTAAAAGAAAAACACTAATAATGGAAGCAGAAGTGATAAAAAATCCTCCAGCAACTCACTCATGCACATGCAAACGTTCATTAAGCCCCTAATGTGTGTAAACAACTGGACTAGGCAACGTAGGAGATTCCTAAGACCATTAAAATATCTGCACTGCACGTTTCCATTCTACCATTTAAACGTTAAATGAATTTGTCCATCTACTCTGGATCTTTCTCTGGATATTTTAAAAACATCAGATGTTCTTTTTTCAGACTCTTCGAGGGAACTGGCTCCCATCCATCCAATCTAAGTACTCATGCCACTTTAGTTAAAGCACTCTCCACCCAAGGCAACAGAGCCTTGGAGAAGCGGACTCCCTGGCCCCTTCCTTCAAGGGCATCCTCATAAACAGTCCGTCTGTGTAATTAATGTGACTGACATGTAAAAGGTGACATATCAAATACGAAAGAGGGTAAATGCAGTGCCTAGCCCCCAAAGATAGGAGTATAAAAGGAGGAAGAGCACCTATTCAAAACGACAAAGTGCAGAGCTAGGCACAGTTCAGTCTCCTGAGGAACAGCATCGTGGGCACAGCTGTGCTGGGAGGAGGACTGGACTGTTTGAGAGGATCACCCAAACGCCAGAACATGACACTCATTCAAAGTATGACTGTCCAGGCCTGCTCACTCCCTATTGCCGTTTCTATTGTCACTAGCCCTGGCTTTCCCTTGGGGTATCTCCTCATCCCCTTCCTTCTAGGTTACAGAGTTTGGATGAAGTTGACCTCACTCCTTGAAACTTAGGAGGAAAAGAAGCCCCTTTTCTGTCTGGTCAGCTCAGAAGTCAGGGCGGCAGACCAGAGCTGCTGGGGCACCTTGCTTCCATGTGGGAAGGACTGGCCTGATTGAAGCAAGTGGAAGCTGGGGGTGGGGAGGGGATAGGGGAATAGTGGTAACTTCAGGCCACAAATCCAGCTGTGTGTGGATTTCGGTTCCATGAGCCAACAGATGCCATTTCATTTGGTTGTAGGCTTAAGCCACGGTGGGTTCAGTTTCACTCGCTTGAGACAGAAGCAAAAGTCTTGACTAACACAGTACTTAATAATATCAATTATACTTAGAAAAAAATCACTTGTCATCAGTGTGACACAGTACAAAGAACTAAATGGAAGTCAGGAGTAGTTTTAATGTGGAGTCTACATTCCCGCCAATTCTGCTGGTGACTTTGATCAAATCACTCCCTTTCACAAGCAGCCTCTTCTGTTAAACCAAGGATTCTCTGAAAGAGGAAGATGAATGTTGGAGGAACTAAAGACGGAACAAAGGCACCAGAATAGCATGCTCGGAAGAGGCTCAAGAGCCTATATCCTGTGTATATATAGCTGCTCTCAAGCTTAAGGTGTGGAGTGCCATTGGATGAATATTCCAGAAGGCCAGTTCCTGGCTGCAGCAAAAACAATGCAAATAGGAATACAGGAGACAAGAGAGATTTGTGACGGGCTCAATTACCAGTAGCACATGCAGCAACAAGAGCAAATACTAAATAAAAAAAGAAATTTAATTTGAAAATGTGATTTTCCCCCCTTTTGTCCTTGAATCAGCTAAAGTTCAAAAGGAGCAAAAACTGTAGTTAGAAATATTCCTTTTATGTCATCTGACCTAAGAAATCTAAATTTCTTTTTAATTATACTTTATAAAAGTCCAACATAATGAAATACACTTAGGTACATTCAAAACTGGGCAGGAACCATAAAATTAATGCAAATTAATTAGAGGTTTTCTAGTTCCTTATGGCAGGGCCTAGTGGGTCCTATATTCTCACTCCTGCCATGAAAGAACCAGTAGATGAGTGGGTGGGGAGGACCCTGAATCATGGACCTCTTTTTAGGCACTCCTTTTAGAAGCATGCATGTCACAGCTCACATATGCAGAGAAGATCAGTGTGGTCCCTGGGGAAGGACATGCTAATTCACAAAATTTTCGCATTTTGGAAGTTTAACCACCCATAAGAAAAACAGGCAAAAAAAGAAAAAAATACACACACACACACGCGCGTACACACACACACACATAAAGAGAGAGAGAAAATTAACAGGAGAATGAATGCAAACAGTCAATGAACCTGCAAAAACACTTTTCCTGTTTGAAAATTAAAACAAGGAGATAGCATTTTCTCATCTGCCAGACACTGAAAAACAGATTAAAATGTTGGTTAAGAATAGGTAAATGCGTACTTACCATCTTTACGACGTTTTTAGAAAGTAATTTGGCAACATCTATTAAAATCTCAAATCGATTACAGCCCTTGTGTTTTGCTATGATTTACAACAGAAGTTGCCAACTAATTCTCAAATAGTATAAAATATATCCTCAAGTAGGAAAAAAAAGTATATGCATATGTGCATGTGTATATAACCATATACGTATATGGGGGAGAAAGAGAGGAGAGGGAAAGTAATTGAGGCAAAATGTCAACAATTGGTGAATTTGGGTAAGGGATACTTTATGGGTATTTTTGGTACTGGTCTTGTAACTTCTAAGTTTGAAATCATATTTATAAAAAGTTTAGAACGTAAAAAGATATAATTTGAGTCTTAAAATAGAAAGTTCTCCAAGACATGACGTTAAATAAAAAGAGCAAATGTTAAGAACAAATTATGGGGCTGGGCACAGTGGCTCATGCCTGTAATCCCAGCACTTTGGGAGGCCGAGGTGGGTGGATCATGAGGTCAGGAGTTCAAGACCAGACTGGTCAACATGGTGAAACCATGTCTCTACTAAAAATTACAAAAATTAGCTGGGCATGGTGGCTCGTGCCTATAATCCCAGCTACCTGAGAGGCTGAGGTAGGAGAATTGCTTGAACTGGGACCAGGGAGGTGGAGGTTGCAGTGAGCCAAGGTCGAGCCATTGCATTCCAGCCTGGGCTACAGAGTGAGACTCCATCTCAAAAATAAAAACCAAACCCCCCCCCACCAAAAAAAAACCAAAAAAAAAACCCCAACAAATTATGTAATACAATCTCATATAAAAAGAGTATAAATTCATAGAAAAAGACATAGAAAGGATATACATCAAACTAGTGATATTCCCTCTGGGGAATTTGGTATTCAGGGGAGGTAATAGTGAACTCTTATATTTGGCTCAAAGTACTTCTAAATTACTTGTTAAAAAATGTATGAAATTTATATATTTTGTAGACATGTCTGCAGCTGTGACATCAATTAAATTTCATGTGAAGGGAAAAAACCCTCAAAGTCTGCCGCAGGGATTCTTAGAGTAAGAAGGGAAACACTCCTTGAGAAACCCTGGTTCCATATCCAGAGAGAAGTGGTCACTGGACTTGACACAGCCCACACTTGACTCCTTACCTTGGAATATGGCTGCTTAAGAGTTGGCAGGGTTCATTCCCTAAACTTCTGACAGGAATCAGAATATGCAATTCCAAAATATCACACTTTTGAATAAGGATTATTTTGGGCTAAAGGCAACTGAGAAGCAACAGTTGCAGGAAGAAATCTCTGCCCGCTCCATTTCTGCCTAAAAAGGGCTTAAATTCCTATTCGTAAAGGTATTCCCACTTTCCTATAGCAGGAAAAGGAAAACGAATAATCCTCAGAGAGAAGAAACTGAGACAAGAGTGCCTCAACAGACCTTACTAAAACAGCCTTTCTCTTCCATTAGTTTCCCGTATATCTATTTCCCCACATTTTACCACCCCCAAGAAGCCTAAAAACTGGGGTAGGAATTTCTCCACGATTTATCATCCTTTGTTAAAATGGTATATAGGCTCTCAAGCCTAACCACTTCTTTGGGGTTTCCTCGTGGAGATCCCTTGGGCTCAAAAAACTTAAAACACCAATTAAATGTGTATGTTGTTTTCTCCTGTTAATATGTCTTTTGTCACTGTAATTCACAGGTCCCAGCCAAAAATCTAAGAGGATAGAGGGAATACTCTCCTTCCTCCTACACTTTTTGGGCTAGCTGAACTTGTTATATTTATTTTTACATAAAATCAGGAGATGATTACAAAAGGAGAGCTGATGCCTCAAGGAAAACTACATTGGAGGATCTGGAAAGGATCTAGACTAAAAACTAGTGTCAAGCCAGGTGTGAGAAAATGAGAAAAATCAAAAAGGCTGGGCTGTACTCAGATTTGTAGGTACACCTAAGGTTTGCTCTGCTTTAAAGAAATCAGAACTGGTAATATAAGTGATACATTATGAACATGCTTTACACAAGAGAGGACTGCAGGCAACGAATCCATACTCAAAGGGCCTTGGCTCTTCCAGCAAGTGGCAAATGCAAGCACTCCCTTCTAAAGAGCCTTGGCTCTGTGAAAAATAATGCATATTTATTAAGTTTAAAATAAAATGATTATGGTGTGCATGTTTTTAAAGATTCCTGGGAGTAAACATACTGGCTCTGGCTGGACAAGAGCATCTTCTCTACCGGCTCTGTGCCTGAAACTCTGCACTAGACTTCTTAAGCACATGGAGGTTTGAAGATCACTGTGCTCGCCTGGAAGAACACAGGACCTCACCTGTTGCTGGCAGTCACGTCATTCTGCCTGAGGATACCTATCAAACGCTTAGAAAGTAGGGAGGCTGTGCATTTGCTTGTCTCAAAGGACTACTCCCCTCTCATTTGATTTTTAGCTTCTGGACCCTTTCCTTGTGCAAGTGGGTTTGCTCTTGAAAGGAATAAGCAAGAAAACATGTGGAAGCCTCTAGCACGGACCCATTATATAAGACGTGTCAATCATTTGTGGGATTTCAAACTGAAATCTTTCTTGATCAAACCCTCAAACACACTTCTTTCCCCCCCCCCCCCCCAAGAAGAAATCTTGCTCTGTCACTCAGGCTGGAGGGCAGTGGCACGATCTTGGCCCACTGCAACCTCTGCCTCCCGGGTTCAAGTGATTCTTCTACCTTAGCCTACCAAGCAGCTGGGACTACAAGCATGTGCCACTATGCATGGCTAATTTTTATATTCAAACACACTTCTAATTGCCTGTTTGCTGTAACTTGACTTCAAATGTCTCTTCAAGTGGAGGTTTCCTGCTGTGGCCCCAGTGAACAGCTGCTACCTCTAGGGACTGGTCTGCTGCCTTTTTTTTTTTGAGACAGGGTCTTCCTCTGTGGACCAGGCTGGAGTACAGTGGTGCAATCATAGTTCACTGTAGACTTGACCTCCTGGGCTCACGCAATCCTCCCCACCTCAGCCTCTTGAGTAGCTGGGACTACAGGCATGTAGTCACCATGCCTGGATTTGTTTTTTTTTTTTTTTTTTTGAGACGGAGTTTCGCTCTTGTTACCCAGGCTGGAGTGCAATGGCGCGGTCTCGGCTCACCGCAACCTCCGCCTCCTGGGCTCAGGCAATTCTCCTGCCTCAGCCTCCTAAGTAGCTGGGATTACAGGCACGCGCCACCACGCCCAGCTAGTTTTTTGTATTTTTAGTAGAGACGGGGTTTCACCATGTTGACTAGGATGGTCTCGATCTCTCGACCTCGTGATCCACCCGCCTCGGCCTCCCAAAGTGCTGGGATTACAGGCTTGAGCCACCGCGCCCGGCCCGATTTGTTTTTTTTTAAAAACACACCTTCAAAACCTAGGAAAATATTTTTTATTTTTATAAAGATAAGGTTTTACTATGTTACCTAGGCTGGTCTTGAACTCCTGGCCTCAATCTATCCTGCTTCAGCTTCCCAAAGAGGTGCGATTACAGATGTGAGCATCCACACCTGGCCTGGCCTTCTGACTTCATAATTTTCCCTGGGGTTAAGTTCTAATTTCAGAGACTAAATCATAAAGGGCCTTGAAAGCCCTGGGACTCTTTCTAGAGGGCAGCTGTTGAGTTGCCTCTTAGGCTTTCCTGATAAGCACAGTGAAAAGGGAAAGGGATCATCTATCCATATTCTTACTGAGAGGAAATCACACTCCAGCTCCTCAGAAGCAGCCAGGATTTCCTGAACACTTTCTCCTGGGAGCTACCTTTGGTTGAAATGTTCATGAAATGTAACACGTGCTAAGGTATTAATATTTCCTCAGTCACTGCCTACTAGGTGCTGTTGGCTTCCATTTGAAATCCAAAAGCCAACCCTATGTCATAACACTGATCAGGTTTACACCTATTTAAGTTTGCTAATAGCATTTTCTGAAATTTCATACTTACGGAATGATGATGAATTATATATTTAAATTCATAAAAGAGCAAATTCATGATAATCCAGTTTTTAAAAGCAATTACTTCTTTTGTAGTATTAATTCACAGGGCAATTAAAATAGCAAGAAATCATCATTAGCACTGATAAAGAAGAGAGAAAAGACAGCTTCATCACCTAAATTTTAGATTTTCTCATAATAGATATATATATTGAGATGGAATCTCACTCTGTTGCCCAGGCTGGAGTGCAGTGGCACAATCTTGGCTCACTGCAACATCCACCCTCTGGGTTCAAGCGATTCTCCTGCCTCAGCATACTGAGCAGCTGGGATTACAGGCACATGCCACCATACCTGGCTAATTTTTGTATTTTTAGTACAGACGGGGTTTCGCCATGTTGGTCAAGCTGCTCTTGAACTCCTGACCTCATGATCCACCCGCCGTGGCCTCCCAAAGTGCTGGGATTACAGGCATGAGCTACCACGCCTGGCCGAATTTCTCGTATTTCTGAGTGAAATAATATATTCATCATTTAAACCTTTGTGTCATACTTAAAATAATTAAAAGGCAAACACACATATGGTTATTCTATAAAAGTAAACGGGTATGTGTGAAAACACTCCAGAAACTCTCATTCTTTGGGTTAACAGATATTCAAATATTTGTTGCTTTTGGTGGCAAAAATATCCCTTCAGTACACGATTAATGTTTTGAATAGGAGATGGTTCATTTTCCAATGATTCCACCAGTAACTACTTCAATTAGTTTTAGAAAAACAAATCAGTTTTCTTATGTAGCTTTAAAATTAATTTGGAAAGTAAAAAAAATGCTTAAAAAGTGTCAGTGAAACAACAGCCTACCAGAGCTAGCTTCAGTGTGGCTTCTCCTCATTCAGAAGGATGTGCCCAGAAGGCAAAGGAGGGCTTTCTGGAACGTCTGTCTTTCTGGCCATATACATTATTTCAATAGAATTTCTCCCTTCCTGCTTTCCTTCCCTTCTCTCTGAGCCAGACACCTGGGCCACAAATGACTCCTTACAACCCGTGTCTTCACTGCGCACCCATTCTACTGGAATCACTCCTTCCTCCTTTCCTGTACACCCACTCTACTGGAATCATTCCTTCCTCATTCCATGAGCACCCATTTTGCTGAAATCATTCCTTCCTCCTTCCCTGCAAACCCATTCTACTGGAATCATTCCTTCCTCCTTTCCTGAGCACTCATTCTGCTGAAATCATTCCTCCCTCATTCCATGAGCACCCATTCTACTGGAATCATTCCTTCCTCCTTCCCTGCACAACCATTCTACTGGAATCATTCCTTCCTACTTCCCTGCACACCCATTCTACTGGAATCATTCCTTCCTCCTTCCCTGCACAACCATTCTACTGGAATCATTCCTTCCTACTTCCCTGCACACCCATTCTACTGGAATCATTCCTTACTCTTTCCCTGGGTACCCATTCTACTAGAATCATTCCTTCCTCCTTTCCTGAGCACCCATTCTGCTGGAATCATTCCTTCCTCAAGTACTTGCAGAGCACTGACTACATGGCAGGTGCCATTCTGGGCATAATTCGACTTAGTCTGGAAAAGCAAAATGCTTTCTTGGAGCTTACGTTCTAGCAAAGAGTGTAACAAGGCTCTTCTCTGCACGGGGACCAAGGCAGCCACAGCACTGAACCTCCCGAATCTGCGGGAGGCCTGCTGTCAGGGGCTCCACCAGCTTTGCAGCTGCTTTTCTTCCAGAAAGGCTCCGCCTCGTTAATCTACAAGCCTGATTTAGATCAAGGCCATAGGGGATGTCATTCACCACTGTCCTAAAAATGGTCCCTAAAGGGTTCTATTTTCCTCTAACAAGAGATTATATTCTCAGCAGCATACAGGGCTCAGGGCTGATCTGACCAGCGCCCAGTCAGAAGTGAGAGAGGGACAGAGAGATCATAGCTTTGGAGAAAAATGATGGCGAGAGCCTTGAAAAAATAGTCATTCCCACCCCAATCTCCCAACGCCACAGAACGAGGTAACATAATTTAAGATTCTATGCTTATACTTGTCCCTCTTGGTTTAACCAATGCTACCATGTGGATGTTTTTTAAAGAGGAAGTCACTAAATCCTCATTTAAATAGAAGCCATTACTTTCCTTATCTAAGACATGTAAAGGAATGAAGGTTTTTGCTGCAAATTGTTTCACACGTGGTGAAAGCGGAAAGTGGAACTGGCGAGGGCTGCATTTCACTTTGAAAGAACTAACACATGAGAGGGAATCAAAGCAAGACTGCACTGGAGGCGGGGACCAACCAAAACTGGACCTACAGGTTAAGGACTAGGGCTCTTAATCTTGTTGGCACAAAGTTTTGAAAATCAAGAGTTCCCTCAACAAAAAATGCACACACACATACACACACACACACACACACACACACACACACACACATATATATATACACACACACACACACACACACACACATACAACTTCTGTGGACAAAAAAGGGGGCCTACAAATCTATAGCCTTCTAAGAGCAGAGATCAGGTGTTCTCTCTGTAAAGAGCTAGGCAGGCCAAGCGTGGTGGCTCATGCCTGTAATCCAGCACTTTGGGAAGCTGAGGTGGGCGGATCACTTGAGGCCAGGAGTTCGAGACCAGCCTGGCCAACATGGTGAAATCCCGTCTCTACCAAAAATACAAAAATTAGCTGGGTGGTGGTAGAAGTAAATGAATGGATAGCTCCATTCATTCATAGTAATGGATGGTTAGCTGTGTTCTAATAAAACTTTATGTATGAACACAGAAATCTTGATTTCTTATATTTTCACGTTAGTAAATAATCCTGTTGATTTTCTTTTCCCCAAACATTAGGAAACGTAAAATCCATTCTGAGCTTGCAGGCCATACAAAACCAGTAGCAAGGTACAGTCAATCCCACAGGCTATCGATCATCAATCCTTCTTGGTAGTACCAGAGTCCAGCACCGTGCCTGGCCCCCAGATTATCGATGAAGATGGAGGTGCTTATCTGTCCAGGAGGCATGAAGCAATGCTGGGAAGAACGCCAGAGGGGCACTGAGGCACACGCTCTGGTTCCCCTCTGGCTCCAGTTCTCTCCATGAACATCATCTTCTCTTTGAACTTGATTTCCCTAACTGCAAAATAGAGTGTGCATTAAGTGAGTCCCTTCTACCTCTGAACTTCTCTGACCCCTCACATGCAACTACGTAAGAGAAAACTGTATCCATGAGGTCAACAACATAGGAAGCCAAACCTGCAAACAAGTTCACAAGCTCCAGATGAAGGCAAAACTGAAGCTGGGAAAAGGCAGCATTTGGGTCAAGTGTGCATCTGAGAAACACTGGCAAGATGGCAATTTACTGTCAAAAGGAAACCTCAGAATTCAGTTCATATTCCACTTCTTTGCTACACAAGGGCCTGGGCCAAGGTGAAAACTTGTTGAATGCATCACAGCAGGATGGTTAGGATGTCTTAGTCAACACTTCCCTTTAGAGGAAAACGGCTCTCCAAACAAACCAACACCATAGTATTTTGTTTGCTATTATTCTACCAAGCTTAGGTTGGGGAGATACACACAGGCAAAGAGACAATTTCTTTTTTTTTTTTTGAGACGGAGTTTCATTCTGTCATCCTGGCTGGAGTGCAATGGCACCTTCTCAGCTCACTGCAACCTCTGCCTCCTGAGTTCAAGTGATTCTCGTGCCTCAGCCTCCTGAGTAGCTGGCATTACAGGCATGTGCCACCACGCCCAGCTAATTTTTGTATTTTTAGTAGAGACGGGGTTTCATCATGTTGGCCAGGCTGGTCTTGAACTCTTGACCTCACGTGTTCCACCCGCCACAGCCTCCCAAAGCGTTGAGATTATAGGGGTGAGCCACTGCACCAGCTAAAGAGACAATTTTAAGACTATAATGCAGAAGGAAGAGAGATGAGAGGGCCAGGTGGTGGGGGAGGGGGAGGGGGGGTGCTGAGCAGCTGGAGACAAGGGCAGTGTACGGCCCTGGTGCTGACAGAAAGAGGGAGCCAGAGGGCAGGGGAGGGCCGGGTCACAGACCTGCAGGGCACACCTGCTACTGCAGGCCAGCTGGGGGTGGGGGTGCCAGTGGGTACCACCCTTGTCTGAGAATGACTGAAAATGGATGGGAGCGGTAAGAAGGCAGGAAGCAGGAAGCCCTATTAGAAAGCTCCAGCCGGTGAGAAGCCATGAGGACTTCAAGTGAGGCAGGGCCAGGGCCCGGCTGGGAGAAATCTGTGTTAAGAGAATTAACAACTGTGGCTGGCGTGGCACGGCAAGTGCAAAGGAGCCACCTGTGTGAACTCCCAGTTGTGCTGTTCTGGGAAATGGACAGGTCATAGGACAACCAAGGCAGCTGCAGCACCCAGGAGCAGGGCTGGTGTGAGAGCAAAAGCGATGACACCACCTGTTCCAGGCAGGCTCGGCTCTGACGGGAGGAGCGATGGCACCCACACTGCCGATCAGCCCAGAAATGAGCCCAGCTCCCAAAGGCCCCAATGGCTTAGCAGTGCCCTCGCTGAAAGGCATTCCTGCTTATTCAAATGGGTGAGCAAAACAAAAACCAGCACTTCTAAATCAATGCTGGCCACACTTAGAAGAAAACACTGAACAGGAGAAGAGAAGAGATGAAACGAGACTCAGCACCTAAGAGGTGAAGAAAGGTAGACAGCTCCGGAAACGTGCTGTAAAAGTTATCCACCTAACCTAGTTAGAGGGAGATATGTTTAAAGCAAGTCAGTGTGGTAGCAGTCTGTGGATGGCGCAATAGAACGAGACAACTAGTGCTGATTTAAGAGAAATGCCAAAGGCTTCAAGCGAAGAAAGGAGAAGCTGGCAAAATCTCTACAAGGCTCCAGCAGACGCCGTGGGAATCCCCGGACTCTCCATAGCTCGGGGCCTCATCTCTAGAGAAGGACCCACGCCCTCTGGGATCACCGCGGAGCTCCAGTCCACTCCCCAGACACTCACCTTTCCCGTTAACGGCTAAGCCTGTGGCCATGGCTGCAGTCACCGGGCCGGGCACCTGAGGCACTAGCGGGTGTATCCGGGGCCTGCTCCCCATCCTGGCCCGCTCGGCACCGGGGCCCAATAAAGCTCCGACCGGCTTTTCTGCTGCCACTTCAGGTGCCACTGTGTCCTCCTGACCCTGCTCGACGGGGTCCAGTTTCTCGGGGCTCTCGCTCTGAAAGCCGTCCACTGCGGTCCTGCTCTTAATGGGGCTCTTAGGCACGAGGATCTTGATACCTGACTTTGCTAGGTCCATGTTCTTCCGGCTGGAGAGAGATGGAGCTGTGTTCTTCCTGAACTTCTGGCTGGCAGCAAACAGCTGGCTGTTTTTGGATTCATGGTCTTTCCCAATCACGAGTGCCTTAGAAGAGGTCTTAGAAAAGTTGCTGTTGGTGGATCTGGAGATTTGTTTCCTAGCATTGTTCGGAGAGGTCCTGTTTGTTCTGGTCAATGTGCTCTCTTTCTGCTTCTCCGTGTGGCGTCTGTTGAAATCGTGGATGTATTCCTCACAGTTGACGAGGTGCTGCTCCGGCTCCCAAGTGTCATCTTCGCTGTCATAGCCTTTCCACCGAACCAAATACTCTGTCTTCCCTTTTTTATTTTTCCTTTTGTCAACAATCCTTTCAACCTGTTTATAAAAGGAAAAAAAAAAGTTTTAAAAAAATCAAAAATTTTCTGGAAAAGCACAAGCATAATTAACAGCATCAAAAATAGCACAAACTACAATAGATTATAAAAATGATCTCTTCTCCAACCCCAATAAAACAGTAATAGGCCATTTGGGGTGTGAGCAATTTCCCTGAAAGTAAGTCAAACAAGATGCTAAAATTTTATGATGAGACATGTGGCCATGCATTAGGTGGCTTATGTTTTAGTGACTGAAAGGGGCTCTCTGTTATGTCTGTGTTGAAGCCTGACCATGGAGCTGGTTTCCACACTCATGGCTGGAGCAGCCTGAGGCATCTGCAGCTGTGCCTGGTCATCCCAGGGTACCAGCAGCAGGGACCCAAGCAAGGCCTGGAGTGGTGACGGCAACGAGCTACAAGGGTCTGAGAACCTTCTGTGGGTGAAACCGCCATCAAAGAAACATATGATCTGTATCACAGCATCATTCAGAAGCACTCAAAACTAAAAAGATCAACAGAGAACATCATACTTGATTGTAATAAAACAGTCTAGAGCTATCAGGTTATTTTCAAATCTTAGTTTTAATTAATTTTACACTAACAGCTTTCAGTGGAGATGCTGTTAATCGTTGAAATGGATGACCAATACATGCTGGATCAAAGCTATCAACTCACACCACCCTGCCTTGTAACCATGTTTTATCACTGTGACAAATTCTTCTACCTTAACATCCTGAGTGTAAATGGAAGAGAGATCTTCCACAACTCACATGAACAAGAATTATCTGACACAGTGTCTCCATATGTTATTGGAGAAATACCTCGAATCTGTTGTTACATCAGAAGTTAATACAAAAGCATCAGCTCACTTCCCGGCAGCAGTATGTGACTCTGTATCTTGTGGACAGAGGCCTACAGCCACATAGCAGCTCTTTAATTGAGAATGCAAAGGTCTGAGCCCATCAATTATTAAGAACATCGGTTCATTGATGTTAGAGGCAGAGGTAGGTCAGACACACAATGGCATGCCTGGTTCTCTAACATCCCCCAATACTGGAGCCTAATGAGTAGAAGTGCAGGCAATTGTGGGGAACAGGAGAATATCCCATCCCCATCATTTACTCTCAAAGAAACAAAAAGCTCTCCAGTGTATCTAACGGAGATACAGAAAATAGAGGCCCTTAACTACTGAACAGCATAAAATTAAATATATATTATTGCTTCTGAGCAAAAAAGGATTAGGAACAGCAAGACCTTAGCTCATCATAGGGCCAATTTCGTGTCTGACAGATCTCCACAGAGTCAGTAATTAATGTCAGGTCAGCAAGTGCGAGTCCACACAGTCCATAACATAGCAGGGAAAGCTTTTGAAAGTGATTTTTCAACTGCTCCTTCAGTTGTGAATAGTTGTGTATAAGGGTGTATTTCAATTTAAAAGATATATTTCTGGAAAAGTCCATGTAAATGATGTTTTTGCAGAAACAGTTTAAGAGTTTTCAATGAAAAGGGGAAAAGAGATTATGTCTTACAGGAAAGCTATGTTTCATGCTCCCTCCTCCCCTGCCCAACCAACGTTCAATCAATTTCCACTCCAGAAGCGGGCAGTATACTAGAGTATACTCCTGTTTGCTTTCCTCCGTTTCCTTAGAGCTGAGGCAGGAGCCTCGTGGAACACAGTGCACAGTGCATTTCTTTCCATTTCCTTCTTAACCATGTCTCACTAGATTCCCCAGGGCCGGCAACCCCTGGGGAATCTGCAGCTGCCAGGCCCCCAGGAGATCCTGTTCCTCCCTCCTAGGCAACTGAGCAAAGAGGAAGAGCAACAGTAGCCTCCACAGATATGGGTAGGTGTGTGCTCCATTTTTAGGTACACTCAGTGGCTAGACTGAGTAGTCACGGGGGACGCATCAGACCAGAAGTTGGCAAACTTTACATAAAGTGCCAAACAGTAAACGTTTTAGGCGTATGGGTCATCTCATCTCCCAACCACTCAACCCTGCTCCTGTAGCAAGGAAGTAGCCAGGTACAATATGTAATAAATGAAATGGCATTAAACGAAGACAAAAACTCTATCTATGGACACTAAAATTTGAATTTTGTAACTGTCACACATCATAAAATATTATTACTCTTTTGCTTTTTTACAGCTATTAAGAAAATGTGAAAACATTCTTCGAGTTAACCGGCAGGCAGCCATAGCTTGCGATCTCAGCATCAGACTGTGAAGGAGCAGTAAGACATCCAGGGGCAAGCAAGCTGCTCCATTAATTCCTGTGATGGAAACATTATGCAATTCTGACAAGGAGACAACTCTCTACCCAACAACAGCAGAATATACATTCTTCTCAAGCACACACACAGGACACTCGCCAGCACAGACCATATGCTAAGTCTTAAGATAAGCTCAGTACATCTAAAAGGATTGCAATCATGCAAAGTTCTAGCTCCAAATGGGGATGATACTGAAAATAACAAAGAAGTTGGGAAAATTCATAAATATGCAGAAATTAAACAACCCATGCTAAATCATCAATGGGCCAGCTCCCCCCAAAATATCTCATGGAAGTTGGAAACCTTGAGATAACAAAAACAATACAACATACTAAAACTTGTGGAATTCAGCAAAAGCAGTAATGGGAGGGAAATTTCTACCAGTAAACACCTACACTGAAAAGAAAGACCTCAAATCAATAACCTAACCCTTTACCTTCAGACACTGGCAAAAAAGCAAACTAAACCCAAGGCAAGCAGAAGAAAGGAAATATAATTTAGAACTTAATAAACAGAAGAATAATATTTAAATAGCAACAAAACCAAAAGTTTCTTTTAAAAAAAATTAATAAAACTGACAAACTTTCAGTTATTCTGATTAAGAAAAACAGAACACTCATATTTCTAACACCAGGAATTAAAGAGGGAACATTACTACAAGCCATATGGAAATGAAAATAATTATAATACTAAGAATAACTCTATGCCAATAAATTTTAACAACTCAGATAAAACAAACACATTCTTAGAAAGATACAAACTAGTTAAACTGAGTCAAGAAAATCTAAATAGATCTATAACAAATAAAAAGACTGATCATCAAAACCTCCCTTAAAGAAAAGCACATAGGATTAGGTATCTTCACTGATGAATTCTACAAAATTTTAAATAATACCAGTTCTTCATAAACTCTTCTAATAATTAGAAAACAGTTTACCACACTCTATGAGGCCACTATTTACCCAATAGCAAAACAAAAGGCATCACATTATCTCTTTTGTGAATATAGACACAAAAATCCTCAACAAAACATTCACAAATTGAATTCCTGCAATATATAAAATGACCATGACCAAAGAGGATTTATTCCAAAAACTCAAGGCTGATTTAATAAAAATCTCAATGTTCACATGCCACATTAATAGAATTAAGGGGAAAAAAATCACATAGCGTTTCAACAGATGCAGAAAAAACATGAGAAAAGTCAGTATCTCTTCATGATTAAAAAAAAAACAAAGAAGTCAATAAACTAGGAATAGAGGGAACTTCCTCAACCAAATAAAGGGAATTTATAAAAAAAAACACATAAATAACATCATACTCAATATGGAAAGACCAAAAGCTTCCCCCTAAGATCAAAAAAACAACACAAAGATGTTTGTTCTTGCCACTTCTATGCAACATTGTACGGAGTTCTAGCTAGTTCTGGCTGTGTTAGACAATAAATACAAAGACACCTGAATTGGAAGGGAAGAAGTACAATTATTGCTATTTGCATATGCTCTTCTATATAGAAAAGCTTAAAGAGTCCATTAAAAACTATTAGAACAAAGAAGTGCAGCAAGATTGCAGGATGCAAATCAACATACAAATATCAATTTTTAAAACAGAACTGCATTGTTTTTCCATATAGTAGCAATGATCAAACCAAATATAAAATTAAGAAAAGTCTCAAAATATCATCAGAAAGAAAAAAGAAAGGAATAAATTTAACAAAAGGGTGTAAGGCTTATAAACTAGAAACTACAAAATGTTATTGAAATAAACACAGAATTAAATAGAAAGCCATTCCATGTTCATGGATCAGGGGACTGAATACTGTTAATACCATAAAACTCTCCAAATTGATCTTTAGACTCAATGTAACTCTTTCTAACATTAAAGCTGTTTTCTTTGTAGATACGGGCATCCTAATCCCAAAATTCACACGGGACAGTCCAAAAAGCCTCAAAAAGAAGAAAAGTTGACAAACTGATTTCAACTTAATACAAAGCTATGGTAATTAACAACTATGAAACCAGCAGCGTAGAACTACACACATACAGCCTAACGAAACAGAGCACCCAGAAATAAACTCCCCTATATATGGTCAAATGATTTTGGACAACAATGCCAAGGCCATTCCACAGGGAAAAGAATAATCTTTTCAACAAATGACGCTGGGACAACTGGATATTTATATGCCAGAGAGGCAAGTTGGACCTTTAGACCTCATATCATGCATTAAGTTGATCAAAGATCTACCAGAAAGAATTAAAATTATAAAATTCTTAACAGAAAAGAAGTGTAATTTGTTGTGACTTTAAATTAGGCAGTGATTTCTTGCATATGACACCAGAAGCAATGGCAACAAAAGAAAAAAAGTGGATTAAACTAGACATCAAAATGAAAAACTTCTGTGCTTCAAAGGATGCCACACCAAAAAAGTGAGACAACAACCTACAGAACGGGAGGAAAAATTTTTTTTGATAAGGAACTTGTATCAAATGTATAAAGTCTTACAGTTCAACAATAAAAAGACAACCCGATTTAACAATGGCAAAGGATCTGAATAGATATTTCTCTGAAGAAGATATGGAAATGACCAGAAATGCATATGAAAAGATGCTCAACATCATTAGCCCTCAGGGCAACGCGTATCACAACCACAATGAGAGTGCACTTCACAGCCGGGAGGAGGGCTGTAATGAAAAGGGTAAGTACTGGTGAGAGTGGAAAGGAACCGGAACTGTCACAAACTGCTTGTGGTGATGTAAAACGGTGCAGCCGCATTGGAAAACAGTCTGGTCGTTCCTCCAATAATTAAGAGTTACCATATGACCCAGCAACTCCACTCCTAGGTATCTACCCAAGAGAAAGAGAACTTGTCCCCACCAAAACTTACACAAGAATGTTCATAGTAGCACTGCTAATACTAGTCAAAAAGTAGAAACAATCCAAATGTCTATTGATAACTAAATAACAAAATGTGGCATAACCATATTACAGATATTGAGTCACAAAAAGGAATGAAGTACTGATACATACTATAACATGGATGGACTTTAAAAGCATTATGTTATGTTAAAAAAAAAAACCAGTCACATATATGATTCCATTTATAAAAAATGACCAGAATAGGTCATTTTATAGTGACAGAAAATAGATTAGTGGCTGCCATGGGCTGGAGGGAAGACAATAGGATTGAAGAGAAGATGATAGCTAATGGATACTAAATTTCTTTTTGAGGTGACAAAAATGTTCTAAACCTGACTGTGGTGATGGATACAAAACTGTATATGCTAACAGCCACTGAATTCTATAATTTAAATGGGTAAACTGGTACGTGAGTTAATCTCAAAAAAGCAATTTAAAGAAAAAGGGAGGTGAAATAAAGACACTTTCAGATGAACAAGAGCTAAAAGAACTTTTTGTGAGAGACTATGTCAGGAACCTTGAAGGATCTGAGATTTTACTTGCTTGCAAACTACCAAGCTATATCTTGTTTTTGACATTTTCATGGATGCTGGTAGCAGACAAGAGTTTTCGTTAGAGAAAAAGTGTAACAGTGTCCCCTTATCAGTGGGGGATATACTCCAAGATCCCCAGCCAGTGCCTGAAACCTCGGATAGAACTCAGCCCTATGTGCACTCTGATCCATGTGAAAACTGAACCAGCTACTAAGTAACTAATGGGGTGGTAGCATCTACCGCATAAAGATACAGAACAAAGGGACGATTCATGTCCTGGGCAAGACACATGAGAACATAAAATTTCATCACCCTACTCAGAATGGTATACAAGTTAAAATAATGAATTGGCTGGGTGCAGTGGCTCATGTCTGTAATCCCAGCACTTTGGGAAGCTGAGGTGGCAGGATTGGTAGATAAACTGAGGTGGCAGGACTGCTAGAACCCAGGAGTTTGAGGCCAGCATGGGCAACATAGCAAGACCCTGTCTCTACAAAATACAAAAAAAAAATTAGCTGTGGTGGCATATACCTGTAGTCCCAGTTACTTGGGAGGCTGAGGTAGGAGGATTGCTTGAGCCAAGGAGGTCTAGGCTACAGTGAGCTGTGATCACACCACTGCACTCCAGCCTGGGTGACAGAGTGGGATTCTGTCTCAATGAAAAAAAAATTATAATAGTTTCTAAAATTTTCTGTTTAGTATTTTTGGACCACGGGTAACTGAAACTGTGGAAAGTGAAAGCTTACAGGGTAAACAGGGACTGCTGCCCTTCCTACCCACAGCAGCAGCAGCTGTCAGCCTGTCAGCACTGCTTGTACCACTTACCTGAGGCCGCAATTCCTTCAGGGCAATACAAAGACAGTGAGGTAACAGCTGCTGAAACAGTAGGTTACATTACAGGAGAGGATCCCTGAGCTTGGGGATCCCAAATTTTTTAAATGGGCATGGCTGCCCACCCCCATCTTTAGCCTACAAAGCAGTAAACAAACTTAACCTATGGTCTGAAGGGAGACACTACCTTGTCTCCAAGACTAACTGCTTACACTAACACTATTGAAAAGACAGTCCACAACAAATGTACTCACTCTCTCTTTTCCAGAGACATATAGAAATGCAAGAGATCCCTGGAGAACTCTCTCCCAACAAGACCCCTCTTTATATTTATACGGTCTTGGCTTCTAGCAAATTTCCCTCTGAGTATCCACTCTATCGGCCACTCTGTTCAATCTAATACAGGGTGGAACTAAATCTACTCGATTTGTCTCACATATTTAATAAAAGGTACTATCACTAGGACTCCAAGCATCATGATAAGCCAAACTAAAATCCTGACCTTAACCATGCTTCCCAGTGTCCTGGACTCAGCCAGCTAAAGCACTACCATAAAATATCAGGGTCCACCCCAGCAAGCCATGGGGCCTTCTCCTGAAGCTTCCAAATGGACATTTCCTTTTGGTTGGGGCCACTGACATGGATCATACGGGATGCGTTAGCAATTGCATGAACTCTGTCTTGGCCCAAAGGAGAAAATCTACAGCAATCCTATCATCCATTAATGAATGCTTCCAGAGCCAAAATGCTTTTATGGATCACTTCGGAGAAAGGGACAAATTTCATACCACTGTATCTATGGCTCTCACCGTGGGGTAAGGTACCTGTAGGATGCACACACATGGTGAGTCAATGATCCCTCTGGGGAGCTGCCCCAGATACTCAAGGATAGCCTCATTTTGGAGCGTTCGCCACTGTTCTATGAGGACTATGGGATCTAACGGAGTCTTCTTCTTTACGTATTCAAAGTTCTCTGATGTTCACTGCTAAGGTGCAAGTCACCATGCGTCTAGGAGGAAGACAAGTGAAGACAATACCTGCCTTCCCACAGGGAGAATATAGTCTCAGTGCTGCACTGGTCCTGGGAAGTGCTGCTTATAATCGCCAGCGAGCCCTGCATCACAGGGGCATAGGCTGACAGTGCCTTCAACATAGCTTTCTAGCTAGGTACAGCTCTTAAAGGTCTACGGTTCAGTTCAATCACTGAATCTTGCCCTGTGTTTGGAGGAACTGCCTGATAGCAAGTCAGTCCAACCTATCCTGTTTGCCTGCTCCAGCACTCAGGTGGCACTCCTCTGTGCCACAGGTATGAGTATGGGTGGGCAGACAGCCAGCGGTGCTATCAGGTGTTCCGTATGACAGGTGCAGGTGCTGGCACCAAATTCTGCTGCTTCTGATAGAATTCTGAACATGGGTCAAAGGAATGCACTAAATCGTCATCAGAGTGGTCTGGCTAGGAAGAACGCCAGATCCAAAAGCTTTACTTTGATCCTTTGCAAAAATCTGGGAGAACCACACCAGGGCTTTTTCATCCCTGAGGAAGGCTCTAGGGATGGTTGTGAATGACAAGGATCATTAATGTTCCCTGTCCCAGGACCTCCCAAAGTGTAATGCACTCCCCACGTCCCTAGGTACTAGCCCTGCTGCTCTCCTTCCACCAGGATAAAACTGGTATTTCCTATGTCAGGAGCTATTTTCACCTGTTTACCAGTGATACCCTACTCATACCCAGCCCTTCTGTAAGCAAGGGCCAGATGCAAGAGGGACAAGGGCAGTTTTAGGTAGCTTACGCAGATTGATTATGCCCTTCGTGTTGGACAATGTGGGCCCCACCGTCATGACATCTCATGAGTATCACGTAGCTTTAATGGAAGGGCCAGGGGAGAATTTCCTAGAGTAGTGGAGTGGACGGCAAGAACTTATGTCAACTTGTTCGCGTTAAATTTCTCATTCTCCAGTGGGTCATGAGTAGCAGCGCTGGAAACCTCATCTGGGGCAGTAAGAGCTGGAATACTAGTTATTATCCTATTAGACATTAACATTTCCCCACAGTGTGTTTGTCTATGTCAGGGTAATCTCCTTGAGAGGGTGACACATCCTTAGAGCAGCCAGGATCCACTGTAAAAACCATTGAGCCTTTTACTGTCATCTCCCAGCGCATCTGAGGTTGGCAGGACCAGTGCTGGAAGAGTCAGCTACGGGGGAATCTAGCTGTTAGCCGTCCGCCTTAACTAGCCCCACCCCTCCTTCTCCCAAAAGAACCAGCCAACATTCAGTTCAAACAATCTGCCTGCTTTCTACCCCTGGTGGTTATCAATTTCTCTCCTTTAACTGTTTGAAAAGGGTCAGAACCACGTGCCCACCAAAGGGTGAAGATGTTCTCCCACCCAGAGAAGAGTTAGTAATAACCAGGGCATTGTTTGGGCAGCTGTGTTTAAAAACCATCTCCCCAATTTCTCCTCATTAGCAGGCAGCAAAGTGGAGGATCACTTATCACTGGGATGACAGTTTGTTCAACATGTCAGCTACAAATCCCATGGAGTTTCCTAAAGTCTCATCAGTTGACCCATAAGACTCCCAACCCTCCTCTTTGAGAAAAACCACAAGGAGGACACACGCTAACATGTGAGCTTGCCACAGTCTCAAGAACGCTGGCAGATGGTAAGACTCTTGAGCCATGGATCAAAGTGAACCGGGAGCAAGCACGGCAGCCAGAGTACCAGCACGTTCCTGCTCCGGTGTACTGTGCCTCAGTTCCCAGAGGACAACACCTCTGTGTGCAATGGGCGACGTTACCGGAGAGGAACCTTGAGTCTAAAAAGGCAAACGTTTATGATGGACAGAGAACAGGCCTGCTCCAGCCTCTGGCAGGAGAAACGATTTCTGTCTTCTCTGTGAATGTCCTAGAAAAGGTAGTCTAGAAGAAATGCAGCCCGGGCATTGCTAGCAAAAGGTGCAGAAATACAGGCGGCCTGTGGAGAATTGTCTCCCAACAATTTCTATCACGTGAAAATTATTTGGATTGAAGCAAAATGGTACCAGATGGAACCTCAGATATATAGGAAGAATGAGAGCCAGAAATTGTGAATAAATATAAAAACTCATTTTTTTGTTTTTCTCCATTTTGTAAGACAGTGTAACGTTTAATGCAAAATCCCTAACACACTATTGTGAGGTTTATCATATGTAGCAAGAAAATATGTAACAATAGCATAAACAAGAAAATTCAATTGAATTACACTGTTACAAGATTTGGGTGTTTTACATAAGGTAGTACAACAGATTTTTATCATGCATTTCAGAAGCATCTGATATCTTTAAGCCATGAAATGCCAGGTCTCTCCCACAGAATTTCTGAGGCCTGGGATGCAGCCTGGTAATTCACATTTCAAACAAGTTTCCATTCGATGCTGAGGCTAAGTAATTACTCAGAATCACTACTCCACAACAATCACTCAAAAAAGGCAAAAACAGAAACCATAATAATATAGACAAATATAACTAAAAGCCACTAGAGAATTATAATGAAATGTCAAATTTCAATAATGTTATTACTCAAAGAAAACAGAAAGAAGGAACAGAGGAACAAAAACCAAAAATGAGAACTAGGAAAAAAACAACACTGGACCTAAATCAAACCCTATCAACATTTATACTAAATGTAAGTGAACTCAGTGTTCTACTTAAAAGGCAGAAACCATCAAAATGGATTAAGAAAAAAACAGAACCCAAGTACTTCCTATCTACAAATGATGCCACATGAATATAAAGACATAGATAAGTCAGAAAGAAAAGAACAGTAAAAGAAAACGCTATGTAAATAATAATTAAAAAGATGATGTTTCGAGAGAATAAGAAGACAAACCACAAACTGGGAGAAAATATTTGCAAAGGACAGATGGCTGTTACCTAAAACACACAAAGATCTCTTGAAACTCAACAATAAGTGAAATTGATTTTAAAATGGGCAAAAACATCTCACCAAAGATGATGTACAGATGGCAAACAAACATATGAAACGATGCACCACAGAATACATCATTAGGGAAATGTAAATTAAAACAACACGGACATACCACTACACATCTATTACAATGGTCAAAATCCAGAACACAACAACAGCAAATGCTGACAAGGCTATGGAGCGAAAGAAACACTCACTCCCTGTTAGACGGAAAGCAAAATGGCACAGCCACTTTGGACAACAGTTTGGCAGTTTCTTACAAAATGAAACATACCTTCTGCCAAGATAACCGAATAGGAACAGCTCCAGAGTGCAGTTCCCAGTGACAGTGATGCACACATTTCCAACTAAGGTACCAGGTTCATCTCAGTGGGACTTGTTGGACAGTGGGTGTAGCCCAAGGAGGGCAAACTGAGGCAAAGTGGGGCACTGCCTCACCCAGAAAGTGCAATGGGCTGGAGGACCCTCCTTCCTACCCGACAAAATCCATCAGGGACCTTTCTAGCCATTCTGGCACTCTGGTTCAGATACTGCATTTCTCCCATGGTCTTTACAGCCCACAGACCAGGAGATTTCTGCTGGGCCAACAAGTGCCACTGATTTCCAGCACAAATCTGGGTGGCTGTTTTAACTAGCGCCTGGAATGCCTGTGAGATGGAGCCAACCATTTCCCTGAAAAAAAAGGGGCTAAAGGCAGGGAGCCAAGTGATCTGGCTCAGCAGGTCCCACTCTGACAAAGACCAGCAAACTGAAACCCACTGGCTTGAGTGTTTCACAACCAGCACGGCAGTCTGAGCTTGACCCGGGACGGTAGAGCTCAGTGAGGGGAAGGATGTCCACCATTACTGAGGCAGTTCTAATCTTACCTGCATAAACAAAATCACAAGGAAGTTTATACAGCAGCTGTGCAGAGTCCACAGCAGCTCAGCAATGCCTCTGCAGTCAGATTGTGATTAGACTTTCTCCTTACTGGACAGGGCATCTCAAAAAAGGCAGCAGCACATCAGGGCCTTATAAATAAAGCTGCACCTTCCCAGGAAGAGCACCTGGGAAAAGGGACAGTTATGAGTACTGCTGCAGCAGACTTAAACATCCCTCTCCAGCAGCTCTGAACGGAGCAACGGAGCTCCCAGCATAGCACTTAAGTTCTAATAAGAGACAGACTGCCTCCTCAAGTGGCTCCCTGACCTCCATATATCCAAAGAGACATTTCATATAGGAGAGCTCTGGTTGACATCTGGCAGGTACCCTTCCAGGATGAAGCTACCAGAGGAAGACACAGACAGCAACCCTTGCTGTTCTGCAGCCCCCAGAGATGATTCCCAGGCAAGATGGCTCTGGAGTGGAACTCCAGCAGTCCTGCAGCAGAGGGGCTGGTTAGAAGGAAAACCAGAAACAGAAAGAAATAGCTTCAATATCAACAGAAAGGACATCCACTCAGAGACTCCATACGAAAGTCACCAACTTCAAAGACCAAAGGTAGATAAATCCACAAAGATGGAAAGAAACCAGCATAAAAAGGATGACATCACCAAAAACCAGAACACCTCTTCTCCTCCAAGGGATCACAACTCCTCACCAGCAAGGGAACAAAACTGGATGGAGAATGTCAATTGATGAATTGACAGAAGCAGGCTTCAGAAGGTGGGTAATAACAAACTTCTCGGAGCTAAAAGAACATGTACTTACACAATGCAAAGAAACTAAGAACCCTGAAAAAAGGTTAGACGAACTGCTAACAAGAATAACCAGTATGGAAAAGAACATAAATGGCATGATGGAGCTGAAAAACACAGCATGAGAACTTCGTGAAGCATATACAAGTTTCAATAGCTGATTCAATCAAGTGGAAGAAAGGATATCAGAGATTGAAGATCACTTCAATGAAATAAAGCAAGGCGGCAAGATTAGAGAAAAAAAAGAGTGAAACAAAATGAACAAAGCCTCCAAGAAATGTGGGATTATGTGAAAAGACTAAATCCACGTTTGATTGGTGTACCTGAAAGTTACAGGGAGATGAAACCAAGTTGGAAAACACTCTTCAGGATATTATCCAGAACTTCTCCAACCCAGCAAGGCAGGCCAACATTCAAATACAGGAAATACAGAGAACACCACAAAAGTATTCCTTGAGAAGAGCAACCCCAAGGCACATAATTGTCAGATTCACCAGGGTTGAAATGAAGGGAAAAATGCTAAGGGCAGCCAGAGAGAAAGGTCGGGTTACCCACAAAGGGAAGCCCATCAGACTCACAGCAAATCTCTTGGCAGAAACCCTACAAGCCAGAAGAGAGTGGGGGCCGATATTCAACATCCTAAAAGAATTTTCAATCTAGAATTTCATATCCAGCCAAACTAAGCTTCATAAGTGAAGAAGAAATAAAATCCTTTATGGACAAGCAACTGCTGAGAGATTCCACCACCAGTCCTGCCCTATAAGACCTCCTGAAGGAAGTGCTAAACATGGAAAGGAACAACCAGTACCAGCTACTCCAAAAACATACCAAATGGTAAACACCATTGATACAATGAAAAAACTGTGTCAACTAATGGGCAAAACAACCAGCTAATATCAAAATGGCAGGATCAAATTCACCCACAACAGTATTAACCTTAAATATAAAAGAGCTAAATGCCCCAATCAAAAAACACAGACTGGCATATTGGATAAAAAGACCTGCTGGTATTCTGTATTCAGGAGACCCATCTCACCTGCAAAGACACACAGACTCAAAGTAAAGTGATGGAGGAAGATTTACCAAGCAAATGGAGAGAAAAAAAAAAAAAAAAAAAAAAAGCAGAGGTTGCAATCCTAGTCTCTGATAAAACGGACTTTAGACCAGTAAAGATCAAAAGAGACAAAGAAGGGCATTACATAATGGTAAAAGGATCAATGCAACAAGAAGAGCTAACTATCCTAAATGTATATGTTCCCAATACAGGAGCACACAAATACATACATAAAGCAAGTTCTTAATGAACTAAAAAGAGACTTAGACTCCCACACAGTAATAGTGGGACACTTTAACACTCCACTGTCAATATCAGACATATCAACGAGACAGAAAATTAACAAGGATAGCCAGGACTTGAACTCAGATCTGGACCAAGCAGATCTCATAAACATCTACAGAACTCTCTACCCCAAATCCACAGAATATACATTCTTCTCAGCATCACATCATACTTACTCTAAAATTGACCACAAAATTGGAAGTAAATCACTTCTCAGCAAATGCAAAAGAACAAAAATTATAACAACTAGACTCTCAGACCACAGTGCAATCCAGTTAGAACTCAGGATTAAGAAACTCACTCAAAACAGCACAACTACATGAAAACTGAACAACTGCTCCTGAATGACTACTGAATAAACAATGAAATGAAGGCAGAAATACAGATGTTCTTCAAAACCAGTGAGAACGAAGAAATAACATACCATAATCTCTGGGACACATTTAAAGCAATGTCTAGAGGGAAATTTATAGCACTAAATGCCCACATGAGAAGCAAGCAAACATCTAAAATCAACACCCTATGATCCCATTGAAAGAGCTACAGAAGCAAGATCAAACAAATTCAAAAGCTAGCAGAAGACAAGAAATAATATATTAAGATCAGAGTAGAACTGAAGGAAATAGACACACGAAAAACTCTTCCAAAAAAAAAAAAAAAAAATCAGTAAATCCAGGAGCTGGTTTTTTGAAAAGATCAATAAAATAGACCGCTAGCCAGACTAGTAAGAGAGAAAAGGGACAAGAATTGAATAGATGCAATAATAAATGATAAAGGGGATATCACCAATTCCACAAAAATACAAACTACCATCAGAGATTACTGCAAACAACCCTATGCACATAAACCAGTAAATCTAGAAGAAATGTATAAATTCCTAGACACTTACACCCTCCCAAGACTAAACCAGGAACAAGGTGAAACCCTGAACAGACCAATAACAAGGGCTGAAGTTGAGGCAGCAATTAATAGCCTACCAACCAAAAAAAAAAAAAAAAAAAATCCAGGCATAGATGGGTTCACAGCCGAATTCTACCAGATGTGCAAAGAGGAGCTGGTACCATTCTTTCTGAAACTATTCCAAACAATACAAAAAGAGGGAATCCTCCCTAACTCATTTTATGAGACCAACATCATCCTGATACCAAAACCTGGCAGAGACATAACTAACTAAAAAAGAAAATTTCAGGCCTATATCCATGATGAATGTCGATGCAAAAATCTTCAATAAAATACTGGCAAACCGAATGCAACAGCACATCAAAAAGCTTATCCATCATGACCAAGTAGGCTTTATCCCGGGAATGCAAGGCTGGTTCAATATATGCAAACTTACAAATGTAATCCATCACATAAACAAAACCAAAGACAAAAACCTCATGATTATCTCAATAGATGCAGAGAAGGATTTCAACAAAATTCCACAGCCCTTTATGCTAAAAACTCTCAACAAACTAGGTATCCATGGAACATATCTCAAAATCATAAAAGCTATTTACGACAAACTCACAGCCAATATCATACTGAATGGGCAAAAACTGGAAGCATTCCCTTTGAAATCTGGCACTACACAAGGGTGCCCTTTCTTACCATTCCTATTCAATATAGCATTGGAAGTTCTAGCCAGAGCAATCAGGCAAGAAAAAGAAATAAAGGGTATTCAATTAGGAAAGGAGAAAGCCAACTTGTCTCTATTTACAGATGACATAATTTAGAAGACCCCATCACCCCAGCCCAAAATCTCCTTAAGATGATAAGCAATGTTAGCAAAGTCTCAGGATACAAAATCAGTGTGCAGAAATCACAAGCATTCCTATACACGAATAATAGACAGAGAGCCAATTCATGAGCAAACTCCCATTCACAACTGCTATGAAGAGAATAAAATACCTTGGAATACAACTAACAAAGCATGTGAAAGACCTCTTCAAGGAGAACTGCAAATCACTGCTCAAGGAAATAAGATAACACAAACAGACGGAAAAACATTCCATGCTCGTGGTTAGGCAGAATCAATATTGTGAAAATGGCCATACTGCCCAAAGTAATTTATATATTCAATGCTATCCCCATCAAGTTACCATTGAACTTCTTCACAGAACTGGAAAAAACCACTTTAAACTTCATACGGAACCAAAACAGAGCCCAGATAGCCAAGACAATCCTAAGCAAAAAGAACAAAGCTGGAGGCATCAGGCTAACTGACTTCAAACTATACTAGAAGGAACAGCATGGTACTGGTACTAAAACAGAGATAAGGACCAATGGAACAAAACAGAGGCCTCGGAATTAACGCCACACACCTACAACCATCTGATCTTTGACAAACTTGACAAAAACAAGCAATGGGGAAAGGATTCCCTGTTTAATAAATGGTATTGGGAAAACGGGGTAGCCATATGTAGAAAGCTGAAACTGGACCCCTTCCTTACACCTTATACAAAAATTAACTCCAGATGGATTAAATATTTAAACTAAGTCCTAACACCATAAAAACCCTCGAAGAAAACCTAGGCAATACCATTCAGGACATAGGCATAGGCAAGGACTTTGACTAAAACACCAAAAGCAATGGCAACAAAAGGCAAAATAAACTAACGGGATCTAATTAAAGTTAAGAGCTTCTGCAGAGTGAAAGAAACAACCAACAGAATGGGAAAAAATTTTTGCAAGAAAAACACAACCCCATCAAAAAGTTGGCAAAGGATATGAACAGACACTTTTCAAAAGAAGACACTTATGTGGCAAACAAACATGAAATAATGCTCATCATGATTGGTGATTAAAGAAATGCAAATCAAAACCACATTGAGATACCATCTCAAGTCAGTTAGAATGGCGATCATCAAAAAATCTGGAGACAACAGATGCTGGAGAGGATGTGTAGAAAGAGAAACACTTTTACACTGTTCGTGGCAGTGTAAATTAGTTAAACCACTGTTGAAGATAGTGTGACGACTCCTCATGGATCTAGAAATAGAAATACCAGTTGATTCAGCAATCCCATTACTGGGCATATACCCAAAGGATTATAAATGGTTCTATTATAAAGACACATGCACACGTATGTTCAATGTGGCACTTTTTACAATAGCAAAGACTTGGAACTGACTCAAATGTCCATCAACAATAGATGGATAAAGAAAATGTGGCACATATACAACATGGAGGGATGAGTTCATGTCCTTTGCAGGGACATGGATGAATCTGGAAACCATCATTCTCAGCAAACTGACACAAGAACAGAAAACCAAACACTACATGTTCTCACACATAAGTGGGTGAACATGGAGAACACATGGACACAGGGAGGGGAACATCACACACTGGGGTCTGTTGTGGGGTGGGGGATTAGGGGAGGGATAGCAGGGGGTGGAAAAATTGGGGAGGAATAACATTGGGAGAAATATCTAATGTAGGTGATGGGGGGACAGATGTAGCAAACAAACCACCATGGCACCTATATACCTATGTAACAATCTTGCAAGATCTGCACATGTACCCCATAACTTAAAGTAAAATAAAATTTAAAAAATGAAACATATTCTTACCATATGTTTCAGCAATCCTGCTCCCTAGTATTTACCCAAGAGAGACAAAAACTTATAAAAACTTTCCACACAAATATTTATATAGCAGCTGTATTCATAATAGCCAAAACCTGTGAAGCCACCAAAATGTCGTTCAGTAGGTAAATGGATAAGTAAATTGTGGTACATCCAGGCAATAAAATACTATTCTGCACCAAAAAGAAATAGCTAACCAGCCACAAAAGGACACAAAGGAAACTTAAATATATTACTGCTAGATAAAAGATGTGCATCTGAAAAGCCTACATACTATATGATTTAAACTATGTAACTATGAAGACAGTACAAAGATCAGTGGTTGCTAAGAGAGGGTAGGAAGCAACATAAAGGCAGAGCACAGGGGATTTTTAGGGCAGTGAGACTACTCTGTATGATACCACAATGGTAGACTCACCTTGTTTCACATTTGACTAATCCATAGAAAGCATAAAACAAAGAGTGAACCCTGATGTAAACTAAGGACTTGGGGTGATGATTTGTCAATGTAGACGAATCAAGTGTAACAACTGTATCACTTTGGTGGGGAATGCTGGTAATGAGGGAGGCTGTGTGTTTGTGTGTAGGGGCACGGGAGGCAGTATAGGGAAATCTCCATTTTTCAGCCCAATTTTGCTGAGAATTTGAAACTACTATTTAAAAAAAGTATATTAAAACCACAAGGTCAGGCACATTGGCTCACATCTGTAATCTCAGCACTTTGGGAGGGTGAGGCGGGCAGATCACCTGAGGTCAGGAGTTCAAGACCAGCCTGTCCAACATGGTGAAATCCTGTCTCTACTAAAAACACAAAAATTTCGCTGGGTGTGGTGGTGGGTGCCTAAATCCCAGATACTCGAGAGGCTGAGGCAGGGGAATCACTTGAGCCCAGGAGGCAGAGGCTGCAGTGAGCCGAGGTTGTGCCATTGCACTCCAGCCTGGGCAACAAGAGCGAAACTCTGTCTAAAAAAAGAAAACACACACACACACACACACACACACATACACACACACACGCACGCATACACACATAAAATGGAAATATTATAACTACTCTTAAATATCAGGAGACTCCTATGATGAAACTAAATTTATTTTTTCTTAATGCTGGTGTTTACTGAAGTGAAGTTCAAGAAAGCATTACGAGACATAAAGAGGGGCATTTCTGTATTATAAAGTAGATTCATTAAGATATCGTAACCATAAATGTGTATTCACTTAATACAACAGCTTCAAAATATTCTAAAGAAATGTTCAAAATATTCAATTTTCTTTCGAATATTCAAAATATTCTAAAGAAAACTGGCAGAATTTAAGGGAGAAAGTAATCTACAAACACAGTTGAAAATTTTAACACTCCTCTTTTGGTAACTGATATATAAATCACTAAAGACTTCATCAGCACTCTTTATCACATTAAACTAAGGATATTTACAAAATGTTACATCCAACTGTTGAATATATATTCTTTAAATCTCTTGAAATGTTCACAATGATAGACCACTTGGTAAGCCATAAAATAAATCTCAATAAAAATTTTAAAAGATTGAATGAATATCTTATAGTTTATTTTCTCTAACTGCAGGGGAGTTAGACACCAGTAACAGTATCATACCTAGAAATAACCAGCTATCAGTAAATTTTTCTAAATAAACCATGAGTCAAAGAAGAAATCACCCAAAAAATATTAGAAAATATTGTGGGATCCAGCTAAGGCAATGTTTATAGGGAAATGGGTGTTTTTAAATGTTTACCTTAGAAAAAAGTAATTATCTAAGTTTCTACTTTAAAAACTACTTTAAAACTCCCAGTATCAAAATATAAGGGAATAAAACTACGGATCCTACAGATGTTAAAATAACAAAATATTATTAAATTACACCAATAAATCCATCATCTTAAAGTGGACATGTTCCTTGATAAATACAACTTACCAAAACTAACACCAAGATGAAACAAAAGTATAAATATATACATATAAAGGTATTTCACGCATATAAAAATTATATATAATAAACATATTAATTTATAATATATTAAAACGTATGACGCGCTCGCTCGTGCTCTCTCTCTCTCTCTCTCTCTCTCTCTCTCCGAAACTTCTACATATACACACACCAAACCCCACATGGCTTCACTGGTGAATTCTATCAAACATATGAAGAAAATACCAATTTTATCAAAATCATTTCAGAAAATGATGAACTATTTCCTACTTTGCTTTATGAGGCCAACATAAACTTTAAAAAGAGGTAAATAAAAACAGTAAATTATGGACCAATACTCCTCAAGAATATAGATGTAAAAATCCAGATTAAAATATTAACAATCTGATGTCAAAGATATAAAAATTAAAATGTCATGATTAAATGTGGTTTATCCCAGAAATGCAAGGTTTACAAAATCAATATAATCTACCATACCATGAAAATAAAAGGGAAAAGCTTTATTTCAATATATGCAATAAAACACTGCTGAGAAATTAAAAACTGAAATGAATGTAAAGACATTCCATGTTTACAAATTAAAACAGCAAATATTAATATAAAATTTCCCCAAATGCATTTATAGATACAGCACATTCTTAAAAATAATCCCAGCAAGGTTTTATGTAGAAACCAACAAGATAATTTTAGCATTTACAAGGAATGGCAACAAACTTGAAAGGCAATCTAAAGCAATCTTGAAGAAGTACTAATTAGGGCTCATACAACCTACTTTAAGATATCATGAAGCAACCGATTTCAAAGAAAAATAGTACCTGTGTTAAGTATCTACAAAGACATCAATGAAACAAGAGAGAGCACCAGAAATAGATTTTCATTTATGATTCCAAATTATACAACTGATTTTTGATTATGAAGATCCCAAAGCAATCTATTTGGTCAAGTCTTTTCGAAAAATGTAGCTGGGATACTAGATATCCATAGGTTACAAAGTGAACTACAAACTACAATATACACAGAAGTTCATTCAAGATGTATTACAGACCTAAGAATAACAGCTAAAGCAATGACGTTTTTAGAGCAAACCAACATCATCTTTGTGACTTTGGGGAAGGCAAAAGTTCCATAGGTCACAAAAAAAGCAATAAAGAAAATTGATTTAAAAAAAGACCATTAAAAAAAAATTTTAAGCTTCTCATCAAAAACAATATTGATGGGAACAGACTGTAAGGACAGAATAAGAAAAAAATGTTGAAAAATGTACAAACAAATCACAGATGGGGAGATAATATCTATAAAATACCCACTCAGTACCAACTTCTGTCTTGGTCTATTTGGGCCGCTATAACAAAATGCCTTAGTCTGGGTTAACTCATAAACAACAAAAATTTACCGCTCACAGTTCTGGAGGCTGGCAAGTCCAAGACCAAGATGCCAGCAGATTCAGTGTCTGGTGAGGGCCCATTTCTCATAGATGGCACCTTTTATGTGTCCTCACATAGGGGAAGAGATAAAGAAGCTCTCTTGGGCCTCTTTATTAAGGGCACATATCCCATGGCACTGCTCTCATGGCCTAACCTCCTCCCAGTACCATGATGGCAATGGGTTAATCCCCAAGTGTCAAGATATGAATTTTGGCAGGACACAAACATTCAGACCACAGCATTCCACCTCTGGTCCCACAAAATTCATGTCATTCCTACATGCAAAAGATATTCATTTCATCCCAAGAGCCTTTAGTTTCTAATACTTATAAAAGTTTCTAAAATAATGAAAAGACTAAGTATAATTAAAATGTGGGCAAAAGATTCGAATATATGCTTCCTAAGTATATGAATGTGTAGAGAACACATTAAAACATGATGAATATTTTACTTGTCAATTAGAAAAATGTTTTGAAGTGATGAATATCACACTGTTCACGAGGGAAATGCAAATTAGAAGCACAGTAAGTTACAACACCATGCCCATTAGAATGGCCAAAATGAAAAACAAACAAACAAACAAAACACCAAAGCTAAGCAACAGGACAGTCATACATCGTTGGTAGGATTAAAAAGTAGGACAGCCACTTTGGCAAAAGGTCTGATAGCATTTTATAAAACTAAATACATACCTACCCTATGACCCAGCAATCCCCAACCTAATTACCCCAAAGGAATGAAAACACATGTCAGCAAAAAGACTTGTACAAAAATATTTACAGGAGATCTGTTCATAATGGCTCCAAAGTAGACACAGCCCATGTTTTCAACAACAGGTGACTAACCAAACTGTGGTATACATTCTCAAAAAATACTGTGTAATGTATTTCCATTTTAAAAATTTCTAGAAAAATTACTGTATAAACAACAACAAGAAGAGTGAGAGGGAAACTGGTAAGAAACGTGAATGAACTTTCTAGAGTGACTGACAGCTTGGTAAGCTTTTAGGTGACCCAGGTATATGCATTTTTTAGCTCAGTAACTGGGTGTAGTATTTAAGATCAGCACATTGCATTGTTAGGAAATTTTACATCAAAAGAAAAAACTATGAAACAAATTGAAATTCCAGTTAATGAAATGCTTGCTGAATAAGGTATTTTTAGGGGTATGTCTCCGTTTACTTTAAAATGTTTCAAAGCCGGGCGCGGTGGCTCAAGCCTGTAATCCCAGCACTTTGGGAGGCTGAGGCGGGTGGATCACGAGGTCAGGAGATCGAGACCATCCTGGCCAACAAGGTGAAACCCCATCTCTACTAAAAATACAAAAAATTAGCTGGGCATGGTGGCGCCTGCCTGTAATCCCAGCTACTCAGGAGGCTGAGGCAGGAGAATTGCCTGAACCCAGGAGGCGGAGGTTGCGGTGAGCCGCGATCGCGCCATTGCACTCCGGCCTGGGTAACAAGAGCAAAAAACTCCGTCTCAAAAAAAAAAAAAAAAAGTTTCAAAAAATAAGATGGACTGATGGATAAACAGTAAAATGACATTCTTTGTAGTAAGTTATGAACATTCGCAACTTAGTTGTTTGTTTAAAATTTTTCATAATTAAAAAATGTAAGGAAAGAAGAAAAAATCCATTTTTATTCCCAATTTAAAAATTCTCACCATCCCACGACAACAGGACAAATCCAAACGTCACCATACTCAGCAAATGAAAACACACACAAACAAGTACATACTATATGACAGTGTTTGTATGAAATCCCTGAAGAGGCAAAACCCACGTGTGGAAAGAGAAATTAAAACAGTGCTTGTCCACGGTGGTAGGGCAATGGGAGCCCAAAGAAACTGTCAGGTGGTGAAAATGTTCTGCAGCTCCGTGGAGATGGCAGTTCCACAGGTATACAGATTTGTCAAAGCTCACTAACTGCACACTTAAGATCTGTGCACATACTGTACATAACCCATATCGCATGTAACACATTGCATATAACACATCTAGCAGAACGGAAGCTAGGCAGCGCTTAGTGTGAGATCAGTCTTGGAATGGAGAGGTGCTTCTGGCCAATAGCACCTGACACTGCAGCTGGGATTTCAGAGACCACAGGCTCCTCACAGGTTGAGCAGCCCACGAGTAGCATAGAGCAACAGCTCCTGCTGTGCACACAATGGGGAAGGTCTCGTCAACCCTAACGCCAATGCTGAACAGAAACACTGAATATGTGTGCATGTATATGTGTATCTATATATGAAACACTATAAAACTGGCAAGCTGTGAATAAGAAGCTATGACTTATTTAATAAAAACCTTTTTCAGTCAGTAGGGCCAACACAAAGAATACCCACCAAATTCTGAGTAAGCAATTCATGGGGAAAAAAAAAAAAAAAAACACCACAAACGACCAATAAATATGAGTAATGTTTAACCTTGCCAAAATGAACCATTTTCTGTCTGTAAGCCTTACAGAGGCATGAAGAAACACCTTACCTGTTGAGGTTGTATGAGTGGGAAGAATTTTAGAGGGCAAGTGAATGATGAGCACTAGGTTTTAAAACAATCTTACTCTGTGATTCGGGAATACAGCTAAGGAATGAACCCAAGGAAATAACTGAATGGGTGCTCAAAGGACACACACATGCACACTCAGGTACAGACAGGTAGAATACAGTGACCAAAATGAGCAAACAGGTGGCAGGAGGTGAAATCTGTGCAGCTGTGGTGCACGTGATGGTGTCCCCTGTGGAATGTTCCTACTTGATGGTTTCAAACCAGGCTCTCAGAGCCTATTCATAATAAAACATGTCACCATAGGAATGCTAAACTTCACTTCTAAATTTCTTCAACAATGATAGAATGGTATATTATCGCATCCATTTCTTCTTCAAGTAGGTGAGTAGAATTAAGGTACAGAAACTTCTGACAGTCATGTTTTCCAAAGTGTTAAATGTAAGTTAATGTTCTAACCAAAAACAAAAGGAGAAATGCTATGATTTAAGTTATTAGCAAGTGTGAATTTCTATCCATGCCATTAAAAATGCACAGAAAAGTATCATCACTATATATATTTTTCCTTCCCATAAGAACACCAAATACTATAACAATGAAATATCTCTCAGTATATGCATAAGAAGGTATAAGAATAGCATAATTTTATTCTCTTACTCACCAATACAAGACTGGGAATTCCATGTGCATAAAAATTAAATATACCCCTTTTGCTAAAAGTTACAGTACTCATTATCATATCTATCCATTTCTTTTACTTACATGGTCTGCCCAAATAAAAACTGATTTAAATATTTAAGAGGTTAAGCCATTTATTCATGCTAAGAAATGGGCAGTGAAAAAAATGCTTAAACCATGTAGAAATTATACCGTCAAGTCCCATTTTTAGTGTTTTGTTCTAATGAGTGTAGAATGGTGTCTGGTACAAATAAAACCACTTGCTTCTTTGTACCAGACACAATTCTACACAAATCACAAGTTGAATCAAATCTATATATGTGTCTTGTATAAACAGAACTTTTCCCACATAGCTGCTACAAGTGAGAAGGAAAAACTATAAAAACATATTTCATAACAACTGCATTATTCTTCAGATATCTCAAAAGATAATAAAGCATTTGTTATTTCTCATTGACAACACAAACCAAAAATGTTAAATAGAAAGCTTGAAGAAATCATAAAGAAATTCCTGTTCTGAATCTGAATCACTGCTACTATGCTTTACTGTCTGGCGTTATTAAATGGACAGAGACAAAGATGAACTGTTCAGGAACTAAAAATAGATAAACTAGGATTGCTGAGGTTCAAAATTTTCTATCTAGTTCTATTTTCATGATATAACAGCAAAGTTAGAAACTACAGTGTTACAGGCCTCTCCATAAATTATAAAAACTTTGCAGCCGGGCACAGTAGCTCACACCTCTAATCCCAACATTTTGAGAGGCTGAGGCAGACATTTCACCTGAGGTCAGGAGTTTAAGACCAGCCTGACCAACATGGTGGAACCCCATCTCTACTAAATACAAAAAATTAGCCAAGAATGGTGGCACATGCCTGTAGTTCCAGCTACTCAGGAGACTGAGGGAGGAGAACTGCTTGAATCCGGGAGGCAGAGGTTGCAGCGAGCCAAGATTGCACTATTGCACTCCAGCCTGGGCCAACAAGAGTGAAAACTCTGTCACAGAAACAAAAAACTTTGTCAAAGCGTTCACTTTTAAACCTAATGTACCACCAAAAAAAAAAAAAAAAAAAAAAAAAATCCAAATCAGAACACTAAGACATGACAAAATTAAATACGTATAGAATTCACCAGGCACGTAGTAGGCTTTGGTGTAAAAGTTGTGACAGATTTCACAGCTGCAGCAGTGTGATGATCACTCATAGAGAGGGTGTACCTTAGTGTTTAAAAACTAAGCACTCTGCTAACAGGAATGAGTATTTTCACCAGAGTAATAAAATCCACTCCACAGTGAAATGCAGCAAAGCTATTCCACAGCCCACAAAAGACTACTCAAATCACACAACGATACACTCGCATATACAAACTCAGGCCAATGACAGACAAATAAAGCATTTAGGAATCAGAATACAACAGCTCTGGCCAGAAACCCAAAATGCAACTCCCGCAGAGATCCCAGGTGATGTTATGGAGGCAGGACCATCTTCCAACCTTGCGATGCAGGCTCCTAACAGCAAAACTGTGACAATGCCAGTGCAGAATACTAGGGGTCAGGGCAGAAGACCACCGACCCCTAGTATTAGGTTCCTTCAGCCGTAACATGAATACCAGAGATGAGTGTGAGACAGACCAGGGGTACTGAGCAGTTTTTGTGAGAAAGCGCCCCTTTGTATTTCTTCTAAATTTTAGCTCATCTAGGGAGACTATTGAGGGTGGAGAGGACATGGCCAAATATAAATTTTACACAAAATCCCAACGCACTAGAGTGAATCATAGATGCACAGTCAACACTTGCAGGCTCCAGGTTTGACACTAGCTTGAAGGTCTGCCACGTGAGAGGCTGCGATGCTGAGACCCTGACGGTGTGCTGCAGCCTCCTAACCAGGCAGATCCTAGAGTCCGGTTTCGCTAACTGCAATCTTTGGTTACAGCAATATTTACTGAACCCCTACGACACATCAGCCCTCTTACTTTTGCTGAGGATATAGTACAGGCTGAGCAATCATAATCTGAAAACCCAAAATCCAAAATGCTCCAAAATGCAAAACTTTTTGAGTGCTGATAGGATGCCACAAGTAGAAAATTCTGTACCTAACCTCACGATAGTCAAAACCGCCAAACTTTGATTGATGAACAAAATTATTTAGAATAGTCTATAAAGTGACCTTCAGGCTATGTTTACAAAAGTGTTTATGAGCCGGGTGTGCTGGCTCACGCCTGTAATCCCAGCACTTTGGGAGACCTAGACAGGTGGATCACCTGAGGTCAGCAGTTCGAAACCAGCCTGGCCAACATGGTGAAATCCCGTCTCTACTATAAACACAAAAAATAGCCAGGTGTGATGGTGTGCGCCTGTAGTCTCAACTACTAGGGAGGCTGAGGCAGGAGAATTGCTTGAATCTGGGAGACAGAGGTTGCAGTGAGCCAAGATTGAGCCACTGGGCGAGACTCTATCTCAAAAAGGAAAGAAAAAGAAAGGGTATATGAAACACAAATGAATTTTACGTTTAGTCTTTAGTCTTATCCCCAAGATATCTCATTATGTATATGCAAAAATCTGAAACAATTCTGGTCCCAATATTTCAGATAAGGGCTACTCAACCAGTACAAAAGACAACAAAAGCAGTATTTCTTCCTATTATCCGCAGTTACACTCAAGTCCTAGGAGTCAGACAATATAAATGTGATGTATTAAACATATAATTATTAAGAAGAGGAAATCCACAGGAAAAAGAGGATGGTGGCAGAGAGGTTGCTCAGAAGGCGCTGAGTCACATGGAAACAAGAGGAAGAACATTCGTATGGGTGATGTAAACCCTCAGAGGCAAGAGTGTGCCTAGGGTGTCTGAGGAGCAGCAAGAAGGTTGGTGACGCTCAAATGGAGCCAACAGGGAAAGATGGAGAAAGACCAGGTCAGAAGAGGAGGTGGTGGGGGTAAGGTAAAATTATTTAGTGCCTTGTAGCCACACTATATTCAGGTTTTGCTCTGAATAAGATGGAAGTCATGGAAAGGTTTGAGGTAGAACAATGGTGTCTGTTTTACATCCCAGAAGGATGACTCTAGTTACTTCGTGTAGAAGTATGCTGCAGGAGAGGCAACTGTGGAATCAGGGAGAACAACTATCTAGTAGGCTATAGTAATAATCCTAGTGAGAAATAAGCAGCGATGTGGCAGAGATGGGAGAAGAAACTAGATTTGGAATCTATCTGAAAAGAGAGCATATAAGAGTTCCTGATGGAATGCGTGCAAGATAGAGGAAACAAAAAATGAATGTTGATCAAGATATTTGACCTCAGTAACTGGGAAGATGGAGTTGACATTTACTGGAATGTGAGAAGATTCAAGAATTCAATTTTCAGCAAATTAAGAGGAGATGGAGAATAGGCCATTTGACCTACACATTGAAAATTCAAGCTCAAGACAGGGATTTGGAATTGAAAGTCATTAAATCCATGAAATCACATTAGGAGTAAGTATGGATAAAGAAAAAAAGTTTGAGGACTGAGCCCTGTAAGCACTTAAACATTTAGAGAATAGAACAGCAGGATCCAGCCTACAGAGAATAAGAAATGATGATAGAAGGGAACCAACAAAGTCGTACTGCCAAAGCCAAGCGTTTCAAAGAGGCAACAATCAATCATGTCAAATGTCCTCAACTAGACCTGGAAGAGCAGGACTTCCAGCTGTGGAGAAGTGAAGAGGTCGACAACTGCTTTTCACTGGGGGAAAACAAAAACAAAAATAAAATGACAAAGTTGCTTTAAAAATGTCATTTCAGGGTCCTTAAAAGCCTACAAAGACAATAAATTGAGAAACATATTGATGGAAAAATGCTGAACTCTGGCTAAGAACACCTGGAATCGGCAGTGACTGACTGGAGGAACAGAAATTTAAAGGGGGATCCTCGAAAGGAGACAGTTACTGAGGCATTTGATAAACATTCCACATACCCAGGGAATGTGTTCTCTTTCCGGGTCCACGAGGGGGTGGAGTTTTAACGGCAAGAACTTCCCAGTGCCATGCCCCCCTCCCATCTCTCTCCATCCCAGAGATGTAACGGTCTCTTGTTTTAATTTTCACGGGTGTGGGAAGATTCAAAAAGTCAATCACTCCAGCAGAAGTTCTAAGCAATTCCTTTCATTGGCCAGAGGTCTTGGAGAAGGTGGGGTTCCTCCTAAGTCCCCTTCTTCCACACCCCTTTGGACTCCATGTTTGTGTCCCCTTCCATCAACATTCCCTTCATGGAAGCCGTCTTTCTCACTCTTGAATTTCCCCTCTGGAGTCCCCTTCCACATTCTCTCGTGGAAGCCTGTCTTCCCTTCCTAAACTCCATCTCTCTCTAGTCCCTTCCACTCAGCATGGAAGCTGCTTTCCTCTCCTGGATTCCATCTGTCTGTATTATCTCACTCAGTGTGAGAGTTAGCTGTTTTCTTTCTCCTTCTCCTTTTTCTCTCTCTACCTAAATAAACCACCTTCTACAAACACTTTTGACTCTGGCATTTACCGCGCACTGCACCGTGTCTTCTCTCCCATTCTTGGGGAGTGACAGACCAAGAACCTGGTGAAACGTCCTCTCAGCGAAACTGAGGGCTCCCCTGAATCCCAACATATCAATACTACTGGCTGTCTGGGAGCCTCTGTGTATACACAGTAGACAAATGAGGGGCCCAGCACAGAGATAATCCTGGGGCAGCCTTGAAACCTGCGTAAATTTTGAATGCACTCCCAATCCATGGTAAAATCCAATAGCAGAGAGTGGAAGCCTTATGGGCTCAAGATGTCTGTCCACAATCCCTCACCAAAATATGGCTCACAAATAAACTACTTAGATACAAGAGTAACCCCTAGAAAGTCAGGCTAAAAGTAAGGGGGATGGGGTAACTGAGAAGAAAAAAAACATCAGTGTCCACTCAATGCAGAGAGGACAAGATCCCTCAGCTTACATCCAGGCAAATGACTTAAAACACACATACACACACACTCATAAAACAACAATAACAAAACCCAAACGAAAGTAAAATCCTGAAAACAAAACACCAGAAAAAGCATGAGTCATGCTCAAATTAGAATAGTCAATGGAAACTAAGTTTGCCTAGAATTTGGGTGTAATAGAAAAGGATCTCATGTCAACTATTTTAAGCGTGTTTGAAAGATTTTTAAAAACTATGTTTAACGAACTAAAGGAAAACATGATGACAGTGACTCAACTAGAAAATACCAACAAATAAACAGCATCTATCAAAATAAAAAAATAATAATTCTAGAGTTTAAAAGTCCAATGATGGACTCAACAGTAGATCTGAAATGGCAGAAGAAAGAATCAGTGAACATTTTGAAAGATCGATAGATTTATCCAAAAGACAGAGAAGAAAAAAAGATAGAAGAAAAACAAAACCTCAGAGAGTGGGAAAACAACAGTGCAGGCATACATGTAATGGGAATACCCTAAGGAGAGGAGAGGGGAGACAGAAGGAACAGAAAAAGTATTTTAAGAAATAAGGGCTGAAAATATTCCTAATAAAATGAAAGACAATTATTTATAGATCCAAGAAGCTTAACAAAGCCCAAATAATATAAACACAAAGAGATTCTTCGACATACATTAGTCAAACTACTGGAAGCTAAAGACAAAAATCTTCAAAACCAGCGAGGAAAATAATAATTCATAATTTATACAGGAACAAAAATATATACAAATAATGGCTAAAATATATACAAATATATACAAATAACGGTCCTTCATCAGAAATGATGGAGGTCAGAAAGGAGGAGAATGAATGACATACTCAAAGTACCAAAAGAAAAACAACCAAGAATTCTATAGTTAGCAAAACTATCCTTCAAAAATGAAGACAAAGCTAAGCACAGAGGCACACACCTGTAGTTCAAGCTACTTGAGAAGCTGAGGTAGGAGGATCACCTGAACCCATGAGTTGAAGATTACAGTGAGCTATGATTACACCACTGTACTCCAGCCTGCGCAACAGATCAAGACCTCATCGCTTAACAATAAGTGAAGGAAGGAATAAATAAATTTTTAAAAGAAAAAAAAAATAAAAGCAAAATACAAATATTCCCAAATAAATGAAAATTTCTTGCCAACAGAACCCCCTAACAGAAAGCATGAAGTCCTACAGGCTGAAAGGACTCCAGAGAGTAATGCAAAACCATGGGAAGAAGGGTAAAGCACTGGAAATGGGAAATATGTGCATGAATACAAAATAGTATTTGAATATTGTTTCTTTTATCTGTTAATTTCTTTAAATGACATAACACTGTATAAAGCATTAATTATAACACTATATACATTTAACACATTCCATATAATATATATGAATAAATTAGCAAAAAAGGAGGAGGGGGGAGATGGTGATATATAAAGTAAAGGTGATATACTGACTAGAATTAGGGTAGTATTAATCCCAGGTGGGCTGTGATAAATTAAAATGCATATTATAATCCCTAGATAATAAGAAAATTATTCAAAGATTAAGTTTTAAAATTGAAAAATTAATAGAGTACAGGCCAAAAAAATAAAAACGAACACATTTAAGAGGCAGCAGGAAAGGATAGACTGACAAGAGATAAACAGAAAAATAGCAAACTGACGAACTAAAACCAACCATATCAATAACTACATTAAAAATGAAATAACTACACACTCCTAAGTAAAAGCAGAAATTATCGGATTGAAGCCTGGTGCAGTGGCTCACGCCTGTAATCTCAACACCTTGGGAGCCCAAGGTGAGTGGACCACCTGAGGTCAGGAGTTTGAAACCAGCCTGGCCAACAGAATAAAACCCCGTCTCTACTAAAAATACAAAAATTAGCTGGACATGGTCGTGGGCACCTGTAGTCCCAGCTACTTGAGAAGCTGAGGCAGAAGAATCACTTGAACTTGAGAGGCTGAGGCAGGAGAATCACTTGAACCCAGGAGGTGGAGGCTGCAGTGAGTCGAGATTACGCCACTGCACTCCAGACTGGGAGACAGAGCATGACTGTCTCAAAAAAAAAAAAAAAAAAAAAAAAAAAAAAAAAGAAAGAAAGAAAGAAAAAAAAAGAAAAGAAAGAAAAGAAAAAGAAATTATCAGATCAGATTTTTTGAAGCAACCATATGCTGTCTGCAAGAGACACATTTTAGAATCTAAGATAAAAATTGGTTAAAAGCAAAAGGATAAGAAAAAACATGCCATGAAAACAATAACCATAAGAAGTGACTGTATTGGTATCAGGCAAGATTTTTAGCCAATAAATGTTACTACAGACAGGAACATTTCATAAAGGTAATAGAGTCAGTACTTCAAGTAAGATATAATAACTATGAATGTGTGTGTGTGCGGTGTGTGTGTGTGTGTATGATCCTCAAAATTCATGAAGCAAAAACTGACAGAAATGAAAGAACACATAATTCTACATTTAGAGTTGCCTATTTCGATATCCCACTATCAATAACTGATAGACCAAAACGGAAAATCAACAATGATATAGAAGACCTGAACACTGTCAACCAACTCACTCTACCTGACATTTACAGTCCCTCGAACAATGGAATACACTTTCCTTCCAAGTACGCTCAAAATATTTACCACAAAAAACTAGAATGTGGGCCATAAAACAGATCTCAATAAATTTAAAAAGATTTAAGACTTACATAAAAAGAGACTTACCTGAACACATAATAGTCAAACTATCAAAAGCTAAAGACAAGAGAAAATTGTGTTTAATGGCTATAATGGAATTAGATTAGAAATCAATTTAATTTTGGAAACTCTCCAAAATTTAAAAATTTTTTAAAACCCATTTCTAAAAAAAAAAACTCATCAGTGAAAAAAGAAAATACAGGGAAAATTAGAAAGTATTTAGAATTGAATGAAAACAAAAGCATCACATGAAAATTTATGAAATGTAGCCAATGGAGTGCTTACAGAAAGCACTACGTTGTAGTTTTGACAGTGTAGTTTTAAACACTTATGTCATAAAAGAACCAATAGTCTAACCTTTTTACTTAAGAAATAAGAAACAGAAGGGCAAATTCAGCCCAAAGAAAGCAGAAGAGAGGAAACAATAAAAGTCTAAGTAAAAATCAATTCAGTAGCAACAACACAGAAAAATACATCAAACCAAAAAGCAAGTTATTTGAAAGGATCAACAAAAATCAGTGAACTCTTAGCTAGACTGATCCCCCGCCCCCACTAAAAAAAGAAGAGAGAAGACAAAAATAACCGATATCAGAAATGAAAGAGGAGACATCACTACCTACACCTGCCAGAAAGGAAGGAAACACTATATACTCTGAACAGCTCAATGTCAACAAATTAAGACAATTCAGATGAAATGCAAATATACCTAGAAAACTATAAGTTACCAGAACTGACTCCAGAAGTAAAGGAAATCAGCAAAATCTTTTTTAAGAAAAAAAACCCCACAAGGAAACTACATAACAATATTCTTTATAAAACAGACATGAAAATCCTAAACCAAATTCAGCAACATATAAATAGGATTGTGCACCATGGCCAAGCAGAGTTTATCCCACGATTCAGGGTTGGTTTCACATCAGAGAATAAATTAATGTAATATTCCATATTAACAGATTGTAAGACAAAAACCACATAATCATCTTGATAATCACTGACAAAGCATTTAATAAAATCCAACACCCCTTCATGATCAAAACTCTCAACAAATTAGAAAAGGGAACATTCTCAGCTTGATAAGGAAATCCACAGAAACCCTACAGTGAATATCATACTTAATGTGAAAGGCTTGGCTGGGCGTGGTGGCTCATGCCTGTAAACCAAGCACTTTGGAGGCCAAGGAGGGTGGATCACCTGAGGTCGGCAGTTCAAGACCAGCCTGACCAACATGGTGAAACCCTGTCAGGAAGGAAAGAAGGAAGGAAGGAAGGAAGGAAGGAAGGAAGGAAGGAAGGAAGGAAGGAAGGAGGGAGGGAGGGAGGGAGGGAGGGAAGGAAGGAAGGAGGGAAGGAAGGAAGGAAGGAAGGAAGGAGGGAGGGAAGGAAGGAAGGAAGGAAGGAAGGAGGGAAGGAAGGAAGGAAGGAAGGAAGGAAGGAAGGAAGGAAGGAGGAAGGAAGGAAGGAGGGAGGGAAGGAGGGAAGGAAGGAAGGAAGGAAGGAAGGAAGGAAGGAAGGAGGAAGGAAGGAAGGAGGAAGGAAGGAAGGAAGGAAGGAAGGAAAGAAAGAAAGAAAGAAAGTTAGTTCAGTATTAAAGAAAGACTGAAGATGTTTCCCCAAAGATTCCAGGAATGAAGTAAGGATATTCATTTTAGCACTTGTATTGCCCATCATAACACTGATTCTTAGTAAAGAAAAAACTCATATTGATTGGAAAGAAGTAAAACTGTCTTTATTCACAGATGGTATGACCCAGTAGTATGCAGGAAGAAATTAAGAAATTGAAAAAAACAACTTTGAGAACTAATAAATGAGTTTAGCAAGGCTCGAATTTGCTTTAACATACTCCAGAAACAACAAACAAAACATTGCAAATGAAAAGAAGCTCGCATCCACAGTTACAAGTATTTTGAAACAAAACAAACAAAAAAAAGGTATCTGTGAGAAATTATCAATTAAATGCTAATGGCAAAATAATCTAATTGTTAATGCTAGGTGACTAATGATGGGTTCATGAAAATTTGTTATACTATCTTATTTATGATACAAATCAAAAACTTTTCATAACTTGAAAATAAAACCAAACTAGAGGATCAATTTAGTTCCTCTTTTTCTTCTCTCTGGAAATGATGGTATAAAATTTAGAGAATCCATTCCTTTGCATATTTAGGAGAATATATCCATGAACTCTCTAGGCCTAGTATGGGGGTAGACTGCAAGATGAGAGGGTACAGATTATTAACCCAGTTGTTTCTTTAATGGTCTCCTACTCTTTTTTAGTCAATTTGGGTATTTCTAGGAAAGTGCTTATATTCTAAGTATTATACAGTAGTAAGTCCTCACTGTTCTTGATAGGTGCTTGGAAACTGTGACTTAAGAAAAAATCATCTATAACACAGTGGTTTTTTCCTTCATCAATTTTATAATGAAATGACACTGAAGAAAATTATCTTATTCAAGAACCTGCCATTGTTGTTTCACTGAAACTAGCAGTTTCCAAGGACTTACTGATGACGTTAAGTGAGGACTTACTGTAATATTTCCTACTTGTTGGCATATAATTGTTTGTAGTCTCACTTTTAAAAATACTTGTTGTACCTGTAGATGTGACCTTCTTTTCATTCATAATGTTTTAATCTTCTTTCTTGTACTTTAGATAAACTCACTTTTTTAAACAACCAACTTTTGCATTTGTATCCTCTCAACTGTATCCTTGTTTTAGAATTATTTTCTATTCTTCTATTTAATGTTTTTAAAGCAAACAAGGAAAAACCTCTCTCTTTAACTTTATTCTGCACTTCTTTCTGATTTTTAACTTGGGTACTTGATTCCATTTTGTTTTCTTCATTGGCCCACAATTTACACTGAATTCAAATTTCCAAAATGCATAAAATTAGAAATTCGGTTCTTAATCTAATAATTGTGATCAGACAACATAATATGGTATTAATGTGGTTTTTGTTAATACTGGCTGCTTTCTGGCCAGTGTGCAAACAAACCTGAATGTCTTTTGTATTTTAAAAGAATTTATCTCCTTATTAAAGTAGGTTCTTTATATCCACTTGCTCAAACAAAACTGTAGCTATTAAAATCTTCTGATTTTTTGGAACTTCTTTCTGATCAATCTACTAGTTACTCACAGAGACGTCATTCAACAACTGACGCTGACTATAGATCTAAAATTATGTCAGCTTTGCCTTAACTATTTTGAAGCTATGCTACCAAAGGCAAACAAGGTTAGAATTACTTTATCTTCATGGAGAACTATTCATTTTATCACTGCACAATGACCACTCTTGTCTTCCTTCCTCCTTGAAATTATGTTTTATCCAATCTGATCATCTCTGATCTTTATATGAAATTTAATCCTTTTTTAGCTACTAGGATAATAAACACATTTTATCTGTATTTATTTTGACCATTTCATTCTATTTACCCTTGCTTTTTCTATAGTTCCTTGGCCCTTCCTTCCTATAATTTGTAATGTTCAGTTGTTACCTTTACACCTTTAGCATGTGTATTAGTTGCTGATAAAGACATACCCGAAACTGAGAACAAAAAGAGGTTTACTGGACTTAACAGTTCCACATGGCTAGGGAGGCCTAAGAATCATGGTGGGAGGTAATAGGCACTTTTTACACGGTGGCAGCAACAGAAAATAAGGAAGAAGCAAAAGTGGAAACCCCTGATAAGCCCATCAGATCTCATGAGACTTATTCACTATCACCAGAAAGCATGGGAAAAAACGGGCCTCCATGATTCAATTACCCCCTCGCCCAGGGTCTCTTCCACAACATGTGGAAATTCTGGGAGATACAATTCAAGTTGAGGTTTAGGTGAGGAAACAGCCAAACCATATCAGCATGCTTATCTATTAAAATCTAAAAGGACAAGAGAAAATATTACACCCAATCATCTATTTTGTTCTTGTTGCTACAAATTTTAGTTGATAAAATGTTCCCCAATTTTATCAACATTAGTATCACTGTTTTGTACAACTGATGTGGTTTAGACATACCTGCCATCTCCCATTTCCTTGCTCACCAATCATCTTATGTCTTTCTGAGTTCAATCTCCTTCTTTTTGAAGAATATCCTTTGATAATCGTTTTACCAAGAGTCCACCAGTGGTAAAAATTTCAGCGCTTGTTTGAAAGCGTCCATTTCATTTTAGTTTCTTGAATTGTATTTTACATTAGTAAAGTATTCTAGGTTGCCAGTTATGTTCTCAGCACCATCTTCATACTTCTGTGATTACTGTGGAAAACCACAGTGTCATTGCAGGCCCTCAGGCAATCTCTCTTTCTCCTTCAGTGCCTTCAACATCTTCTACTTTACGTTTGAGGGTCTGTAGTTTCTAATAATATATCTAGGTCTCAATTTAATTTGCTAAGGTTTTAGCATGTTTCAACTTGAAGATCATCTTATCAGGGCCTCTCTTGTCTCCTCAGAAACACTAATGTTACTTAAATTGGATCTTCTTGTGCTTAAGACTAGGTCCTGGGTCCCACATGAGGAAAGGAAATGGGATACAGGTTTGTTCCAATGCCGGCATTAAAAGCTAAGCCAATTTGAAATCAGCTTCTGCATTAAATATGTCTTAGCTTTTGCATTAAATATGTCTTACATGCTTATAAAAATTTGCAAAAAGCATATTTATTTTCTTGATTAAATATGTTTGTAGAACAAAATGGCTTTCTAGGAGCAACTCTTCATAATCTCACACTCATGGGAAATATCATTTTGCAATAGGAACCAGTTGCATCAAAGCCAGGCTCTCTTATAGAAGAATGTCACCAAACGCAAATGTCAATACCTAGTTAGCTGTTAATTCCTTTGGAAGGATCATTCTTTTTTACTGTGAAATAGGCTTTTTAAAAAAAATTCCAAAAGAACATTATGTGACCAGCTTTTTCTGTTTTGGCCATGAAAGGCAAAGCAAAGGAGAAGAGGTAGTCTTTTTAAAAATAATTTAATTATTTCAGATTCAGGGACTACGTGTACAAGTTACAATGGTATACAATATAAAGCTGGGGTTTGGTCTTCTAGTGAACCCATTACTCAAACAGTGAACATAGTACCTTGTTTTAGTACTACAATAGGTAGTTTTTCAACACCTGATACCCTCCGTCCCTCCCTCCTTTATCGAGTCCCCAGTGTTTATTGCTCCTGCCTTTACATCCATGTGTATCCACTGTTTAGTTCCCACTTACAAATGAAAACGTGGTATTTGATTTTTTGTTTTTGATTTTCTGATTTTGTCTCCTGAATCATATTTTATATTAGTAAAGTATTCTAGGTTGGCAGTTATGTTCTCAGCTCCATCTTCATACTTCTATGATTAGTGTGGAAATCCACAGTCAGTGCCATTGCAGGCCCTCAGGCAATCTCTCTTTCTCCCTCTGTGTTTTCAGTATCTTCCGCTTTACCTTTGACAGTCTGTAGTTTAATTCACTTTGGATAATGGCCTTCAACTGCATCATGTTGCCACAAGGAACATGATTTCATTCTTTTTCATGGGGGTATAATATTCCATGGTGTATATGTACCACATTTTCTTTATCCAATACACTGTTGATAGGGCACTTAAGTGAGTCCCTGATTTTGCTATTGTGAACAGTGCTGCAATAAACATACATGAGCAGCTGCCTTTTTGACAGAATGGTATCTTTGTCTTTAGGTAGATACCTAGTAGCGGGATTGCTAGGTCAAATGATAGTTCTCATTTTGTTTCTTCAAGAAAGGGAAGAGATATTCTTAACAAAGTGGACCACCTGGACAATGACTGCCATAGGAGTTTCTCTTTGAAGCTATAAATGAGGAAATAGTCTAGGAATTACAAACTAAGTATAAGCAAATTAACAGTCCTTAAGTATTTTACACGAAAACGTTGTAGACCTAGCACACTAATAACCATAGTGGGCATTCACGTTAACTTAACAGTCCCCAAAGGTAGGGAGCTTTGAGATCATTGTCTATTCGATCATGTTTGCAGATCTTTCAGAAGTTACTTTTAAGGAATACTCTTTTAATAAATATCACAAGATGTATTATTTACTATGGGTTTCATGTTTATATGGCTCAGGTGAAAATTACTCTCCAAAAAAGAAAGCGTTGTGGGGTGAAGCTGTCACTAAGCAGAGCTGATGGCTCGGTCATGGGCTTAAAGCCTACTTTATAGGCTTAAGCCATGGTCAGAATTAACTCATTCACCCTCTCAAAAAAGAACAAAAATACCTCCAGTGAAACAGCAGTACTTTTCTCTCTCTCTTTCAAATATTTCTTTTGAAGCTAAAACCTACAGACTATGCCAGGGGATCAGGGGCCATTACAGGGAAGGAGGGGACTTGTTATTTTTCATCCTAGGGTGTTTTGTTTATTTAAGCAGGATTTTAAAGCAGCAACAGAACCTGGCACACACACAGAAAACAGCACAGCACCCTCCAGAGCAAGATATCCAGGAGTCCCGCCGATCTTTTTGCTTCTGGTTTCTGGTGAGTGGGGGTCAGGGAAGAAGCAGGGTCCCCTTACTTCCTGTTTATGACCAGAGCTATGAATTTATAAAAATGACTATGTGATTGAATAGGGAATGTACACTTTGTGTTGGATGCTGGATTTTAAGGACATGGTAATGAGTCTTTACAACTTAACCAGATCCATGCACGTCATAACCGAGGTGCTTTAAAGGCTTGCTGAGATAGAGAAGTCAAACTGCGTAAGGCCAAACAACATGCAGGGAGTCACTCTGTACCAAGCACATGTAAAGAGAAAGATATGGTACCCCACAATGGCAACAAACCAGACTCATGTGACAGCTTCCAAGGGCATCAAGAAGCACAGCTTTTACAATCTACTCTCTCTAAGGAGCAATCCCATAAAGTTAAGGTATCTTCTACATATGAAAATATTGTGACAGCTCCATTAATGAAAACATATCCTTAAACATCACGTTAGACATGGACTACATCTCAGGATTCAGGTTTCCATTTCCTTTCCTGTAAGTCTCTTCTCCCTACTTCTTGAGAAAAGGCAGACCATGATTTACTGGACTTCTTGTCCCTCAAAAAACATCTGACGCAGGGAAGTGGAGCTTAAACATGGCCAAGGTCAGCATCTGCAGCTCCATTATCTGGGTGACCACAATAGCCACTTAGCAATGGGTGCCACTCCAACCGTCAATAAGGAGTCCTGATGGGGCCACCCCCTCCCCAGCCACCAGCCTGGCCCTGAGACAACTTATGCCCACAGCTAACAACCCCGTTTGCACCTTACTGCATTCTCCAGAGAATGGTAACCTAGGCATCACTGCATACACCATAAATACACATAACCAGAAAGGACAAAGAGAGGCTTTCCTAATATTTTGCTCATAGCATTACATTTTTCATTGACATTTATGTTTAACGGTTCTCTATTTTTAGATCCTCTGCATCAAATAAGTAACTGTAAGTAACTGCTGCTAATGAACTAATCTCACTTTCTATACTATTTTGATTATTGGTGTGATGGTTAATACTCAGTGTCAACTTGATTGGATTGAAGGATACAAAGTATTAATCTTGGGTGTGTCTGGGTGGGAGCTGCCAAGAGGTTAACATTTGACCCAGTGGCTTGGGGAAGGGAGATCCACCCTGAATCTGGTGGGTACAATCTAATTGGCTGCCAGGGAGTATAGAGCAGGCAGAAATACTTGAAAAGGAGAGACAGGCCTAGCCTCCCAGACTACATCTTTCTCTGTGCTGGATCCTTCCTGCCCTTGAACATCGGACTCTAAATTCTTCAGTTTTGGAACTGAGAATGGCTTTCCTTGCTTCTCAGCTTGCAGACTGCCTATTGCGGGACCTTGCGATTGTGTAAGTTAATAAACTCCCCTTTATATATATATTCCTATTAGTTCTGTACTTCTAAGAGAACCCTAACTGATACAACTGCTAACAAGCTCCCTAACTAGAGACTCACCTCCCACAGGCTAGCACCTGCATGCTACACTATCAGGAGCTTCAACATAGTAGTTGGGAGGACAGGGAGGAAGGGAGGGAGGGAGGGGAATACCAACAGCAAGAACCAGCAGTAACAATCATATGCATTACACACATGTAATGAAACAGTAACACTAAAGTCAGTTCAAAAGTTTTTCTTTTGCTAGAAGGATAAACCTGTTCTTAAGATCCTTATGAACTGTGTTTGTGTTGACAAAAGTCATCCCAACAGTCTAGCCACACGGCAGCCACGCAGAGCTGTCTGCCTGCCATCAGGTGAGGTGTTGAGAGAAAAATGGCGTGGGAGGCCAGAAGAGGTGGTGCTGACCAACAGATGCCCCTTCTCCACCAAACATCTATGTCAGAAGGCACTCTGTAAACGCGGTATCTAAAGGCAGAATCTCCTAACTAAGGCGTTTTAGAGTCCCTAAAACGCAAGTGTGCAGAACTAGCACTCACCAAAATAATCTAATTATCTAATGACAGAATCCACAGTCAAATTCCCTTTCATGGGACAGTCACAGGCAAGGCTGCCGCCCTTAAATCGGGCTTCCCTTACAGAGGGAGTGAGCGTGGTAGCGCTCTGCAGACCCCTGGCTCTGCCAGGGGTCCGTGGCCGGGACATAACTCCATCTGCTTCTTCATCTGTGATGCGAGGGTAACCAACTCAGGGCTGAGAAGGCTTAAGCAAGGCATCCAGGGCAGGTGACCTACCTATACAATGGCAAGTAATCTGCAGTGACCACTACTGGAAAAAAAAAAAAAAAAAAGACTATAAGTAGAAGCACACAGCTCACAGAATCCAGCTCACAGTAGAAATAAAATTTCACTGTCTGTTGTAATCCAAGGATAGGTTTGTTCCACAGAACATGTCTCTGCTGTGTGACTCACCAAAAATATCACAAAATAGAAAGCATGAAGGAAAGCTTAATAAGAGAACTGCCAGCCACCAAACCAACAACAAAACATTCTCATGAACAATGCTTAAGAAGTAACAAATCAGTAAAATGTGTACAAATGATTCTAGTTCTAGAACTACTCTAAAAGCACATATACTCTCACAAACCAATCCGTCATGAACAAGCCCAAAATGAGCAGAGACCACTGCAGGTGCTGACCATTTAAACTGGGTAACTAACATTTGCCCAGTGTTCATGTGGCAACCACTGTTTGTTTGTTTGTTTGTTTTGAGACGGAGTTTCACTCTTGTTACCCAGGCTGGAGTGCAATGGTGCGATCTCGGCTCACCGCAACCTCCGCCTCCTAGGATCAGGCAATTCTCCTGCCTCAGCCTCCCGAGTAGCTGGGATTACAGGCACGCGCCACCATGCCCAGCTAATTTTTTGTATTTTTAGTACAGACGGGGTTTCACCATGTTGATCAGGATGGTCTCGATCTCTTGACCTTGCGATCCACCCACCTTGGCCTCCCAAAGTGCTGGGATTACAGGCATGAGCCACCGTACCCGGCCCGCAACCACTGTTTTAAGCTCTTTACCTCTGTTAACTCATTTAATTCCTGCAATACACTATGAGAGATACCATTTCTGTCTTCCCCTTTTCCAGAGGAGGAACTGGGGCACAGAGGTTAAGTAATTCTGTCAAGGGAGCAGTAACTGGAAGAGCAGGATTCAAACTCACGTAGACTAATTCAAGTCTACACTCTCCACCTTCAAGCTGACAGCCTTAAATTCTAAGTCTGTACATAAATACTGCAAAACTTGTAATATATCCTGGAATCGAAAACAAAACAAAAGTCAGGTCATAGGAAAAGATAAATAGGCATACCAGCCAGGAGGGACTGCCCAGACAGGCTGGCCAGGGTGGCGCTCACTCCCGTGGCTCCGGCTGTGTGGTACTGGGCAGGTTCCTTAGGCTCTGTGAGCTCTGGTTTGCTCATCCAGGTCACTGGATGGCTGGACAATAGCGGTGCCGACCCTTAGAAGGCTGTGACAAGGACCCCAAGTGTTTGGGTGTGAAACATTTTAGCGCCTGACACCTACCAGGACTATATTTATGTTCACCATTACTACATGTTAGTGAGGTTATAACCTAGAAGAATAATCAAAACAAATAGTGGTTGGGTACTGACTGTTAGATTTTTACCTGAGTTGCCCTTCCTCTTTACTGCTTGAATTTTTCTAGGAAAATAATGTGTTTTTTTAAATACAACAACGAAAACAAAATCTATTTAAAGACTCACTTTGGACAAGAAGTATATTTTAAGACAAAAGAAAATGAAAAAAGTGGATGAACAAGGCTTCTAGTTGAACTTCCTGCATTGAGAAATAAGCACAATTTTGAAGAAAAGTGAAAATATGCAAAGGAGGCAGGGCCTTGAGCTAGTGCGATACAGAAGCGTTAAGTCCACGGGACAAGACAGGGTGGGGGCATAAAAATCTTTCCGCTGAACAGATACAATCTGACTTGGCAAATCCATGTCTTTAAATCACCGTTTCAGCAAAGAGGTGGTTTTCCTTCTAAACAGGCATAATGAGAATGAACAAAAGCTGACTTAATTTCTTCAGCAAGGGTTCAAGGAGCACAGCGATCACTGGATAATTCCCTGTAAAGTTAAATGGAAGACCTGGGACACATCTGAATTCAGCAGAGCTTTCTGAGAAGCACATGGCCAGAAACAACATTCTTATGTCCAATGACAGACCGTATTGAAATAGACAGAAGGGATCCATAAACAGGTGGCGCTGTGAGCACAGGTCAGGCCCTGCAGACCTGCCCATCAGGAGACTTTGAGAAATCACCCACATGCACCAAACTGGCAACAAACAGTCCTCAACAATCTACCTGTTCTGAAGGGACTTCAAAGGCCTACAAAGATATAAAGAAGACATTAAGTTTGCAAAAGAGTGAGTTACCAGAAAAACGCAGTCTATTAAGAGTCTCGTAGACTAATTTCAAGAATTTCAGCAAATTTTGCCCCATGTAGGGAAGTCCTCTCCTAAAGCAACACTGGCAACTGCTTTTAAACTCTATGTTTACTCTCGTGTATGTAAAAATATATTGTTTTTACATAAAATTTTTCACCAGAAATTTGGGTAATTCTAAAATACTTTTGGGAAGGATGTCTGGATGCAAAACTTCATCTTTTAAAGTTCTGGAGACATTTGGTGGTGAGGGTTGAAGAGCAATGTGAATGTATTTAACGCCAGTGAACTGTACACAAAAAATGGTTAAAATGGCAAACTTTGTCACATACATTTTACCAATTAAAAACCCCAATTTTTACAATGAAAAAAGCCCGTGTTTTTCTAATTGTAAAAGGCCACAAACTATAACCCGGAACCATGCATGACCACTGAAAGATGGAGGAAAGCTGCCTTACTCTTAAACTGACTTCTCTCACCTCTGTGGACCACTGGCTGGTTGAGAAAGGAACTGCCAGGAATTCTGCCCCACACGAAAAATCGTGAGATAGCCCCGGACAAAACCATCCTGTCTATACTCATCAGGTTAGGTTAGAGTTTCTCTTTCAAATCAGTGAGGAAATGTGCAAAAAATGTTAATTAATGATTCTAATATCTTGTTGACTTGTCCAATGAGGTGTAAAAGGCTTCACAAAGTTCTGCCTGCCCCAAACTGAGCTCCTGAAGCTCCCCCAGGTCCAGAGCTACTCCACCTTAGTCTTCCCCATCAGGGTTCCAGCTGGGGCCATCCTGGGCTCTCTTCTTTCCCTCCCACCCAGGTTCAGTCTTTCCAGAATTCACACATTTCTTGCTCTTCCTGCTGCCATCATCCAGGCCCATCCCACCACCATCCTGGCCGTGACTGTCCCAACAGCGTCCTCATAGCTAGCTGTTCCCCTGCTTCTACCCTGACACCCTCAGGCTGCCTGGTACAACTGAAGGGTCCCGTGGACATGCGTGGGCTGCCCCTCTGGCCCCTCATCCCCTTTTCCCTCCTCTCCAGACACTACTGGGTTGTGTCCCATTCAGGGCCTGCACACTTCCACGGCCTCTGCTTACAAAGTCCTGTCGGCAATTATCTATCCAGCCAACAACTTCACTTCCCTCAGGCCTTTACTCAAAGGTCACTTTCTCGGTGACACTAACACCCCAGCAATCCAACCTAAAATTTCAAACCTTGTCCCAACACTTCATACCCCGCTCTCTGCTTTATTTTTTCTCTTTAGCATTCAATACAATCTGACGTATTTTATGATCTCGTTTGATGCCCCTCTCCTCTACTAGAAAGCCAGAACTTTTATTTGTTTTATTCACTGCTACACCCTGATGTTGTTACATATCTGTGCTGTGACCACAAATGAGGCACATTTGCTAAGCATGTGAGATCTCTATAATCTATATAATCATGTGGGCCAGAGCTCAACACTTTTGATGTGCCGTAAGTTAAATTGTAATTCTTTTTTTCTAACTGCCTGGGGTATGCATTTTGCCAGACTCGACCTTGACAACAAATGGACAATGAGCACAACAACTATATCTGAGCATGAGATGCCCAGCACTGAGCTTGACCGTGACAAGGCAGGGGTTCTGAAGCCTACCCACTCTGCACGCTGAGAGCTACATTTTTCTAACTGCAGGTGGAGACCCTTTAGTGTGTCATAAAATCATTTCATTAAACAGCCTTTCATAAAACAAGCCAGAACAGAACAGAGTGTGTTGCCCATAGTAAGGTTAGTATTCTATGAAGTTTTTCATCTTAAATGCTTATGTGTAGATTATGACGTAAACTACATTTTCAACCATGGGCTATGGTCAAGAAAACTTTGTGAGATAAAGGATTCACAAATAACTTTCAGAAGAATTTGGGATTTCCCTGGTCCTCCCACCAAAGCGGAAAAAAAGCTGTGTGAAAAATCATTAGTGCATGTGTGCAACTTTCTAGGTTGAGAATCTATGCCTTTTTAGCAGATTCCAGAAGGTACCCTAGGCTTAAACAGGTTAAAAACTGCTGATAAAAGTTAGCTGGGTGGTGGCATGCGCCTGCAATCCCGACTACTCAAGACGATGAGGTGGGAGGGTCCCCTGACCCCAGGAGTTCGAGGTTGCAGTGCCCTCTGACTGCAACACTCTGATCACAACACTGTACTCCAGCCTGAGCAACAGAGCAAGACCTCATTCTCTAAAAAAAATTAAAATTTTTAACTGCTTCATAAGAGGGTATTAATAGAGAAAAGGGTCAATTATTTTTCACTTTACTTCAAAGGGTTAAATATTGGGCTTTCATTGCTTCTCTTTTTCGAATCCACTGCAGATCTATTAATTTACATAAACCTTCCTCTTCTCTATCTATATAGTCAATCTAAAATCCTAAACATATTATCCAGGAAATACTTATTTCTCTCATTTTATCCTAAAGCAACCTTGTCTAGACATAGACTATTTCTAGAATTCCAACACTTGACAAGGAAGCTCATATTGACCCTATTAATATATTTTATAATTAAAACCAGATTGGGTTGAATTCCGACCTTAGCCCTGACTCTAGACATGAATCTTGGCTGACAATTATCAGGGGCCTCCTTAGACTTCTTCCTTTAATTTTACCTGACACTTCTAATGCCAGGGGCCAAAAGAGGACAGGCCAAACCTAAATTGGTGTGTGGTGCTTCATGTACACCCCCAGGGTGGCTGGTTTTTGTTTTGACATCGCCTGGAGGGTTGACAGACTTGTGGAACCCGACCTTCCTGGTGCTGCCACTGATGGGTGACAACTTACCTGTCAGGTACATGTGCCCTCGATGGGACACGCTCCCTCCCAGCCTTGGAACCTTGTTTGTCCTCACGTGGTGTCATGAGGTTATTTTATTCCAGGTGGCATAGCATTTTGACATTTGAAAACACCTGACATGGTAGAAGACTTGGCATCTTTATCCTCTCTCTAGACATCACTAAAAGGAACACACGCGGAGCTCCCAGGTGACCAAGCACCTCCACCACTTCACCAATCAAAACTGACTCACTAGGAGTTTTCGGGGTGCACAGTCCTTTGTGCTGAGAACTGTCAAGTGCAAACTTGATCTGATGGGGGTCATACATGAAACTGCGTAATATAAACAGGGTCATGTGAACTAGGGATGCTGAGTTTTCTGGAAACATCTTAAAGATGATCCGAGCCATGCCTGCAAGATGGCATCACTTGGATTATGTAAGAATCTAAGTGTCAGTTCCAGTGAGGAGAGCCAGACACTGGTCTGCTCACACAGGTTTGAGGGTTAACAATTAATACCTTATCTGATGACTGAAAGAACTGGCCTACAAAGATGAGCCAGGCACAGCTTTGCCCACGCCCTGCAGGAGGAGGCCACGTGTGCACAGTGAACTACACTCCAGGGGACATGTGCACAAAGCACGCAAACTCAGAGGGACTCACCAGGAGCAGGGGCTCACTTCTGCAGAGAATCAGGACAGCACCTTCACAGAAGCCCATCTGTGCTGAATTTCAGGAAAACAAAATTTTACAAAGTGAGAGGAAGATTCCAAGATGAAGAAACAAGGTGTGCAAAGGCACAGGGGCACACGAGGTCGGCTGAGGGGTGCCTGCCATGCTGTTCTGCACATGCAGATGTGCTGTGGCACGGCGGGAGAAGCTGGGGCGGGTGTGGGGACAAGTGTGAGGAGCCGTTGTGTCACACAAAAGGCGGGCTCTGTATGCAAAGGTGACAGCTGCCTGATTTTTTTTTTCTTTCTTTCTTTTTAAAAGATCTTCCTGGCAGGAATATGGATGTTGGAAAAAGAAAGGCAGGAGACGGGGACTCCATGCAATACTCTGAAAGAAAAACCAGCACCTGAAGCAAGACAGCAGTGAAGCTGAGAACAGATTCAACAGAGGCTTTAAGAGCTATCCTTAGTACTAAAAATGGGAGAGGAAGGGAGGAGGAGGGGAGTAAGGAGGAGGAAGAGAGGCAAGAGGTCTGCGTGAACTGACAGTGATTAGGAACAAAGGCCTGGAGGTTCCGCGGTAGGAAGTCCTGGATTCAGACACAGGCTCTGCCATCTAGCAGCTTAGCTTTAGATAGGTTACATTACCCTTTCTCAAGCTCTCTGAACTTTGATGTCCTCATTTTACAGAGGAAAATAAAAATAACTACCCTCTGGGTTGTTATGAAGATTGAAAGTGGTAATTCTTTTAAAGTACAAACCAGTACCTGACCTATGTATGTGCTCAATAATGGCTACGGAATTACTGTCATCAACTACAGGGGGAAGCACAAGGTGAGCCCTGGCCACGTTAATATGTCAAAAAGCAGGTAAAGACTAATGAAGGAGTATGGACAGATGTCAAAAGAACAAAGGGGCTGGGCACAGTGACTCATGCCTGTAATCCCAGCACTTTGGGAGGCCCAGGAGGAGGATCACTTGAGGCCAGGGGCTTAAGACCAGCCTGGGAAACAAAGTGAGATCTCTTCTTTACAAAGAATTAAAACATTAGTTGGGCATGGTGACATGCTCCTGTGGTTTTGGCTACTTGAATAGCTGAGGCAAAAGGATCACTTGTACCCAGGAGCTCAAGGCTGCAGGAGCTGTGATTAAGCCACTGCACTCCAGCCTGGGTGACAAAGACCGACCTTGTCTCAAAAAAAAGAAAAAGAAAAAGAAAAGAAAAAAGAAAAAGGGGCCAAAGAAACTCACGAGAAATGGCCCCTACCGGCTAAAAACTACAATTCAAACAAAAAGAACGTATTTGAATCATCAAATAAAAATTATAAGCCCACAATGATACACACACAAAAATGTTAAATCTTCACTTATAATCAATGATTTTACACCAAATGTAAACTTGGTTTAAATCTAAAATGGCTTAAAAAAAAAAAAGCCTTGGCCCTGACTTTTTAGGAGGAATCATGGTTTGCCCGAGTTGGTGACAGCTCTTCCTGGCATAATTCTACCTGGTAACCACAGAAGGAACAACAGAACTAGAAAATCTTCCGATGGTAACACCCACTGAAGATTCAACAAGATTCATCAGTGGATGCTAAATCCATGTGTTGAAACATTAACAGGAAATGGGATTTCCGCCTGGTGCCTAGATGTCACCAAACAGGTTATCTGTAAAGCGAAAAGGGGCAGCCATCGCTTTACAGAAGAGCAAGGGAGAGAGAAATAAATTACACACACTACCAAGAAGCAACTAGCCTGGTTACCTCAAAAGTCACTATAAAAATAAATAAATAAAAGTAGGGACTGACACTAAAAAGGGCATAAAATGCCACACTGTTTTCTATTAGTATTATCACCCCCATTTATTTGAACCTCATTTCAACTGGGGGCTGGTAGTTTCAGCACTCCTCAGCCCTAGATCATTCCCCAAATTTGACTGTTCAGTTTCTCAGATTACATCCAGAATGACAGCCACGTGCATCTTCTGACATGAGGCTGAGAAAGCCTGAATGAATACATGCATATGATCAGGGACTGCTGTGTTAAGACTTTGTACCAAGGGGCAGGTGGATGCAATGCTCCTGCAAATGCAGTGAAGAGTTAAAGGGCGGTTCCTTTCCAGACAAATCCACCTGAAAATCCCCTCACAAAAAGTCCGAGCAAATCACCTGTTTCTACCTCCCCAAAGATCTTTAAACAGAGACAGCCCCCAGACTCCAGCTTCCTACAGCCACAAGAGAGGAGCTGTCCCAGATGCTGCCTGCCACAGCGAAGACATCAAAGCTCACCCCTAACCTACAGGGAGAGTTAAACATCTCCCAGCCCAGAAACTCTCAAATATGGAGAAGTGCTCATGCTTCTTTTATGACAATCCTTCAGCTTTATATGATAAATAATCATAATCAAGTACTTAGCATATCTACATGCCAGGCACTAGGTTAAGTCTCTATCATCAATTCACTCATTTGATTCTCACCACCCTGCTGTTATGTCCATTCTACAGTCTGGAACTAAAGGTAACTCTGGCCCAGGTTACAGAACTAGCACAGAGCTCAAAGGTGGGAGACCCCGATTACTATTTTCTATTAAATAAGACGTCCTCTGTCTCTGAAAGGGAACACATACACCAATCTGTAATAACTATGCCCACCAATCTAAGCAAGCCCCCAAATCTTTAGAGCAGCAAGATTAAATCACAAATCCTAGTCAGTCTAGAGCCACAGACCCTACTGCTCAGTTTTAATTAGTCATTGCCATGTGCCTTGGTGCCGTTAGATTTCCCCTGGTAATCAAAAGCTTTTTAAAAATGAGCAGTACTCCTGGATTTGTGCCTGTTAGTTAAGAACTCTGTATTGGCTAATGCAAATTATGCATTTTTTCAAATAATATTTTAACTCCTAAAAATGTTTATTAAGTATCCAAATTATATTAATCCCTCCATTCTAATTGCCCAAATAGAGAATGATTTACCTTACTCACCAGTCAGCATTTCATCCACTTAGCTAAATTCTAGTGTGTGGCTTTCACAATCTAACTACATGATTTTCATTATCAAATGACATATTTCATTTCTACTTCTTGATCTACACTGTCATCACAAAATGTATTACATCCAATGTTCTTACTGAACCATTGTAAATTTTAGGGCTAGACAGTAGCATTCTTAAACTCTACGAATACTTTTAAAATTAAAAAACTTACAAAATAAACAAAATTACTAGTTTAAATGGTTTAATAGGAAAATAAAACCTATTTAAAGGAAGTAAATAGGAAAATGAAACCTATATAAAAACTCGAGTTCCCACAAGCTCCATTAAAATTATAAGCTAAAACATCAACTTTTCTAGTTAATTTGACAAAAGGTCACCAAACTGAACTTTTAAAGACAAAATACACAGAAACGGTGAAAGGTGTAACACACTACATCTCTTCAACCGTAGCTCAAATAGAATGAGAACAGAGTTTTGTCTATCTAAAATCCAGCTATATGCCTCATGCCTAGCAGACACTCAAGTATTTGCTGAATTAATCACACAATGAATTGTGATACCGGCAATGAGCATGAAGCATAAATGTGAAGAGTCAATAAGCAAACAGTTATCCAATGTGCGCTTATAAGGCCCTTGTTACTAATATTCCTCTTACCCGCATATTCCTCTATGAAGTAGGTTGAACATGTATTATTTTTGCCAATTCAATCATGAGAAAACGGGCTCCAGAGTTAAATGACTGACAAAGTCACCCAGCTAATCCACTCCAGCTAGTGGTAGAGCTGACACTGGCCCCCTCTCTCCCCACCCTTTTCCCCCAATTCCATCCCCTTCCCTGCCTCCTGTTTTCTCCTGAGCACAGCACACCATCTCACCATCGAACATACTGTGTTTTACTTCTGTGTTTGTGGTGTACACGTGAGCTTCATAAAGGCAGAAATTCATTAGTATTGTTTCCTGCTATGTCCCATGAACTTTTGAGCGTCTGCCACCTAACAGGTACAAAATAACTAAGTTTTCTGACATGCTTAAATTTGGAGAGAGATTTTTTTTTTTTCCTGGACAATATTCTTTGAACCGTGAAGTTTTTGTGCAAAAGGAGTGGAGAAAGAAAATAAGAGCACTTATTTTAAATCCTTCCCCCAAATAACTAACATACAAAAAACTTAAGATCGTTAATCTTTAAAAAGAACATACCACATGAATTATCATGCTGCTCAGCAGTGACCATAGCGTCTGCAGTCTCCTGTTTATAATTCAGTTAACCTCGAAAAGGACTTGCACTTGTCAGATAATCGTTAAGGTATGTTTCCATGAAGACTCATTTCGCCAAAAGTCAGTACTGTTTTCGTAATTGGCTTTTCTCATTCCACATTTGTAACAAGCTCCAACACCATTATGAAGCCCCCTTCAAGATGTTTTTCCTCATCCCAGTTTGCCTAAAATGTTGCTTTATACATGTTGGTTTTTAAAAACACTCATTCCTGCCTTTAGGAATTTAAAGGAGAGAAGATGGACTCAGGCAAAAAAAGTTTCATCTAGATGTCCCTAAATAATCAGAATACTCTTAAGACAGACCACTCTTCTGGGCTAAATATGATTAAACCTAAAATTTGATAAGAAAAAGGGTATCAGCTCTACAAGAACAGGTGAATGACAACTAGGGCCTAATAAATTAAATTACTTACCTTTTTAATCTTTGCTGTTATACAAAGAAGAATGTTTAGAAAAATGACTCAAACATTATTAAAAAAGTAAACAAGATAAGCTTCAAATAGCCTATAAATATAATGACCTTCTGCCCTTGTCTCTACCCCTTCACAAAAGAAAGGCCCAACTGGCCAGCAGGTGTCCCACCAGGCTTCACAGAGAAGCCTCCAGGCAACTGAATGCAACTGTGTCTTCTACACAATTGAGGCACACAACCCTCAATCCTTAGCATGTCCTAAAAAACAAACGACTAAGACGCAAGCCATCAGGCAGCTATAAACAGCCACACAACTAAAAATATGCTGTGCTAATACTCCCTAGGAAAAATTCCCCTCCTGATCAAAATATTTACCTTTTCATTGAATTGAACTTTTGGATCAGCTGTGATGCAGTGCAGACTCTCTCCTGTCTGGAACACCTTCATTGTTGTTTTTCTAAATAAGAGGAGTACACTGTTCTCACGTGCCTGCTCATTGATGCATTTGTCAAAAGGAACACTTTCAACACTGTAGTAGGAGTTACACATCTGGCTTAAGGTACCAGCAATTGTTTCCAAATTGATTATCTAGAAAAGGATATAACAGGTAATTCTGACTACTTTTTAAAAGTCTTTACAAAACTCTCCGATTTCTATAAAAGTTTGCCATCTGAATAAAAGCACCAAAGAATCAGTCTGCCACACTGGAGTTATGTTACCATGAGTTCACTCATTCAACAAGTATTGTCAGACACTACTATTATCACTGTTCTAGAGCTTGCCCTTACAATAAGCACCCCCTCCCAAAAATACCCTGCTTTACATTGCTCACGTTTTTCTTGAGAAAGCCTACGTAACTTGATAAAATCATATGTAACTATGGTTAAATTTCATTAAACTTCAATGTTTATAAGCAAAAGGATTAAGCAAGTAACATTTTCCCATTTTGATACTGGTCATTAGCCAGTCATCAGCAGTTCTTAATTTCAATTATGGGATGTGTGAAAGCAAGAGCACAAACCCTCAGGAAAGCCTTCACAGATCTTTTTTCTGACCAACCTTATGGCAATGCAAACATGCAGAAACAACTACAGAACTCCTGCCAGTTGTTCCTGACTCTATATCCCCAAAGCGCAGGAGGCTTCCAGCACCTTTCAGCTTTCTTTTATTGAGTCCTACCCTGGCTGTAGGGAGACAAAGTTGTTATTCCAATTCAAAACACAGAAGTTGTAAATGTCTAGGGGCCATTTTTGCCCATTCTAAAGCTCAATTTTTAAAGTACGAAATTTAAAATTGCCACACTGATTGATTCTGGAGAAAATTGAAGTTTTAAAGGCAGAACTTGATATATATACGATGAAGCGACTATACAAATCCTACTTTAATTCACTGAACTTTCAATTCATGACAAGAGAAACAACAGGAAGACTGTTAACCTTGAATCTTATACCATCACTCAACAGTCACTGTAAGTTTCAGGTGTCAGGTTAAGAATACAGAAATGATCTGAGACCTAGAACTTGCTATCACAAGATGCTCAGCTAGAGAGAAACAGAATCAAAGAGCAGTAAATTTAATTTCAACAGAAAGATGTATAGCAGCAGCCCTCTTAGCTGCTGAAAAAAATGTGGGGAAAAGACACACTAAACAAGACACTGAGGACCTACAACAGCTGAGTGGGCCATGTGACAGAGACAGGTGGGGGTGGCAGGTGATGAAGTAATGAGATGGACAGAGGCTCAACTTCGATGCACCAGGGCTTTCCCAGGACTTACAGAACACCAGTCTCTAGGATGGGAACCAGAAATCTGCAACTACCCGCACATACTCATGATTTGGGTCCACACAATAGTTACAGGGCCATTAGTGGCATTCCTGGGTGGTTCATGCCAGGTTTTAAGCAGCAGATAGACATGACTGTAACTGGGTCTCATTAGTTCACACAGCAGGGCTGTGTAAATGTAGTGTGAGGAATAAGAATGGGTAGGTCACAGATCTAAGTGGATCTGAGACTACTGCAGAAACCTAACAGGGGTAGCAACTTGGCTGACCAAAATGGGAAAAGGAAAGAGCAGAACTATCCAAATTACAGAAAAGCTTAATTTTGTGGATTTAAATAGGACAACCATATGTCTCAGTTTGCCTAAAATAGTCTTGGATTACAGCTGCTGTCTCAATGTCCAATCTGGTTTTGTCTTTGTATTTTTCATTTTTAATTAAATATTATGATTCATTATTGCATTAAAGTAAACCAGTTTGGGTTTAATGACCTTTTTTTTTCTATGTTTTGCTTCTGTCACCATCTCATCTAGTAGCATGCAAGACACACATACAGTGAACAGAGTTCACACTTCTATGTGTTGTTAACTCTAAAAATCAACCAGGAATAAAACACCTATTTTCTGGACCCTCTCCCGGTCCAAGGTAACTAACAGCTCCCTCCCCAGCATTCTGATGGAACAAAGCATGTTGGCATCACGTGGGAAGCAATTACACAGAAGATTAGTCTGACAGCTTGTATTATAATGGTTTTGTCATGTATAGTGTAAATCCAAAAGTATTTTATTGTTTTGATTGCTTGTATTTTACAAGCCATTCTGTAAGCAATGAACTAAAAAATAAAAATGCAGATTTAATAAGTACTACATTTCCATTTCTCAAGAAAGTAAATAGTAAATGTGTAATCTGCACATCTGTCTACATTTGCCATGCACCCTGGGGTTGCAGTCCTATCAGTGGGCCCATAGAAACCAGTAGACATCTGAAAAAATATTGATATCCACTGTCTTCTTTTTTTTTTTTTTAAAGAAGACAGTACCCAAAGACAACTAATTCTTAAGTGCAATCACAGAATTTGCATTTATAAAACTGTAGTGTTTACATTTATTTCTAAAGGATGATTGTTCATTTGGATCAAATGACTTTTCTAAAATAATTATGCCAATATTTTCCCTTAATGTCCTCCTGAACGTAAAAAATATACACAATAGCAGTTAAATATTGGCTCCTTTAGCTTGGAAGAACTTTACAGGCATTAGATCATGCCAGTTTTCAAATAAGAGATCAGTTCCATTAGCAGTTCTGTTTTTTTCATCCAATTTGTGGAGTAAGGGTCAACAAACTGGTCTGCACGCCAAATCCACCCTGCCACCTGTTTTGGCATGGCCTACAGGGTAAGAATGGTTTTTATAGTTTTCAGTGGTTGGAAAAAGATCAAAAGTGAATGCTTTGTGATACATGAAAATTATATAAAATTCACATTTCTGCCAGGTACGGTGGCTCACACCTGTAATCCCAGCACTTTGGGAGGCCAAGGAGGGTGGATCATGAGGTTAAGAGTTTGAGACCAGCCTGATAAACATGGTGAAACCCCATCTCTACTAAAAATACAAAAATTATCCAGGTGTGGTGGCGCGTGCATGTAATCTCAGCTACTCAGGAGGCTGAGGCAAGAGAATCGCTTGAACCTGGGAGGCAGAGGTTGCAGTGAGCTGAGATTGCAATACTGCACTCCAGCGTGGGTGACACAGTGAGACTCCTTCTCAAAAATAAATAAATAAAATCACATTTCAGTCTCCATGAATAAGTGAGTATATACCCACTCATTAACACAGCTGTAGACAGTATACAAACAAATGAGTGTGGGTATATACTTTTACTGGGGTATGTATATTTGTATTTGTATGTGTACTGTTTATAGCTATGTTAAGGCTACCAAGGCAGAAGTGAGTTGCAAGAGATATCTGGCACAGAAAGCATAACATATTTATTGTCTAACCCCTTAAAGATTTGCTGAATCCTGCCGTAAAGGGCTAAACACTTGATATTACTGTTAATAATGGTGTAAAAGCTCAATGAGAAACATTATTTGTTCTTGTGATTTTAATACAAATATAGGTTTTCATATACACAACTAATGAAGAGCAAATTCAAGTTAATACTTCATCATGCCAGTAAACATTCTCTTTGCCACTCAACTCATTTAGCCTTCAAAAAACTACATTGAAAACCAGGTATCGCAAAATGACTTGGAATCTTGTGCTTGGTGAGACCTCTAAGATTGGGTTGCATTTTGTTCAAAATCAGCTGGAAATTTTGAAACTTTCAACAAATAAAATTGTTTTTTGAAAAGTCAGCTTTTGAACCTCTGGCAAACTGCAATTGTTGAAATCAAAGTTTGCAAGTAAGCTTACATTGAAATTAACCTATGAAAAAATCAAGTGACAGAGAAATATGGAATATTTAAAGCAATGTACAATAATTTTGAGATCCAATAAGGGCACTTTGGAATTTCTCAACTTGTGTAAAGAATAATTCCATAGCGATTCCATTTTTAATTGGATAAAGACAAAATTTTACAGCACCTAAATTTAGCAAAAGCTTTAAAAGAATGAAAAAGGCAACTTATTTGACAACTTTGGCAAAATTATTTGTTGAATATTGGTATTCTAAACAGAGGTTTAGAAAGAGTTCTTATGAAAATATTTGAGCTAAAATACTTCATATCTCATTTTTAAAAAACCTTCCTTTAGCACTAGTTGCTCCGAAGCTACCTCAGCACCAAAAATACTTTTTCAATAATAAAATAATGGCTTGCAGAAGAATAAACTCCAAATGCCAACAATCTCAAATGTATTAACTAAAAATGCAACTTTTAAGAAGTGTGTAATTTTATGAGAGTTTCAGAAACAAACCCATATTGGGGGAAAAATATTCTTGAGAGTCACAAGGAAAACTGGAGATCGCTGGCAGGACTAACTTGCAGCTCCTCCTTAGACTGACAGAGAGAGCAGTGTGTGGAGACTCACATCATGAACTTTTGCTCCAGTAACTACTGCAGGAACATACCAGGAAAAATATATCCTTTGAAGGAAGCAGATTGCTGCTGTAGGGCCCAGGGGACAGCTGAAAAACTTCAAAGACAAAGGACATAACTTGTGGGCTCTAGGATCCCCACACACCACCTGATCTTCCCTATACTACTGCAGCTGATGCTCTCTTGACAGCACCACCTACTGGCTGGAGGCCAACCAACACAAAATTAGTACAATGAACAAAACTACAACTAACCACCCTGAGAGAGTCCATGTTACTCATCTGCCACTACCACGAGAGCAGGTGCTGGTATCCACAGCTGAGAGACCTGAAGATGGTTCACATCACAGGACTCTGTGCAGATGCTCCCCCATACCAGCCCAGAGCCCAGTATCTCTGCAGAATGGCTAGATCCAGAAGAGAAAAAAACAATCACTGTAGTTCAGCTCTCAGAAACCCCCATCCGTAGGGGAAGTGGGGAAAGTATCACATCAAGGGAGCACCTGATGGGACAAAAGAATCTGAGTAGCAGCTCTTGAGCCCCAGATCTTCCCTCTGACACAGTATACCCAAAGGATAAAGAAATAGTAAAACAATTCTGGTAATATGACAAAACAAGTTTCTTTAAAAAAAAAAAAAAAAAATCACACTAGCTCAACAGCAATGGATTCAAAACAAGAAGAAACCTCTGAATTGCCAGAAAAAGAATTCAGAAGGTCAATTATTAAGCTAATCAAGGAAGCACCAGAGAATGGTAAAGTCCAACTTAATAAAATCATAAAAATGATATAAGATAGAAAGGGGAAAATCTTCAGTGAAAGATAGCATAAATAAAAAATAATCACAACTACTGGAAATGAAGAACACACTTACAGAAATGTAAAATACCCGAAAGTCTAAGCAATAGAATCAAACAAACAGAAGAAAGAACTTCAGAGCTCGACGACAAGGCTTTTAAATTAACCCAACCCAACAAAAACAAAAGAAAGAAAGAAAGAAAAAGCTTCCAAGAAGTTTGGGATTATGTTAAATGGCCAATCCTAAGAACAATTTGTGTTACTGAGGAAGAAGAGAAATTCTAAAAGTTTGGAAACATATTTGAGGAAATAATGAGGGAAACTTCCCCGGCCTTGCTAGAGATCTAGACATCCAAACATAAGAAGCTCAAAGGATACCTGGGAAATTTACTGCAAAAAGATAATCACTTAGGCACACAGTCATCAGATTACCTAAAGTCAAGATGAAGGAAAGAATCTTAAGGGCTGTGAGGCAAAAGCATCCAGTAACCCATAAAGGTAAACCTAACAGATTAATAGCAGGTAACAGAAGATTTCTCAGCAGAAACCCTACAAGCTGGAAGGCACTGGGGGCCTATCCTTAGCCTCCTTAAACAAAACAATTATCAGCCAAGAATTTTATATCCAGCAACACTGAACTTCACAAATGAAGAAAAGACACCATCTTTTTAAGACAAACACTTAGAGAATTTGCCCATACCAAGCCAACACTACAACAACGGCTAAAGGTAGCTCTAAATCTTGAAACAAATCCTTGAAATACACCAAAATAGAACCTCCTGAAAGCATAAATCTCACAGGAACTATATAACAATTACATAATGGGAAAAAAAGCCACAAGGCTTTTCATATTCATTTTCATGTTGTGTATTCATAGCAGAATGAATAGAAGAGTATGTCTGATCTCATTTGCTAACTTTGAATATAAATAGCTCCACTGGAAAGATAACAGAATGGCAGAATGAATGGGTAAGAATTCACCAACCAAGTATCTGCTGTCAAGAGACTCACCTAAAACATAAGGACTCACGAACACTTAAGGTAAGATATTACATCGAACTGGACACCAAAAGCAAGCAGGAGTAGCTATTCTTCTAACAGAAAAAACAAACCTTAAAGTAACAGTACTTAAAAAAGACAAAGAAGGGCATTATATAATGATAAAAGGACTCATCCAACAGAAAAATATCACAATCCTAAATATATATGCACCTAACACCAGAGCTTCCAAACATATAAAACAATTACTACTAGACCTAAGAAATGAGATAGACAGCAACACAGTAACAATGGAAAACTTCAATACTCCTCTGACAGCACTAGAGAGGTCATCAGGACAGAAAGTCAACAAAGAACAGACTTAACTATAACCTATAACAAAAGGACTTAACAGACACAAAACATTTTATCCAACAACTGCAGAATATACATTCTATTCATCAGCACATGGAACATTCTCCAAGATAGGCCATATGATAGGCCACAAAACAAGTCTCAGTAAATTTAAGAAAATCAAAATTATGTCAGGCACTCTCTCAGACCACAGTGGAATAAAACTGAAAATCAACTCCAAAAAGGAACCCTCAAAACCACGTAAAAACATCAAAATTAAATAGCCTGCTCCTGAATGATCATTCAGTCAACAATGAAATCAAGATGGAAATTTTAAAATTCTTTGAACTGAATAATAGTGACACAACCTATCAAAACTTCTGGGATACAGCAAAAGCAGTGCTAAGAGGAAAGTTCATATGCTTAAATGCCTACATCGAGAAGTCTTAAAGAAGCCAGGCATGGTGGCTCATGCTTGTAATCCTGGCACTTTGGGAGGCTGAGGCAGGTGGATACCCTGAGGTCAGGAGTTCGAGACCAGCCTTACCAACATGGAGAAACCCTGTCTCTACTAAAAATACAAAATTGCCAGGCGTGATGGTGCATGCCTGTAATCCCAGCTACTTGGGAGGCTGAGACAGGAGAACCGCTTGAACCCAGGAAGCAGAGGTTGTGGTTAGCTGAGATTGCACCTTTGTACTCCAGCCTTGGCAAACTCCTAAAAAACAGTCTTAAAGAGAACAAAGAGACAATCTAAGGTCATACCTCAAGATACTATAAAAACAAGAACAAACCAAACCCAAACCCAGCAGAAGAAATAACAAAGATCAAAGCAGAACTAAATGAAATTGATACAAAAAATACACACAAAAGATAAATGAAACAAAAAGCTGGTACTTTGAAAAGATAAGTCGAATTGATAGATGATTTGTGAGATTAACCAAGATAAGAAGAGAGAAGATCCAACTAAGCTCAATTAGAATAGAAACATGAGATACCACAACTGATATCACAGAAATACAAAAGATTATTCAAGCCAACTATGATCACTTTTATGCACATAAACTAGAAAACCTAGAGAAGATGGGTAAATTCCTGGAAATATGCAACCCACCTAGATTAAACTAGCAAGAAATAGAAACTCTGAACAGACCAATAACAAGCAGTGAGACTGAAATGATAATTTTTTAAACTGCCAACCAAAAAAAGTCCAGGACCAGATGGATTCACAGCTGAATGCTATCAGACATTCAAAGGAGAATTGGTACCAGTCCTATTGACACTATTCCACAAGATAGAGAAACAAGGAATCCTTCCTGTATCATTCTATGAAACCAGTATCACTCTAATACCAAAACCAGGAAAGGACATTAAAAAAAAAAACAAAAAAACAAAACACCTCAACAAAAACATTAAAAAAAAATCCCTGAAGAATATAGATGCAAAAATTCTTAACAAAATACTAGCAAACTGCATCCAACAACATATCAAAAAGATAATCCAGCATGATCAAGCAGGTTTCATACCAGGATGCAGGAATGGTTTAATGTTAAGTCACCATATAAACAGAATTAAAAACAACAACAACAAAAAATCACATGATCATCTCAATAGATGCAGAAAAAGCATTTGACAAAATCCAGTATCTCTTATGGTTAAAACACTCAGCAAAACTGGCATAGAAGGAACATAACTTAATGTAATAAAAGCCATCTATGACATACCCAAAGCCAAACTAATACTGAATGGGAAAAAGTTGAAAGCATTCCCCTGAGAACTGGAACAAGACAAGGATGCCCACTCTCACCACTTCTATTCAACATACTGGAAGTCACAGCCAGATCAATCAGATGAGACAAAGAAATAAAGGGCATCTAAATCAGTAGAGAGGAAGTCAAACTGTCACTGTTTGCTGATGACATGATCATACATCAAGAAACCCCTAAAGATTCCCCCTAAAACCTCCTAAAAGTGATAAATAAGGTCAGCAAAGTTTCAGGATACAAAATTAATGTACACAAATCTGTAGGTGTGCTATACACGAACAACAACCAAATGAGAATCAAATCAAGAACTCAACCTCTTTAACAATAGCTGGGGAAAAAGAAACCTTAGGAATATACCTAAAGAGGTGAAAGACCTCTGCAAGAAAAACTACAAAATGCTGCTGAGAGAAATCAGAGATGACACAATCAAATGGAAACACATCCCATGTTCATGGATAGGTAGACTTAATATTGTGAAAATGACCATACCGTCAAAAGCAATCTACAAATTCAATGCAATTCCCATCAAACCACTACCATCACTCTTCACAGAACCAGAAAAAGAAAAAAATCCTAACATTCATATAGAACTAAAAAGGACTCACATAGCCGAAGCAAGACTAAGCAAAAATAACAAATTTGGAGGCATCGCATTACACAACTTCAAGCTATATTATAAGGCCATAATCACCAAAATAGCATGGTACTGGTATAAAAATAATAGGCACCCAGGCCAATGAAACAGAATAAACAACCCAGAAATAAAGCCATACTTACTTACTGCCGACTGAACTTTAAGAAAGCCAACAAAAACATAAAGTAGAGAAAGGACACACTATTTAACAAATGGAGTTTAACACTCTATTTAACTAGTTTAATTGGCTAGAGGAGAACAAAACTGGATCCTCTCATCTTATACAAAAATCAGTTCAAGATGAATCAAAAACTTAAATCTAAGACCTGAAACCACAAAAATTCGGGAGGATAACATCAGAGAAACATTTTGAGACATTGGCTTAGGCAAAGAATTCACGACCAAACTCAAAAACAAATGCAACAAAAACAAAAATAGATGGGACTTAACTAAAAAGCCTCTGCACAGCGAAATAAACAATCAGCAGAGTAAACAGACAACTCACAGAATGAGAGAACATCTTTGCAATCTATACATCTGAAAAAGAACTAATATCCAGCATCTACAAAGAGCTCAGACAAATCAGCAAGAAAAAAACAAACAATCCCATCAAAAAGTGGGCTAAGGACATGCATAGACAATTCCCAAAAGAAGATATACAAATGGCCAACAAACATATGAAAAAATGCTCAACAACACTAATAATCAGGGAAACACAAGTCAAAACCACGATGCGATACCACTTCAGTCCTGAAAGATGGACATAATCAAAAAATCATAGATGTTGGTGGGGATGTGATGAAAAGGGAACATGTACATACTGCTGGTGGTATTGTAAACTAGTACAACCACTGTGGAAAATGGTGTGGAGATTCCTTAAAGAACTAAAACTAGAACTACCATTTGATCCAGTAATCCCACTACTGGGTATCCATCCAGAGGAAAAGAAGTCATTATATGAAAAAGACACTTGCACACATAACGTTTATATTTGCAATTGCAAAAACATGGGATCAGCCAAATAACCTATCAATCAACAAGTGGATAAAGAAACCGTGGTGTAGAATACTCTCATCCATAAAAAGAAATGAAATAATGGCATTTGCAGCAACCTGGATGGAAATGGAGACCATTATCCTAAGTGAAGTTGACTCAGGAATGGAAAACCAAACATCATAAGTGAGAGCTAAGCGATGAAGATGCCAAGGCATAAGAATGATATAATGGACTTTGAGGCTTGGGGGAAGGTGGGGTGAGAAACAAAGACTATACGCTGGACACAGTGTACGCCGCTTGGGTGATGGGTGCCCCAAAATCTCAGAAATCACCACTAAGGAACTTATTCATGTGATCAAACACGAAATATTCCCCCAAAAACCTACTGAAGTTAAAAAATAAATGAATGAAAAAAAGACATCGCAAAAAATTTTAAAAGAGAGAGTCACAAGGCATGACAATAGATACATGATAAACATGTACCAAGGACATTTACAGCCTGGTGTGGCAGCTCACAAGCGTAATTCCAACTCTTTGGAAGGATGAGGTGAGAGGATCACTTGATCCCAGGAGTTCGAGACGAGCCTGGGCAACATGGCAAAACCCGTCTCTACGCAAAATAATACCAAAAAAAAAAGAAAAGAAAAGAAAAGAAAGGAAAGGAAAGGAAATGGATGGTAGGGAAGGAAGGGGAGGGGAAGGGGGAGGGGAAGGGGGGAGGGGAGGGGAGGGGAGGGGAGGGGAGGGGAGGGAAGGGAAGGGAAGGGAGAGAGAGAGAGACAGAGAGAGACAGAGAGAGACAGAGAGAGACAGAGAGAGAGAGAGAGAGAGAGAGAGAGAGAGAGAGAGAGAGACAGAAAGCCAGGTTTGTCGGTGCATGCCTGTAGTCCTAGATACTGCAGAGGCTGAAGTGTTGGGATCACCTGAGCCTGGGAGGCAGAGGTTGCAGTGAGCTGTGTGCATGCCACTGCACTCCAGCCTCTATGACAGAGCAAGACTCTTGTCTTAAATGAAGGGAAAAAATAAAAAAGATGCCAGTGTGGTGGCTCATACCTATAATCCCAGCACTTTGGGAGGCTGAGGTGGGTGGATCACGAGGTCAGGAGTTCAAGACCAGCCTGACCAATATGGTGAAATCCCGCCTCTACTAAAAATACAAACATTAGCCGGGTGTGGTGGTGGGTGCCTGTAATCCCAGCTGCTCAAGAGGCTGAGGCAAGAGAATTGCTTCAACCTGAAGGCAGAGCTTGCAGTGAGCCAAGATCATGCCACTACACTCCAGCCTGGGCAACAAGGCAAGACTCCATCTCAACAACAACAATAAAAAGACTATTTACTAATTTTTGTAATGTACAGATGATCCATTTATTTTAATGCACTGAAATTTACTTTAGAATATTTTTGAAAAATTTTTGGATTTAAACTATTAAATGTCTACCAATACAACAAATGTATTGGTCAAAAAATATTGCAGAAGATTTTCAGTCTTTCTTTTGCTTTCACAGGACTCTATTTGAATAATAAATTGTCACTCAAGTTATGTACTGTGAAGAATGTGGACAGAGGCAAATTAGTAAAATACAAAAAATTGCCAATTCAAATCCCTGAACATGTAACACCCACTGACTTAGGTCCCTGGCTCCAACAATGATTGACCTATCTTATCCGGATCCTCATTCATTCAGCAAGAGAGTGTCTGCTATGTACAAGGCACTGTACAAGACACTGGGGATATAGAGGTGGTAGGTGAACATCACTGCTGCCTTCCTTCTCATGAAAGAGACTTCTACCTGGCAGAGGTGGGAGCAGACACACAGAGGTGGGAGCAGACACCATGCCCACACCTACCACTCCATTCCAGGGCACTCACATAGGACAAATTCCATCTTGTTCTATCAAACTTCTATATCTCCCATTCTGTATCCAGGGATAAGGTCTACAAGTCATAGGACCATTTCTATCAAGGTGCCAGAATCAGAAATGTGCTCAGTCTTCTTTCTCGCATTTAGTGCCAGCATTTTCTCTTTCAGCCACACAAGAGACCAGCACACCAAGGTCTGAAATAGTCCTCAAATTCAATACATACAGTTCTTTTCTGTCTTCTTTCCTTTGCACATTTTTCTCTGTTGCATGGTGGTGAGCATAACATAAGGTTGTAATTATTTTCTCTATTGTTAACAGATTTAAAAATTATTTTAATGAGTATAGGACAGTAAATTCCTCTTCAAAGAACCAGTATGTCAGTATGTCCAGCTTTCCTGTTGTTTGTTCTGCATTTTAGTTTAACTTCCTTGTTCTTTACATCTCCTTGCCCCTGATTTCAGTAAACAAGCCTTTATCACTTGCTCTGTCCTTAGTCATCTTTAGTCACCTGCTCTGTAACCTCCTTCCCACGGAAACTACTCACCCCCTATAACTCCAGATAGTACCCGTGCTCTCTTTAAAATAGTCAATGAGAATTAGCTTAGACTGTGCAGTCCAACCCTAGCCAATAGGGGAAAGACACAGCAGTAGGGACTAGCTGCATCAGAGACAAGACCCCCTTACCCACCCTTGTCCAGTGTGCTCTGGTCATTGCTCCATCTGTAAGATGCACCCTTCTATAGAAGTAAATTTGCCTTGCTAAGAAAATTTATATTTGAGTGCTACTTCTTTTGTGGCACTGAAAATTTGTTTCTAACACTGAGCAATCTTTTAAAGGACTTTAGAAGGACAAAGTACTTACTGCAAAAACAGGAGAGGGGAGGGCTGGTGAGAGCCATGCTCCCGAATGGACACACAATGGCAAGTGGTATCACTGGAAGGAAAGCTTGAGCCCCAATTTCCAGAACCCATAAAGGAGAAGAAAAATATTAAAAGTAAACTGAAGCAAAAAGAAAATATATCACACTGGTTTAAAATCCCAACTCTTCTAGGGGGTTGGAATTCTGAAAGCACACATAAAAATTAAATAATTAAAACCCACCTTTTGGTTCTATACAACTTTTTTCTATTTTATGTAGTTTTGAGTAGCATTTGTGGCTGACTTAGAAACCTAAGCCTTATGAGTAACATTGATTTCGAAGTTTCCAGATCAACCACCAATTTAGAAATAACAAAACGCTTCAGAACGCAAACTATTCCTGAGTTGGGGAGTACCTGCAAGCAAATGTGGCTGTTACCACATATATAATGGGGTAGCCTGATGTAGAATATAGCAGGGGGGTGGGGAAGGAAAACATCAATGCCAGCCAAGATCCGTACTTACAGCAGAATATAGTTTCCCAAAGCATGATGTACATCCTCCTAGTGGTACACAAGATGACTTCTAGATGTCATAGGGATGAATATTCAGATCTATTAACATTATAATATAAGTATTAGAAAAACCATAAGCGCCAACTGTTTAAATGAGTAGTGCGGTGATAAGCCCTTTTACACAGACTCTCAATTGTAGGGATGGTGCTTATGCACACCTTGAACACTGAAATTCAGTGAATTTCCACTACGACCATTCAGATATACAGACAGGGGCAGACTTGGTGGAGTCAGAAGCTCTGACTTTTGATTCTCCAACAGAAACATCAGAAAACAGCAATTATGGTTACAACCAACATCATTAGAACTCTGGAAATAAGTCAAATGTAAACACTGAATCAAGAAGCTAGCAACTTCAAAATCACAGGAAAGATTTCTGGCATTTTTACTTGTACTTGCCATAACCTCTCCCTGGCCTGGAGGCCTGCATTCCCAGTGGGAAAGTCCCTGGTTTCTGGTTCTGGCGGGAACACAGCCAACCTTCTTCACAAATTATTGTGTAGGTATGTTCTAACCTGACTTCAGGCTATAGAAGACCATGGCATGACATCTGAACTTGTGCCCTTAAGCCAGAAAAGTGGGGACATTCTTCATAAACTAATACCCACAGACACCTGGGCTAAATGATCAAGTTGAAACATATAAACAAGTAAATAGCTCCCCCACACCCCAACACACACACACACACACAAAAGCTGCAGGAGGGTTTCCGTGGAAGATCAGGACATTCAAATGCATGTGGATGTAAGGGGAAAGACAGAAAGCTATGCACATGACCAGGGCTTGCTCCGAAAGACCACCTCAGGCTGATCTCCTGGCTCAATATAAACATACTGTCACAGAGTTAAATGCAAAAACTAGGAGAAGGGCTTTGTTTTGTTGTGTTTGCTTAGCTCCAGGCTCCCAAAGAAATCTCTGCCAAAACACAGCTGAACACAATCTGAGGAACAGAGACTGCAGTGACTACATACAATAAGAAATACCGTCTCTACGGAAATAGTGTAGAAATGTCACGAAACAAACAACTTTAGCCTTCAACAACAAAAAAAATCCCAGCAAAACAAGAAAGAAGATCTGATTTCCAGAATTACATGATAGTATCAAATGTGCAGTTTTCAACAAGAGCATATAAAGAAACAGGGAAGTACAATTCACTCAAAAGAATGAAATAATTGACAGAAATCATCCACAAGGAAACCCAGGCAGACTGTCTTAAATAAGTTCAGAAAGCTAAAGAAAGATAAGAAGAACTGAAGGAAATCAGAAGATCAATTTATAAACAAAGAACCAAATTTTATAAAGAAACCAAGCAAACATTCTGGAGCTGAAAAGTACAATAACTGAAATTAAAAACTCACTAGAGGATTCAAAAACAGACTTGAACAAGCAGAAAAAAATGAATCAACAAACTTGAAGATAGCACAATTAAAACTACTGAATCTGAAAAGTAGAAAGAAAATAAAGAAAAATGAATAGAGCCTAAGAGACTAGTGGGACACCATCATGCATACCAACAAATAAATTATAGAAGACTTGGGAGAAAAGAGACAAAATGATTATCCGAAGAAATAATGGGCAAAGCTTCCTAAATCTGAAGACAGACATGATTTACTTATCCAAAGTTAATGAACTCCAGGCAGAATAAACTCAAAAAGATCCACATTGAGACACATCATTATCAAACTACTGGAAGCAAAAGACAAAAAGAGAATCCTAAAAGCAGCAGCAGGTGACTTGACAATACAAGTTGTCTTTAATAAGATTAATAACTGATTTCTCATCAGAAACCATGGAAGGTAGAAATCAATGGAATGACATATTTAAAATGCTGAAGCCAGGCATGGTGGTGTGCACTTGGGAGTCCCAACTACTTGGGAGGCTGAGGCAGGAGGATCACTTGAGCCCAGGAGTTTGAGGCTACTGTGAGCTATGATCATGCCATTGCACTCCAGTCGGGGCAACAGAGCAAGAAAGACCCAATCTCTTAAAAAAAGAAAAAAAGTGTTGAAAGGGGAAAAAAAATTATTAAACAAAGTCCTATACCCAGCAAACTAACTGTCAAAACTGAGGGAGAAAGTAAGATATTCTCAGATAAAAATAAAAGCTCAGGAAGCTCATTACCACTAGACCTGAAAGAAATGCTTCAAATGAAAGCAAGCAACACAGTAACTCAAAGCTGAAAAAAAAATAAAGCTCTCTGGTAATGGTAAACACATGAGCAAATATAAAAGCTAGTAGTATTGTATCTGGGGATTATGAATGTACTTTTTCTTTCACACATGACTTAAAAGACAAATACACAGGCCACGCATGACAGTTCACGCCTGTAATCCCAACTTTGGGAGGGCCAGGCAGGCAGATCACTTAAGGTCATGAGTTTGAGACCAGCCTAGTCAACATGGTGAAACGCCATCTCTACTAAAAATACAAAAATTGGCTAGGTGTAGTAGCACACATCTGTAATCCCAGCTACTCAGGAGGCTGAGGCAGGAAAATCACTTGAACCTAGAAAGCAGAGGTTGCAGTGAGCCGAGATCATGCCAGTTCATTCCAGCCTGGGCGACAGAGTGAGACTCGTCTCAAAAAAGGTTTAAAAAAAGAAAAAAAAAAGATGAATGTATGACAAATAATTATCAATCCATGCTACTGAGCACACAATGCATAAAATATATACTTTGTTAAGAACATAAAGGGTGCAGATGGATCTGTATAGAGACAGACCTTTGTATGCTATTGAAGTTAAGCTGATACTGATTTAAACAACACTATTATCAACTGTGGATATTAAATACAATTCCCATGATAACCACAAAGAAAATATCTAAAAACTATATACAGAAAAGGAAATGAGAAGGGAATCCAATCTATTATTAAAAAGAAAAAAGATCAACTAATCAATCACGTAAGGCAATAATTCAGGCAATAAGGAACAAAGAAGTATAAGGCAGAAAACAAATAGCAACATGAAAGAAGTGCTTGTCAGTAGTAACTTTAAATGTAAATTAAACTTTTCTGACAGAAGGCAGAGACTGGCAGAAGGGTTATGTTATATGTAAATTTTCCATGCTGCAAAAGAAGTAGCACTTGAATATAAATTTCCTCAGCAAGGCAATTTAGTTCTATAGAAGGGTGTGGCTCACAGATGGAACAATGGTGAGTGCACACCTGGATAAGGGAGGGGAAGGAGTTCTATTCCTGACCGAGGTCTCCCCTAGTGTGGTGTAGTTCCAATATAAGCTAGGGTTAAACCATACAGTCTAGGCTAATTCCGATTGGCTATTTTAAAGAGAGCAAGGGTATGAGCCAGAGTGGCAGGGTAGGTAGTTTGGTGGGAAGGATGGTTACAGGACAGGTCAGAATAGGTAACCAGGAGTGACTCAGGTCAAAGGAGGTGACCAGAGCAGGTGACTGTGATGAGTCAGGGGACTGGGGGAGCAGATGTGAACTACTGATTAGAACTGGTAGAAAAGGTTGTTTACTGAAACTACAAGAGAGTTAAACTTTAAAATGGAGGACAAAGAACTGAACATACTGACATACTGATTCTTTGAAGAGAAATTTAGAACTCATTGTATCCAACAGGTACAAAAAAAATTATATAACTACAGGTTCTCTACAAGAAACTCAAGATTCAAAAACAAAAAGGTTGAAAGAGAAAGGATTTAAAAACGTATTCAATGTAAATAGTAAGCAAGAGAGAGCTGGAGGTTGCTATACTAATATCAGACAAAACAGACGTTAAAAACTGTAATAAGAGACAAAGGATGGTGATACAAAGGCCAATTCAACAAGAAAATGTAACAATTATAAACATACAAGCACCAAACAACAGGGCTCCAAAATACATGAAACAAATACTGACAAAACTGAGGGAAAAAGATAGCTTTACAATAGTTGGAGAACTCAATACACCACACTTTCGATATTGAACTGAATATCTAGAAGATCAATCAGGAAACCAAGGACTTGCATCACACCATAAACCAACTAGACCTAACAGACATATATAGAACACTTCACCAAATGATAGAATGTGCCTTCCTAAGTGCAACATGAATCATTTTCCAGAACAGACCAAATGTCAGACCTCATAACAAGTCTCACACATTTTAAGAAGTTGAAATCCTACAAAGTTATCCTGTGGAATAAAGCTAGAAATTAACAGCAGAAGAGGAAATTTCACAAATATGTGGAAATTAAAACAACACCCTCCTTCAACAACCACAGGTCAAAAAAGAAATCACAAGGGAAAAAAGAAGACACTTAGGGGCAAATGAAAACAAAATCACAGCACAGAAAAAAGTGTATGCAATGCAGTGAAGGCAGTGCTCAGAGGAAAGTTTATAGATGTAAAGGCTACAACAAAAGAAAAAAAGACCTCAAATCAGCAGCCTAACTTTATACCTTAAAGAGCTAGAAAAACAAGAGCAAACTAAACCCAAAGGTACCAGAAGGATGAAAATAATAAAGATTAGAGTGAAGATAAATAAAATAGAGAACAGAAGAAAAAAAAAATCAATGAAATTAAGAGTTGGTTATTTGAAACACTCAGTAAAGACTAAGAAGCCATTATCTGGACTGACAGAAAAAAAGACAAGACACAAATAATTGAAATTAGAAATAAAGGTGAGGACCACTGAATTAGTAGATATTAAACCACTGTTCACAAGGTAAATAAACATACTCATATCTCACACAGATTATAATCTTATAAACAACTGATCCCAGTAGATTCTCTTTTACAGAATGGAGAAAATGAAGCTCAAAAGTGTTAAGTGACTTGCCTGAGATGGTCTCACTAACAGGTGCCAGAGTTGAGACTTAAAGCACTTCAAGGGGCTCTGATGGCAGAGGTTTTGGTACTACACTGCACTACCCCATCACTTCCGCCCTCTGACGTTCTCACAGCTAAAACAAGGCAGTGTGCTGTTATGGACAATTCAGCTAGGAAGGTGTATGTCAGATGACTTTTTTTTTTCCTTTGTCCACTCTTGGTGTATCTACAAATGACCATGAAAGCACTGCTTTATTCATTTTCAGGTTACGAATACATTTGAACAAATAGGCAAGTATGGAATCCATGAATAATGAGAATTGGTGTTCCGGCAAACCAAATCCAACAGAATTTTAAAAGGATTATGACCAAATGGGACTTATCCCAGAAACGCAAGGGTAGTTTAATATATGAAAATCATCATCTCAATCAATGCAGGAAAGGCACAGATAAAATCTAATTCACGATTAAAACATTTGACACACTGGGAATAGAAGAGAACTTCCTCTTCTATTAAGAAAAAAGGCCATTTGTAAAAAAAAAAAAATACACAGCTAATACACTCAATTGTGACAAACTGAAGCTTTCAGGGACAAGGTAAGGATGACTGCTTTCACCACTCCTGGTGGTGGCTGCATGGTACTGAAGCTACGGCCAGAGTAATTACACAAAAAACAAAAGGTATCCGAATTGGAAAGAAGTAAACTATCTCTATTCATTGATATTTGTATATATAGGACATGATCCTATATATAGAAAATCCCGAAGAATCCACAGGAATACTACTAGAGCTAATAAACAAATTTGGCAAAGTTGCAGGATACAACATCAACACACAAAAATCAGAGTACTTCTATATATTAACAATGCATACTAACCAAAGTGATCTACAGGTTCATGCAATCTTTATCAAAATTCCAACAGCCAAAATTCCAGGCGTGGTGGCTCACTGTGGGAGGCAAAGGCGGGTGGATCACCTGAGGTCCGGAGTTCAAGACCAGCCTGATCAACATGGTGAAACCCTGTCTCTACTAAAAATACAAAAATTAGTTAGGCATGGTAGCAGGCGCCTATAATCCCAGCTACTCGGGAGGCTGAGGCACGAGAACCGCTTGAACCTAGGAGGAAGAGGTTGCAGTGAGCCAAGATCATGCCACTGCACTCCAGCCTGAGTGACACACTGTCTCAAAAGCAAAAAAAAAAAAAAAAAAAAAAAAAAAAATCCAACAGTCTTTTTTTGCAGCAACAGAAAAGCTTGTACTCAAATTCATATGGACTTACAAAAGGTCCCAGAAAGTCAAAACAATCTTGAAAAAGAAAAACAAAGTTGGATACAACACCAAAAGAATGAACAGCAAAATAAAAGAATAGGTTAACTGAACTTTAACCAATTAAAAACTTGTGTGTTTCAAAGGACGTTATCAAGCAAGTGAAAAGACAACATAAAAATATGTGCAAATCGTATCTGGTAAGGGCTTAATAACCAGAATATATAAAGAACTCAACAAACCTCAACAACGAAGACAAATAATCCAATGAAAAATGGACAAAGGACTAGGCATTTCCCCAAAAAAGATACACAAATAGCTAATAAGCGTATCAAGTGATGCTCATCATACTCATTAGAAAATTGCAAATCAAAACCACAATGAAATACTACTGTAACTCTATGAGGATGACTATAATTTTAAAAATGGAAAATAAGTGCTGACGAGTGCTGTTGATGGAAATGTAAAATGGTGTTCCACTGTGTAAAACAGTTTGGCAGCTCCTCAAAATGTTAAACATCGAATTACCATATAACCCAACAACGATCCACCATGTGACCCACGAGACCCACTCCTAGACATATATACCAAATACCTGAAAACAGGGACTAAAATACATACTTGAATATCAAGGTACAACAGCATTATTCACAAGAGCCAAAATATGGAAATAACCCATGTGTCCACTAAGATGAATGGATACATAAAATGTGGTGTATCTATGTAACAGCATTATTTAGTCATAAACAGGAATAAAGTTCTGGAACACGGATGAATCCTGAAAACATTATGCTAAGTAAAGGAAGCCAGACACAAAATGACAAATACTACAAGATCTCCCTTATATCAAACATCTAGAATAGGCAAATTCATTGAGGCAGAAAGTTGAATAAAGGTTTCCAGGGACCAGGGGAAGAAAATGGGGAGTTTTTATGCAATGGTTAGTTTCTGTTTGGAGGAATTAAAAAGTTTGGGAGATACAAATAAATTACAAATGCAACATTGTGATTAATGTAATGGAAATGTACACTTAAAATTGTTATAATGGCAAATGTTATGTTACATATATTTTGTCAGTTACAGAGTTTCTATTTGGGGGAATTAAAAGATTTTGGAGATACTAATACAACACTGTGATTAGTGTCACAGAACTATACACCTAAAAATGGTTAAAATGGCAAAAGTTATACATTTTACCACAAGAGAAAAGGACTGCGGATAGTATGAAAGGCATGTGAATGCCAATCAAGATTTCTGAACACTGACTTTCCACGTGTTTATGCACTCTTACAATTACAGACCAAAAGTCACCCCAGAAGACAGCAATATTTTAGTAGGTATATTATGTATAAGTATACATAAATGGAAAATGGAATTGGGGCTGTTCGCTGAATATTTGTTCTTTGTGTTGAACTCACCATGGATAAGATCAATTAGGTGATTAAAAAGAGTCTTGGCCAGGCACGGTGGCTCACGCCTGTAATCCCAGCACTTTGGGAGGCCGAGGCGGGTGGATCACCTGAGGTCAGGAGTTCAAGACCAGCTTGACCAACATGGTGAAACCTCATCTCTACTAAAAATACAAAAATTAGCTAGGTGTGTTGGTGGGCGCCTGTAATCCCAGCTACCTGGGATGTGAGGCAGGAGAATTGCTTGAACCCAGGAGACAGACGCTGCAGTGAGCCGAGATCGTGCCATTGCCCTCCAGCCTGGGTTAAAACTCCCTCTCAAAAAAAAAAAAAAAAAAAAAGAGTGTTCAAGGTAAAAGTCATCATGGAAATACACTAAATTGCTGAAGTGTTTGCTAAAACGCTAGAATGAACTTATCTATTCCCTGTTTATATATGGAAGCAAACTCAAAACATTAAAATTTGCCAAGAAAAGCTGCTGAGTCCTGCATTTTACCCCTCTGCTTTCCATAGAGATAGGTGGTGTCAACTTCTTATGACAATGCACAGCCATGTCCATGTCAGAGCACAAGTGAAACTGGGCAGGCTTTAGGAATTAGTGTATTTTGCTAAGGTATTTGCTCATTTAAAGCACCTGAATTTATGGTGGTACTGCACATGGGAGAAGAGAGAAACTTGTGAGCACAGAAGTAGAGCTGTGGGGTCACATCTGAGGAACAAAATGTAGTTTATTTTTGTTGTTGTCTACATGACTGAGACAAATATTAATCTGAAAACTCACTGAACAGACTTTACACATTATAAAGAGAACTGAAAAGACATGAAATAGCATTTCATTTTCCTAACGAAATGGTAGCTATGAGTGGCAAAGGCCCCTTTTGTCCCACTGTCTAGACACTACCCACATACTTTGACACATTCAGATGGATATTAGAGAATGGCTTCTGGTGGCTCCTGGAAACCCAAGCCACTTTCATTGCCAGTATTAGGAATTCCTGGTATTCAACCAAAATAAAGAAAATGGTTAAATAACCTTTGTACTTTACAAGTGTATACATGGGAATTGGCTCTCAGGCTGGTAATCCCAAAACTGTTAACTGATAAATGGTACCACTGATTTTTCCCCCCAGATTAAATCTGTAGCTTTGTTAATGCTTTTTATATTTCCATTTAAGCTGAATGATATTCCATTTATGGCAATAATAATGTTTACTTTTAAAGGAAAATTGTTGAGAAGCTCATCTGGCCAGGCACAGTGGCTCACACCTGTAATCCTGACACTTTGGGAGGCTGAGATGGGTGGATCACCTGAACCCAGAAGTTCAGGATCAGCCTGTGTGACATAGTGAGACCCCCATCTCTACCAAAAAAATCAGGGGGAGAGACAGAGAGAGAGAGAGAGAGAGGAGGGAGTCGGGGAGGGGAGGACGGAACATAACATCCAAGAGTGAGAGGGCTGTGGTGAAGATAAAATTCCCTCAATTCTAAAGGTCCAGGAGCCAAACCTCAGGACCCCGAAAGGCCTGATGCTGCCAGAGAGAGCGAAGAGAGAGAGGAACGTAGCAGAATGCATCCCTCAGAGGAACGCATCTCTTTCCCATGCTACAGGCTGGGTTCAGAACATTGAACCCGGTATGTAAAACTTGGCTGTGAGGAGGGAGAAAAGCCCGGCTTTACAGCCAAACATCAGGGAAACTGTCTTTAACATCTTTTACCTCACCCCATGAAGAGTAAATTGGGTATTTTCCACAATCGCTTTCAAGTCACAGAGGTGTATTCGGAGCCCCGAAACAACAGAGAAATGCTACAACTGCTGAAAACCCACACTTTAAAGACTACCTGTTGGGTGCATGTATGCACTTTTAGGGAAAATCTGCAGCTCTGCGCTGGCATCTGTGGCTCTAAGAATTCTCTGTGTATCTGCGTGGCCACAGGACGAATCACCACAGAGAACATAAAAGGAGATGGTTTAGAAATCAGCCTGCATGCCCCACTGCTGGCCTAGGATGGCCCCTCTCCTCATCTCCCTGTCTACTCAGTCTTCCTTAATGACTCTTGTCCTGCTGAAGGCCACACCAGACCTTACACTCCACCACCAGTATCTGGTACATTCCCATAACACAGGGTTTCTCGACTTCAGCACTACTGGCATTTGGGGCCAGATAATTCTTGGCTGTGGGGCCATCCTGTGCATGGCAGGATGTTTAGCAGCATCCCTGGCCTCCACCCACAAGATGCCAGGAGCACAGCCCCTCACCCCGACCTGGCTGTGACCATCACAAAACGTCTCCAGGGAGCGAACTTCATCTACCTCCCCCTGAAAACTACTGCTATAAACCCCTGACATCAGATTATGACACCAGAGAAGAAATAAGCAGAGATCAAGGAAGATGGCATCACTAGTAACCTCTCTGACCTGACGTTCTTAAGTACTAAATTGCAGATACTTGAGCCTCAAGATGTTGTCATGGTGACACCTGTAAAGCAATGAGCTGGGCCCCAAAAACAGCAAGTTCCCAATACATGTAGGTTGTCAACAGACTGGAAAGAAAAAGGGCAGAAGCCACCACTATCTGGTAGCATGTCAAATTTCCACGTCTGGGCAAATCCCTCAGCCACCTGTCCAATGGGGCACTATGAAAAGATCATGTCATCCTCCAGGTGAGCACTGACTGACACGTTTATGTTGGGAATATCTTAATAAAGGAAGCTTGAGAACCAATGACTGACACACATAAGTATTAATTCTTTACTTCTATGAACTGAATATGAATAAAGCATCCCCAAATCTCAACATACAAGTGAGATTTTAATTATGTATAATAAAAGCATTAAACCCAATGCACATGAATAACATCTAAATTCACAAAAAATAAGAAAATGTTGAGCTACACACACGCACACACACACATGCATACACACAAGGGGTAGGGAAGGAGGGAGGGAGGGAGAGGGAGAGGGAGGGAGAGAGAGAAAGAGAGAGGAGAGAGAGAGAGAGAGAGAGAGAGAGAGAGAGAGAGAGAGAGAGACGAACCTAAAAAGCCAGGTAGCATTTCCATTATCAAGGTATAAAAACAGTTGGATTTATGGACAATAAATACTCAAACTCCCAATGCTCACCTCTGTGGGGTATCGGGGAAGCAATCCAGTTCACAGAGACCTACAGAGAGCATAGCAGTTACACAGCTCCTGCATTAACTTTCACAACAGACCTGTGGTCTTAAAGGCAGGAGGGGATCGATCCCTGGAAAAAGAAAAACTAAAAAAATAAGCCCCCATGCCTCTGTCTTCAGTTGTCTGGTAATACAATGACACTCAAGTTAACATGATTTTTACATCCAGTTTTAATACTAAGCAATTCTGGTAAGAATCAGCTTTCACACCTTCCCCATTTAGCATCTTTACTATGGAATACAGCTGTGCCTCCCTCCTGAAGAAGGAAAATTAACCCGGTGATAAAAATGCCCAGACAAAGCAGGATAAGCATAATATGAGTAGGAAGACAGGCACCCATAAGAGAAATGTCTATTTGCTCATGGAAGAGATCAAATTGTGGCCCAAAGGTCAATAAATTCTGTGCATCTAATGAATACATCTCGAACCTCAGACACATACTGAAGAAAATTATAACACCCTCATGGTCCATACAGACTAATTCAGCTGTCCACTGTGCATACATCACACAATGTTAACACAGGGAGTTATCAAACATGCCTTCAAAAGGCTTAGCTAATCTCCCTTTCATAGAAACAAGTAATCTTTCTTAGAAAGGTTTAACAATATCAATGCCATTCAGACTGCCCACACTCCTTTTCTTAATGTTTTCCATTTTACTTATTTTATTTTTTTTGAGACAGGGTCTCACTCTATCACCCAGGCAAGAATGCAGTGGCACAATCTCTGCTGACTGCAGCCTCGACCTCTAGGCTCAAGCGATTCTCCCATCTCAGCTTCCTGAGTAGCAAGGACTACAGGTGTGTGCCACCACGCCCAGCTAATTTTTGTATTTTTTGTAGAGATGGGGTGTTGCCATGTTGCCCAGGCTGTCCTTGAACCCTGGGATCAAGCAATCTGCCAACCTCAGCCTCCCAAAGTGCTGGGATTACAGGCATGAAGTGAGCCACTGTGCCTGGCCTGTTTTCCATATTAAATATAAATATAAAACTTAAGCATGTAAAGGGTGACAAAATGTAACGTTAGTTTTAGCCATGAAACAAGAATTACCAGTGTCTAAACCAGGCATCCCCAAACTGCGGCCCCCTGAGGCCATTTATCCGGCCCCCCACCTCACGTCAGGAAGGGGCACCTCTTTTATTGGTGGTCAGTGAGAGGAGCACAGTATGTGGCGGCCCTCCAACGGTCTGAGGGACAGTGAACTTGCCCCTGTGTAAAAAGTTTGGGGACGCCTGGTCTAAACATTTTTAATATGAAAAAGACGTACTTTCAGTTTCTTTAGAGAATGTTTTGTCCCAAGCAATGAGACTACAGACAAATTCATCTAATTCTGATGCAGCAACCAGCCCAAAACAAACCCTAGTACACACAGAAGTTTAAACTTTTGATAGTCATGATGAGCCATAAATAATACAAAAATGTTGGCTAAGTGATTATGAGAGTTAGGCCCTCAAGACAACACTGGACAAAATAAAGTCCAGATGTGTAAATTACAAATTTAAAAGTTTAAGATGGCTGGGCACGGTGGCTCACTCCTGTAATCTCAACACTTTGGGAGGCCAAGGTGGGCGGATCACAAGGTCAGGAGTTTGAGACCAGCATGGCCAACAAGGTGAAACCCTGTCTCTATTAAAAATACAAAAATCAGCTGGGCATGGTGGTGCATGCCTGTAATCCCAGCTACTTGGGAGGCTGAGGCAGGAGAATTGCTTGAACTTGGGAGGCAGAGGTTGCGCCACTGCCCTCCAGCCTGGGCAACACAGCGAGATTCTGTCTCAAAAAAAAAAAAAAAAGTTCAAGATGTTAAAAATGCTAACTTTACACTAACAAAAATTTCCAAACCACTTAGCTTCTAGTTAGCTAAGAAATGCAAATGAAAAGATAATACTTTTCTATCAAATGAGCTAAGTTTTTAATTTACTGTCTAATACCAGTGGTAGCTGGTAAGGAAATGCTCAGACGGTCACTCAGGTATTGCTGGTGGGAGTGAGTAGCTGGCTCCGACAGAAGCTACAGCTTCTGATCCAGGAATTTCACTGTATTTTTAAAAAATCCTCTCTTAAAAAGAAAGAGTGATCGAAGAGTAAGTCACACAGTATTACTTATAACTGTGTAACTGTAATTAAAAGGCCCGAGGGAAAGAGCACACCGTTCCAACACATGAGTATTAGAAAGGCTCTGGCTGAAGTTAGCTGGCTCCCAGGCCTCTTTAGGAAGCTCCATACCTCACAGGGGACACACTATTTCACATACATCACGAATGCAAAAGAAAGATTATCACCAAAAACATACAATGCCTATAGGCATAGCTAGATTTTGAAACAATACAACAGGCAAGATACAATATATTTATTAGTCATATTTCTAAAAGCGTTTTGATGACATGGGGAAATGCTCATGACTTATAAAAAGCAGGACACAAATACTGTTAACCATGTTCAATGTGGAAATATGAGAATTGGGAGCGTCCCTTGAGGGGAAAGGCTGGAACCTCAGTCCATCTCAAATCTATACTAGACGCAATTAATACTGTCTCAGCTAAAACACATAGTTGTCAGATTGTTATCATTTCCCCATTACAGTCACACAATCAGACTAAATTTTTGTTCATTAAGAAATCGAAAAATACACTGGGCACGGTGGCTCATGCCTATAATCCCAGCACTGTGGGAGACCAAGATGGGTGGATTACTTGAGCTCAGGAGTTTGAGACCAGCCTGGGCAACGTGGCAAAACCCCATCTCTTCTAAAAATACAAAAATTAGCCAGGCGAGGTGGTAGTCCCAGCAACTCAGGAGGCTGAGGTGGGATTGCCTGAGCCTGAGTGGCAGAGGCTGCAGTGAGCTGAGAGGGAGAGAGGGAGGGAGGCAGAGAGAGAGGGAGGGAGGGAGGGAAGGAAATCAAAGTGTTAAGTGCTTCTTCTGTAACAATATCTACAAAGTACTTAAAACAATACCCAGCAGATGGGAAATAAAAATAAATCTTGATAGTATTAATTTCATGGGGCTATTTGTATTTTTGGCTTTGTAAAATGCAACCCCTTTGCTATCTATAAAATCCAAAATAAAAAGCCATCCAGCTATATTTATATAAACTTCTGATGCGTATTTAAAAATCTATGTGATACATGATATACACATAAACATATGCATATATACACATACATACATATGCAGGCATATTCTGAAAGGTTAGGATGAAGGGAGGGTGAGAACACAGCCACATCCTATTTCCATCTGTAAGTATTTGTTTTTACTAGTATGTAAGCATAAGCATCTACTATTAAAGCTCAAGTTTCTACTGGCAGATTTAAAAATCTGACTTTGGGATTGAAGACAAGGCAACTGAAGGTCAAAAACCAGGAAAAATGAGAATATTTCTGAATAAGAGACAATAATTTCTGAATAAAAGATCTGTTACCAGGGACTGGCAGACCCTACAACACTGCCCCTTAATCTGGCTGGCTCTCTTCATCCTCTCCCTCTTCTCTGAGTGGATTCCATCAAAACCCCAAAACAAGCTGACGTGAATCCAACATGGTATATCTGTAGGATCTAGTCTCAATCCTAAATTTGGGCCAGGCACAGTGGCTCTCATCTGTAATTCCAGTGCTCTGGGAGACCGAAGCAGGCAGATGATTTGAGGCAAGGAGTTTGAGAGCTGCCTGGCCAACATGGTTAAAACCCCATCTCTACTAAAAATACAAAAATTAGCCAGGCATGGTTGGCAAACTTCTGTAGTTCCAGCCCGGGGGCTGAGGTGGGAGGATCATTTTAGCCTGGGAGGCTGTGGCTGCAGTGAGCCATAATCGCACCACGGTACTTCCAGCCAGGGCTACAGAGCAAGATCCTGTCTCGAAAAAAAAAAAGAAAAATCAAAAAACCAATTGCACCAACAATTCTGTTTACAAGTCTGAGATAGAAACTTTATGCAAATTCCACCAAAACATCAAGAAACAAGTAATTAGATTCTAATAACAATAGGATAAAACAAAACCAAAAACAGCATGTGCACATACACACACATGCACAAACGGATGCGTCAATCTCACAGCAGATATTTACACATCCTAAACACATAATTCAGCAAAATGAATCCATCAGTCGCAAAAGAATAAATAATAACCCACTAGAGTAAATCCCTGAAATAACAGGGTAATTCAGTCCTAGAAAATCTGTCACTACCATCATTAGACACAAGAGAAAACCTAAGAATATCAGCGGATGCTGCAAAGGCACACCATCAAATTAAAACCCACTCATGATTTTAAAAAGTAACAAAGACCTCTTCGCCAGCAAATCTGGATAGAGTATCTACAACAAGACATTTTTGGGAACCTCTTCGCCAGCAAATCTGGATAAGAGTATCTACAACAAGACATTTTTGGGAACGCTCATACTTCAATGGTGAAACTCTAGAGGCACTCCAGTAGGCGAAAACGACAGCAATGTTACCTACCGTGCTACTACTCGACACTGCCCTGGAAGTCCCCAGCCTACACTAGCTGAGAAGATGAAATGGATGAATAAACACAAGGATAAAGAAGTATAAACTACAATTAATTCGAAGGTATAGGACTGCTGACTCCAAAATTCTAGAGATCTAATTGACCATTAAAACCGTGTCCAGCAAAAAAACCAGGAACAAAATAAACATATAAAATCCTCGTAATTTTCCTATACAATGGCAATCAATTAGAAATCGGTACTTTTGAAAATCCGCTTAATAGCTAAAAAAAAAAAAAAAAAAAAAAAAAAAAAAAAAAACCTAAGAAAAAAATCTAACAGAAAATAGACAAAACTACAATATATAGCACACACATATAAATGCATATATACTTATACATTTAGCTACAAAATTTTACTCAAGGACAGAAGAAGACAAGTAAATTGGGAGAAATACCATGTTCAGGGATAAGTATCAGAAGGCTCAACACTTCATATGCCTAGTCTCCACCAACATTAATATAGAAATTGAATACGATCTTCAGCCATGGGGAAAAAAACCGCTACTAGAATTTTTCACAGAACTTGACAGGCTGATTTTAAATTTCCTATAGAAGAATATGGAATTTCTTTAAAAGCCAATATAATTTTGAAGAATTACAGAAAAAGGGAGGAATAGACAACTTGATATGAAAACATTATAATGCTGTGGCAATTAAAACAATGTTATAAAGAATAAAGACTGTAAATTGATCACTAAAACAAAGGAAGAGTCAAATTGATACAACCAGTTTGGAGGGCAAGGGCAATTGAGTAGAATTTTTAAGTTAAAAATGTTTACCCTCCTCCATCCAGCTACTTTCTGGGCACAGGTACACAAGACATGCCCTGGAGTGAGTTCACTGACACAGTGGATGTCTCAAAACAACAAAGCTGCAGACAACCTTAATGTCCTTCAATAAGGAAATGACTAATCACTTAACAACACAGACGTAAAGTTAGGAAGCAACTAAGAAAATAATGAGACAGGTTTATACACATCACACGGAGTGACCTTTAGAAGTATCTAGGGCATCTTGTTGATGGAAAAAGTTACAATATTAGACCATTTGTGCAAATTCTAAACACACATTGGCAGTACTTTCTATGTTCTGTAGAGAAAACGTGTATACAAAACCATGTGCCTACAAGTCACCTAAAGATCTTAAGATGTAGATTCCAGTTCAACTGGATTGGGTTGGTGCCTGCCAATCTGCATTTCAAACCAACTCCAGCAAGCCTGTTGCTGCTGCGGGTCCATGGACCACCCTGCAGGCAGCAAAGACACAGAATATGATGGGGAAGGTTCCGGGGAGGCCAACACTGAGAGCTGCTGACGGTGAGGGAGAGGGTAGGAGACAACAGTCAAGTGAGATGGCCAGCAGGAGTAGGTGGGTTCAACCTTGTTAATAATGTTCCAGACCAGCCTGGGTAACAGGGAGACCCATCTCTAAACTAAATAAATTAATATTTTTTTTTAAAGAGAGAGGCCGGGGGTGATGGCTTATGCCTGTAATCCCAGAGCTTTGGGAGGGCAAGGCAAGAGAATCACCTGAGGCCAAGGGTTTGAGGCTGCAGTGAGCTATAATGGCACCACTACCCTAGAGCCTGGATGACAAAGAGAGACTGCCTCAAAAAAAAAAAAAAAAAAAAAAAAAAAAAGAATAATGTTGAGTACTTGTGTAATTAAAAGCCAGTTTTTAAAAAACCCATATAGACTACTTTTGAGTATCTCCTTACTAAATTCTAGAAGCCTCATGATGTTAAGTACACAGAGAGGGCCAACTAATGTTGCCAGCTCCTCTCCTCAAACAAGAATCCTTAACTGGCCAGAAGAGAGCAAGAACTGAGGGAAAATAACCAATAAGCTAGTGGTGACAGACTATTACTACTAAAGAGGTACTTTCAGAAATGCTATTAAGTCAGGTGCTCTGTTTTTATTTAAAAGAGTTTAAGTCTAGAGAGCTTATTAAAAATAAACAACTGCTAATACTATCTTTACTATTATCTATATGCCATAGATCAGGAAGTCTTCACATGGTCTACTATGTTTTATTTTCACTTCATATTCTTGCTAATTAATGCTTCCAGAGGAAATCCTTCTTAACTACTAAAGAATTAATGAACATACAAAAATGTCCCCTCTATAACGCCAACTATCAAAAACGTATGTCAGACCTGAAACTGAAGCTTCATTAGCTCCCAGTAAATGGACCTCTGTACAGCTGATCTGACATAAGATGATATGCACTGACCAGCTCTTTCTGTTTCCTGAAGGAATTGCCTGCAATTACTGAACAAAACGGTGACTTGCTATGGTCTGAATGTTTGTGTCACCCAAAATTTCCTATGTTGAAACCCAATCCCTAGTATGATGGTACTGGAAGGTTAGACTTTTGAGAAATGATTAGGTGGCCAGGCTCTGCCCTCATGAATGGGACTGGTGCCGTGATAACAAGAGACCTGGCTAGACCCTTCCACCATGTAAGTACACTGTCAGAAGGTCAGAGAGCAGCCCTCACCGGCCACCAACCTGCTGGGTGCCTTGCCCGTGGACTTCTGAGCCCCAAGGACTGTGAGCATACATTTATTTCTAAGCCTCCCAGTTTACAGTATTTTGTTACAGCTGTCCAAACGGACTATGACACCACTCAAGTCAAGACTGAGACTTGTAGATTTTATTATATGCTGAAACAAAAAAGATTTTAGCGGACATGGATTCATGAAACCTATTAAAATTGAGGATAAAGTCTCAAGTCCAACAGTGAATCATCCCATACAGTCACAACAACTGATGAAATCTGAAAGAAGCTCTGACATAGCTAACTGGTACCAGTCACATAATCATAGCAAGTCATTAAAGGGTACCATGAGGATCAAACAACTTTTAAAAGCAGCGTCTTCTGAGAAGGCAGAACACAATCTCTTTCCTTGAACTAACTCATGCTAGTTAAGGAATCATTTGGGATCTGATGCCTGAACTGAATCTTGTTAAGTGGAAGTTAAGAAGTACAACACAAACAGGGAACAGTACAGGGTAACCCATCGCACACTTAAAGACCTAAATATTAGGTCATTATCCTGCAGGCAAGGGTAAGTCACTAGGGCAAAAAGAAACACACACACACACCCCATGATCAAAGTCAAAAGCCAACTGGGAGAAAGTATATGCAATAAATTATCACCAAGGACTAATATAATACCCCTATCATACAAAGTACTCTTAAAGATTGGCAATCCCACATCTAAGAAACTATCCTGAAGGCAGGCCTCCAACAGTATAAAACGACACAGCCATGAGTTTATGCACTGCAACACTGTTTATAATTACAAAATATTGGAAGCATTCTAAATGCCATACATAGGACAGTGGTTGAATAAACTATGGTACATCCACACAGAGGAGCTATTTTTTTAAATGAAGCTATTTTTTAAAATCCATGGTCTGTCTCACAACCATGAATGAGATAAAAACAAAAAGGCAAGTTGTGTTCCAATAAAACTTTATTGACAAAAACAGCAAGTGGGCCAGATTTGACCCCTGGGTTATAATTCACTGGCATGTGTTCTAGCCAATAAAACTCTTTCTCACAGGGATTTGGGTTAGCGAATTTGAAAATTCTTCGATGTTATACTAGAGTTAAGCAAATGAGCAAATGTATTCCAGACAGTGGAGTACAGAAAGGAGTTAAAATAAAAATAAAAATAAATTTTAAAAAGGTTAGAATGAACACTATGTTGAATTAGAAAAGGATCTCATCAATATGAAGTCATTTACTACATATGCAGACACATCCATATATAGATGTGTAGGTTTGTGTGGGCTAATATACAGGCATGGATGTCCACAGCTTTATTCTCCTAGAGGTTCGAGAGGCAATGGCAACAAGCATACCTTGCCCCATATCTGCATTTCTAAATGCCATTCTCCAATAAAATGAAATAATACTCCTTCAAATGCCTGACTCCAGGGTTGGAGCAAGGAAAATACAAGATGCACCCTGAGTGTCCTGTGGTAGCTGAAAATAAGAAAGTGTAAAAGAAATTGGGAAAACATGATAAAGGACATAGGACCCAAATGGCAGGCGCTTCCAATGACCAAAGCTACAACTATCTGAGTAACAGAGTAAGAATACTGTATTATAATCCACAGAGTAAAAAAAAATCTAAGTACGTAAAGACATAAATGGGCCTGGTGCAGTAGCTCATGCCTGTAATCCCAGCATTTTGGGAGGTGGAGGCAAGTGGATCACTTGACCCTCAAGGAGTTCAAGACCAGCCTGGGCAACACAGCAAGACCTCATTTCTATAAAAATTTTAAAATTTAGCCAGGTGTAGTGGTACATGATGACCAGCTACTCATGCAGGCTGAGGCAGGAGGACTGCATGAGCCCAGGAAGTCGAGGCTGCAGTGAGCCACATTCACACCACTGCACTCCTGCCTAAGTAACAGAGCAAGACTGTATCTCCAAAAGAAAAAAAAAAAAAAAAAAAAAAAGACATGAATTAATGATATACAGTGAAGGAACAGCTTCTCCTTACAACTCCAATTAACAAATGTGGAAGAAACAAAACAAAACAAAACAAAACAAAAACAGACAATCGCCACTAGGTAAGCACCACAGAAATAACTGCTGCAGGCAGATTCACCAATGGAATGAATGCTAAAGATGGGTAAAAGTTCAAGGAGAAATACCATATTTTCGCAGTCTCAAAGTTATTGTCCCTAAGATATTTACTACAAAGTGAAAAATAATTACTTTATGGTGGAAAACTTGGCAGACATCTCCATAACCAAGTGATCAAGGTTAATATTACCAGTAATTAGACAACATCACACACCCCTCCCTTCATCATATACCCCATATTCAAGCAGCCCACTAAAATATATGGGCTGAGCAGCATCCCCCTAAAATCCCTATGTTGAAGCCCTAACCGTTATGACCTCAGAATGTGACTGCATCGGGAGACAAGAGCCTTTAGTGAGATGACTGAGTTAACATGAGATCTAGAGGGTGAGCCCTAATCTAATATGACTGGTGTCCTCATAGGAAGAAATCTGGACACACAGAGACGCCGGGGCACGCACGCATAGAAGAAAGAGCATGTGAGGACACAGCGGAGAGATGCCGTCGCAAGCCTCGGACAGAAGAAAACCATCCTGCCCGCACCCTGATCTTGGATGCAGTCTCAGAAACAGCAAGGAAACAAATGTCTGTTGCTTGAGCCACTTGGTTTGTCTGTTTTATTATGGCTGCCCAAGGAGACTAACATAGAAGGACACAACATTGTGTCTATGGAATTCTTGCCAAAAATGTACTAACCTGACACAGAACCTGAATTTAGGAACATCCTACCAAATAACTTAAAGGCACTCTTCCAAAGTATCCAGATCATCGAAGGAAAGACTGAGGAACTGTCGCAGAAGGAAGGAGACTAAAGAGACAGGACTCTGAATGCAATGCCGGGTCCTGGAACAGAAAAAGGCACTCGTGGGAAAACGTCAAGTGTGAATACAGCCTGGAAGAATCTCCTGGCTTGGATAACTGTGCTACAGTTAGGGATGTTAACACTCAGAAAGCTAGGGGAATGGTATTCAAGAATGCTGTATCATTTTTACAACTTTTCTGTAAAACTCCAAAACTACTCCAAAATAAAAAGTTGAAACACTTTCTGTTTGAGAGCCATGAAGATCCTCTGGTAGGGGGATGCCAGAATGAATTTCACATTTTGGAAAAACGGCTCTGGGAGCAGCATGGCGGTGGAGTGATGGTGCTGCCTCTCAGATGCAGACCTCACTCTGCCCTGCTCTGAGATCCTGTGGTGACTGGACGCTTGATGCCAGCCTTTGCCAACAGAGGGTGCTGGAGGGACTGCAAGGATTCCTTTTCTTCTCCAGCAGGTGGTTTTCCAGGTGGCACACCCAGAGGGTCGGCATGCAGGGCCCCTCCTGCTGACCTCAGAGGACTTTGTGGATGGCCACCCTGTCCAGCACTGGCGGGTCTTGCGTCCCTGCAGCGTGCACACCTGCTCCCTGCAAGGTTGACTCTCAGCAGCAGGCAGGCTGCCCTGCTCTCAGCAACTTCCTCAGGCTCCTGCACCAGCGGCTTGCTGCAGCTGCCCCTTCTGTACGCATCTCCTTTCAGCCCCTCGCCACGGTGAATTTTACATGTCAACTTGACTGCTGAACGGATGCCCAGATAAGTAGCTGGTAAAACATTATTTCTGGGTGTGTCTGTGGGAGTGTTTCTGGAAGAAGATACTGGCATTTGAGTCAGTGGACTAAGGAATGAATATCTGTCCTCTTAAGCCTCTTAAGCATCATCCAATCCACTGAGAGCCGGAGAGAACAAAGAGGTAGACAGAGGAAGGGCAAACCCCCCTTTCTCTCTCTTCATGAGCCAGGACCCATTTCTCGTGCCCTCACAAATCACTGCTCCTGGTTCTCAGGCCTTCGGTTTCCCACAGGGACTTTACACCATTGGCTCCCCTGGCTCTCAGGCCTTCGAGTTTGGGCTGGAACTACACCACTTTCCAGGGCTCCAGCTTGCAGATAGCAGCATGGGATTTCCAGGCCTCCATCACTGCATACACAAATCCCTATAATGAATCCGGTTCTATATCTCTGTCTCTACCCTATGGGTTCTGTTTCTCTGGAGGATCCTGACTCAACACCCCTCCAACAATTCTTTATATGAAATTTCTGCCATTCAATTTACCAGCGTGGCTCTGACCCCTGACTGCACCTTGCCTGAGTCAAGTCCTCTCAGTTCTTTCTCCTTTAACCAACCATATACTTTCTTTTTCCCTATGGGAAGTGGAATAGATTTTCATTACCAAGTTACTTAGATTACAGAAGTTAAACTTTCAGTTCTAGAAGTTTCTAAAAGTAATGCAAAATTTATCCTTAAGTTTAGATTGAAAAGCTAATTCACTCACTGATCAGCATGTAATAGTTTTGAGTGTCCTAAGGTCAATGATTTATATACATCATTCCTTTTCAAAAGCACCTTCTAGTCTGTTTTCTGTTTGTTTGTTTGTTTGGTTTTTTTTTTGGGGGGGGGTTCTAATTTAGAAATCCAACTCAAATCTTCACTCTAGCTAACAGTGTTAAGTGTGGAGCTACTATGAACAATTTCTCGCTCTTTCTCTTCCCGTGTTTAAAACAAGTATAACCTGAAACACACAGATAAAAACACAGAAACGGAATCAGTACATGCACTACATGGACCAATGGTTCTGTAAAATTTTCCACTTTTGTGTTTTAAGTGATGGACTAAAAAAACTTTCCAGTTATTAAGTCTAATTCCTCTTCTTGAGTGTTAATTTGCCACTAAAAGACATTTTTTTCAAATAACCTAAAATTTCCACTACTGGCCATAGGAAGGAGAATGGACTCAGAGGGACATGGAGACATTGTTCCTTTTAGCAGCAGCCTATGTGTCAGTCAAGTTTGAGAAACAGTGCCAGGGTCCAGAAACCAGAGTGAGCGCCACGCTGGCATTTACAGCAGTGGGGCGAGGGTGATGAGCAAAGCCAGCCTCCCAGGCCATCGTTTCCTAATGATGGGGAGGAAGAGTGAGGCCCTCGGCATCAGAGGAACAAGCTCTCTCTGACTCCCAGGCCGCTGGCCTGGAGATGCAGTCCTAAGACAAAGGTCTTTATTTTGAGATCCGAAGTGTACTTCTATTTCAACACTTACCAAAGACTCTTTCTCTTCAGCTCTAGAAGTGGTGACTAACACCTGCCTTGCAGTGATGTGGGGAGCCTGGGAGCTAGGTTCTTAGGCAGGGCCCCACACTTCGGCATGACTGAATAATGAATGGCCTTCCCTTCGTCTCAGGCCCATCATTCTCGAGGGTGGAACTGGAGGTGGGCTGACTGGGCGAGGCCACTGCTTAGGATGCTCCTCCTGTAAAACAGGGGGAGTGGCCTCAACTCTCGGGGACCTCACAACACAAGTGTTCTTACACATTTCCTCTTACTTTCTGTCCACACTGGTTAGTCTGTAAATAACTGACAGCCCAAGTTTCATAAAATCATGGACCTTGACTGGTTTCTTAAGTAAGAAAACTCTTAGAACGTGCACAACAAAACAAATCTTTTATTTAAGAATAAAAAAGATTTAGGAGAACCAAAAAAAAGAGCATGCTAGGTCATGAGACACCTAAGCTATTGTTAAAAAGACAAGTTTTAAAAAATATAATTCACATCATCAATATAAGGACAAAGGTACCCCCAAAATTCCTCCTAGTACAATAAACACACACACACGTAGAGTTGGATAAAACATCTTTTAACAGCCGGCGCAGTGGCTCATGCCTGTAATCCCAGCACTTTGGGAGGCTGAGGCAGGTGGATCACAAGGTCAGGAGTTCAAGGCCAGCCTGGCCAATACAGTGAGACCCTGAATCTACTATAAATACAAAAATTAGACAGGTGTGGTGGCACATGCCTGTAATCCCCGCTACTCAGGAGGCTGAGGCAGAAGAAATGCTTGAACCTGGGAGGCAGAGGCTGGTGAGCTGAGATAGTGCCACTGCACTCCAGCCTGGGCAACAGAGTGAAAAAATCTTGTAACTACTTTTAAAAATACATTATTTACAGGCCAGCATGAAGAAAAACCTTCAGGAAAATAAAGATGGATATTTAAAAAAAAAAATTAAGGAAGGTAAGCCAAGCCTGAAGCCAGGTGATATCCCAAGGCCACGCACTGATGCTGAAAAGGGATGCAAAGCCACAGTGACAGGACTGTGAAGTCAGATTAGAGCCCACGCAGCCAGGCAAGGTCATGGGCTACACTCTCAGGTGAAAGGGTGACCAGGGAACAGAGCCCACAGGAAGCCTGCCTATTATCTGTCAATTCTGTTATAGGAGAAAGTTGGTGAGACAAAAGAATTCTCACCCAAACCCCAGGCTTCAAAGCAGAATAAAATCTGCTTCACTTCAAGGCAGATGGAAATACAGGAGGATGGGGACAGCAGAGGAGATGCAGAAATCGCTCAATCCCTCAAGTCTTGAGACAATAGCCAAAAGAAAACTAAGTACCCAACAAGGCATGATACATGGGCAAAACCTGCAGGACCAGGTAGATGAGGCTCTGTGCAGAGGAATTAAAGGGAAGCCACAGGGTGCTTGATGGATGGAAACAGAAGAACCCCAACACTGTCAACAGGCACTCACAGGAAAACTCAGACAGCCAGCTGAGAATAGCAGCCAAAACCATAAGGGTCTTTGCATGCTTCCACCTGTAGGTGGATGCAAGGGATCACAGCCAGGTCTGAAGGGACTGCAGCAGTCTAACGCTGAAGAGCTCTTGAAACTAACCAGCCAAAGCGCTTTTCTACTAAGGAAAACTGCTGGGAACAGAACAGCAATGGAGCAGGAAAGGGACAGTGTGGGGTGGGGGGACACAAAGGAAAGAGAAGGTCTAGCCCAGGCGGAAGGAGAGGGATGGGAGGAGAGCCCCTCAGCTCAAAAGGCACCAGGTCACATTTTCAAGTACTTAGTGAGATGACAGAAGAGAGAACACTGTGGCCTTTGGAAACCTCTCCTGCCCACCCTCCTTGCACAACTGCACATAGCCTAATTTCAAATAAAAATGAAGAACAGAAAAAGAACGGTGGTTGACTCTCATACAAACTTATCTCAAGGGAAAAAAAAAGAAGAAAATAAATTGAATGATGACCCTGAAAGCAATGAAAGCACAAAAGACAGACATGTTCATGAAACAGACAATTTATACTCACCCTAACATTTCAAAACTAAAAATATCAACTTTCTGAAATGTCAGGAAGGGTGAAGAGGTCATGCAAACACTCACAGATGACAAATATAATAAATAATTTTTTTGAGGTAGGGTCTCACTCTGACATCCAGGTTGGAATATAGTGGTGCAATCATAGCTCACTGCAGCTTCAACCTCCTGGGATCAGGTGATCCTCCCACCTCAGCCTCCCAAGTAGCTGGGACTACAGGCGTGTGCCACCACACTCAGCTAATTTTTTTGTTGTTGTTTTAGTAGAGATGGGGTCTCACTAAGTTGCCCAGGCTGGTTTCAAACTCCTGGCCTCGGTTGAGACTCATGCCTCCCAAAGTGCTGAGATTACAGGTATGTACCACCATGACAAACTAATTACTGATTTTTTTTTTTTTTTTTTTTTTTTTTTTTTTTTTTTTTTTTTTAGTGACCTAAAGATAGTATTTAGAAAAGCCAGGAAGAGAGTTAAATCTCAAAACCTATAACCAGAAGGGTTAAGAATTGTGTTTGTGGCATCTTGGCTTGAGGCACTCTCCAACCTCCACAGCTATTGCTACAAAAAATGGAGGCAAGAAAAGCCAGTTCCTCACCAGCTACAGGTGCTAACAGAATCCAGACCTGGGGAAGCAGCTAGAAATTAAAACACTCTGACAGTATTAGAATATAGAGGTGACACACAAATTCAGAGCATAAAGTGCTGAAATCCCCAGCTGACAACTGAACTACATATTACATATGTGCTGAGGAGACCACAAGCAGCATGGTAAAAAAGCAGTTAAAAACCTGAGAGCAATATTTTTAAAAAAGAGCAACATGGAGCCAAATCTGTGAATCTGATGCTCTTTCCCAACTGTGCTCAGCTAGGGTGGCATAAAGCTTCAAATGTCAGAGTACAGAGCTCAAAGCTGGCAGAGTGCCAGAAAATAGGGGAATTCCCAGAAGAAAGACAACCACAGAGAAAAGTCCATCTCTAGTTAGATCCTTCGCCAACTTCCAAATTTTGCAGACACAGAGGAGGCTCACAGGGTGCCAGACAAAAAACACCATCAGTGAAAAGACATAAGAACAGAGCAGAGTTGTAAGCAACTGCATATTGCAGGAAAAACAAAGTGTGTAGTTTGACCAAGCAGTTTATTAACTGTCTGCTACATTAAAAACCCAATAATCCTCAGAAGAACACAACAGTTCAGAGTCACTGCAGCATATGTTCAACTTTCAGTTAGACAAGAAAGAAAAAGGAAATACTGACCTATATGCAGATAAAAGGATAGTCAATAGAAATTGATTCCAAGTGAGCCCAGATACTGGATTTAACAGACTTCAAACAGCTATCATAAATATTTCAAAAAGTCTGAAAAACTCTTAAAGAATTGAAGGAAAATATGGTATCAATGAGTGAACAGATTCAGCAATCTCAAGAGAGAACAATGAAACTAGAAAAATTAAAATTCTAGATCTGAACAAAACATTTACTAAAATAAACTCATTAGACTGGCTAAGCAACAGATTGATGCTTGTTTCTGCCATCTGCACTGAACATGAATACAGAATAATCTGAAGAACATAAAGAGAAAGAGATGAATGAAAAATAAATAGAATTCCTAAAGATGTGACAGCAGGAAACAGTACATTAATTGGAATCTCGAGAAAAAAAGGAGGAAAAGACATCTGAAGACACAACAGCTGAAAAATCCCCCAAAAGCTCAATAAACCTCAAACAGAATAACGCAAATAAAACTTTCTAGACACACCTTCGTCAAACAGGAGAAAGCCAAAAATAAAATCTTGAAAGCAGCCAGAGAAAATGATGTCACAAACAGGAAAACAATGGCAATAATGGTAAAAACAAAGACAGACCTCCTTAGGAACTTTTAAGTCTGAAGACACAGGGACCACATATTCAAATTACTGAAGAATGAAATGGAAAAAAAAAAAAAAAAGTCAACCAAAAAGTCTAGTATTCAGTAGAAGTATTCTTTAAAAATGAAGGTAAAATAAGGGCATTTTCAAATAAACTATTTGTCATTGGCAGAGCTACACTACGAGAAATATTAAAGAAAGATCTCTCAGTCCAAATGGAAACTACACTAGATGGCAACTTAGAGCTACAGAAAAAAATGAAGACAGCCAGAAATGGTAATTATGTGGATATATGCAGTATCTTAGTTTTCTATAAAAGATGACAGCTTAAAGAAAAAAATAACAACACTACTGATAGGTTCACAAAGTCTATAAATGTAACACCTGTGACAATAATACTAAGGGTAAGTGGGGGAAATAGAAATATGCATTGAAAAAATTCTGTCTTATCCAAAGTGATTCAATATTAAAGAAAAAACTAAGATGCATATAGCAAGAAAACCAACAGAAGAATTAAAATGAATAAGAAATTTTGGTCAACACAAAATCAACAAAAAAGGAGGAACAAAAGCAAACAAAATCCCTTCCCTAAGAAAAGCAAAAAATGATACAACTAATATAATCATCTTATTACTTTAAATGTAAATGGACTAATTTCAATGAAAAAGCAGAGACTGTCAGATTGAATTTTTTTTTTTAGAAAAGCAAGAACAGACTATATTCTGGTTTCTAAAGCAGAACTTTAAATATAAAGACAGAAACAAACTAAAAGTAACAGGCTGGAAAAAGATATACCCAAGGACACATTAACATAAAACAAAGTAGACTTCAAAAAGATTACTAGAAACAAAAAACACATTTCATAGTGATTTTAAAAGCAAGATAAAACAATATTATAAATATACATCTATCTAATGACAGAGCTTCAAAATACATGAAACAAAAACAGAAATAAACAACAAATGCAAAATCACAGCTGGAAATTCTAATCATTCTTCTCAGTAATTGATAAAACTGGACCAAAAAACCCCAAAAAGAACAACAAAAACAACAACAACCAAAGAAAAGGGGGAGATCTCGGCCAGGCACAATGGTTCATACTCTGTAATCCCAGCACTTTGGAAGCTGAGCAAGGCAGATGGATGACCTAGCTCAGGAGTTCAAGATCTGCCTGGGCATATTATGAAACCCCATCTCTACAAAAACTATCTGCGTGTGGTTGGCACACACCTATAGTTCCAGCTACTTGGGAGGCTGAAGTGAGAGGATCATCTGAGCCTGAGAAGTAGAGACTATGGTGGGCCATGATTATGCCACTGCACTCCAGTCTGGGTGACTGAGACCTTGCTGCAAAAACAAAAAAATAAAAAAAAATAAAGAGATGGGAGACCTATGCCACCATATCAACCATAATTTAGCTAGTATTTACGAAAAGTTCCAATAACTAAAGAATTATATAATCATTTCAAGTACACATAGAACATTCACCAAGATAAACCATATACTGCGCCATAAAACAATTCAGAGTAAAATTCCAAAACACTGAAATCGTATAGGAAATGTGATTTGACTGCAATGGAATTCAAAATCGACAATAAAACATTCAGAAAAACCTCAAATATATGAAAATTAACCTAATTCTAAACCCATGGGTCAAAGAAGAAATTACAAAGCAAATCAGAAAATATTTTGAACCAGATTAAAATGAAAGCATATCAAACTTATGCTAAAGCAGAGCTATAAGAAAATGTACAGCACTGTATGTTCATATAACACAATAAGCAATGACCTAAATTCCCACCTTAAGAAACTAAAACAGAAAAAGCAAATTAAACTGAAAAGTAAAAGTAAATAATAATAAAGACCAGAAACAAGTATTTGCTAATGAATGCAAGACTTTAGACAAAGTAAATTCCTTTAAAGATACAACTCACACAAAAACTGACTCAAGGAGAAATGTTAGGTCTAATTAGCTATGTTTAATTAAAGGCTGTGAATTCAAAATCTAAAAACATCACAAAAAAAATCTTAGTCCCCAATAGTTTCACTGATAAATTTTAGTATATACTCAAGAAAGAGTCCAAACCAGTCCAACACATTCAATTTCAGAAACAAGAGAAAAGTGCTTCCCAGCTCCTTCTATGAGGCCAGCATTAACTGTGACATGAAATAAGAAAATTACAGACTAGCATACCTTATGAAGATAGACACAATTCCTCAAATCACTGACATTAATTAAAAGATAGGTTAACATCCTCAGATCATTCGTACTGAGATCAAAAGTATATCACATCTACTCTTAGAACCACTGTAATAAAACTACGGAACTATCAAAGGTAGGAAATCTTAAACTATGGAAACTCAGATAACTTAGGAGGACAGGAGACTTTTCATCAACTGTAAGACTGATAAAATGGTAAACCAATAAACTTATCTCCAGCTAAAAAGTCATTACTAGTGACAACAATGCAATTATCTTCAGACAAATGAATACCAAGAATTTATCCCCAAATCCTCACTAAGATCATTATTTAAAGATGTCTGGCAAGGCATGGTGGCTCACGCCTCTAATCTTAGCACTTTAGGAGGTCAAGGCGGCAGATCTCTGAAGCCCAGGAATTCAAGACCAGCCAGGGAAACACGGTGAAACTCCATTTCTACAAAAATTACAAAAGATTAACCAGCTGTAGTGGCACACGCTTATAGTCCTAGCTACCTGGGCGACTGAGGTGGAATCTCAGTCCAAGAGGTCAAGGCTGCAATGAGTCGTGATTACGCCACTGCACTCCAGCCTGGGCAACAGAATGAAATCCTCTCCTCTAAAAAAGGAAAGAAATTAAAAACAAAACAAAACAAAACATGTCCACTCCTGGACATACTAAAAAACAAACAGAAAATATATTTTGACACTAAAAACTTCTACATGAATGCTCATATTCATGATAGACAAAAAGTAGAAACAACTCAAATGATGAATGGATAAACAAGTGACAGTGTATCCACAAAATGGGGTATTAATTACCCACAAAAAGAAATGAGTTACTGATACATTCTGCAACATAAACCTTGGAAAGGAAACATTCTGCTAAGTAAAAGAAGCCACACACAAAATGTATGTTTCCATTTATATGAAATGTACAGGATAAACAAACTCATAGATACAAAAAGTGGATTTACAGTTGCCAGGGGTGTAGAGTAGGATGGGAGTTGACCACTAATGGGTATGGAGTTTCTTTCCAACAGGATAAAAATGTTTTTGAGTTAGATAGTGGTGGTGGCTGTACAACTTTGCGAATACACTAAAAAACAGTGACCTATATACTTTAAAAGGAGAAATTTTATGGTATATTAATTATATGTTAAGAAAGAAAGAAAAAAAAAAGAGAAGTAATTCAAGAAGAAAAAACAGCCCACATAGAAGGATTAAGGAAACAATAAGCTCTTAAATGTAATGTTGGGAAATTTAAGTAACCTGTGATTCTTAAAAATATTATTGATGTGTGTGTGTTTTTTTTTAAAGATAAAATGAATATAGTGGAGGATACAATTATAGATTAGAATGAAGAGTTAATCAGTGAATTTCCTTACTGAGTCTTCAAGAAAGACTAACATAAATTATTAAGTAATATACATATTCCATTTTTGGTACACTGAAAAGAATTAAAAATTCCAGATACACATAAAATAAGAGAGAGAATACATTCAAAAGATAAAGAATGCCAATGTCCTTGTCACATTCTAGGATAAATTATTGAATAATTTATTCAGAATAACAGATAAGCAGAATTCAAAGAAACTAATGGCAGCCACAAGGTCAGACACAGAATCTGTGTGGTTCAACATAGCAAAATAAGAGCAAATACATGTAGAAAAAAATCTCATACCAACAAGGTGCTAAAAATAAGAATACTAATCGTAAGCCAAGAAGAAGGATAAACAGCAAACACAAAGAATTCCAAACAGTATAGTAGTAAAAAAAAAAAAAAAAAAAATTAAATACATTAAACTGATAAAAGATACCACATTGAAGTGTTAAACTCTAGTTATATGGTGCTTTCAAGACAAGAGTTCCAAACAAAACCAAACTTTTTTTTGGTATGAACCTTTTTTTTGTTTTTTAAGTTCTGGAGTACACGTGCAGATCTTGCAGGATCGTTACATAGGTATACACATGCCATGGTGGTTTGCTGCCTCCATCCCTCCCCCCGCAACCCCCTTCACCTACATTAGGTATTTCTCCCCAATCTCCCCACCCCCTGCTATCCCTCCCCTAACTCCCACCCCTCAATAGACCCCAGTGTGTGATGTTCCCCTCCCTGTGTCCTTGTGTTCTCATTGTTCAATACCCACTTATGAGTGAGAACATTCGGTGTTTCAAAACCAAACTTTTTTAAAAGGGAAGGAAAAAGATTTGACTAGTAAATACTATTCAACACTAGTTATTACAGCAACATAAACAAATTTTAACAGAAAAAACTCATTAATTGATGGGGACTACACCTTAATATGATAAATGATCATGAATTTGTATGTATCTAAAACCTAGGCTCAAAATATACAAAATATTTATTGACAAAACCTATAATCTTGGAAACTAACTCATCTGTGCTAGTTAGTTAAAAGACCTGACCAGAAAAATGAAGGGTATAGTTAATACTTGCTAAAGAAAATACATTTGATATATATGTATATATATGAACCCTCAACAAATACTTTAATCCCAATATAAAAATCACTTATAAAAACAAGAAAAGGATTTCACCTTAGAAATTTAAATGTTGTCAAAACAAAAATCACTTTTTGGTTTTCATTTTTTATGCTTTTTGGCCTTTAAGCCTATGAATAAATATCCTAATCAAAAAAGTGAATGTATTTTAAACAAATAGAAAAAAAACTAAAAGTGCTTCAGATTGAAAAAAATGAAATTAAACTTAGAAGATGCAGCAAAAGCTGCACTCAGAGGATAATGTTATAGCCTTCATTGAATAACAATATGAGCTAAATGTTCAACTCAATGACCTAGAAAAAGAACTAAATAACGTAAAGGCAAAAGGAAATAACCAGAAATAAAGCAATAGAAGACAAAGATGCAACGGAAAGAACAAAGACAAAAACTGATTAAAAAAGAAAGAAAAGACATATCTCTAAGAGAAAAGGTACAAAAAGAATGAGGCATGCTGAATCATAGATCCAGGACAGATGTTAAAATACCCTAAGAATCTTCTAATATAAAAGACATTAAGCCATAATTGAGTCAAGAAATAGTACTCAAAAATCAGTAAGATCAAATTCTCTAATGGATAAACTAATAGTTCCCCTTCTATCTTAAAAGGCAGCAGAGGCTCAGATGATTTTTTCGGCAAGCAAAACCAAATCTGGGAAAAAAAAAAAAAAAACAAAAAACAGGATTTCCAAAAGTTCTAAAAACTGAGAAGAGAAAAAAAAATGAGTTATTTCTCTTTTAAGTGACTAATTATAACAATAAGAAAAAAACTATTGCAATATACACAACGTAATACATGTGACTACACAGGGTCACATTTATCCCAGAAATGTAAGGATAGCTAAACATCAGAAAATAAAAATACAAGGCCAAAACAACAGTCTCCAATAAATGCAGAAATATATTCAATAACCATGATTTAAAACTCTTTGCAAGCTAGAAATAACACTTTAACCAGATTTTTTTTTTTAAAGAGCATCTAACAAATATTCACAGCTTTTATTTAATAGTAAAATTTTATAGAACCACTCTCTTGGGATTAGAAATAAATCAAAAATGCTTGTTGTTACAACTTACATTCAACATTGCACTTGACGGTCCTAGTCAATGCAGCAAAAGAAATAACAAGTACTGTAGGAGTTTTAAAAGAAAAAATAGGTAACTATCCCTATTTACACAAGATACAATTGTCTACATGTAACTCTATCAGAAACTAGTTTCCAAATACCAAGATTTAACAAGTCTGCTACATCTAAGATCAGATATACATAAACACCCTTTCTATGTACTGGCATTAACCAGCTGCTTTTCCATTAACGAGACCAACAAAAAAAAAAAAACCTATCATTTCTAGGAATATATCAGGAACGGTTGTGCAAATCTTACAAAAAATCCATAACAAAACATTCCTGAGGGAGAGAAGATACGAGTAAGGGACACGCAGCCCATGCTCTTCAATGCAATCCCTTCTCATCATCTCAGGAAATCATGCCAGCCGCTGTCCCTACGCACTCTCTCTCCTGGTTCTCCTCTTCCCGAGCTCTTCCTCATCATCACACAATTACCATCATTTCTCTGTCTTTAAGCAAACAAACCCCGGAGCCTGCCCAGCACTCCTAGTTCTCTTTCCATGAAACCCTTCCCAGGAGTTGCCCATAATCACCACCTCCAAATCCTGTCTTCCCATTCTCTCATGATCCCATGCCAGACTCCAGTCTCCATACTCCACAGAAAGAGTTGCTGCCAAGTGGCCTCCACGCTGCCAAATCTAAGAGTCAATTCTCAGCCCTCGGCAGCACCAAACGCCGCAGGGCTTGTTCCCTCCTTGAGGTTTTCTTCCAGCACACCACTATCTCTTGGTTCTCCTCCTCCTCTGGCCACATCTCTTCTCCATCTCTTTTGCTGTGTCTCCATCTCCCCCAAGCTTTATGTGATGAGGGCTACAGTGCCTCCAGGACTCAGTCTTCACATCTCTTCTCTACTTATGCTTACCTCCTGGATGATTAAATGCACTCATGGCTCTAAGAACCAAATATATTACATGGATAACTACTAAAAATTCTCTCCTGCCCCAACCTATAATCCTGTGTAGTTCACAGCTGTCCAGCACCTCTGGCTAGATTCCTAAAAGGCATCTCAAACTTGACACATGTAAAATCCAACTCCTAAATACCCACCCCAAAGAGTCCTCCCTGGCAATAAAGCCAAAGCTGCATCCTACACATTAACCCCCATCTCAGTAAATGGCAGGTCCACTCTAGTTACTCAATCCTAAAAACTCCAGGCCCTTTCCATTCCTTCTTATTCCCTCACATCTGACATCCAATCCATGACTAAATCCTGCTTCAAATTATATCTGAAATGCAATCACTCCTCACCCCCTCCCAATGCCACCACCTGGGTTTCAAACCACCTTCATCTTTTGCCTGGATTATTCTGCCAGCCTCCTCATTGTCTCCCAGCTTCCTTCTTAGTCTCCCTCCAGCTGCCCAGATAGCATCCGGCATAACCTTTAAAATAATTTAATTTTATCACATCATTCCTTCATGGCTTCCCATCTTACCACAAATAAAATTCAAAGTACTTCTTAGCACATCTATGAAGTCCTACAAGTACCCCCAACCTCATCCACCATTCTCTCCCTCGGTTTCCAGAGACAGTGGACTCCTGCTGGCCTCACTCCAACCCAAGTCCCAAATGTCATTCTATCAATGAAGCTATCCCTGATTGCTTTGCCTAAAAATAACACCACCCCCACCAGCCATTAGCATGCCGATTCTCACTAGACTGTTGCCACCACTAGAATAAAAACGCCTGGCAGGTGGGTGGGCGGTGGCTTGACCGGTCATGCCCGCTGCTGTATCTCCAGTGCCACAGATTAATCCATGAATGCGATGCAGTACCAACCCCAGTCCAACAGGGTTTCTCACATAATCAGCATGATGATTCCAGGGTGTAGATGGAAAACCACACCACCAAAAAAAGAACACAATGAAGATATCTGGAAGGATGAGTTTCCAAGACTTACATAAAGCCAGTAAGATCAAATTCTCCAATGGATGAACAATTAGTTCCCCTTTTATCCTAAAAGGCAGCAGAGGCTCCAATAAGTTTTTAAGCAAGTAAAACTAAATCTGGAAAAGAAAAAAAAAAAAACCATTTCTAAAAATTCTAAAAACAGAATTTTTTAGAAATTCTTACATCCGATATCCAATCCACGGGTATTGGATGATTGAATCAGGAAAGACAAATATCAGCTGAACAGAAGAAACTGCCCCACACATGGATGAAAACATCTATGACAGAGGTGGAAAGTAATGGATCTATTTAATAAACAGGGACTATGGATTATACACATTTTAAAAATAAGTTGGACCCCAAGCTCAGACAACACACTAAAAACAAACTATAGGTACGTTAAAGTTTATACTGTAAAAAGCAAAACACTGAGATGAAAACACAGAAGACAATGACCTTGGGGTAAGAAAGATTTATTAAACAAGAAACGAAATGAGAGAAGCTGGGCACGGTGGCTCAAGCCTGTAATCCCAGCACTTTGGTATGCCAAGGTGGGCGGATCACCTGAGGTCAGGAGTTCGAGACCAGCCTGTCCAACATGGTGAAACCCTGTCTCTACTAAAAATACATAAATTAGCCGGGCACAGTGGCATGTGCCTGTAGTCTCAGCTACTCGGAGGCTGAGGCAGAAGTACTGCTTGAACCCAGGAGGCAGAGGTTACAGTGAGCCGAGATCATGCCACTGCACTCCAACCTGGGTGACAGAGTGAGACATGATCTCAAAAAAAAAAAAAAAAAAAAAAAAAAAAAGAGAGAGGGGAAAAATTTGACTGAATTAATATGTCGGATTTCACTTGGCAAGTGAAACATAACTACATTGTTGGTTTTAAAAATGTTAAAAAGGACAAAGCCATATATCAGAAGGTATTGCCAACATATATAGTAAGAAAGATTAGAAATGTACCAAGATCTCCAACAAATCAATAAGGAAAAGGCAAAATAAAAGTGATCCAATGATGTAAAATGTTTCATATAAAATTCTACAATTCCTTCACATTAACTTATATTTGCCTTCTGCTAAATACCATGTATAAGATTCTACGTTTATGAAATAACTGTTACCTGTATACATCCACTCTTCTATGCATATTTTTGCAGAGCCGTCCAGAGCGATGGTCCACTGTGGTTTGTGGTAGTTACACCAGGGTGATAGGGCATGGGATTTTTTTTTTCTTTTTCCTTTGCTCAGTAAACATGCACAGGGCCCTTATATTATATACGCCCCACACTAAGGTGACGAGGCCACGTAAATGCTAGAAATTCAGAGGGCCTGCCTGCCAAGTGGATGTCAGCTAGTTCAAGCCAAGACATCAGAGGCCAAACTCTCAGTTCAAAGAAGTTGCTGACAACACAGAAATATCCTCAGAACTTTCTCCTCTTTTAGGACTGCCCTCTGACACAGTTTTATGAATATGCTCTATGATGCCAAATCTTCATTTCCTAATTGAGAAACAGATTTTGACATGACCTAAAGTACTTCAGTACTAGAAGTCTGGAGAGTGATGTTGATGATACGCTGTAAATCAAAAGTGGTTTCCCACACACAAAATGAAAGGTCTTCTTTAAAAAATTCATCACTAGGGCCCAGCCTTGTTCCCTCCACTCACTGATTCTCAAAACGTCCTAATTTCCACATCTCTCTGAGCCTATGGAATCAGTTATACAATGAACAGTGCTGTTGATGACAAAGATCACATGATGCTTTCTTGATTCTTAGGAATGTGAACGCTGGTCACCGTATATGAGTCTTCATGTTGGTTTTGGAAAGCTTCTTCCCTCAACGTATTTGCCAAAGATGTTACACTTTGTTCCATTTCTTTAAGAAACACTAATAACAGATGTTATATCATCAGTTTGTACCCACCTTTGGGGCCTAATTTTGTAAAAACTCAACTTCTCTTCCAAAGCAAGCAGCACTGGCTTATGTTTTTTGGAACAAATTTTCAGTTAGCCCACTTGGACAAATCCAATCTCTGATATGTTCTCTGCTTTTATCAATGTTTTATGCTTCATTACAGACACCTGCTTAACTTGAAATTGTTGATGACAGTCAAAAATTGCTATCCATGATGATGCATTAAATCCATTCTCCCTACAAATTTGCTTAACCTCGTACAAAGCTTATTAATTTTCTACCCTATAATTAGTCACTCATTTTTAGGTCCATACAAAAGACTTCTAAGGTTCTGTGCACAGGAAACCTACTGGCTGCCTTTGAAATTACAGGTAATTAGCTGAGCCTTCCTATTCTACTTCTGTAAGCTACATTAGAAAATGTCATTGCTTTAGTCACGTCTGCTCTATGTTCTGCTTAATGATCCCATGTATGGTGACCAGGGTAAAGGCAGATGAGGATCTCATTTGTCCTTGACAGCAACTACCATCTGTCCGCCTACACTCCAAAAGAGCTTCAGAAACCCTCCTAACTAGTTCTCATACCAAGAAAAATGAGGAGTTTGGTGGTGGTGGTGTTAAGGTCATTAATACGTGTCCTGGAGAAAAATAACACCTAACACTCTCAAGTAAACCCAAAACCACAGCAGTTAACACCTCCTGAACTCTGACAAGCTTTTATATAGCATGCAAAAGGTCACTTACACATAGTATTAAAGTCTCATTGTTAATTGCTCACTCAAAATTAGTTAAGTAAAAGCTGTCTTCATATTTAAAAGGTTTCACTAGTATTATATTATTTCTAAACTCAAGTCTTTCAAACACCACCACCCTTAACAAACACAGGAAACTCACTGAAAGAGTAAAGAGCTTCTTCCTAATGCAGCATATATCCAAAAGAGATAACTGAGGAGAACAGCAAATCTTCCTATATGCTTACTGCTTTTTCTTATCATTATCAACATCCACAGAACACCGGCTTAGCAAAACCCTGACGGGCTGATGTCCTCAATGACGTACAGCAGGAGCGAAAACCCATTCGCCAGCAAGGACAAACAACCCACAGGGAAGGGGGAGCACACAGGCGTAAAGGGCAGCTTTTTGCAGGCGATTTATTTTGGAAAAACAGGAAGATTTTACTGTTCGCCTGATGTCTTTCATTAAGAACAGGAAACTACACTTCTCTGAATGGTTCAACTCCACATTACTCCATGGAGTCGGCTGCGGAGGCCCTACCCAGGGGCAGGTGAGAAGAGTCACACCCAGAGTTGGTGGGAAAGAGCCAGACAGGGCCAAATGCATGAGAGCTAGGGAAACAGAGCAAAGTGAGTTGGGAACAACTCTGAACTACAACAGTTTTCAGTGGCAGGTGCTCTGATGCACATGGCCCCTCAAAAGCTCACAGAGCACTTCACAGAGCTCCTCGATGACTGAATTGGGTAGCAGGCACTTTAGTTTGAATCACTGGAGTTCCTGCCCACTGAGATTAAGGGAGATGCCTAGTGGGGGAGGCTGCCAGGGCCAGGAAAACAGAAATAAAGCTGGTCCAGCAAGACAGATGTGGTAGGGAGGGCCTGCTGTGTGCATGGCAGGTATCTGTCCCCTGGATCTTCCCCTTGCCCAGGGATGCCACTAGGGGAGAGAAGTGCAAGTGAAAACCAGGAGCAGCCGGGCATAGCAGCTCCCGTCTGTAATGTCAGCACTTCGGGAGGCTGAGGAGCAGACTGCTTGAGCCCAGGAGTTTGAGACCTGCCTGGCCAACATGGCGAAACCCTACTAAAAATACAAAAATTACCCAGGCATGGTGGTACAAACCTGTGGTCCCAACTACTCCGGAGGCTGAAGTGGGCGGATCACCTGAGCCCAGGAGACAGAGGTTGCAGATTTCTGGGCAAGCTGAACGTGTCTGGTCTCAGCATTGAACTTCTTTCAAAGCATACACATGCATTTCCACAGGCTCTCATTTCCATGATCTTTTCAATGTATTCTACATAATCACTGCAGCCTCCTCATTTTTAAGCAGCCCCAACCTGGAGCTACTTAGGAAGGACTGTTTCCCTGAGGAATGTACATTTAGATATGTACCTATCAACTGAATCAATACTTTCTCAAAAAGTTCATTTACAAGCAAAAATCAGTGGTGTTGAAGGATGGCGTGCCAAATGATTCTGGGGGAACTTTTACTCATCTAGGTACACTTTGAAGGAAGGGCACAACCAATCAGTCTAGTTAGCACCTCCCCTCAAGCATACACACCCCTACCTCTTTCTACCCCTAAAGGTGCTAATAAAATCATCACTCCCTCTTGCTTTAAGTTCAAAAGTTCATGTGCATACAAGAGAGAAGTTAGAGGACTAAGAATCCCAGAAGCCCGTCCCTGCTCAGAGAGTTGGCTATACGCTACCTCACGTGCCTGGGGTGTGAGACAGCTGAGAACTTCCCTCTGGACTGTGCAGATGAAAAGCCAGGTAACACAAATGCACGTGGACAGCCATTCCTCTACTTCCCAGGCCAGAGTTCTGCAGGGCCACAAGCAAGAGCAGAGGCCAGGGTCGAGAATCAGGGCGAGAGGAATGAAGCCTCAATTCGAGGGACCTGGCAGATGGCTGAAAATCAGGTTAGAGAGGCAGAGCTGGACATGCAGACAAATAGAACTCAGGGAAGAGGGAGGAGGAAAAGGGTGGCAACCTCCTGGAAGACATGGAGCTTTCCCACGGTACTCTGGTCTAGCCCATAGACAGGGAGGAGTTACCAAGCAGACTGGTCGTCATTCCAACAGGGACCCTATAAATGCTTCCACGACCAACTCAAGGCAAGAGCACCATCACTTTTTTAAAGTACAGAGAATAAGCAGGCAGACTCGAGATAAAAACTACTAGTGCGCCGTCTCTCAAACCCCTAGCAATAAGATGACTGTAGACAGAAAACAAGCATTTTTGATCTTTATTGGTTAAAAACAATTACTAAAATAAGCTCTTTAGATCTTTTTTGAACTACTTAATTCAAATCTTATTTACATTTCATCAAATCAGTGAATGCCTCCCGGATCCAGCATCATTATGGAAGCTAACAGTCCGTCTCTGCTTCTGAAGCTGGAGTACACGCACACAGCAAGGGACCAAGTGCACACAAGGCCACTAACCCACAGCTCAGCTTCCTGAAACACCAACCTGACTCAAGGATCCCTGGAGAAGAGTTCCTTGGTAAATATGTTTAAGATACTTCAGAATGAATCCCAAAAATTGTATGGACTACGTGGTTAACATCACAAAACATGTAAGATAACTTGAGATTTCAACAGGTCAGGCTTGCAAAGGCCATTTCTTCCCCACTCCCACCTCCACCTCCTCAGGAGAATACCTGCTGGCTCTTCTGCCATATGGAGGACTTGGGTGGAAATGACATAAAATTTGTGACTTAATTTTTTCACTTACACTTACATAGCAACACTTTTTAAAAACCATTCTTGATAGCTCTTTGCAACATATGCCTTTTCTTGCATAAGCGTGCCCTTCACTTGCTCTAAGGGGCGCAGGACTGGCCCCAGAGCCTGTCACCCCAAGACTTGGAGTGCCATCACCAGCTACCCTCTTCAGCAAACTTCATGAACAAACTTATTAATGTCAACTCACCTGCCTCTGGCAGAGCCTTTTCCTTTACCAAATAATCTGTTTCTAATATGCTAAAGAAGCCGGTTAAGTCCAAGAATATAATACCCAAAGGAAATGTCAGCAGTCTCTAAGAGAGACCCAGAGCTGTCGTGCAGTGTACGTGGGGTGGTGCATCTTTTTGCAAGCTAAGATGACTTTTTTGGTCCTGATTCCCAGATATGCTAAAGAGCTGCAATGTCCACATTAGTTACATGCTATTAATAAAATAAGAAAAGCTTCTATGTACAACCATGTGATACCCTGAATTCCTTATCAGTAAACTGCTAATGAAAAACGGGTAGATGCAGATGAAAAACGAGTACATTTTAACCAAAGAATATTCATGATGTTCAGTCAACATTGCTGGGTTTTATCAACAAACACTAGGAAACTACCAACATAGAAAACTTGACATAGCAGAGAGCCCACTACAGATGGAAATGAGACACAAAGTAAGTAACAAAAGACATTCTCTAAATATATTAAAGCTAATTTCTCCACAAAAGAAGAAAGTACACTACACAATCATACGTTGCTTAACCAGAATGATACCTTCTGAGAAATGCATTGTTAGGCAATTTCATTTTAGTGTGAACCTCACAGAGTGAACTTACACAAACCTCAACGCTGTAGCCCAGTACACAGCTATAGGCTGCACGATAGAGCCTATTGCTCCCAGGCTACAAACCTGTACAGATGTTACTATACTGAATACTGTAGTCAATTATAACACAATAGTAAGGACTTGTGCATTAGTCTGTTCTCACACTGCTAATAAAGACATACCTGAGACTGGGTAATTTATAAAGGAAAGAAGTTTAACTGACTCACAGTTCCACATGGCTGGGGAGGCCTCACAATCATGGAGGAAGGTGAATGAGGAGCAAGGTGACATCTTAAATGGTGGCAGGCAAAAGAGCTTACGCAGGGGAACTCCCCTTTATCAAACCATGAGATCTCGTGAGACTTACTATCAGGTGAGCAGCATGGGAAAGACTCACCCCCAGGATTCAACTACCTCCCACAGGGCTCCTCCCGTGACACATGGGAACTATAGGACCTACAATTCAAAATGAGATTTGGGTGAGGACACAGTCAAACTATGTCAACCTGTGTATCTAAACAACAGAGAAGGTACAGTAAAAATGTGGTACTGTAATCTTATTGGACTACCATCATAAGACCAAAGTGTCATAAATGTCATTACGTGGTGCATGACTGTATATCAAGCCAGGCAGAACAAAGATGTTGAACATTTTGCTTCAGAAGCAATTGTATTATAACTATTATAATCCATTTTTATAAATAGTCCCCTTGAAATCTACTGTTTTGCATTTTCAATATCATTAGGTAAATCTCAAGTGTTGGTTCAAATCCTCCATCCTTGCTCATGATGTGACAAGTTCCCAATCAGTAAGGTTTCTTCTCCAGATTCTGGCAATAAAAGCAAACATGGCTTCAAAGGGCCCTCTCCTTACAAGTTAACTAGATCTTTAATAAAATGTAACTCTTATTAAGAGTGATACTATACAGCACTTATAGGAAACCAGGAAAATATCCCAACTGCCTCAGTAACTGCTTCCAACCCAAACTAACGACAAAATCATAAAAGTGGACAAACACCAAAGACTTTAAAAATGAATTTCAGAGTCGGTAAAAACTCCCCAGAATATTTCAAAGTTAAAAATGTAATTACCGAAAATTAAAACTCAATGATTGAATAAAACGGCAGATTAAACGCAGCTCATTCGTGAACTAGAGTTTAGATCTAAGGAAATACCTAGAATGCAGCACATACAGAAAACAAAATACAAAGAAGGAGATGGAAATGAAAGGGTAAAAGACAAAGAAGAGAGAATGAGATAATCCAACAGATGCCTACATGGAATTCCAGATGAGTTACAGAGAAGCAATCTTTGAAGACAAATTGGCCAAAGCCATTTTCAAACTGATAAGAAACAAATCCAAAAAGAAGCACAACATATATACTCACCTCATCGGTAATTTTAAAAAATCACACAAAATACACTGTCGTATTGAACAAGAGGAAACCAAAGTCAAAGAGATGAGCTCAAGAGCAATCAGAGACAAAAGACAGATCTCCTAGAAAGTCACTACACCTAGGCTGACAGTAGTCTCAGCCCAGCAAGGTGGCTCACGCCTGTAATCCCAGCACTCTGGTAGGCTGAGGCAGGCTAATCACTTGAGGTCAGGAGTTCGAGACCAGCCTAGCCAACATGGTGAAACCTCGTCTCTAGAAAAAATACAAAACTTAGCTGGGCATGGTGGTGCACACCTGTAATCCCAGCTACTCAGGAGGCTGAGGGAGGAGAATCACTTGAATCAGGGAGGCAAAGGCTGCAGTGAGCTGAGATCACACCACTGCACTCCAGCCTGGATAACAAGAATGAAACTGCATCTTAAAAAACAAAACAAAATAACAACAAAAGCCAGTCTCAAGAAGAGTGCAAAGGCAAGGCAGAAGACAATGGAGCACTGACTTCAGAATGAGCTGAAAGAAATTAACCAATTAACTGGTTTTATTTAAAATACTATTCTCTCTTCCAAAAATGATGGCAAAATAAAGACATGTCCAGATAATAATGATAAAAAAACTAGAAACTTTTCCATCCATAGTCCTTCACTAAAGAAATCTCTAAAGGATACACTTAAGGAAAAAAAAATCCCAGAAGGACCTTCTGAGATAGAAGATGGATGATCTGATTGAAGAAACTGGTAAAGTCATAGGTGAATCTAAAGAAAGGTCATATAAAATAATAGTGTTCTATTTTATGCGGGTTTTTATATGGGCAGTAAGAAAGCAGTAGCATATGAGTTCAGGAACGCACCAGGGTTCAAAGATTGTAAAATCTTTACATTGTCGGAAGTGCCATTAAATATTGACTATCTTTAGACTTCATGTATGCATAGTTTACTGGAAGTAGCCTATGACTTCTAAACCCAATCAGTGAGGTTTTAATACGGTTTCACCGTAGGCTGTGGCAGAGGAGAGACTGACAAAAATCATGTCAAAGTGGTCCACAGACGGCAGTCACAGTCAAGTCTTAGTTCAAAGGTCTCAAGTGCAGTTTACAATACTTGCTTTGGGTCCTAAATCCCTCTGAGAATCAGGTAAAAGTTCTTGATTCTCTCCACCTGAAATAAGCTCATATGCACTTGAACAAATTTTCATAAACTTCTAGTTGAGGTTGTAATTGGATTTAAAGTTATATCTAGCCGGGCGCGGTGGCTCAAGACTGTAATCCCAGCACTTTGGGAGGCCGAGACGGGTGGATCACAAGGTCAAGAGATCGAGACCATCCTGGTCAACATGGTGAAACCCTGTCTCTACTAAAAATACAAAAAATTAGCTGGGCATGGTGGCGCGTGCCTGTAATCCCAGCTACTCAGGAGGCTGAGGCAGGAGAATTGCCTGAACCCAGGAGGCAGAGGTTGCGGTGAGCCGAGATCGCGCCATTGCACTCCAGCCTGGGTAACAAGAGCGAAACTCCGTCTCAAAATAAATAAATAAATAAATAAATAAAGTTATATCTAGACTTGTGATAGGCCCCCCTAAGGCTTCCTGGAGAACATGAACCCAAAACTTTGCCCAGCTTAAAAGGTTGAAGAGAATTAAGTTTGTGTGGCAAACAGTGAAATTTTCCATTCTAGAGTTGAAACCTTGTAAGCAGATGAGAAACAAAGTGTAGAAGGAACAGTAAGAGGCATAATGCTTAGGGGAGGAGGAACCTCAATGTAAGTAAAGAGTCAGGAACAGAGAGACTCATTCCTGTAACTAACCCTTTCATTAAAGTAACTCAACAATTATGCAACCATTGCAATATTCTGATCTGTGGAAAATAATGACCAGAAAATGAATCTGAGCTTTAAAGCACTTACATTCTAGTGGACAAACATGTCAGGCAATAAAGACAGAAAACAGAAATTACAACACCCTGAGTTAACTATCTGGTGCTTTTAATACTCCCTTCCTGGAAGTTCTCAGTTAACAATCAGCAGTGGTCAAGGAGCCTGCAGAAAGAACCAGTCTGGTCCACCCAGAGCTCCTCTCCTGCCAGACAGTTCCCCAACCCACCCCCACCTTCATGCATAGCCTAAGGGTCTGAAACACAGAAGGGCATATCCCAAGGCTCCTAAATCCACCTGCATTCCAAAAAGCAGCTTCTCAGAACATAAGATTCCTGTCTCCATGCAAACATTGACGATTATAATCTCGTGGTTTGGGTCTAAGAATCTGAACTGAAAAGAGACCCCAGGCCGGTCCTGTTCCACCTAGGAGTGCTCACAATATAAAAACGATCACTCCTTATTTACAAAAGAATTCATTTCTGGCCTGGCTTTGTGAATCACAGATGTCCAAAACTGTGAACCAGAACGATGCAAAGAAAGTGTTGCCTATATACCATGAAAATATGCTCTGTGGTTACAATCATTACAGAACACTAGGGAAAAGTTCATGATTCTTAGATATCACAGCAAGAAAAAAAAACTCTGTACACAGAAATTGAAAGTACTTCAAAGGAGCATATGAGAGGTCTCCACACTGCTGCCTGGGCAAATGAATAATATTCTCAGCAACTCACAGGAAAAAGAGCGTTTAAGATAGGTGATTTTCAAAACACACATGCATTTTTGACTTCACAGCCTCACCATCAACTCCGGAAGTCAAATTCACTCTTTTTCTTTCCTAATTTTGGTGATCCCAATCTTTTCAGATAGTTACACCACATACAACATACGCTAACCTAGCTTGGCCAACATCCATGAAAGGTGTCCTGGTCTTTGTGACTTCCATTTGAACTACAGATGGAGACTTTTTTCAAACTGTGCTTTTTTGGTTAATGTATGTAAAACCCTTGTGGTGCACAGGCGAGAGCAAGAATTTTATCCCAAAGTAGGAAGAAAGATTCAAAAGACTTACCTTCCGCCCGCAAATCCTGATCATCCTTTCAAACTAATCAACCTTCAAACTTTTTTTTACATACTAGGTATGGTTTCATTCTTAACAGCTTCCATTTTTGAAAATAAAAACAAATAGTCTCTCAGAAGGTCAAGACTAATCATTGAGAGCTTACTGAAATTTAAATTAACTATTACAGGAATTCTCAGCGGATTAACTCCACATCTACTGAGGAAAAAAGGAATTATTAAGACATATAAATAAAGAAATGCTTATTCCATTTTACAACAGCGTACAATCTTTATTGAGTCCATGTGAACAAAGTCTTAAGGTGGTTACTTGCCTGCTAAATAAATTAAGGTCCTCTTAACCTCACAGCTTTCTTTGGTGATATAATCAATTTACAGAGTATCTTCAAATCCTAAATCTTGAAGAAGGGAAAACAGGTTTTGTTTCAGGGTTTGAGAGTTGGGTGTTTTTCTGCCCCTCTTTAAAAATGTGAAGATGTAGCTGGGTGCGGTAGCTCTTGCCTGTTAATTCCAGCACTTTGGGAGGCCGAGGTGGGTGGATCATCTGAGGTCAGGAGTTTGAAACCAGCCTGGCCAACAAGGCAGAAACCCATCTCTACTAAAAAAAAAAATACAAAAAAAAAAAAAAAAAATTAGCCAACCGTGGTGGCGGGCGCCTGCAGTCCCAGCTACTCAGGAGGCTGAGGTGGAAAATTGCTTGAACCTGGGAGGTAGAGGTTGCACTGAGCTATGCCACTGCATTCCAGCCTGGTGACAGAGGTAGACTATCTCAAAGCGGGGGATAAAAAAGGAAGATGTGTTGTAGAATTGCTTTTACATGTGAATGCCATTTAAGTTTCAATTCTTTAGTTATCATCCTCCCTATTTTACTGGTGAGAAAGTTTAGGAGAGATAGTTACTTAAGATAAGTCCAAGAAAACAAGTTACTTAACAAGCTTCTAAGAACAAGAGAAGGCTGGGTACAGTGATTCATACATATAATGCCAGCACTTTGGGAGGCCAAGGCAGCGAATCACTTGAGGCCAGGAGTTCAAGGCTAGCCTGGCCAACATGGTGAAACCCCGACTCTACTAAAAATACAAACATTAGCCGGCTGTGGTGGCACATGTCTGTAATCCCAGCTACTTGGGAGACTGAGGCATGAGAATTGCTTGAACCCAGGAGGCAGAGGTTGTAGTGAGCTGACATCAAGCCACTGCACATCAGCCTGGGAGACAGAGCAAGACTCTGTCTCAAAAAGAAAAAGAGGGGCGGGGGGAAGGAAGGGAAGGACGGCGGGAGGAGTACCACAGAGAGAGAGAGAGAGAGAGAGAGAGAGAGAGAGAGAGAGAGAGAGAGAGAGAGAAGGAGGGCGGGAGGAGTACCACCCAGATCTAAGTCTAGAGCTGGGATGAAAGAAATCCCTTCTAACTTCCACATATCCCTCAACCGTTGTGTAAACCCTGGTTCCTAAAAAGACTATGACAGCTGATCACCTACAGCTGGGGTTAACAGTAACCTACAGGTGAAGGCCAGCCACTGCCTATTTTTGCGGAACCTACAAGTTAGGAATCATTTATACATTTTTAAGTGATTGGGGAAAAAACCAAGTGTGTATTTCATGACACATAAAAATGATATGAAACATACTAAATGACAGGAATTTTATTATCCATCAACAGTTTGAGACATGACACACAATCATACAGGCGTTGTCTATGACTGCTTTTGCACCACAGTGTTGTACTAGAGCGAGCACTGAAAGTTAACACTAAGACAAAAGTATGCTAAATTGCAGGGTTTTAATTGCCGGCGGCTATGGAGGACTCGCGTTTTTTTAACCTGTGGCCCAGAAAGGAGGGTGTTAAGACATTTTATGCCCTAAATCACCTCCTGGGCAGGGGTGGGAGCTAGGGGCTTTGGACATTTTGAGGGCCAGTGGACTTTGGACATTTTGTAAAGCCAAAGTATAGTTGAGGTATGCAGTTTTATGGGCTTTTACCATGTCACACATGAAGTGAGCTGAATGGCTGCAACGAAAACCATAATATAACCCACAAATCTAAAATATTTATTACCTGACCCTTTACATTAGAAGCGTGATGTAAAGGATGCTTGTCTTTTTGTGAAAATTATAGTTCTAACTTACGCCACATCAAAAATCTGTTTTTCTTCAATCCTAGCTGCTTGAAAAGTAGGTAATAAACCTATTCTATCCTTCAACTAACAGTAACTGTTCAAATTTTGCAAGGCTCATGCTCTACTCATCTTTTCCAGGATCTGTTCCTTTGTTGTTCGCAAAGCCTAGTTTCAATAGCCATGTAAACATTTACTAAAGATCTATTGGTATGTATCAGGTTCCATGCTAAGTTTTGGAGACATTTCCTTTTAGGTGAGAAAACCAAGGCTCAGCAGTTGGGTCACTCACCCAAGTTCCCAGTTACTGCAGACCTGTCCTCCTACCACACCATGTGAGTCCAAAAAAGCAAGGCTTCACATTTCCTCCTCTGTCAATACATCCCTCTAGATTTGTGGAGCCTCTGGCCAAATATAAAACTTCTATCTTAGTGTCTTTCCCAGCCCTGTCAGACTATCGTGTCTATCACTTCTGCCCTACAAATAATACTGCCTTTATTAAAGCAATACAACTCTATACCTTTAGAAACAAAACCAGATTTCCAGGAGGCATTTTAGGTCAGTTACAATACAATCGTCATCACTTACTGGGTGCTTGCTATGGGAATTGCAGGGTGTGCTTTACGTATGTTCTCATTTAAACTTCGTATCTCTATAAGGGAAGCATTGATCCCAATTTCACAGATGAGGAAACTGAGCTTTCAAGGCTAATTTACCCAAGGTGACAGAGATGGAAGTCAATAATTAGGTTGTTTGACTCCAAATCTAGGCTCTGGACTGCTATGCAAACCTTTCTATGTCAACTTTCAGTGGTAACATAGTCACAGTGTTGCCTCCAAGTAAAAGAGAAATTATAAAATTTGCCTTGATACCGCTACACATTTACTACACACACTTATATTTATCACCTGAACTATACTTCTATAAAACCCTTTCCCCAAAACTAACTAAAATAAAACCCAGAATCAAAAGTTCAATTGTGCAGTTATATCGTTTCTTTGCAATACACTTATTTCCTCCCCAAGAGACACTCCTTGAAAGCATGAACCATTCTTAGAGCTCAGTATCTCCCTAGAAAACCTCCACGGGGCTAGCATTCAATAAATGTTAAATGAACATAAACTTAGTACAAACTGTTACTCATAAATGACTTCTGTTAGGAATAGAAACCTAAAGATACAGAATAAGCACAGAAGGAACTAAACTGAGTCCATAATGTACTAGTGGGAAATGTGCTGTCTTCAGAATCATTCTTATACACCTAAGATACAACTTACGTATAAGGTGCTTCTACCACTGAACTGATTCTGTAGTTACACTCATAAAAGCAAATGCCAAGAGTGAACACTCAAGACTAAATAACCAAAGAATGATCTCATGTAGGAACTAAAATTCACCCATACCCTCATGCTATGTACTTTCCCCTGTACAGACTTCACCTGGAAGACCTCAAGCATCCTCGCCTCTACTTCTGTCTCCCAAGACACCCAACACTTTCCTTCCTATAAGGAAATCTCCTAAGAACAGGGAGTTCTTTTTTTTCTTTTACATCCCCAAATGACCTTAAATAGTATCCTGAATACAGTGGGGCATAGCTAATGTGTAATATGGTTGAAAAGAATGGAACATTTTCAGTACCAGCTAAGGTACACTGACCATATACAATGTAAGGAGAAGCAACAATCTTACCCTTAATTCTACAGAAGGCAGCTTTCTCCTGAGAACTTTTGCAAACATTTGCTTTTAAAAAACAACAAAGAGTTGCTAGAAGGCTAACATCGCTGACAGCAAAGCTCTATTCTATGCCAACAGCAATAATACACCCGTAAGACAAGAGAACTGAAAGGATCCCTGGGGCCACAGGGCTCTACTTGTTAAAGATGCTTCCTTAAGTCTCTCAACACCCGGGTCCCTAAACGCATCATAAAGGTGAGTCTACAGAGTCTCCGCAAGTTTTGAGTCTCTTAGGAACTTATTTACAAATACATGTGAAACAAGACAATCATTTATCCAGAAGAGCAGAAAGCCTTCCAAACTTCTGTACTCCCAGGAAGTCTACTTTTAAATACGTCAAAAGAAGTTACACGGAGGCATACAAAGCATGTCTAAAGATCCAAATTGGTAACTCTCAAACTTGAAACTGGTTTAAACCCCATCGACCATAAGTTAATTCTGGCTGTGCCCTTCTCATTTGCAATGCTGCGGCGCAAATGAATGACGGTGTATCAGCGTTAAATTTAAATTTCCTGGCTCTGGCCACAATGCTAACCTAATTAAAGCATGTGGTCAACGTTTAGCATTTTCGGTGAGAGATTTTGCATCGCTCTGGCGAACGGCAAAGTCGAAAGCGTTTGCACCAGTCTTCTTCCCGCCACCCCCCGAAAACCTTCTCCCAAATGCTTTATTAAATGGTCAAGAAACCCCCCCACCCCCCCGCGCCGCCCACGGTCCCCGCCGAGCGGCAACCCGGGCTCCGCTTCCATGACCCACGCCAAGAGCACTTTGAGCTGAGTCTGAGCAAGTCACTAGTGTCAGCGCCACTTCCCCACGGCCGGGAGCCCCCCCACGCCCGGCAACTCCGGGACCCCCGCCCGGGGCCCCTCGGAGCGAACACCCGGGCTCCCCTCGCACACATTTCCCGTCCAGCAAACTGCGGCCGCGGCGGGGGAGGGGACGCGGCGGGCGCGGGCGGCGAGCGGGGCCGTCGGGCGGCGCGGCCGGGCCGGGAGGGGCGGCGGGCGGGGGGCGGCCCGAGGCCGGGGGGAGGGGAGGTACCTCGTACAGCTCCTCGGAAGCCATGGTGGGCGGCGGAGTTGCGGGCGGGAGGGGCAGGGTCGGGGCGGGCGCCGGCGCCGGGCGGCCGACACTTTGTTTCAGTTGGGTCCTGCGTGGCCTGCGCTTCCTGCTCCCGCGGCCGGCCGGGCGCTGGGCACGGACCAGCCTCTCGCACTCCGCGGCCAGTGCGGGCCGGCGGCGCGGCGGGGTTGTGCGCAGGAGCAGCTGCGCAACGCGCCCTGGGCGCCCCGCGCTCACTCCCCGGCGGGCCGGCTCAGGCTTGGGCTCATCGCGCCCCGCCGCGGGGCCGGGCGGGCTGGGGCGGGCGCGGCGGCGTGCGGGCGGCGCGGCCGGATCGCGGCTCCCCTCTCCGGTGTAGTGCAGAAAGCTTCCTACTTGCGACCAAAAAACCTGCCCCGGCTACTGAGCATGCCCAGTGCGGCCGCCCGGCCCGGTGGAGCCGCGCTCCCGCGCTCCGGGTTTTCGGGCCGCCCGCGCGGGAGGGGCGGGGCGGCGGCGGGGCGGGGCGGCCGAGGGGAGCAGTGGGCTCCGCTCGGGGCCGAGGCGGGCGGCCGGCGGGGCCGGGAGCGAGCCGGCAGGAAGGGGAGGAGCGGGGCCGCGGGGGTGGGGCCGGAGCGCGGGGGCGGGGCCGGGGCGGGGCTCCGACTTCCCCGGTCCCGCTCGCGGGGTGGGCCCGGCCCGCGGCACCGCCCCCCCGCCCGCCTCGACGTGGGCGCTCGGGGCCCGGACCCGGGCAGGCGGGACGCGGACCTCGAGGTTCGAGGCGCAGGGCGGCCGTGCCCCCCGGGAAGGGCAGCGACTGGCCAGAGATGCGGCGGGGGACCGTGCGAGCGAGCCGGCCGGCGCCTGGAGCCCACCGCCCCGACGGCAGCGGCCGCGCGGTCTACCGCGCGCCTCCCTCCAGGAGGAGCGCAGAGCGGCTGCCTCCGAGCGCCCGCCCGTCCGGGGCCGGGCCAGCCCGCAGAGGGCCGGCGGCGTGGCCAGGTGGAGCACCCACCCCACCCCATGCCCGCCCCGCCGGCCGCCGCCAAGACCCGGAGTCCGGGCCGCGCGCCCCACGGGGTGGCCCGGCGCGCTCCGGCGGGCACGCTGGTTCCGCGGCAGGCCGTGGGTGGGAGCCGGGGGGCGGGAGCCCGGCGCGGCGGAGGGCGGCGCGAGGGCGCGGCTGCCTCCGCTTTGCCCGCAGCTTCCCTCACGCCAGGCCTCAGGGTTCCTCTCGGAGCGTCCGCCTCCTCCGAAGCGCGGCGGGGAGCGGCCCGAGTCTGGATTCCCGGGAGGTCTGGGTTCTAATGGAACGCGGCTGTCAATGGTGGTTCCTTTCGCGGAACGCTGTGGGCTACACTACAGGCCCTCGCTCAGAACAGCGAGGGCTGACCCGCGCTCCACTTCTCAGGGGAGATGGGCTGCCAGGGCACACCTGCCGGGCCCTGGACGTGCCCCCTCGGCGGCGAAAGAAGGGGTTCCCTGGCCCAACTCCCCCAGACTGCCTGCAACTCCGAACTCTCTCGCGGAGTGCGCGAAACTTCCCCACGGGGCACTGCGGAGGCGTTTGTTCACCTTCTCCCCAGGCCCTCCATGGGGAAGCCCTCGCCAGTTTCTCCACGTCTCCCAGGGCATCCTTCGGGCCGCGTCACCCCTACTTGCTCTATCTCGCTCCAGTTCCTAACCGACCTTCAGCCACTAGTCTCCTCCCACCAGTTTTCTTCCTAAAGCCCTATTCGTTTGTGCCCCCCAAGAGCGTTTCAACGACCACGGAACATTTCACAGACCCTGCGGTTTCCTACCCTCCCCACACCCAGGAACAAGCACCACGCCGACCCTTAAGTCACAGCAAGTCGAATCGCCGTTCCACTTAAGCAGTGCTTCTACCTGCGGTCCCCACCTTTGGAAAGAAACTCCCAGCTCAGGTTTCACCTGAAAAGGATAGCCTTCCTGACTTCCAGGGCCAAATCGGTAACTCCATCTTCAAGCGCTGCGGAAGCACTCACGCGTGCTCACTGCAGCACTCATGTCTGTCCACTCTTCACCCCACACCCATCTCCCGATGATGACCTTCAGTCAGACCTCATCTTCAAATCTGAAGGTGTTACTCAATGAATGGAATTTCCGGGTCCACAAGCCAGCCCAATACCTGCATATCCAATTCCCATTATCCAGTACGCACACATCCAATTCCCATTATCAAATGCTCGCACAAGAATCGCAAATTAAAGTCTCCACTTCATCTACTGGTCAAGGCGCCTCAAGCTTTGCCTCTTTCCCTGATGGCCCAGCCAATTTCCTCTGCCTCCTCCAAACAGCACCTCTTTCCTCTCACTTAGCATTTCCATTATTTGCTGCATTTCATTGTTGTCTTCTCTCTAGGTATACCAATTCATCAACAAAAGTTGTAAGTTCCTTGAAGGCAAGGACTAGGACTTCATACATTTGAGGAGTCTCAAAGCGTTGAGCGCACACATCGGCAAGCCCTCAAATACTGGCAAGTGATGGTTAAAAATCCCTCAAGTAAAACAATCCATAAAAAAGAAAAAAGAGATCCGCAATAGGAAATAAACTGGTACATCTAACATATAAGCCTATTATGCAATGATGGGCCAGTACAAACACAAGCACTTCTCTCCGTGACCATTACCCTAATTATTGCCACCTTCAGAACATCCACAAGCTTAGGCATTCACAAGGGGCTCCACCACGTGCTTAAGGGTACTATGGTTTCCAAGGAGTCTCTAAAACTACCATTGTTGCCCAGGAGAGGGAAAGAAGGGATGGTAGATATCCGCAACAACCATATTCAGATACTGAGCTAGTAAAGCAATTCTCCCCATTGTGGAAACAAAAAAGGTAAGAATTACAGCCTCATAAACGTAACTCAAAAATGTCAATTTACGTAGCTTTTTAGTCTTGACGATCTGGATTGTTTATGCTGCTATCCTTAGTCTACAACATTAAGATTAGCCTCTGTAACAAAGCAGGAGTGAGCCATATTCCTAAACTCAGTTCCAAATAACTCTCCACTCTGACAGTTGACTTCCACTGGTAAAGGAGATGGGTACTCACCTAGCCACTGAGAAGTTGAGCAAATTCTCAATTATCCACTTTGTTCCTTTCATCTGCCCCCATTTAAAACTCACCGATTAAATGCTACTTTGCTTTTATATATATATATATATATATATACATATATATGTATATATATATATATATGCATGCACACACAAATATATTTTAACCTCATTCATTCAATTTGTCTTACTTTTAAGCAAACTTTGCTTTCATCAATCACTTTTTTTATCAGCACTCATAGCAGAAGTAAATATGCCGAAGATTATTTAATGACTTGGAATTTCCACCACCTTCTATGAAACAGTGAAGTTCTGTAGTTTCCATGACCACGTGTGTGGGTGCTATTAAAGTATTTCCTCAGTGGCTTGAGAATAAAAGTAAAATCACATCCCCTAACCACATCAGGAAGAATGCACCAAAAATACATACAGCACAATAGTATCTACTGGTAAGATACATGACTCTTAAAAGATTAGACAAGTGGGCGACAAGAGAGGCGATATACACACATGAAAACACACGTCTCCCGGCAATAAACAACAATTCTTACCTGACCCGTCCCCGTTGTTGTAGGCCAACGTAATTCAATTCGCTCTTCTTCAAATCCAAACAATTGATCATCGATGGCAGGTACTACCCACGATAAGACTCTTCAGATCAAGAATCACAGCCTTTTTTCATCTCGAAAGAACAATAACTACAATCTTCAGTTTGAGATCCTCCTCTTCCCAATCACCAGCCAAACCTGGCACGTCTTCCTTTCTCCCAAGAATCTGCATTTCATCTACATTTGAATCCCAAGGCATCCAAGAGGAGATGGGGGATGGGACAGGAAAAACAGAAGAAGCCAAAATCTAGCTACTACTCTCGGAGCCAAAGTCATTTTATGGTTGGGTAGCTGTGAAAAGCTGCTGATAATGATTCCCTCCAACAATCTTGTACCTCAAAAGCATATTCTATCTTGGCTACCTCCTCCATAACCCAAAATTTAATTGTGATTTTTATGAAAACTCGACCTAAGCTTTTTTTTAAAACCACGGCGGCTAAAGCTGCCTTTCTTGTCATAGAGTACCCACTCGAGAAAACTTGGTGGAATTTCCATCTCAATCACCCACTCAGAAGAAAGAACATTTTAAACCTGAGATGCAAAAGAGAGAAACATACAGAACCAGTTATAAGATTAATTAAGATGCTAGGGGCCATGTCTGAACTGGGAGCCAACCAGTTATTCCTTCCCTGAAAGCTAAGAGTGGAATACCAGTACTGTTTTCTGGCTGGTACCAATAACAGCTAATTCCTTGTTTCAGTCACTGTTTCCTTCCCTGCCCAAATAGCCAGTTTCCCCATTTCGAGGGGCAGCCTCTCCCTGCCTCCCTCCATGTTGGTACTAGGTAGGTATCATTTCTCTCTTTCATATGGAAGCCAGTAGCCAGCTGCCACATTGCTGCTCCTTGGACAGATACCACTATTTGTTTGTTTCTTTTCTTTTTTTTTTTTTTAAAGACAGGGTTTCACCATGTGGGTCAGGCTGTTCTTGAACTCCCAACCTCAGGTGATCCACCTGCCTTGGCCTCCAAAGTGCTTGGATTACAGGCATGAGCCACCATGCTGGGCCTTATTTGTTTCATCTCTTTGCCCTTGTGATGTCAATTCTGAGACCTCTTAACATTTGATTTCACCAATTTCATCTTTGGCTGTGATACCATCACTGGGCGAACCTCATCAATTTACGGTTAAGGATCATTTTCTTTTTCAACTAGAGTTAATATTTAAGTACAGTTCTGTTTTCTATTCAGCTAATGGTGGTTCTACCAAGAGGATCCTTGTAATATGTACTCGTTGAACTTTTTTTTATTAAAGTAATGACCAAGAGCAAGGAAGTTTTTCATTGATAATTTTATGCATTACCCCATTTTCGGAAAGCAAAAAAGACCAAAAATCATCAAGAGGAAATAGGCACAGGTATTCCCATAATTTTGGTTGACTTTATGCCAAAACAGTAACTAACTCATTTAGGATCCTGGAAAAATCAGCAAGTACTGTGTAACTTTCCCTTGAATTATTGTGATGATTAATTGCGTTTGTCTCTCTAGTGAGACCATCCCAGTAACCTCTTTACCTTTCCATTTCTAGACAGAGAGAGGGAGAACGATTAGGCAAGAGATGACTGTGGACATTTTGACTGGTAAGGAAAATAGAAACAAGATCCACCAAAAGTGGGGGAACCCAGAATTATGCCAGGACCAGAGCAGGTGGATGTTGAATCTAAAGCAAAGTGTAAATGAGTTTGAAGGGTGGGGCCAGACCAGCACATGGTGGCACTTAGTTGGGTTTGATGTTTTTGCATTCACTAGTCTTGTCTAGTGTAGAAGTCCTCAAAGTGTGGTCCCCAGACTTGTATCGACAGCATCATTGGAACCTGTTAAAAGTGCGAATTCTCAGCCAGATGTGGTAGCTCATGTCTGTAATCCCAGAACTTTAGGAGGCTGAGGCAGGTGGATCACCTGAGCTCAGGAGTTGAAGACTAGCCTGGACAATCCGTCTCTACTAAAAATACAAAATTCGCCAGGTGTGGTGGTGGATTCCTGTAATCCACCACTGCACTCCAGTCTGGTCAACAGAGCAAGAATTTGTCTTAAAAAAAAAAAAAAGTGCAAATTACCCTATTGGGGCTAGAAAAAGTATCAAAGAGCATCCATCACTTACTAGGAATGACCATTGTGTAGTAAAATTTTGTTTCCATTATACATATACACAAATATTTAGGCATGTACATATATGCACACACATGTACTATTGTGTACTAAGTCATGATGTAAAGTGTATTTCTTAAATTTTGAGCTAAGCCAAAAATGTTGAAAGCCAATGTTTTGAAACCAGGTAACCCCTGCAAAGCTGGATTGTTAATTATATGTGAATGGTATTGCTGAAGTGCACAGCAATTTTCTTAAATGATTTAATGATTCCTTTTTTGTAGTATACATTATTCCTCCATAAATACAACAGAGGTGTTCAGACCAGGTTCCTTTCTGAGTTACCTATATCCCAGAGTGATACATTTTGAATGAATCAGAATTTATAGTATACATTTTAAACCTTATCTTTCCACAGAAGGTAGAAGATTTTCCAAAGAATATCCCTAACAGACTAAACAAAATGAATGAAGTTTAATTTGGTCAACAGCAACATAAAAAAAATAAATAAATAAACACAAACAAGCAGCACTTACCCTGTTCCAGGAACTGTTCTAAGCACTTTACAAATATTAAGCTATTTAATTCAGCAAGCACCTTATAAAAATCATAGCTAACATTTACAAAGAACCGTAAGTAAGCACATTCTTCCACAAAGCACCTTTTGGAGTAAGCAGTTGGGAAGCTAAACTTCATTCTCAGGCCCAGGTAATTCTAGGGTCTAAGTTTTGTATCATTAAGTTATGGTCACTCATTCAATAAATACTTATTAACTATGTATAGTTACACAATATATATACAATCATCCTGCTTCCAGCCAGCTGACAATCTAGTAGAATACATAGACATAAAGTTGTCAGGGAAATTAAAAAAAAAAAAAAAGTTCTTAACTACTAATCAAAGAAAATGGCAGGAAGCTGTTGAGCCCATGTCACCTACAGATGAGTCTGGTTTTCTGCTTTCCCAGAGACAGTGCCCAGCACCCCGTGAGCACACTGGACACGCTTGGGTACCAGCAAAGCAGAATCATTGAAAAATTATTTTCAAAGAATTTGATGTTTTAAGATTATCTAAGTAGCCATCATGGGAGATAACAACATTTTGACTTTTATACAATTGGTTTACAGGTAAGCATTTAAAAAAAAAATGAAATACCAGAGATGCAAAAAGGCATAAAGAAAAATACAACAAGGCCTATATATCCACTCCCCAGCGTAAGCAAAATATGATTTCCATATTCAGACCAATACTTGGCAGACTTTTGAATAATTTATGAGAAGTAAAAGGTATACCATATTCTATTCAGTATTTAAAGGTTATTTAGTTGTTGATGTTTTTCTTTTCTCTTTTTTTTTTTTTTTTTTTTGAGATGGAGTCATGGAGTCTCACTCTGTTGCCCAGGCTGGAGTGCAGTGACATGATCTCAGCTCACTGCATTGTTGATGTTTTTCATACACATTTAGATTTTAACAGATTTGGGTTATAGAAAAATTGCAAATATAATACAGAGCGTTCCCATACCCAGTTTTCCCTATTCCATTTAGTTGTGTACACATGGCACAATTAATGTACCAATATTGATACATTATTATTAACTGAAATACACACTTTATTCAGATTTCCCTAGTTTTTACCTGATTTTCCTTTTTCTGCCCCGGGATCCCATCTGTGATACTGTATTACCTCTATTAATAGTTCTCCTGTCTCCTTATGCTTCTCTTGACTATGGCAGTTTCTTAGGCTTTTCTTGTTGCTGATGACCTTGACAGTTTTGAAGAGTACATTTTGTGAAACGTTTGCAGAATGTCCTCAACTGGAATTTGTCTGATGTTTGCCTCGTGATATGATTAAACTGGGCTTTTTTTGTTTCGGGGAGGAAGACCACAGAGGTAAAATGCCATTCTCATCACATCGTATCAAGGATACCTACTATCAACATGACTTCACTGTTGATGTTGACCTTGATCACCTGGCACAGATAGTGCTTATCAGAGTTCTGCACTGAAAACTTACTGTTCTCCACTCCCAGCCCTTATGCCTTTCCATACTGTAGTCTTTGGAAGGGAGTCGCTTTGGGCAGCATACACTTAAGAAATGAAGATTATGCTTCCCTCCTTGAGGGTAGAGTGTCTACAAAAAGTATCTGGAATTCTTCTGTATAGGAGATTTATCTCTTCTCTCCTACTTATTAATTTATTAATCATTTATTTATATCAATTGAGACTCATGGATTCTTATTTGATACTCTGGATTACAATCCATAATGCATTATTTATTTCCTTGATCAGATTCTGTAGCTTTGGCCCCCGGAAGCTCTTTTGGTGGGCTTCTGTGCCCCTTTGACATACTCTCTCATCATGAGGTGGTGTATATTTTGAGCACTTCCTTACCTTTTTTTTTTTTCTTTCTTTTTTTTCTTTTTTTGAGATGGATTCTCACTTTTGTTGCCCAGGCTGGAGTACGATGACACGATCTCGGCTCACTGCAACGTCTGCCTTCCGGGTTCAAGTGATTCTCCTGCTTCAGCCTCCCAAGTAGCTGGGATTATAGGCATGCACCACCCCATCCAGCTAATTTTCTATTTTTAGTGGAGACAGGGTTTCTCCATGTTGGTTAGGCTGGTCTTGAACTCCCAACTTCAGGTGATCCACCCGCCTCAGCCTCCCAAAGTGCTGGGATTGCAGGTGTGAGCCATTGGGCCCATGCAGCACTTCTTTACCTTCTGGCATTGTAAGATGCTGCAGCCTCATCTTGTAGTTTCTGCTCCGGTCCTAGAATCAACCATTTCTTCAAGGAGCCTTGGTTTCTTTTTGTTGAAAAATCATGTCAGAAAGCAAGTTCTGAGTGTTAGATGTGCCCATTGTGACTGGGGCTATTCCCTATTTGTGATTAGCTTGTCCCTGAACTAGTGAGCTAAAATCTAAAGGATGAATTAGGTTAAGAGGGCAGTGGAGATGGTCCCAGGTTGAGGAAAGAGCTTTTTCCCAAAGGCCTAGATGTGGTGCATGACACCTTTGAGACTCTGAAAAAGCTGGTAAAGCCGGAATGCAAACAACAGGAAGGGAGACATAGGATGGGATGGAGAGGCAGGCACATCTGGTAGGTCATGACCATGCCCTGGGTCTCTTCATCAAATAATCTGATCTGTACTTTTTAAAAGTTTGGCTCTATGAAGAGAAAGTGGTTGGAGCAGAGTGGTTAGGGAATTATTGCAATATCACATTAAATTGAATGTGTTTTTTTTGTTTTTGTTTAATTTTGTTTAGATATCAAATTATTTCAAGAGAAAGTTTTGGTGGTCCCACTTCACTGATGCCAACTGCATCTGCAGCATGCCTATAAAGTGAGGGACACAACATTTAGGACCTCCAACATGACATTGAATAAAGTGGATATCTAGTTTTTGTTGTCATTTTTGAGACAGAGTCTTGCTCTGTCACTCAGGCTGGAATGCAATGGTGCCATCCCAGCTCACTGCAACCTCTGCCTCCAGGGTTCAAGCAATTCTCCTGCAGTCTTTTGAGCAGCTGGGATTACAGGCATATACCACTGGCTAATTTTTTAAATTTTATTTTAGTATAAAATATAACTTTTACCATGTTGGTCAGGCTAGTCTTGAACTCCTGATCTTGTGATCCACCTGCCTCGGCCTCCCAAAGTACTGGGAATCTAGGCATGAGCCACCACTCCTGGCCACTTGTCTTGATTTTTATTATAAAGGGAAAGCTTTTACCATTAAGGACAACGTTTGCTGAAGGAATTTTGTAGACTTATTTAATTAGATTAAGGCAGTTCCTTTCCATCCTAGTTTCTTTTTTTCCCCCCTGAGATGGAGTCTAGCTCTGTCCCCTAGACTAGAGTGCAGTGGTGCAATCTGGGCTCACTGTGACCTCTGCCTCCCTAGTTCAAGTGATTCTCCTGCCTCAGCCTCCCAAGTAGCTGGGATTATAGGCGCTCACCACTGTACCCAGCTAATTTTTTGTATTTTTAGTAGAGATGGGGTTTTGGGGTTTTACCATCTTGGCCAGGCTGGTCTTGAACTCCAGATCTCATGATCCACCCGCTTCAGCCCTCCAAAGTGCTAGGATTACAGGCATGAGCTGCTGCACTGGCTCCATCCTAGTTTCTTTTTTTTTGTTTTTGTTTGTTTGTTTTTTAAGATGGGGTTTCACCATAATGGCCAGGCTGGTCTTAAACTCCTGACCTCAGGTGATCCACCCACCTCGGCCTCCCAAAGTGCTAGGATTACAGGCGTGAGCCACCGCACCTAGCCTGTTTTTGTTTTTGCTTTTGTTTTTGTTTTTGAGACAGAGTTTTGTTCTTGTCAGGCTGGAGTGCAAGGGTGTGATCTGGGCTCACCACAACCTCCGCCTCATGGGTTCAAGCAATTATCCTGCCTCAGCCTCCCAAGTAGCTGGATACAGGTATGTGCCGCCACTCCCAGCTAATTTTATATTTTTAGTAGAGACAGGGTTCTCCACGTTGGTCAGGCTGCTCTTGAACTCCCAACCTCAGATAATTGCCTGTCTTAGCCTCCCAAAGTGCTGGGATTACAGGTGTTAGCCACAGTGCCCAGCTCTTTTTCTTTTTTTTCTTTCTTTCGTCTTCTTTTTTTTTTTTTTTTTTTTTGAGATGGAGTCTTGCTCTGTCACCCAGGCTGAGTGCAGTGACATGACCTCGGCTCGCTGCAACCTTCACCTCCTGGGTTCAAATGATTCTCCTGCCTCAGCCTCCTGAGTGGCTGGGATTACAGGTGCACATCACCACACCCAGCTAATATTTGTTTTTGTTTTTAATAGAGACAGGGTTTCACCGTATTGGCCAGGCTAATCCTAAACTCCTTAGCTCAAGTTATCCACCTGCCTTAGCCTTCCAAAGTGCTGGGATTACAGGCCTGAGCCACTGTGCCCAGTCTCCATCCTAGTTTTTTAAAAGTTTTTTTTTTTTTAATCATGAATAAATATTGAATTTTGTCATCCACTGAAATGATTGAGTAATTTTAATCCTTCATTTTGTAAATGCGTTGACTTATATTTATTGTTATTATTTGAGACGGAGTCTCACTCTGTCTCTGGGCTGGAGTGCAGTGGTGATATCTCAGCTTACTGCAATCTCCACCTCCCAGGTTCAAGCAATTTTCCTGCTTAATGGGCATGCACCACCATTCCCAGCTAATTTTTGTATTTTTAGTAGAGATGGGTTTCACCATGTTGGCCAGGGTGGTCTTGATATCCTGACCTTGTGATCGACCTCCCAAAGTGCTGAGATTACAGGCGTGAGCCACTGCACCTGGCCAATATTTATTATTTTTAAGTCAATTTACTTTTTCAGGAATAAACCAGATACAGTTTTGATGCATTATCCTTTTCATAAATTGCTAAATTGGTGTGCTGATAATATGTTTAGGATTCTGAATCTATGCTTATGAGGAAATGTTACCTGAAATTTTTCTTTCATGTCAATTTTTTTTTTTAGATAGGGTCCCACTTTGTCACCCAGTCTGGAGTGCAATGGCAAGATCTTGGTATACTGCAGCCTCAACCTTCTGGGCTCAAGTGATCCTCCTGCCTCAGCCCCTTCAAGTAGAGACTTGAAGTTGGGACTACAGGTTACCACCACGATTGGTATTTTTTTTTTTTCTTGTAGAGACACAGTTTCACAATGCTGCCTAGGCTGGTCTCGAACTCCTGAACTCAAGCAATCTGCCAACCTCAGCCTCCCAAAGGGCTAGGATTACAGGTGTGAGCCACTGTGTCAGCCTCTTGTCAAATTTTAATATCAAGGTAAAACAGATGTCACAAAAAAAGTTGTCACGTACTTCCTCTTTTCCAGTTTTTAGTTGGTGTATGAATGCCATTATTTCTTCTTTTGATACCTGTATGCATTTTCTTTTAAAGCCACATGAGACTGGAACATTCTTGTTGGAAGATTTTAAATTATAACTTCAAATTCTTTAACAAAGGAATATTCAGGTTTTCTATTTCTTTCTTTGTCAATTCGTTCATTTCATTTAAATTTTCAAACTTAATGACATAAAATTGTTAATAAAATTTTGATATTTGTAGGATCAGTAATAATATTCCCATTTTAATTCTTGAAAATCAGTATCATTTCTCTCATTTTTCTTTATCAGTCTTGCCAGGTGTATATTAATTTATTAGTCATCTGAAAATTCTTTGGTATGTCTACTCTAATTATGCTTCTATCATTATTATTTCCTTTCTTTTGTTACTCATTTTCTAATTTTTTATTTTTTAAGAGGGAGTCTCCCTCTGTTGCCAGACTGGAGTGCAGTGGTGAGATTTCATCTCACTGCAACCTCTGCATCCTGAGTTCAAACGATTCTCCTGCCTTGGCCTTCTGAGTAGCTGGGACTACAGGCACATGCTACCACACCCGGCTAATTTTTGTATTTTTAGTAGAGATGGGGTTTCGCCATGTTAGCCAGGATGATTTTGATCTATTGACCTCTTGATCTGCCTGCCTCAGTCTCCTGAAGTGCTGGGATTATAGGTGTAAGCCCGCACCTGGCCATTTTCTAATTTCTTAAGATGACTTTGTTCACCCATCATGGAGGCTCACGCCTATAATCCCATGATGGGATTTCACCATGTTGACCAGGCTGGTCTCAAACTCGTGAGATCAGGTGATCCACCCGCCTTGGCCTCCCAAAGTGCTGGGATTACAGGTGTGAACCACTGTGCCCAGCTCAAAGGTGTTTTTTTTTTTTTTTTTAACTTTCTGGATTCTTAAGTTTTACATGTCTCTTACAATTAACAATTTTATTTTTCAATACAGTCTGACAATCTTTGTCTTTTAATTGGGGCATTTAGTCCATTTCCATTTAAAGTAAATACTGGTATGTGTAGTTTTGAATCTATCTATAATTCTAGGTATTATTCAATATTTTCTATTTATCCTACTTGGTCTGTTTCCTTTTTTTTCCTTCATTGATTTATTCCAGACTGATTGAAAACTTTACAATAAATTATTTTGTGGTTGGGGGAGGTTAGGAGATGGAGTCTCACTCTGTTGCCCAGGCTAAAATGCAGTGGTGCAATCTTGGCTCACTGCAACCTCTGCCTCCTGAGTTCAAGTGATTCTCCTGCCTCAGCCTCTGAATAGCTGGAACCATAGGCACATGCCACCATGCCCAGCTAATTTTTGCATTTTTAGTAGAGACAGGGTTTCACCATATTGGCCGGGCTGGTCTTGAGCTCCTGATCACAAGTGATCCACCCACCTCAGCCTCCCAAAGTGCTGGGTCCACAGGTATAAGCCGCTGTGCCTGGCCCTACAATAAATTATTCTATTATTTTTCTCTTTATTACCTGGAAAGCCATATGTTTTTTTTTACAATGTATACAGTAATAACCCTAAAACTTAAGTTTGTTTCTTTCTTTCCTCTTTTTTTTTTTTTTTTTTTTTTTTTTGAGATGGAGTTTTGCTCTTGTTGCTCAGGCTGGAGTGCAATGGCACTATATCAGCTCACTGTAACCTCTGCCTCCTGGGTTCAAGTGATTCTCCTGCCTCAGTCTTCTGAGTAGCTGAGATTACAGGCGTGCACCACCATGCCTGGCTAATTTTTTGTATTTTTTTTTTTTTTTTTTTTTTTTTTTTAAGCATAGATGGGGTTTCTCCATGTTGGTTAGGCTGGTCTCGAATGCCTGACCTCAGTTGATCTACCTGCCTTGGCCTCCCAAAGTGCTGGGATTACAGGCGTGAACCACCACACCCGGCAAGTGTGTCTTTTTCTTAACTAAATGTAATACCAATACTTTCATTCTTTTCCAGGACAACACAAGAAACTTAGAACACTTTACACCATTTATTCCACGTCCTACTGACCCACATTCCAACACCACTAATTCAATATTCCATTCTTCTTCTTATTATTATTATTATTATTATTATTATTTTTTTTTTTTTGAGACAGAGTGTCGCTCTTGTTACCCAGGCTGGAGTGCAATGGCACGATCTCGGCTCACCGCAACCTCCGCCTCCTGGGTTCAGGCAATTCTCCTGCCTCAGCCTCCTGAGTAGCTGGGACTACAGGCACGCGCCACCATGCCCAGCTAATTTTTTGTATTTTTTTTTAGTAGAGACGGGGTTTCACCACGTTGACCAGGATGGTCTCGATCTCTCGACCTCGTGATCCACCCGCCTCGGCCTCCCAAAGTGCTGGGATTACAGGCTTGAGCCACCGTGCCCGGCCCATTCTTATTATTGCTTTATATTTTAATTCTTTATTTCAATTGCTAAAAATTATAATTATTGGCTTATGCCAATATTTATTTATTTATTTATTTATTTATAGACAGAGTCTTGCTCTGTCTCCAGGTGCCAGGCTGGAATGCAGTGGCAGGATCTCGGCTCACTGCAACTCTGCCTCCCGGGTTCAAGCAATTCTCCTGCCTCAGCCTCCGGAGTAGCTGGGACTACAGGTGTACACCACCATGCCCAGCTAATTTTTGTATTTTTAGTAGAGACGGGATTTCACCACGTTGGCCAGGATGGTCTTGATCTCTTGACCTCATGATCTGCCCGCCTTGGCCTCCCAAAGTGCTGGGATTAGAGGCGTGAGTCACCGCACCCAGCCGCTGTCAATATTTATTTAGAGCCATCCACATATTTAACTCATTATTTTGTCCTTCAGTTTTTTCGTTTTGATTTTACTGTATCTCCAAGGCTGGACATCTCCCTTCTGCTATAAAAATATCTAATATATGCTTTAGTTTGTCTAAAATGTTATTTATTTACCTTATTGCAGAAGGCCATGTCAGCTGGTATAGAATTTCAGCGGCAACTTTCTTACTTTTGCTCAGTGTTTTTCTTTTTCTTTTCTTTTTTTTTTTTTTTTTTTTTTTTTTTTTTTTTTTTTTTGAGACGGAGTTTTGCTCTTGTTGCCCAGGCTGGAGTGCAATGGCGTGATCTCGGCTCACCGCAACCTCCGCCTCCTGGGTTCAGGCAATTCTCCTGCCTCAGCCTTCTGAGTAGCTAGAATTACAGGCACGCGCCACCGTGCCCAGCTAATTTTTTGTGTGTTTTTAGTAGAGACGGGGTTTCACCATGTTGACCTGGATGGTCTCGATCTCTTGACCTTGTGATCCACCCGCCTCGGCCTCCCAAAGTGCTGGGATTACAGGCTTGAGCCACCGCGCCCGGCTTACTCAGTGTTTTTAATATATTTTATTGTCTGCTACTTTCAACTATTTCAATTGAGAAATCTGCTATATTTTTGCTCCTTTGAAGGTAATCTGTCTTTCTTTTCTTGCTATTTTTAAGATTTTCTCTTTGACTTTAGTTTTCAGCAGTTTTACTATGGTGTGTCTGGGTATTCGTTTGTGTATTTATCCTGCTTGGGTTTCCTAGGATTTATAGAGTCTTTGAATTGATGTATTTTACCAGTTTGGGAAATTTTGTCAACCATTATCTCTTATTATTGCTGCTACCTCAGTCTTTTCTTTCCTTCTGAGTTTCCAATGAACATATGTTAGAGCTTTTCACTATAGTCCTATGTGTCTTATTATCAGTTCTGATGTTTCTATCATTTTGTTTTCCTACTACATTCTGGGTACTTTCTCCTGATCTATCTTTTGGTTTACAAATTCTTTCTTCAACTGTGTCTCATCTGCTTTTAAACTTTTTGTTTTCTGTATCCTTTAATCTGGAATACCCTTTTGATTTGTTATTGAGTTTTTGTTGTTGTTCTTGGTTGAAATTCTTAATCTTGTTGGATTTTTAAAAAATCTCCTTGACCTGAATAATATTAGTTTGAAGTCAGTGTGCAAAGTCTAACATCTGTAGCCTCTGCAGGTCTGTTTCTATTGTCTACTGTATCTACTGATATTAGTTCATGTTATTTTACTCCTCATGTGTCTTATTATCTTTATTGCATGCCAGATATTTACAAAATGTAGAAATATTTGAGGTCTGACATGATGTTGTCTTTCTCCAGAGAGGATATGTCTGTTCCGGCCAGCTGAAGTGCTCAAACACTAAAAGGTCACCTAAAATCAATTTCATGGCTTGAAAGAATTCAAAGCTAAACTGTAGGTAGTCTCTAGGAGTGCTTACTTCTGACTTACTCTTTTCCCTAGGTCCTTCGGAGTTTTAATCGAGTGTGAGAGGAGTTCATCCACCAGGACACCCATCCCTTGACGGAATCTGAGCACCAATCCCTGTCGCCTTAGATCTTTGCGACTTTCAAAATCTTAATTCAGCCTGTTGTTCTCTCAGCCTTCTGGCCTCGCTCACAGGGGAAAAACACAGAGAAACTCTGGGCTGACCTCTGTGGGCCTCCAAGCTTCCCCAGCTGTGTTTTTAAACATCTTGTTAGCTCTCCAGTGCTTTGAATCAGATTAACATTTTCTTTCCCCAGCTTTCTGAGTTGTCCTTAGCAGGAAGCTTAATCATACTTATTTAGTCTGCCATTACTGGAAAACTTATTTAACCATTACAACAATTATATAAAACAGATATTATTTCCATTTTACAGAGAGGAAACAGGTTGAGAATAATAAAAGAATGGGGCCAATACAAATACAGCTTATTTTGCTAGTTAGAGTAGGTGGTCTTTGGGTACTTGAATACTACCACATACGTAGCTAACTTTAACAATCATAGGGAAAGTCACTTGCACCAAAAATATTTCCGCAATTGACCCTCCTATGATACCTATATTCTGACATTAAATTATCCTTTGAGATACAGCTTTGAAAGGATATATTTAAAGATCTGTTTAAAGTAAATGTAACTGGAGCATGCTTAATCTCGGTCTTTATCTGCCACCCAGAGCTTATCTCAATTGGCTATCAGTTGTAGAAATAGTTTTTATGAAGTGTGTACAATAGTTGGGAGCAGAAAACAATTTTGCCACAGTTACTTTGAACATTTCTATAGAAGAGTCTTAGTAATATTGTAACATAGTTGGAAATACAGTCAATCTTGCAGTTACAAAACACTTTACATCACATTGAAAACATGCTAAATTTCCATTACAAGGAATAGGACAAAGACAATAGACTATTTACAAGGGTTGGGATGGGGCTGGGAGTTGGGTTGGTTGACAGAGAATCCCAGAAAAAAATGTAAAGAGAAGGCTCACTGATTTATCTGTTTTTGTTTGTTTGTTTTCTGGAAGTTACTCTTATTTTTGACAGTTCCATCCACGTTAAGCCCATATTTCTCCCTTTCTACCCTAAAAAACCTAGCAATTTTTTAACCAAGTATTTTCCTTTCTTGTTAGGCTTCTTTTTGGTCCCTTTATGCCAATTTCCTTATAGCATAGGTCCAGATTTGTCACGCTGAAGAGCTCTATTTCACATAGACCTTCTTCTAGGCCAGAAATCCGTGGCTTCTCCTCTGCTTTGGGAAGCTTTCCTCACCTTTCTCTATTCATTACCAACTCCACGAATATTCCTCTAGGTGAGGTGAACCCTTCTGACCAATCCATGATGAGCCAATGTCTTTAGCATTCAGCACAAAGCCCATCAACACTGCACAGTCCTCTGGAAGCAGCATAAACATTTATTTATTCTTGGGCATGTTTTCTACTTGGGTGACTTTTTTTTTTTTTTTTTTTTTTGTATTATTGTGCTGTTCCTTGTGTATGTTTGAATGAATAACTATTCTCTGCTTTTGATGGGGATCTCCAAAGGGGGTCTTAGACAACAGTGCTTTGAACCTCTGAGCTCCCAGGATACAGGGAGTCAGCAACAATGAGGTCAAATGCCATCCACTCTGGACTGGGGCATTCCTACTATAAATATTTATGGAACACTGAGCTGAGGGATATTCTTTCCAAACTGTAGGAGAATGTGACTGTAACCCATTGAGATGAAGGATTGTTTCAACCCCAGGTTGATGATCTAGCCTCAGCAGAAAAAACAAGAGACTTTGAGAATAGGAGTAAAATGAAACTGATCTCTTCAAAAAAAGTTACTGTGAAAGTCCTACAATTTCTAGAATAAGATCAATGGGCTCTTTTAGTTTAGGCACTAGCATCTGCAGAGTTGCTCAAAATCAAAAGTTGGAAACAATTTTAATGTCTGATATATAATTAGGTCTAAGCAAATTGTGGTATGTCCATATAATAAAATATTATGTGAGCCTTAAAAATGACATTTTATTTGATTTTAAATGAGATAGAAAGTGAATATGTTTTAATATTAAGGTAAAGAACCTGATCAAAATGTACAAAATCTCTTTGGAAAGATACACATAGGAAAATTTTTGACAACCATATTCATTCTGGTTAGGGAAGAAAACTGGATGATTGAGGTAGAAAGATCAAAAAGAGCCTCTTCACGCTGTATCTGTTTGTTCTTTCCAAGCTTTAAAATGTGTAAATACATTACATATTTTTAAGAAATCAAGATAAATATGTAAAATGAAGAATCAGGAAATATGTGGTATAATTTCAACTGTACAAAAATATACATAGAAAAATATGTAGCAAGAACTATGTGAAAGTGTCAATTGTGATTTTCTCTAGAATTATAGGCTTTTTATTCCTTCCTCTTATATTTTCCAAAATCGTCAGGTACACAAAGATTTTCTTTTTGTGACAGTCTCTCTTTGTTGCCCACACTGGAGGGCAGTGGCATAATCTGGGCTCGCTTTAACCTCTGCCTTCTGGGTTTGAGTTTCCCGTGCCTTAGCCTTCCAAGTACAGGGGCGTGCCACCACACTCGGCTAATTTCTTTTGTATTTTTAGTAGAGACAGGTTTTGTCACTTTGGTTAGGCTTATCTCAAACTCCTGACCTCGAGTGATCTGCCTATTTCTGCCTCCCAAAGTGTATATCTATATATTCAAGACAGACGCTTACTCTGTCACCCAGACTGGAGGGCAGTGGTGTGATCTCAGCTCACTGCAACCTCCACCTCCCAAGTTCAAGTGATTTTCTTGCCTCAACCTCCTGAGTAGCTGGGAATACAGGTGCAAGCCACCATGCCCAGCTAATTATTGTATTTTTAATAGAGACAGGGTTTCACCATATTGGCCAGGCTAGTCTCGAACTCCTGACATCAAGTGATCCACCAGCCTCAGCATCTGAAAGTACTGGGATTTACAGGTATGAGCCACCACACCTGGCCACAAAGATATTTTTGTTGTTGTTGTTGTTGTTTTTTTTTTGAGACGGAGTCTTGCTCTGTTGCCAGGCTGCAGTGCAGTGGCACAATCTCGGCTCACTGCAACCTCCGCCTCCTGGATTCAAGCAATTCTTCCCTCTCAGCCTCCCGAGCATCTGGGACCACAAGCAAGTGCCAGCACGCCTGGCTAATTTTTGTATTTTTAGTAGAGACGGGGTTTTACCATGTTGGCCAGGCTGGTCTCGATCTCTTAACCTTGTCATCCACCTGCTTCGGCCTCCCAAAGTGTTGGGATTACAGGCGTGAGCCACCACACCCAGCCCCACAAAGATATTTTTAATGAAAGTTAAATTGTTTGAAAATAAGTAGAAAAAAATGAAATTAAATAATTTAGAAAACTTGTTTTTTAAAAACTTTTACAGATACATGGTTTATTACTAGTTTCTTTCATTTAGTAATAAAGCTATCTTTTGGGAGGATTTTCTTTCTTTCTTTTTTTTTTTTTTTTTTGAGATGGAGTTTTGCTCTGTCACCCTAGAGTACAGTGGCGTGATCTCGGCTCACTGCAATTCTCCTGCTTCAGCCTCCCAAGTAGCTGGGATTACAGGTGCCCACCACTATGCCTGGCTAATTTTTGTATTTTTTGTAGAGACAGGGTTTCACCATGTTGGACAGGCTGGTGCTGAACTCCTGACCTTGTGATCCACCTGCCTTGGCCTCCCAAAGTACTGAGATTACAGGTGGGAACCACCATGCACAACTGGGAGGATTTTTAATAAGTGTATTTTATTTACTCATTTTTATTTGACATGACATTTCACTATGTTGCCCAGGCTGGTCTACAGCTCCTGGGCTCAAGTAATCCTCCTACCTCAGCCTCCCACAGTGCTGAAATTACAGGCATGAACCACCACACTTGGCCTAATGAAACAATTTTCAGCAAATAAAATTTATACAATGCCTTTTCTTCAAAAGTCATATGGAAAATAGATTCTTCTTTTCATTTGTAGAAAAGACAGTTTTTCACTTAAATAATGAGGCATATTCTGCATTGAGAGTTAATAGAGTTGAATTCTCATATTAATAGAGTTGAAGTCTCCAGTAGTGAGTTACATGATCTTGGATAAGCAATTTAACTTCTGTAAGTCAAATAATTCTCAACTCTAAAACAAAAAGCTTGGGCTAGATTAGGGTTTCCAAGGATTTGGGGTAATATGGATCTGTAACATTTTTTAAAGCTATTGTGGAAATCAATATCAGTTTGCTAACCTGGTTTTGTTAAGGAAAGCCATTATAGAAATAACGAAAACCACAGACACTGTCCTCCACCATCTATTATCACCATTGTTTTAGAAAACAGAGAAATGTTCCCCTTCCACGAACAGTCTCGTGGAAGTGTTTTTCTCCATCCTGGATTTCCCCTCTGGAGTCCCCTTCCACACTCTCATGGAAGCCTGTCTTCCCTTCCTAAACTCCATCTCTCTCTCTCAATTCCCTTCCACTCAGTGTGGAAGCTGCTTTCCCTCCTGGGTTCCACCTGTCTGGATTCTCTCAGTGTGAGAGGAGCTTTCCTTCTCTGGTTTTCCCCCTTGGGAATCCTTCTCAGTGTGAGGGCAGCTTTTCTTTCTCTCACTCAGTGTGAGAGTTAGCTGTTCTCTCTCCTCCTGTTTCTCTCTCTCTAAATAAATAAATCACTTTCTACAAACAAACAGAAATGTTAACCCACATAAAAGGTAGGAGAGTCATAATTGCAAAACACAGAATAATCCTAAAAATTGCATTATTTACTTTAACCAAAAATCTCATTATAATAATGCTTTTTTCGTTTTCTTGCAGACCTGTGTTTGGGAATCATCAGTTTAGATGAAAACCATTTCAACACTAAAGTTATGTATCTAAATACAGAAATATTCAACAAACTTTTAAAAAAATTGTCTGAGTTTATATTCTGTATATTTATTCATGTCAATCAGTTATGGATACATTGGTGACTCACACTAATAACTTATGCTCACCCAAGGCTTAAAAAGACAGTCATAGTCTTTAGTTATCAAATACCACAATAGTTTGGTTTTTCAGTACACATGGATGCCAGAGATTGGCCTAAATACTCGCGTAATAAGCTATGAACATCACAATAAGTTATAAGGTGACAAAAGTAACCCCTTGTTATTAAAAAATTTGAACTTGACTGAATTCACACAGCTGATTGAACTGGAATTCATATATTCTTAATTTCAAAACCTATGTTCTTTTCATTATATCCTGCTGCCTCTATCAAAGTAATTTACTTTTTAAAAATACTACATTGTTTGTAGAATGATTTACATGTAAACTCATTTCAAACTTCTGAGAGATATAGAAGATGGCTGTAATCCATTTTTGCCAGCTAGGAATTTAAAATCTGACCAAGGAATTTTAATTACTACAATCACTACACAAGGCAACATATGCTTCTGCTGAAAGAGTAACAGGAATAATAAATACAGTAGGTAAACTTTAGAGGAAGGTAAAAACCACAAAGCCAACTAGGAGACTTGAGTTGGACATTTGAAGGGAAAGAGGTGGGAGAAGGATATTTATTTCGAGATGGAAGACTGAGTAAGCAAAAGTGTGGAAGGCAGAAAGTAAAATGCCTATTCCAAGCAGTGTGAAGAGAGCAAAAGGGTGGAGCAAACTTTATTAGCTATTGGAAAAGTAGATTGGAGTTGAATTGTGGAAAACCTAAAGTGTCAGGGTAAGAACCTTAAGACACTGTATTAGCTGGAGGCTTCTGGTCAACTAGAGGACAGGGCAACCACTGCCTTCTGAGAGGTTGTGCAGTGGCCATTCAGGGAAGGAGAATGTGCAAGGAGCTAAAAGCAGAAAGAGAGGATAGAGATTTATCGGAGACTTTAATGGGTAGCTGTGTGAACTAGATGAAGGAAGAGAGGAAAATTAGGAAGAGGCAATATTATAGGACTTAGAGATGGATTTGATAGGAAAAGTAATAAGGAGGGAAAAAACCTTCACACTTTCACGTTTCTTTTTCTTTTCTTTTTTCTTTTTTGAGACGGAGTTTTGCTGTGTTGCCCAGACTGTGGTGCAATGGCATGATCTCAGCTCATTGCAACCTCCACCTCCTGGGTTTGAGTGATTCTCCTGCCTCAGCCCCTCCTGTAGCTGGGATTACAGGCATGTGCCATCACGCCTGGCTCATTTTGTATTTTTAGTAGAGACGGAGTTTCTCCATGTTGGTCAGGCTGGTCTCAAACTCCTGACCTCAGGTGATCCACCTGCCTCAGTCTCCTAAAATACTGAGATTACAGGCGTGGGTCACTGTGCCTGGCTACAGTTTCAGGTTTCTATGTGAAGAAGAACTATGGTACCATAGGCAAAAATGGGACACAGGAAGAAAGTTTGCTATGGAGAAAATAAAAATAATTTAATTTTAGATATAATTTCTGGGAGACCAATTAGCATGACACCTGAGTTCAAGTTTTACAATTTACTTGCTGTGAGACCCAGGTAAGTCTCTTTACCTCTTTTATTTCCAACTTCCTAACAGGTAAAGTGAAAGTAGTAAAATTCACCTAGAAGGTGGTTCAGAAGATTAAATGAGATTTGTTTTTAAAGCAACTTTTGTAGTATGTAGTATACAATTGATAAAAGAGTTTTCTTGCTATTGCTAAGTCTTTTTATACCACTAACAAATAAAATTAGCAGTAAGGATTAATAGTTGACACAATGAATTTAAGGTGATAGTGGAAGTATCCAGTGGATAATCTAAGAGGCTGGAATTCAAGTGATATTCAGGTCCTGGAATCAACTATTAAAAAACTGATAGTTGATGCTTTAAGAAGGATTACTTATCCTAGGTAAGCATGAAGGAAGAAGTGGTGAATTTGAGGAATCACACAATTAGGAGATGTGAAGAGGAAGAAATGTTTAACAAGACAAAGGTGGGGCCAGAAGCAGTGGCTCACACCTGTAATCCCAGCACTTTGGGAGGCCAAGGCGGGTGGATCACCTGAGGTCAGGAGTTCAAGACCAGCCTGGCCAACATAGTGAAACCCCGTCTCAACTAAAAATACAAAAAAAAAAAAAAAAAAAAAAAAAAAAAAAAAAAAAAATTAGCTTGGCATGAACCAGTGATCCCAGCTACTTCAGGAGGCAGAGGCAGGAGAATTGCTGGAACCTGGGAGGTGGAGGTTACAGTGAGCCTAGATCACACCACTGCACTCCAGCCTGGCAACAAGAGGGAAACTCTGTCAAAAAAAAAAAAAAAAAAAAAAAAGAGAGAGAAAGAGAAAATTGAAGGAAAGAGGATGCAATATTCCAGAATTCAAGAAAGAGGTCATTTCAAGAAAGAAGTAAGCAGACAACATTTCCAAATGTGGCAAAAAGTCACATGCCATGTATTACTTACATTTCAGAGTGATTTCAGGAATTTGGAATGATTTTCAAGACCACACATATTAGTAAATTATTTAGTTTATTGGATATGATTTAAGAGTACATATTTATGACCTTCAAGGATGGATTTCCTTGGAAATTATAGCAATCAAATATTAATTTAACAAATAGGGTCTGTAATAGGCATATTAAAGTATCAGAGCAGTGCTAGATTATAAAGATAATCTAATGGCATTTTAATATGCAAATAGGAATAAAAGCTGTTGGGAAATAGCTCTTTAATATTCAAATATTCCTTCTTACAATTTATACTCATTTGTTTAATATACTCAGAAAGCAAAGAGTAAACTTCAACCACTCTTTGTCCAAATTGTCACAAAACCCAAATGATACAACACAGCTAACTGAGATTTTACTGTTTCGCATGTTGCTGAGTCCAAGAACTATGTGTCAAAGATCAAGTGCCTATTTACATTTCAATGTCTGCTTATAAATTTAAGAGATCTTAGAAAGCTAAATATGTCTCCTAAAATGAAAATCTGCCAACCTCATGGACTTGAAAATGTGATTGGTTTGCATTCGTGACTTACATATGTCTCTGAAAAATCATAGCTGAGTGTCATCTCCAAGGCCCAGCTGCTGGAAATGTTTGGCTTAAAGACTGATTCAAGGCTTCACTGGCAAATGATGTCAAGGACCCAATTCAATTGAAATTTATGAAGTAATCACAATTGATTTTTTTTTTTAAGAGACAGAGTCTCACTCTATTGCCCAGGCTATAGTGTGCAGTGGTACAATCAGCTCACTGTAGTTTCAAACTCCTGGGCTCAAGTGATCCTCCTATATCAGCCTTCCAAGTAGTTGGGGACAATTAATTTTTAAAAACAAGTTGACTTACAAAAGGTAGGCAATTACATAGATAAAACAAATTGCCAAATGGAAAGGGGGGTAAGAAAATTAAAGCCAAGATTGTTACAGAGCAATGTCATCCATTTGCTAAACAAATTTGGCCTCAAGTTTCTGAAGTGAAAGAAAAGAGGGAAGAGGCTGACGCTTTTTTTTTTTTTTTTTTTTTAAGAAGGAGTCTCACTCTGTAGCCCAGGCTGGAGTGTAGTGCCATGATCTTGGCTCACTGCAATGTCCGCCTTCAGAGTTTGAGTGATTCTCCTGCCTTATCCTCCCAAGTAGCTGGGACTACAGGCTCACGCCACTATGCTTGACTAATTTTTGTGTTATTAGTAGAGACGAGGTTTCACCATATAGGCTGGGCTGACCTCAAACTCCTGACCTTGTGATTCGCCCACCTCAGCCTCCCAAAGTGCTGGGATTACAGGGGTGAGTCACCGTTCCTGGCCTTGATGCTTTAATCATAAATTTAAAAGTTGTTTAGTAGAAGCCAGGTTTCTCCTGAGGCTGTAGCCCCAAGGAAACTTATCCTGTGAGTCCTCATAGAGGAGCCTGGCAATCTATCAGATCGGGCTCTCAGTAAAATCCTTGTGTTGAATATAGTAACGCACTTCTTAGAGTTGGGTCTGATAGCACACCCCTTCATGTAAAGCACAGTTCAGTCAAGTTTGTCTTGAACCAGGAGGCAAATGCCTGGGATCCAAATACACAGTGCCCTGACAATCAGGTTTGATCCATAGATAAATTTTAGGATATCCAGCAGGGTGGAGAATTTGCATAACCTTCAGGCGATTCTTCACAAACATTATTTCTCAAAAATCAGTATTTTGCTAAGGGATTGGACAGCAGAGAGTTCAAAGTTGTATTCTCTAGTGAGAACCCAGAGTGCAGGTATTCTGTATTATCACACACCTTTAGCACTGACAGTCCAAGAGGAAGAACCAAGTTTCCTTAGGAAACTACTGAATACAGTTTAGCACGTAAGTGTGTGAGCACTTCTAAGAGAGCTCCTGTCTCATTACCACTTGACTCCTTTGAGCCTGTTTTTCAGTTAAAAATAATAAAAATCATTTTAAAAACACATATCAGGCCAGGCACAGTGGCTCACACTTGTAATCCCAGCACTTTTGAAGGCAGAGGGGGGCAGATCGCTTGAGCTCAGGAGTTTGAGGCCAGCCTGGGCAACATGGCAAAATCCTGTCTCTATCAGAAACACAAAAAATATTAGTTGGACCTGTGGTCCCAACTAATCAGGAGGCTGAGGTAGGAGGATCACTTGAGCCCAGGAGGTTGAGGCTGCAGTGAGCCAAGATCACACTGCTACACTCCAGCCTGGGTGACAGAGTGAGATGCTGTTTTTCTTTTCTTTTCTTTTTTCTTTTTTTTTTTTCTTTTTTTTGAGACAGAGTTTTGCTCTTGTTGCCCACGCTGGAGTGCAATGGTGCAACCTTGGCTCACTGCAATCTCTGCCTCCTGAGTTCAAGCGATTCTCCTGCCTCAGCCTCCCGAGGAGCTGGGATTACAGGCATAAGCCACCATGCACAGCTAATTTTGTACTTTTAGTAGAGATGAAATTTCTCCATGTTGATTAGGCTGGTCTCTAAGTTCCAACCGCGGGTGATCCACTCGCCTCAGCCTCCCAAAGTGCTGGGATTGCAGGTTTAAGTCACCGCACCTGGCTGAGCTGCTGTCTTAATTTTTTTTTTTTTTAATCTATTTGCGCGTGCGTGCTCGTGCGTGCGCGTGCACACACACACACACGCACACACAAGCATTAGTTTGGTTTGTAGACATGGAAGAGTTTTCAATTGCAAGCTCCCAGGGTGTCTAATTTGCTCCTCACCGCCATGTGGTGAGGCAGAGCCTGTAAAAGACTCATTTCATAGGCAATTACCAAAAAAAGGAGGGGTGGGCTTTAAAATATCTTTGAGGGCTAATATTCCACGATTTTCACAGGCACTACTTTGCCTGTCTGGCCTTTCAGGATAAGATTTAATTGTTTTAGTGCTCACCTATTCTATTCGAACTATAAATTCCTAGGAGGCAGGGTAATCGTTTGTGTTAGGAGAGCCCCAGGAGGGTGCTTAGTCAATATTATCCTGATTTTGACCCCATCTGTGCCCCTAAATCTTCCCCATTCTAATTCTCCTTTACTGAAGTTATGATGAAAACCTGTTAAAGTACAGGTTCAGAAATGCACATTTTTGAAGTTGTCAAGCCAGCAGCGAAAGAGACTATGACTGAATGACTTACAGCTTTAAAGAGCCATAAAAGACCTTTATTTGGAGGCAATCACAACCCCCTCACCGCGCTTCACAAGGTTCATCTTGGGAAGGAAGGGAACGGCTGCCCAGAAGCTGCAACCCGTCTCTATCCTTGCAATTACCAGCCCCGAGGACGGTAATGGGGCATTAGTGGAATTCTCAGGAGCACCCACCCAGGATATGCTGAGAATATTAACATGGGCAAGAGTCTGTTAGGAAGACCCTCTGTCCCTGTGCTAATTGCCTCAGACTCATTATTGTTGCTTCATTGTACAGGGGATTGATTCATCGGGTCACATGTGCAGCAACACATGTTGGAGATGGGAGAAGCTATTTAATGCCTGCAAAAATAGAGATGCAGTGCAGGCCGGCATGCAGCTGCGGCCTTGCCCAGTACTACCAAATTCATGCCGGGCCCGGAGCCAGCAAAACAGTCGCAGGAAAGACACCCCCATCGCATGTTAATATTCCCTTAACTTGTGAAAGATAAAGGCTTTTGCTCAGTATTTACAAGGACTGAAAGTCAAGATTTCCTTGTATGGTTTGCATTTCTAAGTATGGTTTCTTCTTCTATCAATTTGTTTCTTCTCCTGGGAGAAGTTTTAAAAACGGCATTCATGGGCTGTAGTTAAAAGCTGGTCCATACCAAAATGGAGGAGCTTGTCCCGTGAATTTGAGTCTTTGTCCATTGGTACCCCTGAATGGGGAGCACATTATTGGAATCTAGGGTGTTCATTCTATTCTTACCATTTACTTTGTAAACCACACCCCTCTTCATTATCATTAAAGTTCCAGACACCGAGGCGCGGTGGCTCAAGCCTGTAATCCCAGCACTTTGGGAGGCCGAGGCGGGTGGATCACGAGGTGAAGAGATTGAGACCATCCTGGTCAACATGGTGAAACCCCGTCTCTACTAAAAATACAAAAAAATTAGCTGCTCATGGTGGCGCATGCCTGTAATCCTAGCTACTCAGGAGGCTGAGGCAAGAGAATTGCCTGAACCCAGGAGGCGGAGGTTGCCGTGAGCCGAGATCGCACCATTGCACTGCTGCCTGGGTAACAAGAGTGAAACTCCGTCTCAGAAAAAAAATAAAATAAAATAAAAATAAAGTTCCAGACACTTAAATGACTTAAAAGCAAAAGGAAGCACACTGTCAATACATTTTACAAAGGAGAACAAGAGTCAAGTAGGAAAAGTATATTTAAATGTTTAAATAAATTTCACACTTTTGAAAGAATGAAAGTTGTATAGACCAATGCTTCTTGAACTTTAATGTGTCTGCAAATCACTTGGGCACCTCATTAAAAGGCAGATTTTGATTCCATTGGTCTGGGGTGAGGCCTGAGAATCTGCATTTCTAATGGATTCCCAAATGATGCTGATGCTGTGACTCCAGGGACCATTTGTACCGCAAGTATATAAACCTACCCTATCATTAGCAACATTTCAACCATTTAGAAATAAACTCTAGGCTACTCTCATTAAACCATTGAAAAGGATATTTTGCTCAAAGCCAAGTATCTGAAATTTAAAGATACTCTAGAATGACCCCTGTGATTTTTTAAAATGAGATAACAAACTCCTGTCTATAGACTTACAGTATGTACAGAATCTTCCTTTAATTTTTTTCTAGCATTTATCATTCATACACACTTTTCAAACTTATTTTTAATACATCACACATATTAATTGTGTTGTTGTTGTTGTGCAGTGGCACAATAATAGCTCACTGCAGCCTCAAACTCCTCCAGGCTCCAGCAGTCCTCCAGCCCCAGCCTTCTGAGTAGCTGAAACTAGCTGCATGTGCCACCATACCAGGCTAATTGAAAAAATTTTTTTGGCTGGGCGAGCTGGCTCACACCTATAATCCCAGCACTTTGGGAGGCCAAGGTGGTGGATCACTTTAGGTCAGGAGTTCGAGACCAGGCCAACATGGTGAAACCCCGTCTCTACTAAAAATACAAAAATTAGCCTGGTATGGTGGTACAAGCCTGCAGTCCCAGCTACATGGGAGATTGAGGCAGGAGAATTGCTTGAACCCGGAGGCAGAGGTTGCAGTGAGCCTAGATCATGCGATTGCCCTTTACTCTGGACAGCAGTGCAAGACTCCGTTTCAAAAATAAATAAATAAATAAATAAAATAAATATATATATTTTTTGTAAGGACAGTGTTGCTCTGTTGACCAGGCTGGTCTTAAACTCCTGGCCTCAAGCAGTCTTCCAGCCTTAGCCTCCCAAAGTGCTGAAATTATAGGGGTGAGCCACCATGCCCGGCCTTTTTATTTGGTAATTTTAGGACTAAGTAGCTGAAGGGAGATGTGGCTGCAAATCATGGACACAGCACAAGCAAAGTTCAAGAGGCCTCTGCAGTACATGGAAAACCTGCCTTGTCATCTGAACTCCCTACTTGGACTGTATGGCCCTGTTTGTTCCTATTGTATTGGTGTTTTAATAAGGCCCTCTTTCACTCTCGAAGGGGACCCAGTTTAGAAAACAAGTTATATCACTCTACTTATAGCTTATACTGAATGAATAGTCACCTGGCATTTAACACATTGTTTTCCTGTATTGATAATCATTTCTGCTTATATTCGCGTCTCAGGTTTCCAATGAGATTATAACTTATTCAAAAATATTTCATTTATTAATTAGATCTTTACCAAGAATTCTTTCAAACAACCTGGGATCATTGTCCCATATGCAGAAGCAAGTTAGATCTCTGAAAGTCAGAAAATATTTTATCTGAATAGTGGTGGCAGCCCTAATAGAACATATTTATCCATCCATCCTTCCTTCCATCTATCCATCCATTTATCCATCCATCCATCATATAACCATTCATCCATCCATCTATCCATCATTCATTCATTCATCCTTCCATCCATCATTTATCTATTCATTCATCCATCTATCCATCTATCACATACCCATCCATCCATCCAACAAAACCTTATTGAAAACCACTTTGTGGCAGGCTCTGGGCTAAGTGCTAGAAGTACAAAAACCAACTTTTGCCTCCCAGGCCTATCGCTTTGTCCTTCACAATGAAATGTTATTGACTCACTTAAAAAAAAAGACTTTTTTTTTTCCAGTTTTTGAGAAGGTCATTTGTTAGGAAAAATGGGAGCAGAAAACAATTACCTATTGGAATGAACACTTATAGAAATATACAGACTGTGACTTTGGCTCAGCCTCCTAGATGATCTAACCATGAGTCTACAGGGGAGTAACTTCCATTCTCTATGTGAAAAGAAGGAGCCTGGTGATTGCTAAGATCACTTCCAGTCTCACTGTTCTATTGTAGGAGGTAAGATGTTTTCTTCTCTGCTGTTAAAAACTTCTAGGAAGAGCAAAATTTTAGGAAAGCTTTGAATAGCAGAAGGAATAATTTCGTAGAAGCCTTTAGAGACGAGTAATTATAAGCTGAGATACTTCTTAGTTCTTTGCGAATTTTCCTTTTTTACCTCTCTCTCTTCCATCTTTAGTTTTACAGTTTGCCAAGATTTCTTTTCTTCATATTTTCTTTTATTAAAATTTGTGTTGTGTGTGTGTGTGTGTGTGTGTCTTTGGCATCAGTCTCTCCATCCAACCACATATACCTTCCTATCCTGGTCCCCATACCTCCCATGCTCCTACCCCTAACCTCGTATCCATTCATCCTCTTGGCTTCCTGAACTTTCCTGGAATCTTTCAGTGCCCTCATACTCCTATTGCACTCCTAGTCCAAGTCTTGCTATCAATTTCAGTTTTTCTTCCCTTGGAATTCACTTTCTCCACCTCTACCAGTTAGGCATTTGCCACACGGCCTGTGTTATTAGTATGTATTCTATGGGTTTTTTTTCCCAGGTAAAAAATGGTGTTTTTCACCTGGAAAAAAATTACTGTGTTGCCCAGGCTGGTCTTAAACTCCTGGCCTCAAGCAGTCTTCCAGCCTCGGCCCCCCAAAGTGCTGGAATTACAGGCATGAGCCACTGTGCCCAGCCTTTATATTAACTAATTAATTTTTTTTTTTTGGACGAAATCTCGTTCTGTTGCCCAGGCTGGAGTGCAGTGGCATGATCTCAGCTCACTGCGACCTCTGCCTCCTGGGTTCAAGTGATTCTCCAGCCTCAGCCTCCCAAGTAGCTGGGATTACAGGCACCTGCCATCATGCCTGGCTAATTTTTGTATTTTTAGTAGAGACAGGGTTTCACCATATTGGCCAGGCTGGTCTTGAACTCCTGACCTTGTGATCTGCCCACCTCGGCCTCACAAAGTGCTTGGATTACAGGCATGAGCCACTGTGCCTGGCCTAATTTTAAGAAGACTAAGTAGTCTTTACCTAATTAGGAATGAAGAGAGATATGCTCTAAATCATGGGCACAGCACATGCCTAGGTGAAGAAGCCAGAGGTTAGCATAGCAACAGGGATCTTGTATTCCCTGGAAAATCTGCTGGTGTGACTTGGTGCGTAAAGAAGCTCCCTGACATGCCCTGTGAATGGCATGGATCTCTACAGATTCATTCGCCCAATAGATATTTATTAAACAACTGCTATCTACAGCATTGTGTTAAGGCAGAGAGACAGGCAGTACAAAGAAGGAGAAGGTATGACATTTCCTCCTTGGAACTTACAATATAGAAAGACAGACTTGAAAACAAAAGAATTTTAGTGCAGTATGACAAATGCGATACTGCCATGAAACATGGTGAAGAAGTCCCTGATGATTCCTGTGGGAAAGCTTCCCTGGTGTATTGGGTATTGGCATTTGACTTCACAGTTGTTTCTTCTTTGCCACCCACTGCCAGGTGTTTCTGACTCGAGGGCCTTGCACTGGTGAGAAACATTTCCAGTTCTCTTTTGTCTGTGTCCTGAGCTAAAGTAGCCACACTTTCAGTTGTCCATTGCAAAGATAAATAAATGCACTAAGTGCTGGTGCAGGTTCTTTAAGGTAAAATGGGTCAGGACTTGGGAAGCAATTTATATCTGTGCATGAAAAGCAAAGAAAATATTTAACTTTTGGAAAATACACAGCTGGGGAAATGAGACTTCTCGTGGCAGAAGCAGGAAATGAGGGCCAGGTCACCTCAGTAATAACCACCTATCATAAATACATTAATAAATAAAAGAGAGGACAAATTCTGAGCTCTTCTATGAATTCAAATCCTATTGATTCTCTTTGATTAAAATTCAGAAATATTTTGGGTAATAAGGCATTAATGCCTATGAATGTTTTTTTTTTTTTTTTTTTTTTTCCCCAAGACAAAGTCTTGCTCTGTCACCCAGGCTGGAGTGCAGTGGTAAAATCGGCTCACTGCAACCTCCACCTCCCAGGTTCAAGCAATTCTCCCGCCTCAACCTCATGAGCAGCTGGATTACAGATGCCCACCACCATGCCCAGTTAATTTTTGTAATTTTAGTAGAGGCGGGTTTCACCATGTCGATCAGGCTGGTCTCGAACTCCTGACCTCATGATCCACCCTCCTCAGCCTCCCAAAGTGCTGGGATTACAGGCATCCCTGATGATTTCTATGGGAAAGCTTCCCTGGTGTGTTGGGTATTGACATTTGACTTCACAGTTGTTTCTTCTTTGCCACCCACTGCCAGGTGTTTCTGATTGAGTCAGAAACATGTTGAGAAACAGTTCCAGTTCTCTTCTGTCTGTGTCCTCTGACACCGGCTAAGCGTGTTGACCAAGGCCTATGAATTTTTAACATTAAATCATTTACTAGAATAGCTAGGAGAGATCCTGAGAGAAAGGGACACAGAACTAATTTAGAATGGGGATTGGAGCCACTCATCATGGAGCAAGACCCACAAGAGTAAGGCAGGGTGAGGAGCTGGTACAGCGAGAAGACCTGGCCAGTGTGTGCCTTGTGGAATGTAGGGAAGGGGGCCAACTGTTCTCTTCTGGGAAAATCTCGTCCTTCCCCTGGCTCCTATTAGCCTATGCCAGTGGCTCCACAGCTGCTTCTTGAGGCCAGATCTGGCCTGTGAACTCTGGACTCCTGTGAGCTCTATTTGATTTGAAGCTGTTTCCAAACGTGCTTCTCTCCTTGCTTTTTTGGAGAGAAAAAAAGCACCACCTAATTGTCTGAGCCCAGTACCTGGACGTTGAGCCTGACTCCGCCTCCCCTCTCATCCATCAGGCTGAAGCAGGCACCCAGCTCTGGTCCCCCCACCTCCTCCCAGCATTCCAGTCTCTCCGTTCCTGTCCATTCCTGTTGTTGTGCCCTAGGTCTGGCTCTCCCCATTCAACACTGCATCACCTTGATAGACTCACTGGTTTCCTTCACTGAATTCATCTTTCAAACCACTCTCTACCCTGCAGCTAGAATGAACTTTCTAAAGCACGAATTGGTTGTCCCGTTTGTATCTAACATTTATCTCGTTAGGATGAAGTCCATACTGGTGACTGCAGCATGCAAGGCATCTTCAGGCTCATTCCTGTTACATCCCTGCCCACGGCTCCCACATTCTGGTTATCATCAGCAGTTCCCTGCACATATGCTTTCTCTTGCTCTGGGCTTTTGCACTGCTGCCTCCACTACTGGGATTGCCGTCCTGCCTGCCCACACTTGGAAAGCTTCTATTTATCCTCCCAGGCCTCAGCTTGGGCAGCATCAAAAGGATTTCTACCCCTATTGCCCCGTGGGACCAGCTGCAATATGCTTCTCACCGCAGGCACAACACCTGAGCTTACCTGACAGCACAGGGTGTCCTATTCTGCAAGTGCAGAGCTGGGCTTTGACTCTGGTGACACTTTTACCCCTCAGAGCTTTACCTGGCCAGAGTGCACATTCAGTTTCTATTTTTATTTTTTAAAATTTTGGTAAAGATGGGGCTTCACTATGTGGCCAGGCTGATCTCGAATTCCTGACCTCAAGTGATCTGCCCACCTCAGCCTCCCAAAGTGCTGAGATTACAGGCCTGAGCCACCAAGCCCGGCCACCACTAAATGCTTGATGAAAGAAAGAAGGAGGGAAGGAAAGGAGGAGTTGTCTGAAAGAGGAATAAATGGTCTTCAAATCATACTTGGTCTATTTTCTCATTTTCCTAAAGGCTAACCTCTTCCTTTCCCCATTTTTGTTCAGAGAGACCATGACATGTGACTTATAACTACAAACTAGTAAAGTATGACGGATAGGCTAGGCGAGGTGGCTCAGGCTGTAATCCCAGCACTTTGGGAGGCTGAGCCTGGAGGACTGCTTGAGGCCAGGGATTCAAGACCAGCCTGGGCAACGTAGTGAGATGTCATCTACAACAAATAAAATTAGTCGGGTATAGTGGTACCTGCCTGTAGTCCTAGCTACTCGGGAGGCTGAGGTAGGAAGATTGCTTGAGCCCAGGCATTTGAGACTGAGGCTGCAGTGGGCTATAATTGCGCCACTGCACTCCAGCCTGGGCAACAGAGCCAGGGTCCTGTCTCTAAAAAGAAAAGAAATGTATGGCTGAGGTGTCTTTCCTCGTAACTAAACCAGACTGATTATACAGGTGATGAATGATTGACTGGTGCTGAACAGTTAACAGTTAAGAGTCACTGCTTTGACGGAAAAAACAAAAACCTCAAATCTACTCTCCAAACAATTAACCATTGAGGTTAAGAGATTAGCTTTGCTCTCTGAGAGACCTGAGTTCAAGTCTTGGCTCTGCCATTTGCTATGACCTTGGATAAATTAACCTCTTTAAGCCTAGTTTCCTTATCTGTAAAGTGAAGATCACAGTAGTATCTACCTCATAAGGTTTTCAGAGATTAGTAAAGGTATTAAAGAATTTAGTGCACTGCCTGGCACATAGTGACAAGAAATGTTGGTTGTTACAGTAATCCGTGGTAGTAGGACTCTGGACTTCCTTTTGATTTCAACATGCATCCCTCTTTTTCTTTGTCTCATAATTTGGCAATTTTTTTTGTGACAGGGTCTTGCTCTGTTGTCCAGGCTGAAGTGCAGTGGGTTCAATCATGGGTCACTGCAGCCTTGAACTCCTGGGCTCAAGAATCCTCCTACCTCAGCCTCCTGAGTAGCTGGGACTACAGGCATGCTGCACAACACACCTGGCTGTTTTAAAAATTTTTTTGTAGAGATGGGTTTTACCATGCTGCCTAGGCTGGTCTCAAACTCCTGGCCTCAAGCAGTCCTCCCACCTTCGCCTCCCAGAGTGCTGGGACTGCAGTGTGAGCCTTTGTGCCTGGGCTATTTAGCAATTTTACAGTCAGATTCTGGACTGATGGGCTCCCACTGAAGGCTTCCTTCCCAGCGCCCATCTGACCTTCGTCTTCCTCAGCAGTGATTCAGCTCCCCACCCTTCCATCGCGAGCCTCTGCAGACTTCTGGGTCAGGAATTAGTCGACATTATCATAAAATCTTTGGCTCGCTCCTTACGAGAAACATCATCTTAAATCCTGTTCCAACTTGAGAAAACTCTCACAAGCTACATAGGAAAAGGAGCCATTATCACACTTACTCGTGAGTATGTTATCTAAGTCATATGCTCTCAGGTACAAGTTATTACTAGAAACTGTTATGATTAATAAGCAAATGTGTTTCTTATCATACCACACATCTGACAAGCCACATCTGTGGGGTTACCACCTTGTACTATGTTTAAACGACTAGTATTTTGCATTTTTCTGTTTTATGCAACTAAACCTTATCCTAATCAATATGAAATTCAACACCCACAAGTTGGATGATATATGAAATAAAATCCCATTGTGTCATTGGCTTAGTGGAGAAGATCAGATATGGAGCAGTGATGAGCAGATACCATCAATTGGAAAATTAGTGACCCTTGTTATGCTGTAGCAAAACATTTGAGTGAAATTGTCATTTCCTGAATCATATAAAGCAAACAACATGCAAACTGAAGGTATAGCTGGGGGAAGGGGTATGAGATGTAAAATTTTGGTTTGTATTGATTGCATCTTGTGGCTTTTAGCTAAGTGCTGTGATAAAAATATGAACTCTGCCAGGCACGGTGGCTCATGCCTGTAATCCCAGCACTTTGGGAGGCCGAGGTGTGCAGATCACGAGGTCAAGAGATTGAAACCATCCTGGCCAACATGGTGAACCTGTCTCTACTGAAAATACAAAAATTAGCTGGGCGTGGTGGCACCTGCCTATAGTTCTAGCTACTTGGAAGGCTGAGGAAGGAGAATTGCTTGAACCTGGGACACAGAGGTTGCAGTGAGCTGAGATCATGCCACCACACTCCAGCCTGGTGGCAGAGTGAGACTCCATCTCGGGGAGGGGGGAAGATATGAACTCATCTGGAGCTATCCTGCCTGTCAACAGAGGTGGAAGGAAACACAGCTTTGTAAAGATTAGACTCTGCCTGTAATCTAAACTCAGCTGTGAGTCCTATAATTGGGAGTCTTGTAGGCTGAAAAATCCAGCTTCTAGTGAGTGCAAGCCCATCCAGCCTTGGCAAGAGATAAGGCTGTGGCCCCAGGCCCATTCAGAGCATCTTCCTAGGTTCCTTGCCAGACAATGGAAACAAGCCCAGACACAAAGATTAGATGAAGCGTGTTCCCATCTCACCCAGCTTCCTTCTATCAAATGGTCTCAAGGCAGCTAGGCCAATTGGAGAGGGAAAGGATGGCAGAGCATAAAGAGCTCTAAATAAAAGATCAGAGCCTTCGGGTGTGAGAAGTGTTTCTGGACACAGTGTTAGGCTGTAGTAACCCACGCTCGGAATTGACTGGAGGCAAAGAGATTGGATGGAAACTTACTATGTTTGGACAGAAACCTCAAGCTTGGCCTGCAAAAACTTCTGATTAGTCAACTCTGAAAAGAATTCCTGGGAACTTGCACCTGCACAAGCAGGAAGTTGGCTGTGGAAACCACGAAGCTTCAAGATGATCCTATCTCCGATGCCCAGGGCTCAGATACAGCCATGGAGGAACACAGACAAGGAAGAACTCCCAAGAGGGCAAAGCCAGAGGCCACAGGGGGCAATGGATAAGAGAGTTCCTCCAAGGCAGCAGCTCAGTCAAGGAATGACCTTCTCTGCCAGCAAAGGGAGCCTTTGCCACTCCTACCCAGAAGGATTAGATCATTGCTGTGGATCTCCTTCTCCCCTTTCTCCTCTTTCTCTCTCTCTTCCTCTTTCTTTCTTTCTCTTTCTTTCTTTCTTTCTCTCCCTCTCCCTCCCTCCCTCTCTCTTTCTTCTTTCTTTCCTTCTTTCTTTCTTTCTTTCCTTCTTTCTCTTTCTTTCCTTCTCTCTTTCTTTCTCTCTTTGTTTCTTTCCTTCTCTCTCTCTCGCTTTCTTTCTTTCTTTCTCTCTTTCTCTCTGTCACCCGGGCTGGAGTGCAATGGCATGATCTTAGCTGACTGCAACTTGTGCCTTCTGGGCTTCAGCGACCCTCTGCCTCAGCCTCCCAAGTACCTGGGACTACAGGCACATGCCACCACATCTGGCTAATTTTTTTTTTTTTTTTTTTTTTTTTTTTTTTTTTTTGGTAGAGACGACAGAGTTTCACTATGTTGCCCAAGCTGGTCTTGAACTCCTGGGTTCAAGTCATCTGAGTAATCCCAAAGTGTTGGGACTATAGGCAGGAGCCACCACGCCCAGCCTTTCCCTGCTTTTCTAATGTGAGTTTTTCTGTGTGTCTGCTTATTCTGCTCCTATGCCAGCAATTATATTGCATGTAAATGCAGATAACATTTTTTGGTTTGCAAACTACCAGACCACGAGGAGGCATTTGCAGACGTGATCGAGAAGATTGCACATCACCTAAAGATTCTGGATTCTGAGTGAGATGCCCTAACCGGATGAGAAATGCCAGAGTCTACACAGGGGAAAAAGAGTATTCATGAGTATATCTGCCAGAGGAGCAGTCTACAGCATAAACTACTAGTTGCCTTCCAAAATCTACTCTTTGCTTCTCCTTTACAAAGAAATCCTGATTTTTACGCAGGCACATTGCCGCCCAGGCTAGAAATCTGTATTTCCCTGCTTCCTTGACCATTAGGTATGACCAGGTAATTACATTCTGGTCAATGAGATAGAAGTAGTTGGGTTGGAAGGAACTGCCTGGAAGTGTCCTTAAAAGAGTAGAGGCATGCTCTTCCCTTCTTCTTCCTGATTTGAACTTGGAAACAGGGATGTTCTGGGGGAGCTTCAGCCGCCATCTGGAACTATGTGGCTGAGGGGCCCAGAGAACCCAATGGAGGATGATGATGTCATGGAGCTACCAAACCAGCCCTGGATACTGCTTATCTTTATGTTTCTTTTAACTGAGAGAGAAATGAAATTTAATCTCATATAAGCCTTTGTCTTTTGCAGTTTTCTGCTATGAAGCCGAATGTAACCATGATTGGTAGACTCTTCATGCATAATTGGGCCAATTGAACTTTAAGACTATGAAGAAGGTGATTTAATGGTGTGGATTTGACATCTGGTCCATGGATCAGTTGAACTATTTTTCGGGAGGTTAAAAAGAAATACCTTTGTTGTTCTTCCTTTAGCTTTAGAAATAGCCAGGGTTAGACTGAATTAGAATGCCAACCTGATTACTTTTCATGACTGAAAAAAATTCTACAATATTTTGCCCAATTAAAATGATTATAGAGGCCAGGCACAATGACTCATGCCTGTAATCTTAGCACTTTGAGAGGCCAAGGTGGGTGGATCACTTGAGGTCAGGAGTTTGGGACTAGCCTGGCTAATATGGTGAAACCCCGTCTCTACTAAAAATATAAAAATTAGCCAGGCATGGTGGTACGCACTTGTTACATTTCTCTGATAAATTTCTCAATTACTTTTCTGTGTTATCTTGGAGATTGCTGAGTATTCTTAAAATTGCTATTTTCTTTGGGAGGCCAAGGTCAGGAGTTTGAGGTGGATCATGAGGTCAGGAGTTCAATACCAGCCTGTCCAACATGGTGAAACTCCGCCTCTACTAAAAATACAATAATTAGCTGGGTGTGGTGGTGTGTGCCTGCAATCCCAGTTACTCTGGAGTCTGAGGCAGGAGAATCACTTGAACCCAGGAGGTGGAGGTTGCAGTGAGCCAAGATCGCGCCACTGTGCTCCAGCCTAGGTGACAGAGCAAGACTCCATCTCAAAAAACAAAACAAAACAAAAACAAAGGATTATAGAGTATAGACTCTTTCCAGTAGATGCCATTCTGCCTGCTGGATACAGAGAGGAGAAACCAGAGGCTGTGGTTTTGGGAGAAGCAACTCTATTACCCACACTCTCCAGTCTAGCCAGCATCCAATATTAGAAAGAAAGATTAGAAAGAAGATGTGGTTTCACTTGTCTGATAATTTAGAAAAAGGACTCATCAGAAAAGTAGTCAAATTTAGTATATTAGATTAAATCCAAGGGTTATTTCTGTCGTTTTCTATGGGCTTACATTGCGTTTCTCAGCCTTGGCACTATTGACATTTGGACCAGATGGTTCTTTGGGGTGGGGACTGTCCTGGGAATCACAGGATGTTCAGCAGCTTCCCTGGCCTCGACACTCTACGTTCTAGTAGCAATGCCCTCTGCCCTAGCAGTGACAACTAAAATGTCTCCAGACTGAGACATTTTGTTCCAGGTTGAGAAGTACTGGCTTAACACAAGGCTTACGGCTCATACCATGTTGTTTTGTGATGCACAGAGCTTGCCATTAGCACATGAGTGGGATGAGGAGAAGACACCAGTTGTAGTTGGAACACAAGAGCCAAATACATGTTAGCACCTGCTCTTGATAGATAACTTCAAAGATAGCTATAATTTAATAAGTACCTAATAAAAGTCAAACACTCTCCTTAGTAACTTCATATGTACTGCTATTTTTTGGAAAAGTTTTTTTTTAGGTATAGAAAAGTACAATAACACTTCTCCTGTTTCCTTCCCAGTTTCCTTTCCATTAGAAATTCAGGGTGTATTAATCACCTTTTTATGCTTTTACTAGGTAAAAATACATTTATAAATATTTAGTGTTGCTTTGGGTATTTAAGAATACTTATGGCCAGGTGCAGTGGCTCATGCCTGTAATTCCAGCACTGTGGGAGACTGAGGCGGGTGGATCACGAGGCCAGGAGTTCAAGAACAGCCTGACCAATATAGTGAAACCTTGTCTTTACAAAAAATAAAAAAATTAGCCAGGCATGGGATTACATGCCTGTAATCCCAGCTACTCAGGAGGCTGAGGCAAGAGAATTGCTTGAACCCAAGAGACGGAGGTTGCAGTGAGCCAAGATTGCACTACTGGACTCCAGCCTGGGTGACAGGGGAGACTCTTTCTCAAAAATAAAAAATCTAAAATATTAAAATTTACGTGAATGGTATCATACTGTATAAAACTATCTGTGGCAATTTTTTTTGAGAATTTATTTGTTGACTACAGCAGTTTCTTCTGTGAATTATTGTATGTATCATTTGCTTATTTTTTCTATTGTATTCTCTTTAAAGTTTATTTAAAAGAATTTTAGTATGTTTTGTATATTAATGCTTTGTTTTTCGTGTTGCAAACAACTTCTTTTAGGCTTTTGTCTTTTTAAATTTTTTCTAAGATGTCTGTTATTGTGTTGAAGTTTTTAACTTTCATGTAATTCAATTTACATTTTTAAACATTTGTCCTTTTTGGGTATTAAGAAACCATTCCCTATTCCAAGGTGGTAAAGATACTATCCTATATTTCTAAAACTTTTAATGTTTTATTTAAACATTCTATTTGAAAACTTTATGGTGTCTTTTTGTGTATATGGTGTAAAGTAAGGATTTCAGTGGGAACACTACGACTTAGATAAGTGACTTGCTGGAGTTGCATTGTTAGTAAAAGGTGGCAAAGCCAAGGCTTGAATCCAAGTTCATCTGATCTCCAAAGCCCATACGTGTTTCCCAGTGCTACCATAGGAGGCCAGGTATAAATATGTATCATAGTTTATTTCTCAATAAATTTTCTTATCTTCTTATTTTGAGGGTAGGTGTGTACTGGAATGGAGAGTCTGAGGTTAAGTCATTTCAGTTCCAGTGTGGAAGTTAGGGTCTGTCTGCTTTGGTGGAGGATCCTCCAAACTACATCTGGTTTGAAGCATCAGTGGCCAGTAACGAACCTTGGACTGAACTGAGAACCACAGAGGGGCAGAAGTGGCCTCAGCCATCACTGATTCTGGGGATTTGACCTGTGTATTTAGGATTCTCTCTTTTTGTCTCTTGCTGCTCCGCTGGAGGTAGATATGGTGGCATTAGGGCAAAAAGAAGAGTGCTGAATAGCTCTGAAGAGCTATTTATAGCATACTACTGCTTTTCAATATTGCTTCAAAATTTAAGACTATTAGCTCCTTTTGTTTAATTTTTTTTTTTTTTCTTTTTTTTTTTTTTTTTTTTTTTTTTTTGAGACGGAGTTTTGCTGTTGTCAACCAGGCTGGAGTGCAATGATGCGATCTTGGCTCACTGCAACCTCCACCTCCTGGTTTCAAGTGACTCTCCTGTCTCAGCCTCCTGAGTAGCTGGGATTACAGGCATGTACCACCACACTAATTCTGTATTTTCAGTAGAGATGGGGTTTCACCATGTTGGCCAGGCTAGTCTCAAACTCCTGACTTCAGGTGATTCACCCACCTTGGCCTCCCAAAGTGCTGAGATTACAGGTGTGAGCCACCATGCCTGGTCCTTTTTGTTTAATTTTTGTTGCAAATATTTCTTAAGTTTGTTATTTTTGGTCTGTGACATTGTTGTGTTTTGCAACTTTTTGTGTGTGTAATTTATCAATTTCCACTATCATTTCTTTCATTACGTTTATACTTAGAAAGCTTCTACTTGCCTCAAATCAGTTAAAGTCACATATGGTTTCCTTTAGAAAAACATCTAAAGTTTTCTTTACAACTTGTTTTTCATCATATAAACAAGATGTTTGTTATTATTTTTTAAGACAGTACAAAGGAATTTAACATGAAAAGAAATTCTCTTCTTTTCCTCTCAATTTTCATCTTTACTCCCAGAGGTAATCACTGTTAGCAGTTTCTTGCGTATCAGTTCCAGAGTATTTTATGAACATCAAGCCTAAATAGGAGTCAAAGCAACAGACCATTTAGGGAACTTGTTCTGTCATCTCAAGAGTTGCTTGTCCAAAAGCTGAGAGATTGGCTCTAATGTCTCTCCACTCCTAGGGGAGTTGCTAGGTGATTCTGCAAACCTCACCAAACCGGCCCTGCAGCCACATTCCCTGCACCTCCTGACCTACATAAGCTGAGGCCAGGAAGGCTGTGGGAGGATTCCCTGAAGGAGGGCAAGGGTTCTTCATCCATCCTCAACAAGTTGTGAACATGAATGGGAAAAATATTCGGTCCTTATATTCACCATCCTCTAGCTGAAATGTTGCATTTCCTCCAATTATGAATGTAGGCAACAAACTACAGTAGTACTAGCAATAACTATAACTAATTGTCTCTAGTAGAACGCATGGGTGTTTTCATACGACCTAACAGCTGTTGCAGACATCTCAAAATACCTTTATACTCATCGCCAGTTAGAAATCACTGTTAGACCTTGTTTTTTAGTCACCCAGGCTGGAGTGCAGTGGCGGGGTCTTGGCTCACTGCCACCCTTGCCTCCCAGGTTCAAGTCATTCTCCTGCCTCAGCCTCATGAGTAGCCGGGACTACAAGCACCTGCCACCACGCCCAGCTCATTTTTTTTTTTTTTTTTTTTTTTTGCACTTTTGGTAGAGATGGGTTTTCACCACATGGGCAAGGCTGGTCTTGAACTCCTGATCTTGTGATCTATCCTCCTCGGCCTCCCAAAGTGCTGGGATTACAGGCCACCGTGACAGGCCTATAATATTTTAATAAAGCATCATCTAAGTGAAAGAAACCAGACAGAGAAGGACAAGCCCTACATCATTTCACTTACATGAGGAATATAAAATAATCAAACACATAGAAGCGGAGAGTGAAATGGTGGTTTCCAGGGGCTGGAGGAGGGGAACACAGGACGTGTTGGTCAAAGGGTACAACATTTCCCTTATACAAGATGAATGAGCTCTAGAGAGCTACTGGAGAGCATGCTGTCTATAGTTAACAGAACTTGCACGCTTGAGCATTTACCAAGAGTGTAGATCTTAACTGTTTGTTTGTTTGTTTGTTTTCCTTGTTACCCAGGCTGGAGTGCAATGGCACAATCTCCACTCACCGCAACCTCCGCCTCCTGGGTGCAGGCAATTCTACTGCCTCAGCCTCCTGAGTAGCTGGGATTACAGGCACGCCCCACCATGCCCAGCTAATTTTTTGTATTTTTAGTAGAGACGGGGTTTCACCATGTTGACCAGGATGGTCTTGATCTCTTGACCTCGTGATCCACCCACCTCGGCCTCCCAAAGTGCTGGGATTACAGGCTTGAGCCACCGCGCCCGGCCCTGATCTTAACTGTTAAGTGCTCTCATCCCTCTGTCTCTCTATCATGTGTGCCTATGCACATAAATACAGAGGGTGGGGGGACCTTTTGGTGGTGATGGTATGTTTATGACATAGATTGTGGTGATAGTTTCATGGGGGTGCACTTATCCAAACTCATTAAGTTGCATACATTAAATATGTACAGTTTTTTATTTTTTTTATTTTTTTGAGATGGAGTTTTGCTCTTGCTGTCCAGGCTGGAGTGCAGTAGAGCAATCTTGGCTCACTGCAACCTCCGCCTCCCAGGTTCAAGTGATTCTCCTGCCTCAGCCTCCTGAGTAGCTGAGATTACAGGCATGCGCCACCATATTTGGCTATTTTATTTTATTTTATTTTATTTTTAGTAGAGACAGGGTTTCACCATGTTGGCCAGGCTGGTCTCAAATTCCTGACCTCAAGTGATCCACCCATCTAGGCCTCCCAAAGTGCTGGGATTACAGGTGTGACCCACCGTGCCCGGCCTGAATATGTACAGGTTTTGGTATGTCAATTTGATCCTAATAAAGTGATTTTTTTTAAAAAAGATTTTTTTAGGAGGAAGAATTATTACTAGAGTACACATTTTCAGATGATGGTGATAAGTGCATTTCAATATAATTGGTAATCTTTGTAGTCCTGTATATTTTATTTTGTAATTGAAAATATTATTTATTTATTTATTTTTGCAATGGAGTTTTGCTCTTGTTGCCCAGGCTGGAGTGCAGTGGCACAATCTTGGCTCATCGCAACTTCCCCCTCCTGGGTTCAAGCGATTCTCCTGCCTCAACCTTCAAGAAACTAGGATTACAGGCGCCCAACACCACGTCCGACTAATTTTGTACTTTTAGTAGAGACAAGGTTTCTCCATATTGGTCAGAAACAGCTCCTCACCTCAGGTGATCTGCCTGCCTCAGCCTCCTAAAGTGCTGAAATTACAGGCATGAGCCACTGTGCCCGGCCAAAAACATCATTCTAAGGAGTCCACAGCTTTACCAGACCATTAAAGGGACCTAAGCACAGGAAAGATGTAAAGGGAGAGTGTGGTGTGGGGCAATTCCAAGCTTGCCACTGGGAGAAAAGAAGACCTACCTGTAAACCAGAAGGCTGCTGTGCCCCGCTTTGCTCACTGCTGGTGGAGATGCAGGGGTCTGAAGGCCCATCCTGGTGCTGACACTGGCACAGAACAGTGAGAAAGTTTGTGAGAGAGGTGGACCCGTCCCCTTCCCCATCCCCATCTTCCCTCCATCTCCACGCCCCCACTTCCCATCCCTGTGTTCTCCCACCCTCCTTTACTGAATTAGGAGTCTGACTGAACATAGAAAATGGTCTCTCCTTTTCATCTAGAGAAATTCTGGATACAAAAGTCTTGCTAGAGCAACCTGTCCCAGCAGGACGAAGAGAAAACAGAGTCAGCAGCTGCATTAGCCCCATCTGGAATGTGGAAGCGAAGGATGTGCTGTGGACCAAGTGAATGCAGCAGACGGTGGCTCAGGCCGTCTAGCTGGGGCCCTGCCCAAGGTGGCTGGCTGGTGCTTGGAGCCCACTGCCCCACATCCCCCAGGCTGTGATGGGGATGGCTAGGTGAGAGCCAAGGAGTGGTACTGAAATGACCCAGTGTGCATCAGACAATAGTGCCTTGGAGAGACCCTCAAAGGTCTCTTAAGCCCACATACGAGGACCCTCCCAGAGAGAGGGCTTGACTGTCAGGACAGCTGCATGACTTAAATAAAAGGACGTTTCCCCCTACTCCTTTTCCCTTGCTTCCCTACAAGGCCAGAGGGGTCAGAAACAGCAGAGAGAGGGCTGGGCATAGCGGCTCATGCCTGTAATCCCAGCACTTTGGGAGGCTGAGGTGGGTGGATCACCTGAGGCCAGGAATTTGAGACCAGTCTGGCCAACATGACAAAACCCTGTCTCGACTAAAAATACAAAAATTAGCTGGGTGTGGTGGTGGGCACCTGTAATCCCAGCTACTCGGGTGGCTGAAGACGGAGAATTGTTTGAACCTGGGAGGCGGAGGTTGCAGTGAGACGAGATCATGCCACTGCACTCCAGCCTGAGCAACAGAATGAGCCTCTCTCAAGAAAAAAAAAAAAGAAAAGAGAAAAACTGCAGAGAGAGAGAGAGAAGAGGAGTAAAATGCAGAAGGAGCAAACAGCCCACCTTCCAAAACAGGGATCATGAGCCTGGCCTTAGGTGGAGGGGAAAAGCCTTTAAATAAATATAAAATTAATCTTTGCCTTCACTTACTGAACTTCTCACACCTGAGATGGAGTCTTAATGACCAGAATGAAGTTCTTCTTAAAACTGAGTGACTAAAAGAATGTCCATTCAGCTCAAGGGGTAAGGAAGGGGCCAAAAATTTGGAGATTTGGAGACAGAGGTTGAAAAAATATTTCATGGTGTGCACTAAACAATTTAGACAGGTCTTCTGTAATATTTACCTATTTGTTCTCTTTAAAAAAACACAATCACTCACTTTTTTGTTTTTTTTTACTTTATCCGAGTCACATATATTTTTATGGGTTCACTTGCTAAAAACGTGTAACTTTTTAATACAACTGGAATTGATTTTGCCATGCTGCAGGGGAGTGGGCACATGGATTTACCCGGAAGTTAGGATTGCAGTGTGGCCTGGAAAGCCCTGGATTGTCACACCGTACCTACCTGGGAGGTTTCAGCGAAGAGATGTTGACATTTCTGTTGAAACTTGCAGGGTTCAGCTTGATCATCCTCATGCAGGCTACCGGTCAGGCCCTGGGGAAGGAGAGGAAAGGACAGCAGCTGAGTCACAGGGAGGGAGACACTCATGTGTACAGGAGAATCTGTACCCAGACCTGCGAAGGAACGCGCTTCCTGGCTCTGGGCCACACAAGCTGAATAGCAGTGGGGAGGCTGACTGCCTTAGGTGGCTGAAATGGAATGCTAAGGAATAGGATGGATTTGTTGACGTTTCTTAGGATTTGAAGTAGCTTTCACAGTTCCCCTCTCCCCACTCTGCAGCACTGCAGGGACTCACTACCACCTCTGCCGTCCCTTCAGCCAAATACTCCATCCAACCCTCCTATCTCTGCCTGTCTTCCAGGCCTGTATCTTTTCTTTCATTTTCCTTTTCAGTCTTTTTTCTTTTTTCTTTCTTTTTTCTTTTTTTGAGACGGAGTTTCACTCTTGTTACCCAGGCTGGAGTGCAATGGTGCGATCTCGGCTCACCACAACCTCCGCCTCCTGGGTTCAAGCAATTCTCCTGCCTCAGCCTCCTGAGTAGCTGGGATTACAGGCGTGCGGCACCATGCCCAGCTAATTTTTGTATTTTTCATAGAGATGGGGTTTCACCTTGTTGCCTAAGATGGTATCGATCTCTTGACCTTGTGATCCACCTGCCTCGGCCTCCCAAAGTGCTGGGATTACAGGCATGAGCCACCGCGCCCGGCCTCCTTTTCAGTCTTAAATCTTTTTTCCTCTGTTTCATTTTGCTTATCTATTGCTTTCTCCTTATTTTTTCTCATTACCTTTTTTTATTTTTCCTGAAAATTGAAGAGATACTGAGAAATTCCCCCATGCCTTGCCTTTTTTTCCCTGCCTTTTTTTTTTTTTTTTTTTTTTTTTGGACAGGATCTCTCTCTCTCTGTTGCCCAGGTTGGAGTGCAGTGGTGCAATCATAGCTCACTTGCAGCCTTAACCTCTTGAGCAATCCTCCCACCTTGGCCTCCTGGGTAGCTATGACTGTAGGCATTCACCACTATGCCTAGTGAATTTTTACTTTTTTACTGTTTTTGTAGAGATGGGATCTTGCTATATTGCTCAGTCTGGTCTTGAATTCCTTGCCTCAAGTGATCCTCCAGCCTCTGCCTCCGAATATGCTGAAATTACAGGCATGAGTCACAGTGCCCAGACATTTCTTCCCATTAAATTAAATTAAATTAATTAATTAAGTTAGCGACAAAGTCTGTCTCTGTTGCACAGGCTGGAGTGCAGTAACACAATTATAGGTCACTACCATCACAACCTCTGGGGCTCAAGCAATCCTCCTGCCTCAGCCTCCTGGGTAGCTGGGACTATGAGCATGTGCATTCATGCTTGGCTAATTTTTGTATTTTTTTTTTTTTGTAGAGATGGGGTCTTGCTATGTTGCCCAGGCCAGTCCTGAACTCCTTGGCTCAAGTGATCCTCCTGTCTCAGCCTCCCAGAGTGCAGGGATTGCAGGCATAGACTGCCATGCCCAGCCATTTCTTCCCATTTTAAATCAACTCTACATATTACTTTTAACTTTAAAATTCGTATTGTGGAATATTTCATACATACAAGAGAATATATTATAAAATAAAATGATCTCATGTAATAGACACCCAAAAGAAATAAAACCTTACTATCTTCCTCCCCCTTCCATAGATTACTATTTCCTTGAATTTTCTTGAATATTAATTTTTGCAGGAGGCAATAATTCTTTTTTTTCTTTTTGAATGAAGCCTTGCTCTGTCACCTAGGCTTGAGTGCAGTGGCTCAATCCTGGCTCACTGCAGCCTCCACCTCTAGGGTTCAAGTGATTCTCCTGCCTCAGTCTCCCAAGTAGCTGGGATTACAACAGGCGTGTGCCACCACCACATCTGGCTAATTATTTAATTTTAATTTAATTTAATTTTTTTTTTTTTGAGACAGAGTTTTGCTTCTGTTGCCCAGTCTAGAGTGCAATGGTGTGATCTCGGCTCACTGCAACCTCCACCTCCTGGGATCACGCAATTCTCCTGCCTCAGCCTCAAGAATAGCTGGGGTTATAGGTATGTGCCACCACTCCTGGTTAATTTTGTATTTTTAGTAGAGACAGGGTTTCTCCATGTTGGTCAAGCTGATCTCGAACTCCTGATCTCAGGTGATCCTCCTGCCTCGGCCTCCCCAAATTCTGGGATTACAGGTGTGAGCCACCATACCCGGCTTAATTATTGTATTTTTAAACAAGATGGGGCTTTACCATGTTGGCCAGGTGCTGGTCTTTAACTCCTAACCTCAAGTGATCTGCCTACCTCAGCCTCCCAGTGCTGGGATAATAGGTGGTGAGCCACCGCCCCTGGCCAGGAGGCAATATTTCAAGAACTGTTTTGTGTATCCACAATGGAAGGATGAGAGACAGAGGGAACCAGGGGGACCTGACATAGACACTGGAATTCTCACTATTTGAATTAGATCATGACAGCCCCTTTGAAAGGCATGCTGGTTATTGAGATAGTTTAATACACTAGCACCCTTTAATACTGTTAGAAGGATTTATGTCTTAACTACTCATAAAGATGAAAACAGGTGGGGAGATCCATGATTTATGTGAACATTGCAAGTGAAAAAGACTGGAGGCTTTAGTTAACTACAAGATTTATACAAGCTGAAAGTGTTAAGTGGTTTTGAAAAAGACAAATACAATCGTAGAACGTATTACCAGAAAGTATAATGTTCCAGACACAGGAGATGCCAGCAATGGAGTATTCTTACTAGTCAGAACAGTACACTCAGTGCTGAGCATCATGACAGAATGAGCAGAGGAATACCTGCCCTTGTTCCAAGCCCAGACGTCGAAAATTTGCAATGAAGAAGAAAACAACAGTGTTCCTGGTAATCTCATCACTCCAAACAATCACGTTTAGCTTTTTTTGGAAATATTTTTCCAGCATGTTTGCCAAATAGGTCCTAAAAATTAAGAGGGACAGCAAGGCGGAACGTGTGCAGAGGAAGGCCACCAGAATGGGGTGGGGCACCAGGCATTGAACTGCAACTGTGTGAAGAGCTATGTCAGGCAAGGGAGGGAGCCCAACTCTTTCGTGTTGTTTCAGAGAATACTATTGATCCACAAAGAAAGGGGGGACCCTGCAAGAGGATGCTGAAAGAGGGTATTTTTTTTTTCTTTTATGGGATGGAGTTGCACTCTTGTTGCCCAGGCTGGAGTGCAATGGTATAATATCGGCTCACTGCAACCTCTGCCTCCTGAGTTGAAGTGATTCTTCTGCCTCAGCCTCCCAAGTAACTGGGATTAAAGGCATATGTCACTGTGCTGGGCTACTTTTGTATTTTTTGTAGAGACAGGGTTTCACCATGTTGGTCAGGCTGGTCTTGAACTCCTGACCTCAGGTGATCTGCCTGCCTCAACTTCCCAGAGTGCTGGAATTACAGGTGTGAGCCAACGCACCTGGCCAGAGGTGTGTTCTTTTTTTTTTTTTTTTTTTTTTTTTTTTTTGAGACAGAGTCTCACTTTGTTGCCGGTTGCCAGGTTGGAGTGCAGTGGTGCAATCTCAGCTCACTGCAACCTCCACCTCCCAGGTTCAAGCAATTCTCCTGCCTTAGCCTCCTGAGTAGCTGGGACTGCAGACACACGCCACCACACCCAGCTAATTTTTATATTTTAGGAGAGACAGGGTTTCACCATGTTGGCCAGGATGGTCTCGATATCTTGACCTCATCGTGATCCACCTGCCTCGGCTTCCCAGAGTGCTGGGATTACAGGCTTGAGCCACTGGGCCTGGCTGAGGTGTGTTCTTAAATTCGATTTTTCCTGAGGCCAGTTTCCTTGCTGGTTTCACTTTCAGCTCTCCTCCTCCACTCCCATCCTTCTCTAATACTGAGGCGGCTGGGCTTTCTCCTAAAGCACAGATGGATGCAGACTATTCTCCTCCTGAAAAACAGGCAGTGGTTTCACGGTCTTCAGGAAAACAAGTAAACTACTTAGTGTTCAAAGGCAAACTCCTGGATGACCTGGCATCAGATTTCATTTCCAGTTTCAACTCTAATGACATCTCTAAGAAAGGGCCCTCATGTACACAGGGCTGCAAACACAGAGCCCACTCTTTGCTCTCACAGTGCCTTGTGACTAGACTAACTTTCCTTGCGTTCTTTATTGAATCTGAAAAAATGCTTCCACACAGGATCCGAATGCTCCTGCCTCTCTGGAGTCATCCTTCCTCTGCACTCTCCTAGCCATCTGTCTTGAAGGAAGGTATTACGGTTACAGCTCTGTTTGGACTTTAACTCCTTGAGGTCGGGGGCTCGTGCCTTTTTTCTGGTTTTGTTTTTTGTGGTGAAGGGGGAGGCCCTCACTTCCCTCTCAGAACAGAAACATTGTAAATACATATTGGCGAATTTGATTGCCAATGACAGGAGAGTGCCTATAGGAAACATGTAATCCTCATGCTTTTTTTTTTTTTTTTTTTTTTTGAGATGGAATTTACTCTGTCGCCCAGGCTGGAGTGCAGTGGTACAAACTCCGTTCACTGCAGCCTCCACTTCCCGGGTTCAAGTGATTATCCTGCCTCAGCCTCCTGAGTAGCTGGGATTAAGGCACACACCATCACACCTGGCTAATTTTTGTATTTTTAGTAGAGATGGGGTTTCACCATGTTGGCCAGGCTGGTCTTGAACTCCTGACCTTGTGATCCACCCACCTCAGCCTCCCAAAGTGCTGGGATTACAGGTGTGAGCCGCCGCACCTGGCTAATCCTTACATTTCCTTGACCCTTTACTCTGCCTCTGTAGGAGAACTCAGTTTAGCTCATGAACAAGACTTTAAAATGGACTTGCTGAGCAGGAAGACATTGGATGCCAGTACTGGAACTGTTACACTTTGTCTCCAGTGAATTTCCTTCCCTCACATGGAAGCATGTAAATTATATTACCCAATTATAGAACCTCAGAAAAACACCGAAGTAAGTCTCCATGGTTGATTCTGTAGTTTACCTCCAACAAACGTTTGTAATCTCAGGCTGGTTTCTCTGTGCCACCAAGAACCCACCTTTATTATTTTCCAGACTACCGATGGCTGTAGACACTTGTTCTGGTAATTTCTCCAGCAAAGCCTCATCAAGAAAAATATATTTCCTGTAACAAAATTGTCTGATGCTTTCAGAATAGAAAAGCTTTTGGGTTTTTTGATGTTTCAAGGACTTGTACTATTGTCTCTATCTTTATTTTTTCTTTTCTTTTTTATTATTTATTTATTTATTTTTGAGACGGAGTTTCGCTCTTGTTACCCAGGCTGGAGTGCATGGCGCGATCTCGGCTCACCGCAACCTCCGCCTCCTGGGTTCAGGCAATTCTCCTGCCTCAGCCTCCTGAGTAGCTGGGATTACAGGCATGTGCCACCATGCCCAGCTAATTTTTTGTATTTTTAGTAGAGACGGGGTTTCACCATGTTGACCAGGATGGTCTCGATCTATTGACCTTGTGATCCACCCGCCTCGGCCTCCCAAAGTGCTGGGATTACAGGCGTGAGCCACCGCGCCTGGCTATTTTTTCTTTTTATTATTGTTGTTTTTTTAAGGCAGAGTCTCACTTTATGGCCCAGGCTGAAGTATAGTAGTGTGATCTTGGCTCACTGCAACCTCCACTTCCCAGGCTCAAGTGATTCTCCCATCTCAGCCTCCCAAGTAGCTGAGACAACATACCTGCACCACCATGCACAGCTAATTTTTAAGTAGAGACAGGGTTTCACCCTGTTGCCCAGGCAGGTCTCAAACTGCTGACCTCAAGTGATCCACCTGCCTTGGCTTCTCAAAGTGCTGGGATTACAGCCATGAGCCACCATGCCCAGCCTCCACCTTTTAATCCTAATCAAAATGTGATTCATTTTTTTTTTTTTAGATGTTGGATTTCTAATTACTTAAGGAATGGAGTTTCTGCAGGTGAACATGTGAGGACTTCTCAGAGCCTAGGTGTGATGAATATTCTCTTCTCTAAATCAATGGATAACCCGGAAGTAATGGTCTTGGCTTTGATGGTCTTGGCTTTAGATGTGCCAGAGGTCTGAGAAGGTCTAGAAATAGGGATATGGGTTTTGCACGCCCACCATGACTTGTTGATGCTGGTGTGTGTAAATGCACACAAAGGAAAGTTTCAGAGAAAGTAGATTGGAAAAAGGCTTGAAAAAGGTCTGAACAAAAACAGGCTGTAGGGCCTCTTCTGGACCTTGCTGCATGGCAGCACAAGGGATAGTCTGTTTGGGGGAATTTCAGGGGTGGAAAAAAGATGCTAAAGATCTGGGTTTGTGTGTTTGGAGAAGAGGGAATTTTATCCCATGTGGTTGCTGACCCACTCACTCTGTGCTGTAATTGATGAGTTTTTGTGCCTGACTACCACACTAAGCTGAGCAGGCAGAGGGAAGATGTTACATAAGGGTTAAGTTGAATTTGTTGGACCCTGAGAAGGAGACTGGGACCTGGGAGGAAGGTGTGTGCTGGAACTGGGCTTGGGAAGTGGAACTGAGTCCAGACGGAAGCCTTGGTCCATACAGGGGTGGGTACTCAATTAGTGGAGTGGCATGGAACCATGCAAAAGCTGGATGGTAGAAAAGTCATTGTTCCACTTCAAATGGCCAATTGACCTTGAGAACTGGAATGGCCACTAACATGGCGAAGTGCACAGAAAGGGCCCTGAGCCCGCAACAATGCTTTGAAAGATACTTTCACATCTCTTTGCAACCAAAAGCAGAAAGCTACCCTAGCCACCAAAGCCCTCCGTCCAGGGCTCACTGGAATTCCTTGACAAGGCTCCAGGAAAATGGACTTCCTTTCCCTTTAATAAGCAAGAGTCCAAGATTCCTCATCAGATGTGCAGGGGGATCTGTCCTTATTGGGGACCTCTGAAGAGTTTAATTAACTGGTTTCTCAGCGCCTGGCTTTCATCATCTTTTCCATTTTTCAGTTAAGCCACTAGTGTTCAGGACCTGGAAGCAATAATTGGAAATGTTCTAGAAACAAGCAGGACAGAAGAGGAAGTCTGCACAAGGATGGGGGAGTGAAGAGGAGGAAGCTGAGGCCGAAGAGCCACATGCAGGAGGGAAGCCCAGCTGGGGGTAGGGGCTTGGGAATCCCCCGGGACAGGCAGTGGCCTCAGGGGTGAGCCCAAGGCAAAGTCCACATGAGCAGCAAGCCAGTTGGCTCAGACAGGGATCAGCCTACAGCTAATCATCCACACACAAGCTTAATTTTACTGGGTGTGACCAGAGATAAAAAAAAAGTAACAGTCCCAGTCATTTCATGGGAGTGGAGTGATAACACTGAAGAGAAACTGTTTAGTTGAAGAAAGAATCCTTAAAAAGGAGAAAAATAAGTAAATTCTAAAACATGAGTTAACTGTTAAATGGGTACTTGTAAGTGGTCTCCATTGTAAACCCTCTGACCAACAAATGGCTTCTGTTGACAGCAAGGAGCTTGCTGCAGTAACCCAGGAGGAGAGGAAGTCACAAGCTTTAAATGTGGAAAAGGTTGGTGACCCAGGAGAAAGAGCCAGTCCTAAACCACAGACAGAACAAAGTCAACATACCGTTTGTCACCATGTCACCACCAGCCTTGCTAAAGAGCACTCATTGAGTGCATGAGCCCCCCAGGTGGCAGCTGAAATCCTCGGCAAACACGACACTGTATTTTATCTCGGTGGCATCCTACCGTAGAGGGCAGCTGGAAGTGGTTTGTCAGAGAAAATTCAGGAAATAGAATCCATGTCTATTCAGGACTTAGGCTAAACACAGTATCAGATGGAGGTACTTGAGAAATTTAATTTCTTTTGGTGGAGGGAGGGGGTGTGGGAGGCAGAGGATAATGATCGAACAGAGAGAGGGAGGAAGAAAAGAAAGCTTTGAATAAACAATCAATATTTGGCCAGAATTGTGGGAAGAGAGACAACTTAGTAGTTTTCCTTCTGGTCTGTCCGAACTCATACTCCTTACAACAGATGGGCTGGAGCCTATGGAAGGCTGTGTGTGGCAAATCCACCCTATGTATGGACAAGAAGCTTTTCTTATGGTGTTTTGGAGGAGTTCTTAAGTTTCGTCTCCACAAATCCATGAGGTTCCTACCCTTCTTCCTCACCTGAATGCATGATATTTTGGACAAACTGTCATTACTTAGTGATTTAGATTATATGGAAGAGTTTGAAAGGAAGAAACCCACCCTTCTTCAGGAACTCTTGGCTCAAGGAAATGTCAATTCCTTTCACCTCATTCCTCATGTTTGCAAATAGCTACTTTGTATCAAGGAAGTAAAGATACATTTGGAGTTTCTAGAAGGGCTTGGGGAAAGTGTATTTCTTAAGTTATTAAAATGTAACATTGCTTTTAAAAAAGTGATGAAAACTATGTATTTAAATTTATATATGTGGCCGGGTGCGGTGGCTCACGCCTGTAATCCCAACACTTTGGGAGGCCGAGGCGGGCAGATAACCTGGGGTCAGGAGTTCAAGACCAGCCTGACCACCATGGAGAAACCTCGTCTCTACTAAATATACAAAAAATTGGCCGGGCATGGTGGTGCATGTCTGGAATCTTAGCTACTTGGGAGGCTGGGGTAGGAGAATCACTTGAATCCGGGAGGCAGAGGTTTTGGTGAGTGCCTTTGTACTCCAGCCGGGACAACAAGAGCAAAACTCAGTCTTTAAAAAAAAAAAAAAAAAAAATGTATATATGCACTTAGGGTAATGTAGAGAGTTTGAGGGTGGGGAGACAGTGTAATTTTAGAGCCTACTTCCTATAAGCTGGAGTGCAATGGCGCGATCTTGGCTCACAGCAACCTCCCCTTCCTGAGTTCAAGCAATTCTCCTGCCTCAGCCTCCTGAGTAGCTGGGATTACAAGCGCCTGCCACCATGCCCAGCTAGTTTTTGCATTTTTAGTAGAGGTGGGGTTTCACCATGTTGGCCAGGCTGGTCTCAAACTCCTGACCTCAGGTGATCTGCCCACATAGGCCTCCCAAAATGCTGGGATTACAGGTATGAGCCACCACACCTGGCCCGTGTTAGGTATTGTTTTGGAAATTATATTACTTACTCCTTACAACAATCAATGAGTTACCCAATATTTCCCTCATTTTACAAAGAGAGAAATGGAATCTCAGACTAACCGGTTCAAAACCCTTCCAAAAATCATAAACACCCTCACATGAAAACTTGTTTTTTCATCAGACGTTAGCTGCCATGATGCTATCATTGTGTGAGGAATTTTTGCAGCTTAATGCTATCAGAATGAAATATAATTTTATGATACATTTATTTGATTTATTTTTATTTTTATTTTTTGAGGCAGTTCTCACTCTGTCACCGAGGCTGGACTGGAGTGCATTGGTGCCATCTCAGCTCTCTGCCTCCTGGGTGCAAGCAATTCTGTCACCTCAGTCTCCCAAATAGGTGGGACCACAGGTGAGTGCCAGCACATCCAGCTGATTTTTTTTATTTTTATTTTTCGAGATGGAGTCTTGCTCTGTTCCCTAGGCTGGAATGCAATGGTGCAGTATCAGCTCACTGCAACTTCTGCCTCCAGATTCAAGTGATTCTTATGCCTCAGTCTCACGAGTAGCTGGGACTACAGATGCCCGCCACCATACCTGTATTTTTAGTGGAGAGGGGGTTTCACCATGTTGGTCAGGCTGGTCTTGAACTCCTGACTTCATGATCTGCCTGCTTTGGCCTCCGAAAGTGCTGGGATTACAGGTGAGAGCCACTGTGCCTGGCCTAATTTCTTTTGTATTTTTTGGTAAAAACAAATGTTGCCCAGGCTGGTCTTGAACTCCAGAAAACTCAAGCGATCTGCCCACCTGTGTACTCCAAAGTGCTGGCATTACAGGCATGAGTCACTGTGCCTGGCCCATTTATTAGAATTTTAACCTCTAAACCTTGGACTAATGGTAGTGGAGAGAATGACTCTTAGAGCATTTGGGGGCTCACATTTGTGATGATTTCCTGTGATGTTCCTCCTGTAAATTTCAGTTGCCCTTAGCAAGTCAGGAGTTGTAGACAACAGATAAATGCAGTGAAACCCTGCTTGGTAATATGCTCTTTTATTTTTGGCTTTGACAAGAATGGACACATTTTGGGAAAGCACAGAGATGCTCATCTTTGATAAGAGGAGGTTGCTTTAGGGTAAGATGCTGGGCACAGTATGCAGGGTAAACCCAACAAAGTCAGCCCCAAGACGCTACACAAAAGACACCCTCATATTTGGAATTAGAAGGGGAGGGGACAGGCAGGGCATGGTGGCTCATGCCTGTAATCCCAGCACTTTGGGAGGCCAAGGTGGGTGGATTATGTGAGGTCAGGAGTTCAAGACCAGTCTGGCCAACATATAGTGAAACCCGTCTCTACTTAAAAAATACAAAAATTGTCTGGGCATGGTGGCGCATGCCTGTGGTCCCAGCTACTTGGGAAACTGAGGTAGGAGGATCGCTTGAACTTGAGGTGGAGGGTGCAGGGAGGTGAGATCACCCCACTGCACTCCAGAGCCTGGATGACAGAGCAAGACTGTCTCTCTCACACACACACAAAAGTGAGGGGACAGAGGCAGGACTCAAACTAGCATAGGTACGTAGGATGACTAAAATAATTTCACATTTACATAGATCTCTTTTTAATCCCCAGGGCTCATTAATTCTAACCAAAAGCAGATCAGGTTAGGAACCATAGAGAACGAATTACTGGATTTTGATTTAGTTCTGCAAGGACCTAGTTTTTGGCACTAGTGAGTTGTCTCGGTAGGTGCCTAAAAGAATGTTTTGATGTTTCCCTTACATTTTAAGTTGCTGGCCAGATGCGTGGCTCATGCCTATAATTCCAGCTTCTTGGAGGGCCGAAGCAGGCAGATCAAGAGATCAGGAGTTCAAGACCAGTTTGACCAACATGGTGAAACCCCGTCTATACTAAAAATACAAAAATTAGCTGGGCATGGTGGCATGTGCCTGTAATCCCAGCTACTCAGGAGGCTGAGGAAGGAGAATTGCTTGAACCCAGGAGGTCGAGATTATAGTGAGCCAAGATGGCGCCACTGCACTCCAGCCTGGGCGACAGAGAGAGACTCAGTCTCAAAAAAAAGAAAAAAAAGAGTTGCTAAGAGCAGGGATAAGGCTTATATCTTTTTTTGGGTGCCTCTGGACTCACTCTGCCCTGCTCTGTGGCTTTGGGTGCTGACAGACGAGGACTCCATCAACAAGCCCCTTCCTCCGCCTTGCAGTTGGATTCACCCAGTGGGAGGCAGCAGTGCTCATCTGTAGAGTGGAGGAGTGGGGTGCCTGCCTCCTCCTGTTGGGTTGTGGTGAGTTCAGGTTGGACAGCCTCCCCTGCCTCTTCAGCCCCCACTGTTGCTAGCCCAGGATGCTTCTCTCTCTCTCCCTTTTTTTGAGAAGGAGTCTTGTTCTGTCGCCAGGCTGGAGTCCAGTAGTGGCATCTTAGCTCACTGCAACCTCTGCCTCCCTGTTCAAGTGATTCTCCTGCCTCAGCCTCCGAGGTAGCTGAGACTACAGGGGCATGCCATCACACCCAGTTAACTTTTGTATTTTTAGTAGAGGTGGGATTGCATTATGTTGACCAGGAAGGTCTTGATCTCGACCTCATGATTCACCCGCCTCCGTCTCCCAAAGTGCTGAGATTACAGGCGTGAGCTACCACTCCCGGCCCCTCCCCAGGTTGCTTCTCTATTCATTGGTTTCCCTAACTATGCCCACGCCTCTGTACATAGCCTCTTTGAAACACTCTCCTCAAATCGCCGAGTTTGGCTGTACTGTTCATCTCCTGCCTGGACCCTGATTGATTCCTGCTCAGCACAGTAGAGTCATCCCTTGGTATATGCTGGGAATTGATACTAGGACCCTGGAAATACCAAAATCCGCAGATGCTCAAGTTCCTGATATAATGGCATAATCAATGCATATAACTACATCCTTCTGTGTACTTTAAATCATCTCTACATTACTTAAATAATACCTCTGCAATGTAAATGCTATGTAAATAGTTGTTACACTGGCTGTGCACGGTGGCTAATGCCTGTGATCCCAGCACTTTGGGAGGCCGAGGCAGGTGGATCACGAGTTCAGAAGTTCAGGGATGAGTTGGTCACTGTTGCGTGTATTCTTTTAAAAACCTTTACTTGGTATTTGAAGAAAGTTTTCTTATCTTTCAGAAGATTTCTATGATCATATTTAAGTTAGTTGTTTTTGTATTTAAATTTTCTTTTTCTTTTTCTTTTTTTGAGACAGGATCTTGCCAAGTAGCCCAATCTGGTCTTGAACCCTTTGCCTTAAGCCATCCTCTCACCTTGGCCTCCCAAAGTGTTTTTTACATTTTTTGTTGAGATGGGGTTCTGCTATATTGCCCAGGCTGGTTGAACTGGCCTCAAGTGATCCTTCCCCTGGGCCTCCCAAAGTATTGGAATTACTACTGTGCCTGGCCTCTAAATTTGCTTTATTAAAAAATAATATTTCTCAATTATGATAAAATCTGTGTCTGAAACTCCTCAGGTAATTTGCTATGAAGTGGACAGACCACGTGTTGCCATTTCGTATCTGTCTGAATCTTTTCACTCTCCAGGGAAGTCACCCAAGGAAGAGTAAGGGAGCAAGCAGCGATGTGTAAGTGTTTCTTAGGAAGTTCTGGGCCAGGCCTGGTGGGTCACACCTGAAATCCAAGCACTTTTGGAGGCTGAGGTGGGTGGATCACTTGAGGCCAGGAGTTGGATACCAGCCTGGCCAACATGGTGAAACTGTTTCTCCTAAAAGTATAAAAATTATCTAAGTGTGGTGGCACACACCTCTAAACCCAACTACTGGGGAAGCTGAGGCTTGAGAATTGCTTGAACCTTGGGAAGCAGAGGTTGTAATGAGCCGAGATTGTGCCACTGCACTCCAGCTTGGGCGACAGTGCAAGACTCTGCTTTAAAAACAAGAATCAAATAACAACGCCCTCCCACCCAAAAAAGTACTCGCTTCGGCAGCACATATGTTAAAATTGGAATGATACAGAGGAGATTAGCAAAATATAATCAATTTTTTTTTTTTTTTTTTTTTTTTTGAGACAGAGTTTTGCTCTTGTTACCCAGGCTGGAGTACAATGGTGCGATCTCAGCTCACCGCAACCTCCGCCTCCTGGGTTCAAGCAATTCTCCTGCCTCAGCCTCCTGAGTAGCTGGGATTACAGGCACGTGCCACCATGCCCAGCTAATTTTTTGTATTTTTAGTAGAGACGGGGTTTCACCATGTTGACCAGGATGGTCTGGATCTCTTGACCTCGTGATCCATCCGCCTCGGCCTCCCAAAGTGCTGGGATTACAGGCTTGAGCCACCGTGCCCGGCAAATATATTCAATTTTAAAAAAATACAAAAGGAAACTCTGAATGAGGAGAGTGGCAATGTGTATCACAGTGAAAAATTGGGTTGTTCGAATATGGTTCCTAGTTGAAAAAAAAGCTATTAAGCATATCAAATAATAGTTTATTGTTTCCCTATCCTTTCTACATGTGGTTATTCTGAGAAATAAAAAGATATTGACATAGTATGAAGATCATACTTTATTAGTCTGTGTTACTAACTCTATTAACTGGTATTTTTTAGTTCCTCAGAGGCAGATCAGTTGGGCAGAGGTAAATCAATTGGAAGGGAAAAGCAGCAATCTGAAACTAAGCTAACATTTTGAGAAGAAATCTTTATTTACGCTGTGGTAATAGTTGGAATATAGTTTATTTTTATTAGAAATATGTTTATTAAATGATAATATGAACAGCTATCATACTGCTTTAGTAAATAGGCTACCTAGGGGAAGGAAATTTAATTGGATTAGAAATCTATCATGATCAGAATGCTTTTCAATTCAAGATATTATTTTTCAGCAGGAGAGCTTTTGACTGTTCTCTCCAGGAAGCCAGAATTTCAAATGTTTATCCTTTTACTCCTGCCATTTAATACTAATTTTCTTCATCTACTCTGCTCCCTAAATTATTGCTTCCTTCTAGGAGTTGGACAAGTTATTTAAAATAAATTAGTAATATTGGTTATGGTTAAGTTAGAATTTAATAACTCATTTCAGGCATCTTAGGAGGCTCCCTTTGGTAGTATTTTTGCATTTTCTATGGACAAAGAAAATGTTTTTCATGGAAATGGCTGTTAATATTATTTTCCAAATGTAAGACCCTATAAAAAATGTATAAAAGACGTTGACCTGAGCATATTACATTTAATTAATTTCAACAAACATTTATTTCATGCCTACTAGGTGTAAGTGGATAATAGAAAATCAAATTTCAAAATGGAAATGCACTAATCCAAACATCCAACTATTGGAAAGAAAGATCAGTAGTCATTCATTCTGGTTAAGTTTTAAGAATTTTTCCAGACCACATTCCCCTTTTGCTATGTAGCCTTGTCAAATTTATAAGAATTTTTTAAAAACTGCTCTCTCCAAACTTTGTAATATTTTGACTCAATGTTGACAAGTTTTTTTCCTTCAGAGAAATGTGAGAACATGAAATAAGATCCCAGAGCTTCCCAGGAAACTCTTTCTAGCTTCCATGGCTTGACCGCATATACACTTTGCAAGGTTAATTGGTAAGGTTTGTGATTAATAATGCAGTAAAGATTAATGGATTTATTAATTATTGGGTCACAATCTTGATTTGCTATAACCATTGTTATAAGTAAAATTTCAATGCTGCAAAAGAAATAGCACTTGAAGATAAATCCTCTCAGCAAGGCAGTTTACTTCTGTAGAAGGGTGCGGCTCATGTACTGAACGATGGCAGCTGCCCCTTGGACAAGAGGGGAAGGGGTACTTATGCCTGATGGGGGTTGTCCCTACTTCTGTGTCGTTCCCCTATTGGATAGGGTTAGACCACACAAGCTAGACTAATCCTGATTGGTTATTTTAAAGAGAGCAGGGGTCTGAGCTGGAGGAGCAGGGCGGATGTTTTGGTGGGAAGGACAGTTACAGGCTCCTCAGAGCAGGTAGCCAGGGGTGACCTAGGTCAAAGAAGGTGACCGGAGCAGGTAACTGGAGCAGGTGGCTGAAGCAGGTGACCAGGATGAGTCAGGATGGAACCGGGGGCCGGGGGAACAGATGTGAACTACTGATTAGAACCAGTGGACAAGGTTGTTTACTGAAATTACAAGGAAGTTAGACTTCAAAATAGAGAATTAAAGAATAAGAGAGCTAAACATATTGACATACTGATTCTTTGAAGAGAAACTTGGGGTTCACTATAACACCATTGAAATGGACTACAGAAAGAAATACAAAAGCCAAAGGAGTGTGATTTTGTTTTACACGGTGGGTATAATTTGGTCCAAAGCTGAGTTTTCTTTGGAGGGACTGATGAGTTTTTTCAGTGTAATGGCAATAGAAGGTGTTTTGGGGACAGTGGCAAGAGAGCTTGGAAATGCAAATTCTGGTGACTACTTCAATGAAGAGATTGTGCTCATAAAAGATCAAGATCTCTCATTACAGATGGGCAGAGTATCTGATTTTAATTGAGAATGACTCATTCTAGGTGCTAATGGTTGACTTTGAAGTTTATCAGCCAAGGATCACCCCCATAATAATTCTCCTGCCTTTGTTGTCTTCATTATAGCTTCATTCCTTGGCTCTGGATGTCATTTTAATCTTCATGAAAATGACTCATAACTTTAAAAGCTATAAAAAGTGAATATTCTGTTGATTAACCAATAGGCAGCTAGCAGGCAGCTTAAGTCTTGTAGGAATGGGGGTCAAGATAGGTGCAGAGCTGGGAAAGAGGTACCACATGGTGAGTGAGAAGTGCTTAGAGGGAAGAGAAGGTGAGGCCAGAGTTTAAATGACTTGTTAAATTTATCAATATGTATTAATAGAGTTAACCATGTCTTTTGACCCACTAATCCTACTTCTATAAATGGATAGTAAGAAGAGACACCCAGATGCATGCCCAAGAGTATACATATGGGGATGTTTATCACAGTATTATCTATAAAAGTAATTTAGAAGTGGAAATAACCAGCCAGGTGTGGTGGCTCATGCCTGTAATTCCAGCACTTTGGGAGGCCAAGTTGGGTGGATCACCTGAGGTCAGGAGTTCAAGACCAGCTTGGCCAACATGGCAAAATCCCGTCTCTACTAAAAATACAAAAAATTAGCTGGGTGTAGTGGCCCGTGCCTGTAGTGCCAGCCACCGGGAAGGCTGAGGCAGAAGAACTGCTTGAGCCCAGGAGGCGAAGGTTGCAGTGAGCTGCAAGATTGCTCCATTGATTGCAATCCAGCCTGGGCAACAAGAGCAAAACTCTGTCTCAAAAAAACAAAAAACAAAACAAAACAAAAAAAGTGGAAATAGAACCTGAGTGTCTATCAGTGAGAAGTTAGAATACCCTGCAGGAATCTAAAATGATGATGTGGATGTATATTTCAAAAAGGCCATGATACATAGCTCAGAGAAAAAGAAAATAATACCCAAAGTTACAACATCATCCAATTTTTGTTTTTAAAAAATATGAAAAGAAAAAAATGCAAATAAGAATAGAATCAATATGAAAATATTAATTTGCCTAAATTGCATTAATCAAATAGAAAAGTTTGGTATGACAAATGATATTATCTCTGGGTAGTGGGAATACAGATTTAAAAAACTTTTTTACACTTTTAAGATTAAAGAAGCTATGGGGGCCGGGAACGCTGGCTCACAATTGTAATCCTAGCACTTTGGAAGGCTGGAGTGAGTGAATCACTTGAGGTTAGGAGTTTGAGACCAGCTTGGGTCAACAGGGTGAAACCCCATCTCTACTTACAATACGAAAATTAGCTGGGCAGGGTGGCGCATGCTTGTAGGTCCCACCTACTTGGGAAGCTGAGGTGGGAGAATAATTGTTTGAATCCCAGAGGCAGAGGTTGCAGTGAGCTGAGATCGCACCACTGTACTCCAGCTTGGGCCACAAAAACCAAACAAACAAACAAATGAAAAACAGAAAAACAAAACAAAACACCACCACCACCACCAACAAAAAACTGTATGGGCATTCTTAAAAATGAGAAAAAATGAAATAATAAATTACTTCCCGGTCTGTGGCCTAATACATAATCCATTATTGCAAATGTCTTAGGTATAGTCACAAAGAACGCCTAGGGCCTGGCGCAGTGGCTCGGATCTATAATCCTAGCACTTTGGGAGGCTGAGGGGGGAGGATTGCTTGAGGCCAGGAGAACAACCTGGGAAATGCAGTGAGACACCATCTCTACAAAACATAAAAAAATCAGTGGGGTGTAGTGGCATGAGCCTGTAGTCCCAGCTATTTTAGAGGCTGAGGTAGGAGAATTGCTTGAGCTCAAGGGGTCGAGGCTGTCGTGAGCCACCTTGAGCCACTGCACTTCAGCCTATGTGACAGAGCAAGACCCTGTCTCAAAAAAAAAAAAAAGGAAAAAATATCTAACAGGGTGATGTCTGTGAAGACGATGTAAAGCATAAGAAAAAAACCAAAACAAAAACCTAACAAAACCACAAAAAGCTCTTTCCTTTTTATTTTTTAATTAAAAAAGTTTTTGGGGGGTTTGCTTTTGTTCTTTTAGTCGGGGTCTTTGTTCTGTTGCCCAAGCTTGAGTGCAATGACCTGATCATAGCTCACTGTAGCCTCAGACTCCTGGGCTCAACTGATGCTTCCGCTTCTGGCTTCAGTCTCCTGAGTGACTGTGACTATGGGTACCTGCCACTGTGTCCAGCTAATTTTTAATTTTTTTGTAGAGACAGAGCCTCACAATGTTGGCCAGGCTAATGCTTAACTCCTGCCTCAAGAGATCCCCTCACCTCAGCCTCCCAAATGTCTTTAGCCACCGTGCCTAACTCTCTTTTCTTTTAAAAACTGAAATGCAACTTTGCCTAAGCAGAAGTCCCTTGCAGTGGATCCTGGATGCTCCAGCTGCAGCAGGACATCTGTTGGGAAGTTAAAAGTCCCAGCAGTACCTGGCTCTGGAAGCTGTAGTAGTGGAAGTATCCCAGTAGCTGGAACAAGAATTAGGGAACGGGGGACAAGCTTTCTCAAACTCCTGCGCTGAAGTGATCCTCCTGCCTCAGCCTCCTGAAGTACTGGGATTTCAGTTGTGAGCCCCCAACTGTTCCAGCCATGACAACCTCTTCAAAATGACTTTGGAGTCTTTATATCCCACCCACCCTTTTCTTTTTGATTTCCGTCCCAAGTTCCCACTGCCTACTCATGTTTCCCTTGAATACCCCAATGACTTCACACTCATCTTTCCCAGAACTGACCTGAACCTCCCCCATCTTTCCTGATGAGGTCTAATCTTTCCCTCATTTGATTTTTCCATAGCTCTTTGTCCCTCTCTGGGGGCATCTATTTCATGCTACCTGTATGATATCAATTTGAGCTCCTGTCTTATTCTGCTTGCAGAATGAAAGCTCCTTGTCAGTGTCTTTGTTTTACTCATCACTAAACACGCTGAAGCACCTTGTTCCATGCTTTTTGTGCACCCAAAACTGTATACAATAAATAAATGAAAGAATGAACTGATGACTTGACTTCTTCAGGTTGCTAGCTCTCATGGTATCTAGACTTGCCTGTTATTTCTTAGCAATGTAGAAAACCACTTTTACAGCCTAGGTGTGGTGGCTCACGCCTGTAATCCAAGCACTTTGGAGGCTGAGGTGGGCGGATCACCTGAGGTTGGGAGTTCAAGACCAGCCTGACCAACATGGTGAAACCCCATCTTAGAAAAAAAAAGAAAAGAAAAAAGAAAACAACTTTTACGTTCTACCTGGCCCTGTCAAGAATTCAGGCATCCCATAGTGAAGATGAGGCAGAAAAATTATTGCTGCCTTCTCTGATAATTGTAAACACAGAGTGTAGGATGTGCTATCAATTGACTTGGAGGAAGTGGAAAATGAAAGGCAGCCAACAATTTCTTAGGTCATTCTATAAAAGTTATTAAAGAAAGAAATAGGAGACACAAAAGTAACCACTGCAATAAAATGGAAGCTCTGGCTACAAAAAATTAATTTAGGGAAGCCAGATGGGGGAGGATTTAAAGAGAATGGAAAACAAGGAGAGCCCGTAAGAGAGAAGGTGTTGCCAGAACAGATACAGTATTATGACAGTGGAATACCAGAAAGCTTATGTTGAACAATTTCTGACTACATATTGGCAAAATCATCATTTTTAAATAAAAGGGGTCCCTCTATGAATTCTGCCTGACTGTATCAGAACTAATTTGATTGCCACAAGATCTTACCATTGGTTCTCTCCAGGAATAACTTTCGGGTTGGGCTGTCTATTGCCAGTTCATATTTCTGCTTTTTCCCCAGGCTGGCCCGTGGCCTGCCTGAAATGCCATAAAATTCTTCTGGGGGCTCTGTGTTCTTTGATTACCACCTGCAATTACAATCACAATGAGAGGAATTTACTACAGTACGTGAGAAAAAACCCAAGGCTCATGGAATTTAATGACTTTCCCCAGGTCTACATTGAGTTTAAGAGTGAGCCAGCATTTTGTGCTTGTCCAGAGGAAGCAATAAATATCAGTAAGCAGTGCATCAACAGTAGCAACACATTAAAAATGATAAGGAATAAGAAGCAATGTTTAAAGTTGTCAAACTTGGTTTTCTTCATCACAATGTATGTCAATATCTTGGTTACTTGCAATTTATAATGGTGTTTTACAACACATGAAAGAGTAAGCAAGCCAACCAGCCTGATATTTATCATGAGGGTTGGAAGGCTATCATTTGCAGGCATGAAAATGTGTCTGCATTACCCCTTAAGGACCATCCCCTTTCCTTTTTTCAGCTTCTCTAGAAGACTCGTAGACACAAAGATGACAAGGAGGGGCTTCTCATCCTCATGTGGTCTATAGTCTAGTAGGAAGACATAACCAACGTCTTACACAAGGATCTGAAAATGACGAAGAAGTAACCAAATACTTCAGTGGAGACAAGGAAGTGATTCATTCTCAGGTAGGAAGGGTGAGAGCAAAGGGCAGAGACATGAGAAAGCACGATGCATTTTCAGAGTGGTGAGTGGCTGGGCATGCCTATTCAGAGGGTTTATAGAAACATGGCATTGGAGATGGTGATGGAAAGTCTAAATCTTTTGGACTTTGTTTTGGAAAAATAAAAACAAATGAGGTCATTTCCTTTGGTTTTTAAGACACAAAAGTGAGGCCAGGCACGGTGGCTCATACCTGTAATCCCAGCATTTTGGGAGGCTGAGCTGGGTGGATCACAGGGTCAGGAGTTCAAGACTAACCTGACTAAGATGGTGAAACCCCTTCTCTACTAAATATACAAAAATTAGCCAGGCATGGTGATAGGCACCTGTAATCCCAGCTACTCAGGGGGCTGAGGCAGGAGAATCACTTGAACCCTAATGGCAGAGGTTGCAGTGAGCCAGGATAGCACCACTGCACTCCAGTCTGGGGGATAGAGAGACTTTGTCTCCAAAAAAAAAAAGACACAAAAGTGAAAAAGTCACTTATAAATTTAAAACTGTTTTAACTCACATCATATACAGCTGAGTGAAACCCCCAGTCAGATGGTATATCAAGATTGCTGCTGTCAACACGGGCAACTGGAGTAACAGGTCTCTAAACCAGCCAGAACACTCATGGATTCTGTATTAGTCAGTCTGCAACGTTTGTTGGGGAGCATGGGGTGTGACCCTGAAGGGAGAGCTTCATCCTCTAACTTATCCACACTGGGCTCCACGTGAATGGCAGCTGGTCATCTACCTCATGATTTAACTTGGGATCAAATGTGCTCTTCCTGGAAGCTGCCTTTAAGGCAGGGAATGTTCAGGGTAGCTGAAATCTGCAGAAGCTGGCAGCCCGGGAGCATGATGCTTCAATCCAGGGCTGGCCAGCAGCAGTGCTGTGACAGGCCCAGGCGATCTTTGGTGTCCTGAACCATGATTATGTGTTTATTGAGAGCTTATTATATACTAGGCATTGCACTGAGCATTGCGCATGGGTTCTCAGATTTAATCTTCACAACAGTTCTGTGAGCAATAACCTAGAATCATTCTTATTTTATAGATGAGGCACTGCAGTTCATAAAGGTGAACTTTTCCCAAGTAGTAAGTGGTGGAACTGGGCCTCGAGCCCAGGTGCTCTGATATTGTCTCTTATCTTCCTTACCCTGTCAAAACCTGACTTCAGTAATGGTGTTAGAGAGACATATTAATGCCAGGTATAAATACCCGCTGAGAGGCAGTGTGGTGCAGGGGTCCGGGTCATGGACTTCGGAGTCAGTCTATCCAGCACAGGTGAGTTTGATCCTGGCCCCACACCTTCCCTGTGTGAATGGATAAATGACCTAACTCTCCAACCCTCTGCGTCCGAATCTGTAAGGTTCTGGTAACAGCCACAAGTCCCATAGGCATGAGATGAAATGATATCTACAAAACTCCTGGCACACGGCATCCTCTCAATAAATGTTCACTGTGATTATTATCCACAAGGAGTTATGTGTGAAGGTTCATCTGATGGAATATCTGTGATTTGCCAATTAAACATTACTGAAGCCAAAAGAAATGAACCTAGCCCAGGTGTGGTGGCTCACACCTGTAATATCAGCACTTTGGGAAGTTGAGGTAGGCAGATCACTGGAGGTCTGGAGTTGGAGACCAGCCTGGCCAAACTGATGAAACTTCTTCTCTACTAAAAATACAAAAATAAGCTGGGCATGGTGGCGCACGCCTGTAATCCCAGCTACTTGGGAGGCTGAGGCCGGAGAATTGCTTGAACCTAGGAGGCAGAGGTTGTAGTGAGCTGAGATCATGTTCAGCCTGGGAACAGAGTGAGCTTCTGTCTCAAAAAAAAAAAAAAAAAAAAAAAAAATCTAAATGATAGAAGTTTTAAGACTCTGTGCTCAGGTTTTTAATTAAGTCATAATGAAATGCCTGCTTAATTGTATGAAATTCAAATGATACAGAAATAATAGAGTCAAGTTGTCTTTAGTCACCCCATGGATTCTGACTTCTCATCAGTTTCATGGGGAGCCCTGACAAAGAGCAGAGCAACCTTCTCTTGGCATCTGGGAATTTCCCATGTAGCCTGTGACCTGCATCTTGGGGAGTGGCCTTTCATTTAGCCTATGGCTCCAGGATCCTCCTCCTGCTGCTCCTATTGACAGCAGGCTGGGAATCCCAAGTGCAAGAAAGGAGATGCCAGGTAGGGCAGAGAAGCACCAGATTCAGGAAGGCAGGTTCCAGCTCTGCTCTGACCCAGCTGGCTGTGTGATTGGAGCCCTCACGTAATGATTGTGAAATGAGGGTTTGTAACTAGAGAATCATCAGGGCCATTTTCAAAGAGTCATTTCGCTCGATCCCCTCCTGTTACAGATGCGGGAAAGGTAAGCCACATCCAGTGCCCAGGCTCACATATTTGGTACATACTTGGTAAATGGCAGAGTAAAGGCTGGAAAGAACCCCTTCTTGCTAATTCTCGTGGCTTGAACATCGGTGGCACGTGAGTTGTGAACGCTTTGCTTTTCTCTCTCATCCAGTTTCTCATAAATGCGAGCCCTTTAAAGCTCTGAAATTACCTCATTCTAATAGTCCAAATGTCTTCTTGGGGACTAGCAGAGTGGTTCCAGGTGTGAATGGGGGTACACATGACAGAGAAGATCCCCATGTGGAGAGACACAGGGCATGAGAGCACCCGCCATCTGCAGCTGCCGGGACACCAGTGTCCTTCAGGTGGGAGGTGGCCCCTCCCCAATTATGGCTGCTGTGGGCTGCTAATCAAAGCCTTAACTGCTGCGAGTAGCAACAGTAGCCACCTGTGTGGGCCCAGCCACTGCTGCCTTTCTCACTCCCTTGGCCATTGTCACCCTTTCTACCTTCAGCTGGGGACCTTGACAACAGCCTTGTCTAGGAAGAAATCCAGAGGGAGTTCCTGGTGTCTGTGCACTTCATGGGGATGGAAATCACTTTGACATCTGCCAATGACTTGGGATGACAGAGTCATTATTGCTGGAGTGCAGAATTCTAATTCTCTCACAACCATGCTCTCCTAGACTGAATTCCAGGGCTCCTGTTAGCCTTTCTACCCAAGAGGTGCTCTTTCCTGCCTGTCCTGGCTTTGCAGTGGTTTATAGAGCTTGCTTTTTCCCCAAATGGGTGGAAGCTTCTGCTTCTTCTTTATTGTTATATATTTTTCTTTTTATTTCATTTTTCTTTCCTTGTGACAGCCTTGCTCTGTCGCTGAGGCTCGAGTGCAGTGGTGTAGTCACACTGCAGCCTCGACCTTCTTGGCTCAAGTGATCCTCCCACCTCATCCTCTCAAGTAGCTGGGTCTACAGGTGCATGCCACCACTCCCCGCTAATTTTTGTATTTTTTGTAGAGATGGGGTCTTGCTATGTTGCCCAGGCTGGTCTCAAACTTCTGGCCTCCAGTGATTTGTCCACCCCAGTCTTCCAAAGTGCTGGGATTACAAGCGTAAGCCACTATGCCCAGCCTGCTTTTTTCTTTTATACTCTATTGGTGGTCTGCTCTCCTGTAGCCTCAGCTGAAACCTCTTCCTGGCCAATTTAGATTCACAGATCTCCTGTTTAACCCAGAAGACAAACTCAGCCTTCTGTGTGTATGTTGGCAATAAGTCTAGAAAGGTCTCTCACCCGCCTCCCTAACAAGGAAAGAGTCTTCAGAGAAAGACTTTCGGAAAGCAACCCCGGTGTCTGAATTGCCCTGAGGGCTGTGGTTCTGTGCTGTTCCCTGCCACCAAATACAACAGCTGAGTGACCTATCACTGAGAAAGACAAAGTTCATAAGGCTGAGAGAGAAAGGTGAGGGGAAAGGGCCTTCTGTGGCTCCCGAGGGGGAATCAGAGGTAAGAATGGGATACAGATCTCTGTGAATAAAGCAACCAGAGAAGAGACTCGGGGTTGCTAGATTTGGGTTGAGGTGTGCGACTTCCCATCAGCCACTAACCTTGTTTCTTCATTTCCTGTGTGGCAGGAGAGGGTTGGGTTAAAGGGCCTCCTCTGGAAAAAGCATTCAATCAGCAAACCATCATCTCCTCTCCACAGGGTTAGAGGCCAGGGCTGTGGAGGAGGCCACAGAATCTTAGCCATGGTCCCTGTTCTGAGGGAATCTGTGATCTTAGAGAGACAGGTGCGTCGACTGGTGGTGGGATAAGTCCATTGTGCTGGATTTTGTGCTGACTCAAAGGTCTTATTTCCTTTTCTTTTGTGGTATATATTTGACGTGTACAGCATGATGTTTTGCAATACATATCCACAGTGAAATGAATACTACAGTCTAGCAAATTATCATATCCATCTTCTGACAGTTACCTTTTGTGTGTGTGTGTGTGGGCGGGGAGAGAACACCTGAAATCCACACTCTTCGCCAATTTCCAGCATACAATACAGTGTTATTAGCTATGGTCATCATGCTTATTTCAACCACAGGGATTTAGAAAGGGATGAGAACAGAGGTCTGGGAAGCTTTGAGGAGGAGGGAAGGACCTGGAAGGATGGTTAGAATGTGAGTGGGGGAGGGGAGAAGAGAACCACCCAGGTGCAAGGAGCAGAGAATGAAGAAGAGAGCACAGCGTGTCTGTAGGACCTGGAGGAGCCTTGAGGCAGCTGCACCTGTTGGAAGAAGTAGCTGAATAAATTGGATGGGCCCGTGAAATAAGGCCCTAAAAGCTCCTGGGTTCCTCCCTCCCTCCCTGTTTTAGAGGTTTAGAGATAAAATTGCTCAAATTAAAGAAACCAAAAAGGCAGTCGTCCTCAATCCTGGTGGCACATGAGAAAATTAAGGATGCTGGACTCCTCCAGAAATTCTCATGTAATTGTTCTGAAAAGGGGATCTAAATGTAGTTTTCCTTCCTTCCCTTCCTCCTTCCTCCCTCCCTCCCTCCCTCCCTCCCTCCCACCCTTCCATCCTTCCTCTCTCTCTCTCTGCAACTATTTGGGTGTGAGGTGATAAGGTGTGAAATAAAATAGCAGCAATCAAAATGGAAAAGAAATGAACATAAAGAGATGTGTTTAGGGGAAAATATGCTAGCTATCTTCACTAATGAAACATAGCTGGGTTAAAGAGAGATTCTATTCATTTCCTTAAAATATTGGTTGTGCACTTACCATATGCCTCATTCTGAATCAAGCTATGGAAAATTCAGAGGTCAAGACCCTTGTCCTATCTTCAAGGAGTTTATATGTAATAGATCATAAAGAAAATCATCACAATATGAGAAGAATATAAAAGCTAGCTTAAGGGTAATTTTTAAAAAAGTTGTAAAGAGGGCCGGGCGCGGTGGCTCAAGCCTGTAATCCCAGCACTTTGGGAGGCTGAGGCGGGTGGATCACGAGGTCAAGAGATCGAGACCATCCTGGTCAACATGGTGAAACCCCGTCTCTACTAAAATTACAAAAAATTAGCTGGGCATGGTGGCGCGTGCCTGTAATCCCAGCTACTCAGGAGGCTGAGGCAGGAGAATTGCCTGAACCCAGGAGGTGGAGGTTGCGGTGAGCCGAGATCGCGCCATTGCACTCCAGCCTGGGTAACAAGAGCGAAACTCCTCTCAAAAAGAAAAAAAAAAAAAGTTGTAAAGATACAAAGAGTAGAGAGGCAGAGTTTTCCTCTTGAGGAGAGAGTGAAGGACAGTCTACAGAGGTACCACTTAGCTGCAGTTTGAAGCCTGGGGAGGTTTTCAGCAGGGTAGGTGGGGGAAGGGACCCTCACATGGGAGGCATCGCTAGGTGTAAGAGAAGGCATAAAAATGACTGGCTGCAATGAATGGCAGAATGAATGCATAGTGACAAACAGCCTGGTCTCTAAGAAGCATGAGGTGTATGGAGGGCTTGGTGGAGAAGGAAAAGGTTAGATAGGTGGGTTGAAATCAGATTTTTAAAAACGTTAATTTAAAAAAAAAAAAGTTAACAGTATATTCTATTCTTATTTTTTTTTTTTTTTTTTTTTTTTTTTTTTTTTTTTTTTTTTTTTTTTTTTGAGCTGGAGTCCCATTCTGTCACCCAGGTTGGAGTCCAGTGGTGTGATCTCGGCTCACTGCAACCTCAGCCTCCTGGGTTCAAGTGATTCTTCCTGTCTCAGCCTCCCAAGCAGCTGGGACTACAGGCACGTGCCATGATGCTTGGCTAATTTTTGTATTTTTAGTAGAGATGGAGTTTTTGCCATGTTGGCCAGGCTGGTCTTGAACTCCCGACCTCAGGTGATCCACCCACCTTGGCCTCCCAAAGTGCTGGGATTACAGGCATGAGCCACCACACCCAGCCTATTTCTTGATCTTAGCAGTGGTTATATGGGTGTCTATAGGTATTTCTTTAAATATGTATATAAGCATTACAAACTTTCTTCGTGTAAATTATATTTCACAGTTTAAAAATGTTTAAGGAAGAGTATAAAATCAAAATAATTATCACAAACATATAACGTCTAACAATACAATTTTAAACTATATCAGATACTTAGAAAAAATATAAAAATTCACAGTTGTAGTTGGAAAAGTTCATTCATGGATATGAATGGGCAAAAATATGATTAAAAATATATGGCCAAGTGTGGTGGCTCGCAGCTGTAATCCTAGCAGTTTGGGAGGCTGAGGAGGCAGATCACTTGAGGCCAGGAGTTTGAGACCAGCCTGGACAACATGGGGAAAACCCATCATTAATAAAAATACAAAAATTAGCCAGGCATTGTGGTACAGACCTGTAATCCCAGTTACTTGGGAAGCTGAGGCATGAGAATTGCTTGAACTTGGGAGATGGAGGTTGCAGTGAGTCAAGATCCTGCCTGGGTGACAGAGCAAGACTCTGCCTCAAAAAAAAAAAAATTATATATATATATATATATATATATATATATATATATGTGTGTGTGTGTGTGTGTATATATTATGTATATATATGTATATATGTGTGTGTGGGTGTGTGTGTACCTATCATAAACAGAAAACATTCTTTTTGAGTATACCTAAAACATTTGCAATAATGGATCACATATTAGGCCATAAAGGAAGCTTCAGTAAATTCTGAAGAATCAATCCCATTCTGACAATGTTTTCCAAATACAATGCCATCACAGAATTAATGTTTTTAGTAGGATGGCTAAAATAAAGTCTTGCTTATTTAGAAACTAGATAGCATACTATTAAATAACATTTGGACTAAAAAATAAATACTTAGAAGTGAATAAAATACTACGTGATTGAATTTGTGTAGCACATCTAAAGCAGTACTTAAAGGCAACTTTATAGTCTTAAATACATTAACAAACAAAAAAGTTAAAAACAAATGAGGTTCCCTAATGAGATATTACTTCACACTCACTAGGATAGCTACTATAAGAAACCAGAAAATAACAAGTGTTTTGAGGATCAGCTTAACTTTTAAATTAGATATTATTTGCGTATGATAACCTGTACACATTTTAGAAGTCTGATTTTTTAAGGTCTTGAATACCCAGATAAGGGATTTGGATGGCTGGAGGTCATAAGATACAGTAAGAAATTTAACAGACTGGCATTGAATCACAGTTTAGTCATGTGCTCACTGTGTGATCTTGGACAAATTACTTGAGTCTCAGGGCTTCATTTCCTCATCTCCAGCAGTGATAGGAATACACCCCTGGGGAATGTGGAAAGGATCAAATAAAGTATTGTATGCAATGTATACCTCTTTCTTGGATATTCAACCTGATGGAATCCATCTTTTTCTTATAAAAACCTGATTGAGGCCCTTATTATAGAAAACACCTGGCAGCTGCTGCCTCGGTTTTATCTTCCAACTCTGATCTCCATTCTGAACACTGTAACCAAATTAGTCTCTGTTCAGCTTTGCTTTCCCCATTCTATTCCTTCCACAAAAGCTTTTGGTGAGCCCCCACTGGCCTCAGGCGAAAATCTGAATGCCTTAGATTATAGTTCAAGGCCTTCTGAAGTCTGTCCTCATTCTGCTTTGCTACTTTCTGCTCCTCTATAATTGTAGTTTCACTTTATTTATTTATTTAAAGACAGTGTCTCACTTTCACCCAGGCTGGAGTGCAGTGGTGTGATCTCGGCTCATTGCAGCCTCTGACTCCTGGGTTCAAGCGATCCTTCCTGTCTCAGCCTCCAGAGTAGCTGGAATTACAGGCACATGCCACCACATCCAGCTAATTTTTTAATTTCTTTTAGAGATGGGGTTTCACCATGTTGGCCAGGATGGTCTCAAACTCCTGACCTCAGGTGATCTGCCCGTCTTTGCCTCCCAATGGATTACAGGGGTGAGCCACCACATTCGGCCTAATTGTAGTTTTAAAACTGTGAAATCCTCTATAAACTCTGATGTGCTAGAAAATAAACAAAGGACAAGAAAAAAAAGAACCCCAAACTCTGAAAGATACAGAATGCAGAACTCTTAGTTCAAATGGAATCTTTTGTTCAAAAACATTGCAGCTCCATCTATAAGGCATATGAGAGTGAAGCTTTTGGTTGAAGCCAGGATGGGGGTCCCGGATCGACTTCCTCTCCCCTCCCATTTTTTTCCTTTCCATTCCTACCTGCTTAGTTCCCTGAGATAAGTCTCTTCAGGATATGGTTTGAAACCCATCGCCTTCCGGGAATGTCCTTAGGTAGGAATCGGTCCTCTCTCCTCAAGGAACAAGGGGGTCACTGAACTCAATGTGTGTTTCCCTCCACTGGGCCTCTCGCCTGACCCTCCTCTGGTTGTTTGCTCATCAGTTCAGGACCCTGCCTCATAAAAGGCCCCCTCTGTGATGTAATGTTGACATGCTCAGCTATGCCTCTGGCATGAGCGCAAGAGCAATTTTAATCATGCTTTCTTCTAGCAGCCGTAGAGCAGCCAAGGGTATCACAACAAATCACCGCCCAGTGAAAACAGTTTAACAGGGGACTGTTTGATGTGGTACAAGCATTCCTTCGGTCTGATTTCACCTAGAAAATGTTGTGTCCAGCACAGTGGTTTTCAAGCCTGCAGATGGGGCCTCAGAACCTGTGTTTGCAGATAATCCCCTGAGTTCAGAACCTGTATCATGAGCAGGAGAGAATAGCTAAGGAGAATGGCAATTTTGAGTTGAGTGCAGGGGTGTGGGGAGGATGGTACACTCAGTGATGAGAATATGTGCTGTGCTCCACGTGGTTATCACATTTCCCCACTTGAAGGAACAGAAGAGTTGAAAGTACAGAAGAAGTAGGCTTTCAGAGGGTTGTCTTGCTTTCAATTTTGAGCAGATGGAGTTTAAAACGCCTGTGGGCCAGTGCAGTGCAGATATCCAGCAGGTAGTTGGAAATTTGAGTCTGGGACTCAAGAGTGAGGGGTGATGTGATGTTCCAGAATCATCTATATGAAGGAGAGAGTTAAAGATGTAAAAGGGATGAGGTTTTTAAGGAAGAGAGGGCAGCCTTGTGAAATGCCTGTGGTTAGTTTCAGAAGAAGAGAGTAGAGTGAGTAAAGGAGGCGGGAGATGTGGCCGGAAAGGAACAACAGAGGCTTACCTGCCAACTCACAGGGAGGGAAGAGCTTCTAGGAGGAGGAGGTAGGTGGGTGGCCCGTGGGGTGTGATGTGGTTGGGCTTTGTGTCCCTACCCCAATTTTTTTGTTTGTTTTTGAGTCGGAGTCTCATGCTGTTGCCCAAGCTGGAGTGCACTGCTGCCATCTCTGCTCACTGCAACCTCCGCTTCCCAGGTTCAAGAGGTTCTCCTGCCTTAGCCTCCCGAGTAGCTGGAATTACAGGCACCTGACACCACGCCTGGATAATTAATTTTTGTATTTTCGGTACAGATGGGGTTTCATCATATTGGCCAGGCTGGTCTTGAACACCTGACCTCAGGTGATCCACCCACCACAGCTTCCCAAAGTGCTGGAATTACAGGTGTGAACCACTGTGTCCGGCCAAATCTCATTTTGAATTGTAATCCTCACATGTCAAGGGAGGGAAGTGACTGGATGACGGGGGTGATTTTTCCCATGCTATTCTTGTGATAATGAGTGAATTCTCATGAGGTCTGATGGTTTTACAATTGGTAGTTTTTTTGTGCTTTCATACAGTCTCTCTCGCCTGTCGCCATGTAAGATGAGCCTGCTACCCCTTCTGCCATGACCCTATGTTTCCTGAGGCTTCCCAAGACATGTGGAATTGTGAGTCAATTAAATCTCTTTTCTTTATAAATTACCAGGTCTTGGGAAATTCTTTATAGCAGTGTGAAAACGGACTAATACAGGGTAGATGTTATCTACAGTTCCTGGGGAGGATAAAAGGTGAGAAGAGGTCAGGACTTTGGAATTCAGGATTACCTTGCTGTGTGTATGATGGGAATAGGTGGTTTTCATGGGCCTGAGAGCTGAGTGGGAAGTGAAAAGTCTCTTTTCCCTTCCTGGGACTTCATAGAGATCATTTCAATCTGAAAAGTCTCCTGACCACCTTCTTACTCTTGCTTTATACAGAAAATATTATTTTTAAGAAATCTGGCTGGTGTGGTGGGTCACACCTGCAATCCCAGCACTTTGGGAGTCTGAGGTGAGTGGATCTCTTGAGGTCAGGAGTTCGAGACCAGCCTGGCCAACATGACAAAACCCCATCTCTGTTAAAAATAAAAAAATTAGCTGGGTGTGATAGTGCATACTTGTAATCCCAGCTACTTGGGAGGCTGAGGCATGAGAATCGCATGAAACGGGAGGCAGAGATTGTGGTGAGCCAAGACTATGCCACTGCACACCTGGGCAACAGAGTGAGACTCTTTGTTTGTTTGTTTGTTTGTGAAAGAGCAGGCTTTATTGGGAAGCAGATTGCACAGTGACCAACAGACGAAGGCCACCCAAAGGGCAGTCCAAAAGACACAGGATATTTTGTTAATAACATGATATCCAAGACACATGGTACTCCAAGAGACAGAGGATGTTTTGTTAATAAAGATCAATGGGAACAGAAATTCCTCTGGGCAACTTCCCCAACCTCATCCCTTTTAGGGATCAAGAAATCTCCCAAGCATTCCCCTGATGGCAGCTGTGGTTCACTATAGATAGAGCCCCTCAGGGGTGCTTTCCTGTTTCTTATAAAGAATATTTATTTAGATTTTTGAAGTCTTCATTTGTTACTTTCATTCTATGTTATCTTAAGGCCATCAGACCAGCTTCTCTACAGATTGCCTTGATGTCAGCACCAGAGAGATCATCTTTAGCTATAATCACGTTGTCCCGGGTTACCTCATTGGCCAGTGTCATTCTGCTTGTGTGAATCTGAAAGATGCACGTCTTAGTCTTTCCATCAGGCAGGGGGAACTCAATCTTCCTGTCAATGCGGCCTGGTCTGATAAGTGCTGGATCCAAAGGTTCTATTTGGTTTGCGGCCATGATAACTTTCACATCTCTTCTAGAATCAAATTCATCCAACTGGTTTAACAGTTCCAACGTTGTTCTCTGAATTTCTCCACCAGAATTTGAGTCATATCTTTTTGTTCCAATGGTGTCAATTTCATCAAGAAACAATGGATGGTGCATGTTCTTCAGCAACTCAAAGCAATTCCCGTACAAGTTTGGGCCCATACCTGAGTACTTCTGAGTAAATTCAGAGACAACCACTCTCAAGAAAGTGGCTGAGGTTTGGTTTGCTACTGCTTTGGCTAACAAGGTTTTACCTGTGCCTGGTGGGCCATAGACAATGACCTCCTTAGGAGGCTGTATACTCGTCTCTTCATAATATTCAGGATGGGTGAGAGGAAGCTCCAAAGATTCCTTAATTTCCTGAATTGGGTTGTCAAACTCCCCATTATTGGCATAGGTCTCCTGGGGGGCCTTTCCACCTTCATCGTTGTGACCTTGTAGCTGAGCAGGACCGAGCCGCCAGCTTCCAGTGGTTCCTTTTCTACAAATGAAAGAATGCTGACGTAGTGTTCTGAGCCCACAGATGTAGACACGATGGCATGATTGTCATCAGTGATCTCTTGTAAGGTTCCTACTGCCACTGAGGTCCCCCTCAGATCATCTATTTATGATCTCTTCTCCTCCTGCTTTTCTTCTAATGGTTTCACTTGTTCCTGATCTCTAATGAATTCTTCCTCCATGAGAAGACAGTCTTTCATTCTAACTTCAGTAATTTTAACCAGCACCAAGTGTGAGGTGTCACCAGTGGCAGTTCGCTGGCAGCATCTGGTCTCTTTGTTTTCTTCTTCTTTTCCCCACCTTAGTTGCTACAGGAGGTTCATGTTTCCTTTTCTTGCCCTTGGCATCCTTCTTGCCATCTCCACAACCATTACCACCACTCTGACTTTGACCCTTTTTGTCTTGGCCACTTGAGCCCGAGACTCTTAAAAAAAAAAAAAAAAAAAAAAAAAGAAATCCAATTACTCAACAAAGACTGATTAAGCCTAGAATCACTGATTGTTGTGATTTTTAATGTTGAGGCCCTCTAAAGGTGAGGTTTAACTTCTTTGATGGGGAAGAAATTTTGCATTGAAGAGGTTCTTCAACCTTTTAAACCCTTGCAGGTAATTGAGTTCCAGAACCTGTCATTGCCAAATCCCTGTGAGGGCTTTGCTTTGGAACCTTTTAAAAGCTATCTTCAGAGGGCCATCTTTTTTGGTGTATTCTTGCTGGTGAGAGAGGGAGGGTCTCCAGGAAGCTCAGAATCTCTCAGCTGTCCAAACACCCCAGCAGAGCTTCTGACAATGGATTCAGAGTGAGATGGTTCTGTCACAGGAATGTGAGATAGGTCTGTTTAGGGTCCAGTGTCATTTTCTAACCATCGATAACTTGACCTTTTTTCTTTCTTTCCTTCCCTTCCTCCCTCCCTCCCTCCCTCCCTCTCTCTCTCCCTTCTTTCTTTTCCTTCCCTCCCTCCCTTCCTTCCTTCCTTCCTTCTTTCCTTCTTTCCATCCTTCCATCCCTCTATCCTTTTCCTTGATGGAATTTCACTCTGTTGCCCAGGCTGGAGTGCAGTGGCTCAACCTCAGCCCACTGCAAACTCCGCCTCTTGGGTTCAAGCAATTCTCCTGCCTCAACCTCCCAAGTAGCTGGGACTACAGGCATGTGCCACCATGCCCAGCTGATTTTTTTATATTTTTAATAGAGACTGGGTTTCACTGTGTTGGCCAGGCTGATCTTGAACTCACGACCTCAAGTGATCTGCCTGCCTTGGCCTCTCGGAGTCCTGGGATTACAGAAGTGAGCTGCTGAACCCAGTTGTTTTCTCTAGTTAGTACAAATATCTATACTGAGAACCCTCTTTCTAGAACAAATTCTATGTTTGCTTTGAAAATCCTGTGTATATGTATGCCTCAATAAATGTTTGTTGAATAGAAAAACTGGTGATTGTATTATTTGGCACTTTTATATATTTTTTGCATCCTTATTCTTTATTTTAAAATTTTGTCTTTTTACTATGAAATGTTTCAAATAATACAGAAAAGTACAACGTGTACAATGAGCACATAAAGATTAACTTTCTTTTTTTGGAGACAGTATCTGGCTCTGTTGCTCAGGCTGGAGTGCAGTGGCACGATCTTCCTTTCCTCCCTCCCTCCCTCCCTCCCTCCCTTCCTTCCTTCCTTCCTTCCTTCCTCTTCCTTCCACTGCAGCCTCTGACTCCTGGGCTTAAGCAATCCTCCCATCTGAGCCTCCAGAGTAGCTGGGAGTAGGACTACAGGCATGAACCGCCATGCCCAGCTAATTTCTTTTGTATTTTTTGTAGAGGCAGGGTTTTGCCATGTTGCCCATGCTGGTCTTAAACTCTTGAGCTCAAGCAATCCACCCACCTTAGCCTCCCAAAGTGCTGGATTAAAGGTGTGAGCCACTATGCCTGGGCATATTTAACAATTTTTTTTTAACATTTTGTGATATTTGCTTCATATGAAAACATTATATATATGTACATATATATTATTTTTTCCTAAATATTTAAAAGTTACATACATCAAGAAGTTTCACCTTTAAATACTTTAGCATATGTCTCTCAAAATGACATGCTCCTACATAACCATGATGACAATATCACACCTAATTAAAATAATAATTATGCTCCAGTGTATATTAAGATTTCTTCAGTTGTCCCCAAAATATTTGTATATCTGGTTTGTTCAAAATAAGATCTAATCAAGAGCATTCCTCTTTTTCTAGAACAATCATTCCTTCCCTTTCCCTCCTCTCAAGTATGTCAACTTGATGAAGAGAGATTGGGCTACTTAAGAATGTCCACATTCAGGATTTATCTGATGGGTTCCTCATAGTATCACTTGACTTGTTCTTCTGTCTCCTGTGTTTTCTGTATCTGACAGTTATGACAAACTGAAGACTTAATTAGATTGAAACCGAACCTGTTTGGTAAGAAACTTCATGGGGGATGCTGTGCACTTCATCCTGTGTCACATCAGGTGGCACATACTGACCAGTGTCCTACTATTGGTGATGCTATGCTTGGTCATTGATTTAAGGTGCTGACAGCCAGATAGCTCCATTGTAAAGTTATACTTCTATCTTTGAGACTGGAGAGTAATCTGTGGGATAATTCTTAGGTATTTTGTGAAAATCTAGTTCACCGTCATCAACTTTCATTTAAGGCTTTTAGCATCCATTGATTATTTTTGCTTGAATCAATTATTTTATAAGAAAACAAATACCGATGGTTTTTTACAAAAATTAACTGGGCATGGTGGCAGACACCTGTAATCCCAGCAACTCAGGAGGCTGAGGCACTAGAATTGCTTGAACCCAGAAGGTGGAGGTTGCAGTGAACCAAGATTGTACCACTGCACTCCAGCCTGGGTGACAGAGTGAGACTCTGTCTCAAAAAAAAATTCCAACTTTACAATTCCTTCTGTATATATTAGCTAGCATTTACTTGTAAATGCTAGATAAATGGTTGTTTCTTCCCTTTAATTGCAATTTTCAGAGTCAGAAGTTGAGATAACAGTCACTCTGTTATGTCATTATGGACTCTATGAGCTCATAGATTTAAAAAATATATTCAGTGTGTTTTATTAAATTACAGTCATTATAGTTTTTAATATGAAATTGTCAAAAATGCACCCAGTGAAAGGTTCTTTAAGCTAGCTTTTCAGTCTTTTTAACATGTCCCTATAATTTTTGAACATTTTCTTAGTTTCTGCCACAAGATGTCCCAGACTCGTGTTCTGCATTTCTTGACCCAAATCTGGGTTAGCCATTCCTTCAAGGAGTTCTGGGTCCCTTCAGTGGAAAAAGGGTATTTAGTTACCAAAACTTGTGCTTCATGTATGCTCGTGGCTGCTGGGTTTTCACATGACAAAACTTAGACCCTTTCAGTGGGCAGAATGAGGAAATACATATTTGAAAGATTATGAGTTTGTATTGATATTTCCAAATTTAACAATTCAACATTGCATTGTTTTACTTAACACCTTCGATTTTCTCTCTATACTGTTATTTTAGTTCCTAATATTACCATAATTAGTTGTTTGGATTCTCTTTTTCCCTCTCTCTCTTTCTGAGAGAGAGATAAAATTACCTCTGAGAGAGAGAGACTGCTTCAAAATAATGTACCAATATTTTTACTAGCCATAGAACTGCTAAATGAAATTTAAGATTGCTTGGCAGAAGTGTGCCACCAAGCATGCATTAAGTACTGACTTCAAAGTCCCTAGAAGGAACTCTCCTTTGGATGAATATTTATAATATTGCTAGTTTTATTTACTTTCATTTGTTTTCAGTTCCAGGATTTGCTTTATTTTTTTTCCTCATAGGGTTTAACTCTATTATATGTAAAAGTCTTTGCATGGTTTAAAAATTGAAACTGTATGAAAACAGGTACTTGGAGAAGCTTGTCTCTAATCTCTTCTTGTTTATTCTGCCTCTCTCCTATAAGCAATCATTTTTTACTTGTTTTTATTTTAAAAAACTTCTCTTTGCAGACCAGGGCTAACTCATAGGTCATGTGTCCAGAGTTGACTAGGTAATCATTCTTATTGGTTTCTAATTTATTCTTTTGATGTTTCTGTTTGTAAATAAAGGCCATTTATATGTGTATATTACTATTATTTGAAATTCATAGCATTATATTATATATTTTTCCTTTTTTAAAATAAAAGTCTTAATCTCATTATTATTTACCATGAATTTTTCACTGAACACACACTGAGGGTCACACCATATCAATGGATAGAATGTTTTCATATACTTTATGACTATATCCTACATCACTATGTTGAATGTACCATTGTTCCCTATTTATAAATATTTGTGTTTTTCTAATCTCTTGTTATTTCAGATAATGTTGCAATAATAATGTTATACTTCAGTCATTTCATTTATGTATGGGTATATCTTTAGGACAGAATTGAAATTATGTGGTTGGTTGTGTTAACACTTTCACTTTTTTTCTTGCCTTCTCATTCTTTATTTTTCTTTAACACTTAAAATTATCAAATACATTATATATACAGAAGAGTATGTGATATAAATGCAAACTTGAATGAATACCACCCCACATTCATAGCTTTGGAATAACACACTACCAGTACCCTTGAAGCCTCCTGTATAATAACCCTGTATGATAACACACCTGCCTCTTCCTACCAGAAGTAGTGATTTTCCTGAACTCTGTGTCAACTGCTTCCTCTGTTTTCTTTACATACCTATGTGTGTGTGTGTGTGTGTATATATATATATATATATATATATATACACACACACACACACATACATACGTGTACCTATGTATATCCAAATATATATGTCTTCAAATATATTCATATTGTACATATATATGTATGTCTCCACATAATATATTGTCTAGTTTTAAACTTACATAAACAAAATCATACTGTATATAGCCTACTGTGAGTTATTTTCACTTAGCATGATTTTTGCAATTTATCCACATTGATATGTGAAACTGTAAGTCATTCATTGTCATATCTGTTTAGTATTCTGATTATACTACCACTTACTTTATTCATGTTATTCTTGATAAATGTTGGTTTGTCTCCAGCTTTTCATTACAAACAGTACTGCAATAAGTATCCTTGTATGTATTTGTGGTTTATATATCCAAAAGTTTCTTTAGGGTCTATATCTAGGAAAACAATTGCTAGACTGCATAGTATGTATGAGTACAACTTTGCTGGTGTATTGATTAAGGTAGAGAATAAACTTCACAATGCACCCAATTCATTAAAGTAGAAAGGGATTTTTGATAGATTATTGATCGTTTACAGACTTTTTAGGAGGGTTAAAGAAATAGACTCAAGACTGAACTTCTGGTGATAATTCCCAAAGCCACACCAAAGCCACACTGAGCCACCAAGAAAGCTGCCACTTTTCCCTTCAATGGGAAGCTATGTTTTGAATTGGAAAGCTGCCAATACAATCTGACTCCAAAGCCACAGTGCCTTGGGCACAATTAGGGGCCACTTCAGCTAAATCAAGAAGCCACTGTCAGACCTGCCGGCTCCAAAACCAAACACAGCTCTGAAACCACCTTCTAAAATTGGGATGCCACCATTTAAATCCCTGCCAATAAAACAAATATTCTCAGCCCTGCCTCTCTCTCTTCACTTAACTCAGTTCAAGTCTCACTGAGAGCATGGGATGGGTCAAACCTTAATCCTATATGGAACCCTAGCTACAGGGGTGTTTTGCAAATGTAGTTTTAAGTTTTCTGCCCTTTGAAATATAGGAAGGTACCCTAGAAGAAGTTGGAATAAAAGTTGAGCAAACCAATTCATAGTATCTGCTGCATGAAGTAATGGCAATTTCTAATGTGGTTGAGCCAGCTTCTGCCTGCCAGGAATGTATGAGCATATCTGTGGTTGTGAACTTTTTCCAGTGCTTGATTTTGTTGGGCTTCTGTTTTGAAAATCTATTTCATTGTCATTCTAATGTGCAGTTCCATGATTAATAATGAGGTTGAGTAGATATCTGGCCATTCATGTTTCCTTTTCACAGATATGCCTGTTTATGCCTTCTGTGCGTTTCATTTGTTGCTTTCTTATTCTTTAGCATACTCTACATATTTGGTACAATGATTCACTGTTGGTTATAATTACAAGTATCTTCTCAAATTGAGGCTTATATTTTTACCCTCTTAATGGTGATTTTACTCAACAGAATCAGAATTCTTTTTTTTTTTTTTTTGAGACACAGTTTTGCTCTTGTTGCCCAGACTGGAGTGCAATGGTGTGATCTCAGCTCACTGCAACCTCTGCCTCCCAGGTTCAAGTGATTCTCCTGCCTCAGCCTCCTGAGTAGCTGGGATTACAGGCATGTGCCACCATGCCCACCTAATTTTGTATTTTTAGTAGAGATGAGGTTTCACCATGTTGGCCAGGCTGGTCTCGACCTCCTGACCTCAGATGATCCACCCTCCTTGGCTTCCCAAAGTGCTAAGATTATAGGCACAAGCCACTGCACCCGGCCAACAGCATTCTTTTTATTAGTCAGTTTTATTATTTTTTAAAAAATGATTTGGAATTTTCTTGCTTGACTAAAAATCTTTCCTTACTCACAGATCATTAGAATATTCCTTTGCATTTTCTCTAAACATTTTAAAGTTTTGCTTTCCCTGTTTTGGTTCCTGATACATCTGAATTTGGTTTTTATGTATGATATGAGACAGAAATCCATTTTCACTTTTTTTTCCTATGTAGATAGCCCCTCTGATCTGCAATGGTAGATCTATCATATATCATTGTTTTAAGTGTGGATCAGTTCCTGGGTTCTCTGTTCCATTGGTCTGTTTTTCATCCTCATGCTAATGACACACAATCTAGTGACTTATATAATATGTCATTTTTGGCTGGGCATGATGGCTGACAACTGTAATCCCAGCACTTTGGGAGGCTGAAGCAGATGGAGCTCAAGACCAGACTGGCCAACATGGTGAAACCCTGTCTCTACTAAAGATACAGAAAATTAGCTGGCTGTGATGGCACGCACCTGTAATCTCAACTATTCAGGAGGCTGAGGCAGGAGAATCACTTGAGCCCAGGAGGGGGAGGTTGCAGTGAGCAGAGATCATGCCATTGTACTCCAGCCTTGGTGACAGAGTGAGAATCTGTCTCAAAAAAACACCGCATGTCATTTCTGGCAGAACACTTTCCCTGTGTCAGCTTTTTGGTCATTGGCTCTTCTTTATACATTTTAGAATGTTTGCCAAGTTCTATGAAATGTCTTATTGGTATTTTTATTAGAATTACATTGAATTGACTGGGCACAGTGGCTCCATATCCTGTAGGGACAGCCCCTCTGATTTGCAATGGTACATCTATCATATATCATTGTTTTAAGTGTGGATCAGTTCCTGGGTTCTCTTTTTGTTCCATTGGTTTGTTTTTCATTCTCATGTTAATGACACACAATCTAATGACTTATGTCATTTCTGCCCTGGCACGCTGGTTCATGCCTATAATCCCAGCACTTTGGGAAGCCAAGGCAGGTAGATCACCTGAGGTCAGCAGTTCAAGACCAGCCTGGCCAACATGGGGAAAACCTGTCTCTACTAAAAATATGAAAACAACAACAACAACAACAAAAACCGGGCATGGTCGTGGGTGCCTGTAATGCCAGCTACTTGGGAGGTAAGGCAGGAGAATAGTAAGTTCTCATGGATCAGATGGTTTCATAAGGGGTTTATCCTTTTGCTTCAGCTTTCATTCTTCTTCTTTTTGCTGCCATGTGAAGAAGGATGCATTGGCTTCCCCTTTCGCCATGATTGTAAGTTTCCTGAGGCCTCCCTAGCCATGCTGAAGTGTGAGTCAATTAAACCTCTTTATAAATTACCCAGTCTTGGGTATGTCTTTATTAGCATCATGAGAATGGACTAATAAAGCATACATAACTAGAAGTTTTCTGTGCAGAACACAGTATCTGCATATAATGACAGTTATTTTTTGAATCTGTATTTTTTCCTTTTCTTTGCTCGTATTCTTCTGTTTGCACAGATTAGGATTCCAGTGCAGCACTGAGTACAACTGAGGATTGTGTAACCTCTTATGCCTGATTTTAAAAAGCCAGTGTTAATATTTCACAATAGAAAAAACCTTTTTTTTTTTTTGCTTGTTAGTTTGAAGATACACTATTGGAAATAGATGTTTGGTGCCACAAAGAAAATTTAGTACAGAGACAAAGGATCTTTCAGCAAAGCAATTTTTACTTCCTGGACCACAGGAAGGGTACTCTTGCTACCCATTTTGCCACAAGAGTACAATGAAGAAAGAAAAACACACAAATTTATTTTTTTTGCATTTGGAGTTGTCCTTACTGCTGTGTCTGATCTCCATTGCCTGGAGCCAGACCTCACAATCTAAACTAAAACCCTATTGGGTAACAACTTAAAACTTTTCTAAAGAGGTAAAAGCAATGGAGAGCTGGGACATGCCTGTGTGCATGTCCACCACAGATATCTTGGTTAAAGTACAAGGACACAGAATGTACTATGTGCCTGTAAGCATGGCATGTTTAACAGCTACATAGGATAGGGCTTAACAAAGTTATTTGTATACTTATAATTTATTCTTTAATAAGAAAAGAAACTTTAAAAAGGAACTTTTCTACTTCCCACATATGCTTATCATGTTAAGAACATTCCTTTTTGTTTCTAGTGTGTAAGTGAATTTTTTTTAACTTTTTGTCTCATAAATGTTGTTTTGAATTTTATCAAATGCTTTCACACCTGAATTAAGATCACAATGTAATTTTTCTCCAACTAATAAGCTAAATTACATTCATGCATGTTCTAATGATCTAACTTTTCATTCCTGGAATAAACCGAACTTGGTCATTTTTTTTTTTTAAATTGCTGGATTCAGTCTGCTAATATGTTGTTCAGGATTCTTGCATCTATGTTCGTGAAGGAGATTGATCTTCAATTTTTCTTTCCAATTTTGACCTTCTTTACTTTTCTTTAATAACAAGCTTGCAAATGCTCACAAAATGAGTCTGCATAGTGTTCCCTCTTTCTCTGTTCTCTAAAGAGTTTGTGTGTGCGGAGAGAACACTTAAGATCTACCCATTTAGCAAATTGTAAGTATACAAAGCAGTATTATTAACAGTAGCCACTAGGCTGTATATTAGATCTCCAGAACGTACTCATCTCACGTAACTGAAAATTTGTACTCTATGACCAACCTCTCTCCATCTCCCCTTCCCTCAGCCACTGGTAACCACTATTGCCCTCTCTTTCTTTTCTTTTTTTCTTTTTTTTAGAAGAAGTCTCACTCTATTGCCCAGGCTGGAGTGTAGTGGCCCAGGCTGGAGTGTAGTTGCCTTGGCTCACTGCAACCCCTGCCTTCTGTGTTCAAGTGATTCTCCTGCCTCATCCTCCCTGGAGCTGAGATTACAGGTGTGCACCACCATGTCTGGCTAATTTTTGTATTTTTAGTAGAGTTGGGGATTCGACATGTTGGCCAGGATGGTCTCTAACTCCTGACAACAGGTGATCTGCCCAGCTGGGACTCCCAAAGTGCTGAGATTACAGGCATGAGCCACTGCACCCGGCCTCCAGTCTCTGTTTCTGCAAGATAGACTTTTTTAGATTCCACATATAAGTGAGACCATACAGTATTTGTTTTGCTGTGCCTGGCTTATTTCACTTAGCATAATGTCCTTTAGGTTCATTCATGTTGTCAAAAACGGCAGTATCTCCTCTTTTGATAGGCAGGATAATATTCCACTGTACATATATGCCACATTTGGTTTATCCATTCTTCTGTTGATGGACATTGTGTTGTTCCCTTGCCTTGCTACTGTGAATAGTGCTGCAATGCACGTGAGAGTGCAGATGTCTCTTCAAGGTCCTGGTTCCAGTTCCTTTGCATATATACCCCAAACTGAAATTGCTGGATCATATGATGGTTCCCTTTTTAATTTTTTTTAAGCAACCTCCATACTGTTTTCTATAATAGCTGTATCAGTGTACCTTCCCACCAAAATGTATAAGAGTTCCCTTTTCTCTGCATCCTTACCAACACTTCTTATCATTTATCTTTTTGATAATGTCCTAACAGAATTGAAGTGATATCTTATTGTGGTTTTGATTTGCATTTCCCTGATGATTAGTGATGTCAAGCACCTTTTCATATACCTGTTGCTTATTAGTATGTCTTTGAATTATTGGGTTTTTGAAGATGCTAGAGGCAACCAGGTTAATGGAGAGACCAATACTTGGATCAGAGACATGTTTGAGCTCTGATCTTTATTATTTAGTGCTAAGAACTTTTGGGCTGGTAACTTACATCTTTGGGACTCAGTTTTCTCATGGGTTAAATGGAAGTAGTATTACACACTGTCTCTGCCTTGCAGAGTTGTGTACTGTGAACATCAAATGGAAGACTTTACTGTATGTGAAAGTGTAGCATGAATCTTAGTCTATAATAAATTCATAGTTTATAATAAGAAGGAGAACAACCTCTCCTAAAACTGAACTTACTGTTCTGTGGATTGTTTGCAAAACAGATTCTCTCCCTGGTATTTTAAATCAAAGCAGGGAGCAGAAATGTTTTTAAAGACCACCTCTGCTTATAAGGTTGGGGTCAGGAACACTGATAATATACTTCCAGAAAAGATGATGTTGGCAGTTTGTGAAGTTAAATTTGTAGACTTTTCAGGTAACTTTCCAGATATTTTAGAATGTTATATCTGGAGATCTTACAGATCGTCTGGTCAATGACGAACTTCAGCCCTGAAGGTATTTAACTCATAGCTAGGGAATTATAATCTTAATTTTAAATTACACAATAATTTTTGCATATTTTTTTCTTGCATTTTAGGTTTTGAGGTACATGTGAAGGACATGCAAGATTGTTGCATAGGTACACACATGGCAGTGTGGTTTGCTGCCTTCCTTCCCCTCACCTGTATCTGTAATTTCTCCCCATGCTATCTCTTCCCACCTCCCCACCCCCCGTCCCTCCCCCATTTCCCCCCGACGGACCCCAGTGTGTAGTGCTCCCCTCCCTGTGTCCATGTGTTCTCATTGTTCAACACCTTTTTTAACTTATTAAAAAATACCTTCACATGATAGTGGCACAGAGATATTTAAAATGGTATGAACGATATAAGTGAAAATTCCAGGGCAGATGTGATGGCTCATGCCTGTAATCCCAGGACTTTGGGAGGCCAAGGCAGGTGGATCGCATGAGGTCAGGAGTTCAGGACCAATCTCGCCAACATGGTGTAACCCTCTCTCTACTAAAAATACAAAAATTTTCATATACCTGTTGCTTATATGAAGATGGGCAGGAGCACATGCCTGTAATCCCAGCTACTTGGGAGACTGAGACAGAAGAATTGCTTGAACCTGGGAGGCGGAGTTTGCAGTCAGCTGAAATTGCGCCTCTGCACTCTATCCTGGGTGACAGAGGCGCAAAAACAAAAACAAAAACAAACCAAAAAAAAAAAAAAAGCACAAAACAAACAAACAAACAAAACCAAACAAAATCCAAGCCTTCCTTTTTCTTCAGCTACTTCAGCCTGTTTTTCTCCTTAGAGATACAACTTTTTAAACTTTCTCTTCTTGGTTCTTGTGGTAGTTACTGCTGTATTTGAATAATGTGATTTTACATCTGTTCCTTGATTTATAAGTTTTAGACAGTATCTATTGTCTTCCCATTACAACAATGATGAATTCATATTTCTTTCTCTTCCTCCTCTTTAGTTTCTGCTTGTCCCATTTTATTTTTAGCTCTTTTCTTGGTTACTACTGTAGCTTTAAGTAGTATTTTTGGACTTTCACATCCTGACCTATGGGTTAGAGTTTCCCTTGAGTTCTCACTCTGTAAAACGAGAAAATGGTTCCCCTGCATTTCCCTTCCCTGTTCCAGCTCCATCTGTCTCTTGGCCGCTGTCATCATTTCAACGTCTAGGTTTACAACACACATTGTGTTCTATAACCATATGTGTCCTTTATGCTTTGCCTACAGGTTGATTCTAAAAACTGAAAGCCAATATTCATAGTTTATAATAAGATTATATAAATATTTGTTCAGTGAAGAACCACGTAATGTGATTGTATAACTAAAGAAGGAAATGAAATCCTATGCTTATAAACCCAGGTACTTAAGAGAGGAGAACTCTGAAAAACCAAGAGTGATGTTTAGGAGATGAGAAGAGGGACAGCATATTTTAAGTATTTCCCTTTACAGTATTATTATTATTTTTTACAGGCTGAATTGAACTCCTGGGCTCAAGTGATCCTCCCATCTCTGCCTCCTGAGTAGCTGGAACTACAGATGTGTGCCTGGCTTGCTTGTATTATTTTATGCACAGAGCACACTCATTACCTTTCCTTCTTATTGCACTTTTTAATTTTCCATGGAGTTAATAATTGCCTTCCAGTTCTATTTGCTTATTTTTCTGTATACTTGTCACGAATTCAATGCCAGCTTTTCCAGTTGGGCATCCCTCTCAATATGTTTAATTTCATTTTCTTGAAGACATCTCTTCTGGAGCTTCTGATCTCCTCCAAGCTGCACTGGTTGCCCACGCAATGACACATCTGTCATCTTGAGTTCTACCTTCACCCATTATCTGGGTAATTTCTTCACCTCTTTCCCTGCAGGTCTGAAAAGGTCTTACCCTATTGTCTCATTTCACTGATAGTTTGGCTGAGTATTAAATTCTAGGTTTTACAACATTTGACTTCAGGAATTTGGAAGTTTTGCTCCATTCTATTCTACCGTGTTACGTGAAACCTATGTTGTTCTCTCTTGAAGTCTGTAGGATCTTTCTCTGGCACTAGTGTTCCCATATATCACAATGATGTACTTTGCTGTGGGTTTGTTTTGTCTTCTGGGACTTGGTGGGCTCCTTTTAATCTAGAAACTTATGTATTTCGATTCTGGGAGATTTTTCTTGAATAATTTTGCAGATGACTTCTTCGTTTTCTTTTTGAAACTCCTGGGAAGTTCTCTAAGTTTCTTACTTTTTTCTTACCTATTTTCTCTCTCTTTTTCTGTTTTCCCTTCTCTCTGGGAAATTTTCCCAACCTAGTCTTCTACTGCAAGCTACCTTATTCTAAAGTCCAAGAATTATTTAAATGTTATTTCATATTTTTAAAAAATGAGGATATTGTTTTTCATTCTCTCTCTAAGGATGTTAATAATGGTTTGGGCTGGGTGCGGGGGCTCACACCTGTAATATCAGCACTTTGGGAGGCCAAGGCAGGTGGATCACGAGGTCAGGAGTTCAAGACAATCCTGGCTAATACAGTGAAACCCTGTCTTTACTAAAAATACAAAAAATTAGCTGGGCATGATGGCATGCACCTTAGCCCTAGCTACTTGGGAGGCTGAAGCAGGAGAATCGCTTGAATCCAGAAGTTGGAGTTTGCAGTGAGCCGAGATCGTGCCGCTGCATTCTAGCCCATAGACAGAGTGAGACTCCATCTCAAAAAATAAATAAATAAATAAATAAAAATAAAAAAGAGGTTTGGGTCTGTTTTCTCTTTTTTTAAACCTCCTTTTCCCAGTTTGCTTTAGTCTCTGGCTTTCAGATTCCATATTTTATTGACTCTGGAAACCTTTGATGCTGGTGCTCTTAATCTTATGGGAAAGTATCTATGAAATTATTCTGCATGGCTGTATCACGGCTGCCTTCTGACTGACCACGATTTTGCAATACCATTGATTTGTAAGGCGGATTTCAGAGACGTTTGTTCAGACACATGCATTTTAGGATCAATGACAGGGTTAATGCTTCTTCTCAAGTTATCTTGGGATTCTTACCTACTCTGTTTATAGTTTAAGGGTGGTGCACCAAAAATCTGTTTGTGGTCTGCTCTGCGTGGTGCTGGTGGTAGTAGGTGGGTGAAGGGCTTTACTGACAGTGGAATTGATTGTAAGATGATTCAGCTCGGTTGCTTTTTGTTTGTTTGTTTAAGAAACATGGTCTTGACATGCTGCCCAGGCTGATGTGCAGTGGCATCATCATGACTCACTGCCAGTTTGAACTCCTGGACTCAAATGATCCTCCCACTTTTGCATCCCAGGTAGCTAGGACTACAGGTATGCATCACTACACCTGGCTGATTTAAACATTTTTTGTAGAGTTGGGGGTCTCACTATGTTGCCCAGGCTGGTTGTGAACTCCTGGCCTCGAGTGATCCTCTTACCTTGACCTCCCAGTATGTCAGGATTATAGGTGTGAGCCACTGTGTCTGGCCCAGCTTGACAGTTTTGTTAAGAAACCTTCTGATGGTGATTTTCTCATGAACTTGTTGGATTCCCAAGAGAAGAGTTTTTGAGTCTTCTGCCTGGAGGATGGAAGGCTGGCTGCCAGCCTTCTGAGCGTCAGGAGGGGAAGGAAGGCTGGGGCTCACATGCTCAGCCTGCAGCTTTGACTTAGTCCTTTTCTTCCATGCAGTACTCTTGCCGTTATCTCTGCCTGGTGTTCCCAGCCCGGAGAGGTTTGGTTTTACCTCTCCAGAGGGAAAAGCCCTCCAGGCTCCTGCCCTTTGTGGAGTTGGGAAAGAAAGCTGGTGGGCTTAACTGCTTCTCAAACAGACTTTTCAATCAAACCTTCTGTTTTCTGCCCCATCTTTTTCTCTGCTTCCAAAGGAGCTGGGTTCTGCGGTCTCCTAAGCCTTTGGAGTTTGGGATTTGATTCAGGTTGTGTCTTAGCTTTCCTATGGTTAGTTCAGGTTTGCTTAAGTTAGCTGCTTCTCCAACTTCTATGTTTCAAAATGGTTTATTTTTTTTATTTTTATTTTTTTCCAGGCATAGTGGCTCACACCTGTAATCCCAGCACTTTGGGAGGCTGAGGCAGGTGGACCACTTGAGGTCAGGAGTTTAACACCAGCCTGGCTAACATGGTGAAAACCCATCTCTACTAAAAATACAAAAATTAGCCAGGCATGGTGGTACACACTTGTAATCCCAGCTGCTTGGGAGGCTGATGCAGGAGAATGGCCTGAACCTGGGAGGCGGAAGTTGCAGTGAGCCAAGACCATGTCACTGAGCTCTAGCCTGGGCAACAGCATGAGACTCTGTCTCAAAAAAATAAAAAAGAAGGATTCCCCCCAACCCCCATTCTCTTTGTTAAAAATCATATTACTGTTACTTTAGTTTGATCTCAGGAGAAAATAAAGGTAAATATCAATGTTCAATCTGCCATCTTTACCTGAAAGTCCTCATTTACTTTTTAATAAATTCAAGACTGGGTGTGGTGGTTCATGCCTGTAATCCCAGCACTTTGGGAGGCTAAAGCAGGTGAATTGCTTGAGCCCAGGAGTTCAAGACTAGCCTGGGCAACATGGCAAAACCTGTCTCTACAAAAAATAAAAAAAAAAATTAGCTGGGCATGGTGGCATGTGCTTGTGGTCCCAGTGACTAGGGAGGCTGAGGCGGATGGAAGGATCACCTGAGCTAGGGAGGCAGAGGTTGCAGTGAGCTGTGATTGTGCCATTGCATTCCAGCCTGGGTGACAGAGCAAGACCCTGTCCCAAATAAATAAATAATAAATGTTCAATTTAGAACACTTGGAAAACAATAACAAGTACAAAAGAAAAAAATAGCCAATTATCAGAGATGACCGCAGTTAGCATCTTTGCATATAACTTGAAATGCTTCTTTGTAATAAATTCTTAGTTTTGGAAATGGTGAGTAAATCAGCAGGCACATCTTAAAGGCTTTTTAAAAAATAGTGATTTTTGTTGTTTCTTTTTATAGTTATTTTAATTTTATAGAGATGGGGTCTTGCTATGTTGCCCAGGCTGGTCTCAAATTTCTGGGCTTAAGTGATCCTCCCACTTTGGCCTCCTAAAGTGCTAGAATTACAGGAAAAAGCTACCAGGCCTTGCCCTCTTTAAGGGTTTTTGACATACGTTGCCATGTGGACCCAGAGAAGAGTTATTCCCACGTAGAATTCTATCATCATTGGCGAACATCTATTTTTCTAAAAAGAGTATTGTCATCAACCATGACTGGTATTATTTTCAAACTTTTGCTGACCATGTAGACAATAAAGATATCTTTTTCGAATTTGCTTTGCTTAAATCCTAGTGACTTTAAGTCCTATGAAATATATAGTTCTATAAAATGATATGTATTGTTGATTTGTTTCTTTTATGAATTACCTTTTCATTTCCTTTATTTTCAATTAGTGCTTTTATCTTATTGAATCATAAGCATTCAGTATATTATAAAGGCTATGGATTCAACACTTAAAAAGTATTTTTCCATTTGCCTTTCTGTTTTTTAAGGTTCTTAAAAATTTAGTGCTGTCAAGCAGTTGATCCTTCCTTTTCTATCTGTATCTTTGTTATTGTGTGATTATTCCAAGACCATGTTTACCTACACGAACTTCTGTTTCTTATATGGTTTCATGTGGCATAAAAGAAGGTCCTACCTTTTTTTTCTTATGTTATTTACTTATTATCTTGGCAATATTTACGAAAAATAGATTTTCCACATTAATTCAAAATGCAACTTTATTTAGATTTGTTTTGGAACAAAGACCATAAGCCTTCCAGTGCTCCACCCTCTCCCTTAACAATAGGTGAGTTCATCTTCCTTTCTGGGTCTCTGCTTCTTACTTTTAAGTGATGTAAGGGAACTGCATTATTCCTGCTGTTGCTAAGTTCTACAGCCACATATGTTCTTATTTATTAATTTGACCAACATATATGATCCTTTACAGTTCCTGTGTTTGTGCTAAGCACTGGGGATACAAAAGACAATAAGGCAAGGCCCCTGCAGTGGTCACTGTAGGAAGCCACGTTGACTAGGAGTGCTCTACTGTCCTAGGGCGGGTCTCTCTGACACACGATTAAAGAGCGTTCCGGAGGACATTGTGCAAAATGTTGATGGTTGTTTCTGTCTCCATTGAATTTTGATCTCTGCTTTGTTTCTTTCTGTATCGCTTATTATTTTGGGCAAGCATGTACGTTATTTTTTTAGCATGATTGTTTTGTTTTTAACAGACCTCAGTTTCACAGAATTGGTTTAGTTGTAATACTTGGTTCATAACACTCTCTGGGGTTCCACATTACCTTTAGAAAAGGAAAACAATGAGAAGCAATCTACAGAGGTTAGTGCAGACCCAAGGTGAGAGGATTCCAGGAGTGACCAGAGGGCGTTCCTTAGGTAAGACACAGGAGAGAGCCAAAGCAGTCAGGCACCCCTCCTGCTGTGAGGTGCCTGTGAGGGTGCAAGGTACAGCTACCTGAAGCAAGGTGGCCTTTGGGAAATTGTGAGGAATTCAGCATGCCAGAAGCTGAAGTTATAAACTGGAGTGACCGTATGTTACCGGTGTACACACAGAACCCTAGAAATGAATAATTTTAAGACTATGAGAATTTGCACATCTGAGGATCTCATATACCCAATTGAGCCCATCCTTTGGGGCATTTTCCTCACAAACAGAAGATTAGATATTCTTTCTATTAAAATGGGTAACTGTATATTAGTACCACAAAAATTAAGATGCTCTAAGCTGAAGAATTCCTAAGTGAAAGAAAAGTTATAAGTAAGTGGACCTATACACAAATTATTAACATAATGAGAGCTTTTACAAAAATTGCCTTTTGTTCATCATTATCAATTTCCTCCTCTCTGCTACATTCCTCCAGACGGCATGCTGACATATCCTTTACTCTTCTCTAATGCCTGTGTCTGTCTGTATACCACGTGATTTCTCTGCTCTGCCTCCCTGAGAGAGGGTGCCTTGCTGTCTGTTTGCTTTTCCACATTTCCTACCCTCCTGAGTCCGCTTCAGTCAAGCTTTCAGCTGAGCTGTCTTCACAATGAAGACCTCCACCCTGCCAAGTCTCATGGTCCATCTGCTAGCCTCTTTATTGAGTCTTTTGGTAACATTTGGCATGGCTAACCACTCCTTCCTTTTGGAAGCATTTTTTTTTTTTTTTTTTTTTTTTTTTTTTTTTTTTTTTAGCTTTCATTCCATTCCATTCTATCCCATTCCATTCCATCCCATGGCATTCCATTCCATCCCATCCCATCTCATCCCATCCCATCCCATCCTGTCCCATCTCATGGTATTCCATTCCATTCCATCCCATCTCATCCCATCCCATCCCATCCGATTCCATCCCATCCCATCCCATCCCATCTCATCCCATCACATCCCATTCCATCCCAATGGCATTCCATTCCATCCCATCCCATGGCATTCCATTCCATCCCATCCCATCTCATCCCATCCCATCCCATCCCGTCCCATCCCATGGCATTCCATTCCATTCCATTCCATCCCATCTCATCGCATCCCATCTCATCCCATCCCATCCCGTCCCATCCCATGGCATCCCATCCCATCCCATCCCATCCCATCCCATCCCATCCCATCCCATCTCATCCCGTCTCATCCCATCCCATCCCATCTCATCTCATCCCGTCCCATCCCATCCCATCCCATCCCATCTCATCCCATCCCATCCCATCCCATCCCATCTCATCCCATCCCATCCCATCTCATCCCATCCCATCCCATGGCATTCCATTCCATTCCATCCCATCCCATCCCATCCCATGGCATTTCATTCCATCCCATCCCATCCCATCCCATCCCATCTCATCCCATCCCATCCCATCCTATTCCATCCCATCCCATCCCATCCCATCTCATCCCATCCCATCCCATCCTTTTCCATCCCATCCCATCCCATCCCATCTCATCCCATCCCATCCCATCCTATTCCATCCCATCCCATCCCATCCCATCCTATTCCATCCCATCCCATCCCATCCCATCCCATCCCATCCCATCCCATCCCATCCCATCGCATCCCATTCCATCCCATCCCATCCCATCACATCACATCCCATTCCATCCCATGGCATTTCATGCCATCCCATGCTTCTGGTTGTTCTGCTGCTTCACCAGCTGCTCCTGCTCAGTATCTCCCCTCAATATCTGTCCTCAGAATGTTGGAATATTCCAAATCCCAACTCTACATCCCCTTTTCTTTTCCCCATTTTCTCACCATGTGATCTTACCTGCACTTTCAGCTTCATGACCGTCTCACTGTTGAAGACTTCTGATGGCCTAATTTCCCCCTGGATCTCCAGATTCCTAAATCTACCTGCCTGCTTGACATCACTTAGAGGTGTATCAAGCATCTCAGGCTTGCGTGACCAACACAGAACTCTTATTTCTCTGTCTCCTCATGGCTGCTTCTCCTGAGTCTTGTCTGTCTCAGTGAATGGCATCACCATCTCCCCACTCTCTGGGACCTCAAACACAGGAATCATTCTGCATGTTTTTCTTCCTTTTGCTCTTTACAAAATATAAGGAGCAAGTCCTGGGAGATGTATTTTGAAAATGTATTCCAAATCTGACCACTTCTCCCCATTTGCACTGCTCAAGTCCTGCTCTAAGCCGTTGTCTTCCCTTAGCAAAGCTACTCTAAAAGTCTCCTAACTGATCCTACTGCTTTTTTCCTCCCTTACAATCATTTCTCTGCAAAGTAGAGTGGACATTGATCATTCTGAAATGTTCATCTAAATCTAAAGCCTTCAGATTACCACCACAGTGAATCCAAACTCCTTCTGAAGCTCTATGAAACTCACACTTAGACCCTGCCTACCTCACTGTATTTCTCATGCTTCCATAAAGAAATACTTGAGACTTGGTAATTTATAAAGAAAAGAGATTTAATTGACTCACGGTTCTGCAGGCTGTACAGGAAGCATGGTGGCATCAGCTTCTGGGGAACCTCAGGAAACTTACAGTCATGGCAGAAAGTGAAGGAGGAGCAAGGCACCTCACATGTCAGGAACAGGAGCATGTATGGAGAGAGGGAGGCACCCCACGCTTGTAAACAACCAGATCTCACTACCATGAGAAAACCACCAAGGGAGAATCTGTCCCCATGATCCAGTCACTCCCCACCAGGCGCCTCCTCCGACAATGGGGATTTCAATTCAACCTGGGATTCAGGCAGGGACACGGATCCAAACCATATCACTTGCTGATCGCATTTTGTATGCTGCTTCATTTTTGCCTCTCAAACACACCAAACTTTCATTCTCCCTCCACCCGTGGTGTCTGCTGTTCCCTCTACCTAAAATACTTTCCCCTAAACCTTTGCATGGCTGGCTCCTTATCATTCAGGCTGGCTACCACACCCTTGAAAAGGCCTCCCTGGAATAACTTATATCCTCTCCATTGCAGGGTTTAAAAAAAATTCTCAGAATGGAATTTATTCCTATTGGATGATCCTCTTCATGTTTGTTTTTCTGACCAGAACAGAAACTCTGAGAGAGTGAAAGCCTTGTCTGACTTGCTTACCCCCTCTGTCTTTGACACCTAGAACAGTGCCTGCACTCAATTAATGTGTGTTGAATGAGAATATGTTATCTTGTTACACCTTTGTAACAACCCTGTGATAGAGTTAGTCTCTTCCTCAGTTTGTAGGTGGGAAAACAACAGCAAAGAGGCTAATTAGTTTGCCCAAGGTCAAACAGCTCTGAAGAGTATAAATTTTGAGCTTTTGATTTTAATCTCCTACAATACTGCCTTCAGCATCCATTCCTCTGGACTCAAGAACTTATTTTATAAAATGGGGAGGAATCCCTAAAATATCTATAAGCAGATGAGTTAACTTTTTATACCTGCTGGAAGCTAGGGCTACTAAAGGTGATAAAAACAATTTTTATCAGCAGACAAGATCAGGTTTAAGCAAAGTGATTTATTCTCTCCTTTTTAAAACTTATAATTAACACATAGTGCTATTTCTATTAGAACCTGTGGCTTGAGCACAGATCCTAATCTGTAGTGTACAGAACTCTAGGAAGGAAGTCTGACAGGCTTGTTTCATGTAGCCCTCACTTGTCACCTAAAGTCTCAGACTCTTGGGTGGCTGCCCATCACTTCTCCATGGCACTTGCATAAATGAATTTGCTCACACAGGGCCTGCTAAGCTTTTCAGAGCAGGGGAGTATTTATTTGAACACGTAAATGACTAGGTGTGCCTTTCCCCCTCATCCTTTAGAGCCCAAGGTCTTTAGGGAGTGCCTTCTAAGTATATCACAAGATCCTTGAAACTTGTGGACCTCATCGAATGCCAAGGATCTGTGGTGAGACTAGCTGGCTCTTCTGGCCAGGTATGTTTTCCGATCTCTTGGCCCCAGCTGGAAAGTGGCCTGAAAAAGGGCAGCTTTTCTAATGAGGAGCTGATCTGGAGGAGAAGTTGATGTTAGGACCATGCCTCCTCAAATCTACCTGCTCAGTTCTAAAACACCTGATCCATCAATGCTCTGAATATGTCCTCCTGACCCCTGGTTCTGCCTAGAGAATGGCAGGTGGCGTGGAGGTAGGCAGGAAGGGCCATTGCAGCAGAGAAGGCCAAAGTCAGTGGACCTTTTATTTCTGTACTGTGATTCCCTGTAAGGTGAGCGCCCCTCTGAGTATCAGCCGCCAACTGGAAACAGACATTTTTGAGAGAACTGAGGACAATGTAAGATGGACTGATGGACTGTATATTAGATGTTAGTTTTGTTGGGTGGGGCAATGGTGTTATGGCTAATTTTTTGTTTATTTTTGAGACAGAGCCTTGCTTTGTCACCCAGGCTGGAGGGCAGTGGCATAATCTCGGCTCACTGCAACCTCTGCCTCCTGGGTTCAAATGATTCCCATGCCTCAGCCTCCAGAGTACCTGGAATTACAGGCTTGCACCACCACGGCTGCCTAATTTTTCTATTTTTAGTAGAGATGGGGTTTTACCATGTTGGCCAGGATGGTCTCAAACTCTTGACCTCAAGTGATCCCCTCAGGCTGGTCTCAAACCCCTCAAGTGATCCACCCACCTTGGCCTTCCAAAATGCTGAGATTACAGGTGCAAGCCACTGCGCCTGGCTGTTATGGCTATTTTTTAAAAGCCCTGTCTGTTAGAGATACATATGAAAGTATTTACAGGTGAAATGATGTGGTGTGGTGGCTGAGATCTGCTTTAAGCTCCGGAAGAAATAGTGTGTGTATCTCTGTGGAGCGGGAGTCAATAAAACAAGGAAGGCAGAAAGTTGATGGTTGTTGAAACTGAATGATGGATGCAGGGGAATTCTTCATACTAGTCTCTGTCTCTTAATAAGCTTAAAATGCCCTCAATAAAATGGCTTTTATAAACTGGTTACTATTATTGACGGGTCCTGCCTGGCCTTGGGTTTATAAACTGCCTGTTTTCATTGCCTTGTAGAGCTTAGTACTGCAGTGGGTATTAAGGGGTTTACATGGAGGAAGTGTCAGCCAAAGGTTGTGTATCCTTTAACACAGTGCTCATAATTAAGTGCTTAAAAATAGGTGGATGTGGTGGCTTACACCTGTAATCCAGCACTTTGGGAGGCCAAGGTGGGTGGATCATCTGAGGTCGGGACTTCGAGACCAGCCTGGACAATGTGGTGATACCCTGTCTCTATTAAAAATACAAAAAATTTTCTGGGTGTGGTGGTGGGCTCCTGTAATCCCACCTACTCAGGAGGCTGAGGCAGGAGAATCGCTTGAACCTGGTAGGTGGAGATTGCAGTGAGCTGAGATGGCACCATTGCACTCCAACCTGGGTGACAGATGAGACTCTGTCTCAAAGAACAACAACAACAAAATAATTTACTGATCACAAGTTTCCCACGTAGATAGATGGTATGGGCTATACTGCTTGAGTTGTCTATTGGAATAAAATTTCAACTCTTTGGTGCAAGCCTTTCTAAAAAGATGAGCCCTCTTTTTGGTCATAATAAATAGATCCTACTGACCCTAACTGAAACTTTGTTGACAGTTTATGGAACTACCCACAAACTGTGGGAGGCCATGGCATAGGCCATGGTCTGTACTGTGGGGGAGAGCTGCAGGGGCTCAGGGAGGTAAATGTCTAGGAGGCGCCACAGCTAAGTGCTTAGCATGGAGCTGGTGCTCAATGAGAGCATCGTGACTGCCTTATCTGAGGGGTGCCCTAATCACAATCACACTGCAAGACTGGCTTTTCTTCTACAAGAAAGAAATTGGCAACAGCTTCAAGGTATAGGCGGGATAGATGATCACAAGTTTTCCTCAGCCTGGGAAGAATTGCTAATAGAGTCTCCCTTACAAGAATGGCCTGGGTAAGGCACATTATGCTAGGGGCTTCGAGTGGCTTAAACAGCTCTTTTGTCTCTGGAGTCAGGGTCTCCAGGCAGGAAAAGGACAATTGGTTTCTAGCTCTGGGAGATGGACCTGCCTCCCTCTCATCCCTGGGGGCTGCCGGGTACCTGAGAGGGGAGCTTATAGGGTTCTTGCCCTTGGCACTATTGACATTTGGGGCCAGATTCTTTTTGTGGTCCTGCTCATTGTAGGATGCTCATTAGTATCCCTAGCCTCCACCTGCTAGATGCCAGGAGCAACCCCCTGCCCAGCTATGGCAACCAAAAATGTCTCTAGCCATTGCCAAGTGTCTTTTGGGGAGCAAAATCACGCCTAATTGAAGAGCACTATATTCACAGGTGAGGCCCACCTCCAGGCCTGCCAAGGCCTGAAACCAGCATGAAGCCACGGGTCCCCTTTCCCTAACAAGCCCAAGAACCTCTCCTAAGGGTTCAGTCTCACTCCCCAAGTAGCGGAAGCAGAGGCCTCAGTTTTCACATCAGCTCCTTGCTAGACTTGCAGAAACAACTTCTGCATAAGTGGGCCATGCGTGACCCCTGACCAGGGTGGGGCCTGCTGGGGCCAGACCTACCTGGGAGCCCTACACATTCCCTGCTGCCGCACATGCCTCCATGTTGTGTCTGTTACCTGGTAGTGATGAAGCTTTGACCCTGTCTGCCAAGGTGAAGCAGAGGGTGCTTTGAGATACAGGCCTAACCTACAGCATGTTTCAGCACTGGAGAGTACCTGGTTGTACTAATCCAGTTTCACACTACTACAAAGATACTACCTGGGACTGGGTAATTTATATAAAAAAAGAAGCTTAATTTATTTACAGTTCTGCATGGCTTGGAAGGCCTCAGGAAACTTACAATTATGGCAGAAGGCAAAGGAGAAGCAAGCACCTCCTTCCCGGGGTGGCAGGAGACAGACAGAGCAAGGGAGAAAGCACCAAACACTTTCAAACCATCAGATCTTGTGAGAACTCACTCAGTATCATGAGAACAGCATAAGAGAAATCACCCCCACGATACAACCACCTCCCACCAGGTCCCTCCCTCAACAAGCAGGGATTGCAATTCGGATTACAATTCAAGGTGAGATTAGTTCCACAGAGAGCCCAAACTGTACATATCACTGATGTCGGAGACTTGCGGCTTTGGCAGGAAGGACTGGCCTTGTGAAAGCTTGCACTGTGCATTGTGGGGACAGGAGCTCATTATTGGCATCCAGATCTAGGCAGAGATATCCCAATTACAAATACGTACTCGATTAATCAGCCAACTCCTTCTCAACTTGTATAGGCCCTAGGAGATAGAGTAGAAATTGGGCCAGCCTGGGCAACATAATGAAACCCTGTCTCTACAAAAAAAAAAAAAAATTAAAAAAAAAAATTAGCTGGGCATGGTGGCAAGCACCCAGTTTCTTTGGAGGCTGAGGTAAGATGATCACTTGAGCCCAAGAGGTTAAGGCTGCGGTGAGCTATGATGGTGCCACCGCACTCCAGCCTGGGTGACAGGGTGAGACCCCATCTATTTTTAAGGAAAACAGAACAAAAACTGGGGCTGTATTTTTGAAGCCAGAAATGATAAAATACGAATGTTAGCTGCCGTGGCTGATTTGACTCTTTCTAAGGTAAAATGTAGATGCTGGGAAACGCCAGTGAATGAGTGATTCCGGTTGGTTGAGTTTGGTCGCTAGCCAGCAGATTTACTTTGTTTTTCTCTGGCAAGAATGAGGATTCTAAACAATTTGTTTCCTTGGGTTCCAGCTGGAAGTGCCTGGAGCCTGCAGACGGGGTCTATCCACCCCAGCTGCTGGTGCAGCCTGCCTAGCAGAGCGTGACATGGCTGTTGTCGTCACTGCCTTGCACTCTGCACAGCCCCAGTGAGCGCAGAATGGGGGCCTCCTCCATTCCTGTCTTCCTTCTTCTCACGCACCCGCTCGGCTGAGGTCACTTTCTATGCAAACGCTGTGCCGTGTGCATTTTCTTATGACATGCACGGGAGGTTGCCCACCGGCTACCTGGACTAGCCTGCTGGACCAGGGTGTGAAGGCTGAATTTAGCCTCATGGAGCAGGTTGAGTGGAGTCAAGCATTCAGGTTGTCATTACCCCATGAAGCCAGGAAACAAGACCAGAGGAAGTGGCTCATGGTGGGGGTGTTGGGTAATGTGGTGGTTCTAAAGCATTTCCAGAAACTCCTTGGCACTTCTTCATCAAAAGGTGAATTCTAATCTTATCCCTTTGAATATGGGCCAGTGCCAGTATCTCCCTTTGAACAACAGAACGTGGCAGTGTGATACTGCATGACTTCTGAGAGCTAGGCCATGCAGGCAACATGGTTTCCTCTCACTTCCCTTGTGTGTCTGTGTGTCTATCTCCCCCTTGCTCCAGCTTCTGGCTGCCATGGACAGGCCCATATGGGCATTCTAGGGAAGGCCCTGCTGGAGCCAGTGCTCCCACCTGCCAGGTGAGTGAGACTGTTGGTAAGTGTTTTCAGCCCCAGTCTTCCAGCTGCTCCAGAGGACATCCAGTGGAGTTGGGATGGGCTCAAGGGATCCTCCCGCCTCAGTCTCCTGAGTCGCTGGGACTATAGGCATGCGTCACCATGCCCATATCATTTTTAAATTCCTTGTAGAGGTGAGGTCTTGCTATGTTGCCCAGGCTGGTCTCAAACTCTTGACCTCAAGGGATCCTCCTGCCTCAGTCTCTCAAAATGCTGGGATTAAGGCATGAGCCACTGTACCACACCACCATTGTTGTTTTAAGGCACTTAGTTTTGGGATCGTTTGCTATGTAGCAACAGATAACTACAATAGCTAACAATATCAAAAAATGCACAGCTACCATTAATTGAGCCTTTACCGTGTACTAAGACCCTGCAGTAAGCATTTTATATGGCTCATCTCATTGTATCCTTGTGGCAACTCTGTAACATAAGGTATGCCATTAACTCTGTCTTTGAAACAAGGCCCAGAGACATTGAGTAACTTGCCTGGGGTCAGGCACCTTGATGGGTAGCGGAAGTCGAGAATCAATCTCAGAGCCTGTGTTCTACGTGATACAGAGTGACCAGATTTGAGTGTTGGAGGAGGGTTCCTAGGTGTCCTGGGGCTGCCAACTGAGAGGCTGCAGGTGTCCCCATGTAACTGCTTCAAGCTGCCTGGTGGCATCCACTGCCTTTTAGGTGACAACAGCTCAGCCTCACTTCCCGCTCCTTCCCTGCCCGGAGGCTCTGGCCACTCTCTGAGCAGCTGTCTCAACCTTGGGTCTGCACAGCAGTGCTTCTCAAAGCAAGGTCCTGGGCCACCTCTGTCAGAATCACCTGGGCAGCTGGCTAAAAATGCCGATTCCATGATCCCTTGCCAGACTTATTGAAAGACCATCTCTGGAGATGGGACGGTGGAAGCAGCATCTGTTGCAAGCTCCCAGTGGGATTCTCATGCCTAAGGAATCTTTAGACCCATGCCTTGGGACAAATGCAAACTCCAAGAGGATGCAGGGGGGAAGCTGATTGCTTCGGGCTCCTCCTCCAACCCCCCTGGGTCATTCTTAGAGAGGTGACCGCAGAGGCTGAAAACTGTAGCCAGCTCTCTATGTGTCAATGAATGACAGATTTTACTCCATTTCTTATAATGGGCAGAAACAATACAATTTGTGAGAGCTCTTTTCTGAGCTTTTCTGAAGTGCCCATGGGATATACAAAGTCATTCCCATGAAACTTCATGAGATAAGTGTTTCCAATGTACTGGAATTTTTTTGTTCTTGATTCTGACATCTTTACCAATCCTGCTTGACATGACATGACCTTCAAGACAAGGGAATAATAACCTTGACACTTCCTTGCCCCACTGAATGTGTGCAGAACAATTGCCACAGCTGAGAATCGAGACGATAATGCTTCCTAAGTACAGCATTTTACAATGAAAAGCCTTTGATGGCCACCGACACTCCTAATGGTTTCCCAGAGGGAGACTCAGGCGGACAACACTGCCAGATGTGATTCCTTTGGTCCTGATGGCATGGGAGGAAAGCACAGGCCTAACCTCTACGCTGTAACACTCTTTTATCATGGTACATCTTCCGCTTTGTAATTCAAGCCATTAGTACAGAGGGATTCAGCTACCACGGCCACGGGGACCTTGTTGGCAGCTTGCCAGAGATGCAAAGAAGCCACACACAGAGCCCCTGGGTACCTGCACTACCGGTGTTGCAGATGAGGAAGTGGGGTGAAGGTGGGAAGATGGCCTCTGTCCAGAAGCTGTTTGCGGTTTGCTGGGAGGGATAAGGGGTGTTCACACAAACATGGATAGTGCAAGGGTACTATAGGAAAAAGCTATGCATCTGCAGTAAACAAGGGGCCCTCGGATCTCAGAGGAATGGACATAAGCACTGATGGGTCCTCAGGGAAGGCTCGATGGAGGGCAGGTCTTGGGTAGCCTTTGAAGGGTAGGTAGAATTTGGTCCTCTGGGGTGAACTGGAGGGAGGGTGGTTCTCACTCTTAGTGCTGACTACACTCGCTCCACCCAGAGAATGATGCCTCCTGGAATTCCGCACTCTGGGACATCTCTCGGCTCACCCTTGTGTGAGCCCTGCTGGAGCCATAGGTTTATGGGGAAGAGTTAGAGACGATTGGACTTTGCATCCTCCTTCCTGGGGGCATTGTTGTGATACTCTTCATTGTGGGTCGGGAGGGTGGAAGCCAATCTCACGTACACCCCTCAGGAGGATGGCTTGGGGTCATTTTTTGGGGTCCTTGCAGCTATTGGATCGGCCAGAGGTCACTTGGCAGAGTATTCTGACAAGGATCACAGATTCCAAAGTAACCACAAAGGATGACCAAAATGGAACCATCTTTTGATTTTTTTTCCGTTTGGAGATGGGGACCATGCTGGGCATTTCTCTTCTTTGGGAAGTTTTTGTCTTCTGCTGTTGACACTGTGCAAAGGCCAGGTATGGAGTAGGTTGGTATGCCCTCGTTTTGAGAATACCACTGCAACCAAGGACTGTTCCGAGGGTGTGTGGAAGCTGGATCCCAGGCTTCAGAGAACAAAGGAGCACTTTGTTCCACGACAGACCTGCCCCTGTTTTAGCATCTTCCCTGCAACTTTATGGTAGAGGCATGACCTATGTGGTGGGGACTGAGCCCCAGCATAACTCATCACAGCAGCCCGATCATTACCGCCTTTCAGAACTGATGGAGCAGGTGCAAGAGGAAGTCTTCCACAGTGGAAACTTTGTCACTTGAGGTGACCACAGCCAGAGTGAGTCCTGAAGACCTTGCCGCTGGGGAGTATTACTGATCAGGCAGTAAGTCCTTTGCTGAGTTTGCTCTGGGACCACGCCTCCTGGGGCTGCTCCCTGCCAACCACCAGTCTAGGAGAGCTGGGACTCCTTTGTCGGCTACCTTGGGCTCAAGGACTCCCCAGTGGTTTTGCCACAGCTCCCTTTGACTACATGGTGGTTTAGGGAACTTCCACCTCCCTTCTTCTGTCCTTCCCTCCAGGTCTGACTTTCCTTGTGGTCTGATGACCCACCCCTAAGCCCCGCAGCCTTCCTTGATTCCCTTCTGATTTCCCTTAATGCAGGCATTTCCTCTCTTAAAATCCTTGTATGTTTAATTCCATCCTGGAGACAGAGGAGCTGAACTAGCTTAACTTGCTGTTTCATCTTGCAAAACAGGAAAGGGTTTGGGAGGGTCCAGTCAGGCAGCGCTGGTGATGGAATACCTCAAGCAACAATTTGAACGTTACCAAAGGGTACACATGGGTAGCTCCCAAGCCTCCTGCCAGCCCTAGGCAGGAGGGCCCTTATGTTGGTTGTTGGGGTATTTCTAATGCTCTGGGGACAGTTGAGCAGGGCTTGGAGGTCATGGAGATGCTGAAGGTTGTCTAGGGCTAGTGTGAAGGGCCAGATGCTTGTTCCTATAGTGCATTGTTGGGATGGGCAATGTCATGCATTGTCGAACCTATAGGCACTGGCTCTGATGGGTAAGAGGTCACCCCACCTTGCTGGCCTGAAGTGACACAGGGTTTACCTACTGGGATTTCTGACCTCATGAGCCTGCTGTGAAGAGGCACAGGGAAGCCTATGGGAAGAATTGAAGGCATGACTGAGTCATAAACTGTTCTTTCCCTCTCTTCCTCCCTCCCTCCCTCCCTCCCTCTCTCCTTCCCTCTTTCCCTTCCTCTCTCCTTCCCTCCCTCCCTTCCTTCCTTCCTGTTTCTTTCTCTCTCCTTCTTCCTTGGCTCGGTTCTCTCTCTTGCTTCTTTTTCATCATGCAAACCTCAAAGTAAGACAAGACAGAAAAGCTGCTCCTATCTTTTCCTTATTAAAATCACACGAGTGGGCTGGTGGTCAAAGGTTGACCTTCTGAGCTCCTCTCCCTGAGATTTCTAGGGGACATATCTGTGCTTCAGAGGGTTAAAGGAGGACTGGCTTCCCGTTGGCATTGGGTAGATGAGGGAATTTCCACTGTGAGAGCTAAAATATGCTGATATCTAGTTTACACCACGTGGACTGGAAAGTCATGTGAATTGCAAGAGACAAATAGTCCTGATGCTTTTGTGTTGCCTTGGGTGAATACCAAGTGGTTTCTGCATTAAAGAAAAAATATGCCTGGGAGAATTGGGCCAATTACTTGCTATAGACAGAGGGAAAAGTCTTTTTTGCTAATTTGGGACTATTAAAGTACAATCTGGGCACCAAGTTTCAAGTTCACTGCCAACAAAATATAGGTCTTATACCCCATCCTATTTTCCTATCACCTAACTTTGCCTTGGTCACAAAGAGCATGCTTGCTTCAGCTCCAGAGCTTCCGAGATTGATGCTGTGCCCTGCATACTGGTACATTTTAATACAGCAGCTCCAAGCTGGAGCACAGGTACAGATGTAAGAAGGGTGGGCAGAGAGAGTGTTTTATGCTCTTTGGCACAAGTTGAAGTTACCAAATCTCTGCAGGAAGAGATCGGGAGCAAGAAGAGGTAAAAACAAAACAAAAGAAAAACCCAGGGAATTCAATGTGGGGATCTACTCATAGTGAATACTTTTCATTTTTCTCCACTTTTTCATCAGTCAGATACTTTTTTCATCAACTGGAGGATTCCTTTCCTTTTCCCACTCTGCTCTTTTTTTATTCCACCCTCAGAAATCGTCGCCTCCTGCTTGTGGTGACTTCTTTTAGTAACTCTCCCATCCTTAATAAAGTCACTCATTCTTAAGCTTTGCCATTAGTCATTGACTAGGAAATAAATTTTGGGAGAAGAGGTGGGGAAAGCCAGATTGCTCAGCTGGCCATATATCTGTGCTGTTTTTCTTCCCCTGGCACAGGGGCGAGGAGTTCCCAGCTGATTTAGAGTGTGGTGGTGTCATCGCCAAAGTATATTTTCATTGTGAGAGAAACATCAGAAGCAGAGAAGAGCAGGTTTGCTGAGGCCTGGGCACAGCTGTCTGCATGGCCCCCTCAGGAAGGCGTAGTCCAGGCTGGACATCAACGTGTTGCCAGGGCTGAGAACAGAGTGTTCTCCACAAGGGAACAAACCCACCTTTGGCGGAAGGCCAGGCAGCTCCTTGGGATGCTGCATGGCAACTTTCTGGCCTGTTGAGTCTGGAGCCACTTGGCTGGGTTGGCACACAGGCTCACCACATCCTAGCATGGTATGTGTGTGCATCGGGCAAATGGTTTAACCTCTCAGAGCCTCAGTTTCTACATCTGTAAAATGGGAATCATAGTACCAGAGAGCTATAGCAAGGATTTAACGGGTGAATGCATGTAAAACTGCCTCACACTGAGTGTCACTATTATTATGATCATTATTATTTCCATAGGAAGGAGTGTGGCCTTCTAGGTCGGGGAGCCTTGGTGGAGGCGGACATTGGAATGGGCCAAGTTGGAGAGCCAGAATCACCTGCACAAGCCCTTTCAGAGAAAGTAACTTGCAAATTCAGTCTTGAATGACTCACTTTTTTTTTTTTTTTTTTTTTTTTTTTCAGAGTCTCGCTCTGTTACCCAGGCTAGAGTGCAGTGGTGTGATCTCGGCTCACTGCAACCTCCACCTCCTAGGTTCAAATGATTCTCAGGCCTCAGCCTCCTGAGTAGCTGGGATTATAGCCATGTGCCACCACACCCAGCTAACTTTTTGTATTTTCAGTAAAGACGATGTTTCACCATGTTGGCCAGGCTGGTCTTGAACTCCTGGCCTCAAGTGATCTGGCTGCCTTGGCCTCCTAAAGTGCTGGGATTACACATGTGAGCCACCACACCTGTCCCAATGACTCATTTTATGAGTGTCATCTACAGGCAGAAGACACTTCATAAACATGCTCTAATCATAACCCCAGGTGGAGGATGTGATCACCCCCATGTCACAGATCAAGAAACTGGAGCTCAGGCTGCCAAGAGCCTTGCCCCCGGGCAGTAGAGGAGTGAGAACGGGACTGAAAATTGACACACCATTTCTTGATGCAGCTCCTAAGTCAGGACTAGCCAGTGGACTCACTTGGAGGTGCTTAGAGTGTCTCAACTCTGAACATACTCAATTTTGCACAGGCAAAAATAACAGAAGGTTACACAATGTCTTTGCTTGTTAAGAGCCTTCAATGTGTTATACACGGTACACGTAAGAATTAATTCACCTGCGAAAGGAGTGTGCCTTCTGGAACCCAAGGCAACCCTTAAGAGCCCATAACCGAACCATGCGTGAGGCTGGGATGTTTAGAAAATGAGTGGATTCGGGTGGAGAAGATGCAGTACTCTGAGAAACTGAAATTAACATTCCAGTTGTGCTGGAAATAAATAGACTTGCCACGGGATCTAGAGAGAGAGTCTCTGGGAGTTTAGCATCTCTTCTCTGGTTTCTGGGCAGCTGCCTTGCTGTCACAGCCACTCCTGTGGCTCCCTCTCCATCTCCTCCCTCCTCTCTTCCTAGGTCTCTCCTCCCACCTCCGTGACCATGTGATTCCTCAGGCTAGCTTTCCCTGCATGCAGTGTGAGGGCATCTGCGTGTGGCTGTGTACACGTGCGGATGTGTGTGCGCGTGTAAGGGGACAGGTTCTGATAGTCTTCCCAACAGGGCTGGAAGCAGGACACAAGTGTCCATAAAAAGCATGCAGACACCAGATGGCACGTGTCCTTTGCATTTGATCAAAATGCCACATGCCGTGTCTTCTTGCCCTATTTCATATTCTTGTAGTGAAATGGAGCCATTTGAATGTAAATTTAGGGAGGAAACGATCCTATGTTTGGTGAATTTCTCTAATACAGAGATGGGCACAGAGCTGCATTTTTGGTGAGTAGGTTTCCTGCCTCTCACTGAAGCTCTCTCCCCTTCTCATTCCGGGCAAGATTTTCATAAAGCCTGGGGCCACAACTACATCTGGACTTTGCAGTAGCACAGGCCCCAAAGTGTCCTTTTTCTATAATGGACTTCGGAGTTAGGTTTCTCTCAAGTACAAGCAGAGAACACCTGTCCAGCACAGTATCAGTGGGGGAGACACTAGTATTTTAAAATGGAACAGGAAACCTTTGCACAGTACATCATAGTTTGTAAATAATAACACTGAGCATTTCTAAGGTGCTTACTACGTACCAGGCACTCTTACGAGTCCATTACACAGAACAGCCAAAGATGGGTTCTGTGATTATCCCCATTTTAAAGAAAGAAAACTGACAGCCAATGAAGTTAAGGAAATTGACTAAGTTTCTACAGCTAGCAAGGGACAGAGTCAAAATTAAAATCTAAATGAACTGGCTCTGAGCCCTGACTACTCAGCTATGCTGCCTCTTCCACTCAGAGTCAGGATGGTTATTGTGTCCTTTGCAAAATGTTGGCGACTGCATGAAGTGATGAGATTCACCCAGGATCATGCAGCCAGAGAGTGATGGAGCCAAGACCCAAGGCAGATCTTTGGATTCTGATGTCCTGCCTTTTATGTCATACCCCATTGCCTCTCTTGGAAAGAGTAATATGGCACCTGCAGTTGTGAGGGAGACAGCTGCGGATTGGCCACCAGGCAGGTGAAAGGTCGGCCTTGGATCTTAGGTGCTTGCTGATGCCGTAGAGAGAAGGTTCTGGGAGTGATTCGTGAGCAAGAGAGAGCAAGTTTGGCCCAGAAAGCAGGAAGCCGGTAAGCTGTGACAATGTCTAGGGACAGAGCTTGTTGGGGAGCGAATGACTCAGCACACATGAGATCAAGGAGAAAGGCAGATTCTGGGCAGGAAGGCTCCTGAAGGATTGCTGGAGTGGCAGACACAGGAGGTCAGAGGGCAGCCACTGGACATGGGGCATCTTGGCCAAAGTGTTTTAAAGATGGTTTCAGAAAGCAAGAGCGGCAGAGAACAGAAAATATAAGGTAGCAAGAAAATGCTGTCGTCTGGGTCTTTTTCTTAGTGGCCATGTGAGCTAACCCAAGGTGCCTGACATCCCAGGACTCAGTCTGCCCCTCTGTGAAATGGAGAAGTTGTGTAAGGTCTCTCTCCCCTTCACATCAGGCCTCACTTCCCACGCCTGTCCCCTGGGCCTGCTCAGATGCGGCTCTTCATTGTCCCCCGTGGTTTTGTTTTGAGCCTGACTCATGTGCCTTCTCCATTGCTTATGATTGCTTTCCTTAAAAAGAGAAAGAAAAATCAACCATGGTGTTGCTCTTCTGTTAAATCAACAGCTCCAGGAAACAGTCTCGCCTGCCCAGGGACAACCTCGCGTGGCCAGCGCTGGTGGTCTCCACTCTCATCTGGCTACCTCATCACTGAGACAAGTATAAAGATTTAATTTCCAGGCCTTCAACATCCAGAAACTTCTGTGCTAGTAGCTACTAGTGACCCTCTAGGGAAATCTTACCAAACTGATTACGAGCTTTACAAACTTTAATTTTAAATTGGAAACATATATTTTCTTATGTACAGCTGAGTGGCTGTGTGCCTCTCAGTGGCTAACAGCCACCTACTTAATATTCTGGTTATACTGGTGACTTCGAATAGCATCCTATTGGTGCGTCTCAAGTTGTTTTACGTTTACCGAATACCCAGGACTTTTGAATGAGTCCTGATGAGTTCCTGACAGTGTTTATTTTTAAACTTTATTTCCCCCTTTTTGGGGGGATAGGTTAATCTCTGTTATAAATTACAAAGGTTCTGCCAAAGAAAGAAAAATCAAAGAAGAGAGGGAGGTTAAATATTTTTTGTGTGTACATCCTGCTTCTCAGCATGTTTGAAAGTGTAAGTGGGGTTCCCTGGGGCACTTGTGGAATGATTTGCTGGAAGGGGAATTTGTAGCTTTTCTCCTGAGGGGAGACAGAGTCTCACTTTCCCTGGGTCTGTAAAAAGAGAGAAGAGGATGGAGGGGAGTGCTTGGGAGTGCTGACAGGTCCTCTTCGCTGCAATTCGCTTCCTTCACTAACGAGTATCAGTTAGTTGGAGCTGCCATAACAGATACTTAAGGACAGGGGGCTTAATGTATTTTTTCATAATTCTGGAGGCTAGAAGTTCAGGATCAAGGTGTGGGCAGGGTTGGTTTCTTCTGAGGCCTCTCCCCTTGGCTTAGATGGCATCTTTCCCCTGTGTCCTCCCATGGTCTTCCCTCTGTGTATGTCTGTCTCCCTCACTTCCTATAAGGAGACCAGTCACATTGGATCAGAGTCCATTCTAATGACCTTGCTTTAATTTAGGTAAAGGCTCTCTCTCCAAATATAATTATACTCTGAGGTGCTGGGCGTGAGGACTTCAACATATGAATTTTTGGTGGGACATAACAACCCATGTCCAGCCCATAACCTTCTACCAATTAGAAATGCTGTGGGGTTAGGGCATTCTTGGAGGTCACCTGCCGTTCATGCCAGGGCAGCAGCCCCCATCCTTTTTGGCACCAGGGACAAATTTTGTGGAAGACAGTTTTTCCAAGGACCAGTGGGGATACAGGGATGATGGGGAAGAAGGTTTCAGGATGAAACTGTTCCATGCCAGATAATCAGGTATTAGTTAGATTCTCATAAGAAGGATGCAACCTAGATTACTTGCATGCACAGTTCACAGTAGGGTTTGTGCCCCTATGAGAATTAATGCTACTGTTGATCTGAGAGGAGGCGGAGCTCAGGCAGGGGTGATGCTCATCTCCTACCACTCACCTCCTGCTGTGCAGTGGGTTCTAACAGGCAGTGGACAGGTAGGGGGTCTGTGGCCCAGGGGTTGGGGACCCCTCTGCTAGGGTGTGAATTGTCCGTAGTTTCTTCTTCTCCCAAGCACTAAGCTGAGATTAGCCACATGGGCTTTAGTATTTTTGGAGAGTCAACTTTGGAGGATATTCCTAGAAAAGGTGCCATAACTGGGAACTTGGGAGAGCAGGGGAGAAGCACTCCGGGTTTGACTGAGCTGAGAAGTTGTTACAAGAGCAAGTGGAGGTTAGGGCAGAAAGAAAGAAAAGACAACACCATGCTTAGAATTAGGCCCTCAGAACCTTACACTGTTCCAACCAGAAGGAATGATTGGAGATCATTCTCCCTGCAGCGTTCCTGGGCTGGAAGCCTTCTCTTCACAAGGCATGGAGAAGACTCATTTCTACAATTTCCATTCACTAGACAACACTTGGCAACTGGCAACTGCCCACGGTATTGAATATGGAGAGGATGGGTCGGGAAGGCCCATGTGTGGAGGGAAGTATGTTTAAGCAGAGGCTGACATAGCTGATACCTACTATTTGTTACCTGTTCATCACTCTCTCTTCCTTTCTTCTGGCAGCATACCGTATTTCTTTGACACCAGAAGTGGGTATGTGACCTAGGATGGGTAAATTATTTCACTGTTGTGACCATGATCACTGTTCCAAGAGGTACACTCAGAGCAAGCCAAGCTGAGCTAACTTGCCTTTTCCTGGGCTTTTAAAACTGGAGCTGGGAGGAAAGCTCTTCCTCTCTGGTTGGAGAGCTGCTTAAGATGTGACTCAGAGCTGCTCCCATGAATCCACCTCAGGGAGAAGGTGGTTTGGCTGGGTGAAGTCTACACACACAGAGAAACTGAGGCCAGAGCACAGTGGGTAAGCCCTCATGGGGTCTGAGTCCCCAGCTTGGTGGTCTGCATGGCTGCCTTCTTTCCTGCCTGTCCTTCTCGTGGTTTGGTCCATGAATCAATGAATCCCTCTTCAGCCTGTTTTTCTGCCACTCGGATTTCTGCAACCAGAAGCGTCCTGATTAATTCAGGTAGAGCATGGATTGCATTAAATCTTGTGAAGAATGTAAGGAGAATGAAAAGGGTTGGAAAGCTATGTCATGAGCAGGAAGAATGAGAAAAGGAATAGGTCCACAACCCAGAGGAAATGGCACAGTGCCATCTGATGATTAAGAAATATCAAAACACCTTAAATTAAATTATCTTTGGTCATTATTTACTGAAAAAAAATCTTCTCCAGATTTGAGAGGAGCAAATAAAGTTGGCTCAAAGGGAATTGAAATTTAAGATAAACAAGAAGACAGTAAGAAAAGACCACCAGCATTTGAACAAGCTTGTCGGAGCCCTGCTGAGTCATCCCAGTGGAGTGGACACCTTTCTGTGTAATTTGGAGACAAGCTGTACTTCTGTAGGACTCGTGACAAGGGGGTCACATGCTGTAAAAGTGGAATGAGTGTTGGAGCCATTGTGGAAAGGTATGGGGGATCCAAGGTGGAGCTCTTAGACTGGCTTGGAAATATCACACCTTGATGTTAGCAAGGCGTTCTGCAGAGCCCTTTCCTGACGAGCTTGTGGCTGAACCTCTCATCTCAGACAACCAGAAAGCGAGAAGCAGCAGCAGCATTTCGCAGTGGGTGGGGAGTCGTGAGAGGGGGCAAAAAGGGAATGAATTTTGTTTTGGCCAGGCTGTGTTGGAGGTGCTTGCAGAACATCTGGGTGGGGTGGGGGCTGTTCAGATGGCAAATCAAACATTTTGATCCAGAGCTCAGAAGAGAAGTTGGGGCTGGTGAGGCAGTTCTGGGGATGTGGTGAGCAGGAAGGGGGAAGGCAGATGAGGCCCCCCGAGGATTCCACACATAGAGAAAAGAGAAGAGCAGGTAATAAGCCAGAACCTTGGGGCAGTTTACATTTGAGGTGGAAGAGAGAAGGGTGTGTGATGGGGGATGGGTGCGGGGAGAGAAAGAGAGAGAAGGGGGGTTCAGAGACAAGAAGGACTGAGGGTGGCGAGAGGGAAGACAGCCTCCAAAAAAGGAGGCAGTGGTCAAACACTGGAGGACAGCGCCACGAACAAGAAAGGTGATTCCTGGTTCTGAATGAGGAGGTCACAGGTGAGCGCTGAGAAATTGGCTTCAATGACCAGTGTTACAAAAGTTGAATAGAAAGAGGGAGTGGAGGGTGAAAAATATCTCCTCCTTTCCTTCCTCTCACAGTCACTGTCTCTCCTCACTTCTCATCTCTTATCCGCCCTTCAGTAGACTTTCACTGGGGTCCTGGTGTTGCTATCTTCCTGCGTCCACCCTGGCTTCCACGATGCCTCCCCGGCTTTCCCTTCCCAAAGCATGGCCTAAGGAAGAACGTGCAATCCCAACCCTGGTATTTTAGTTGGAGAAATGCTGACTTCAGAGTTCATGCGAGCAACTCCTGGTATCTCAGACCTTCTCGGCATCCTATGACCCTCTCACTCGGGAAAAGCCCCTTGGGAAGTGGGGCCGGGTGGGAGGTGGTGGTGTGCTCCCCAGCACACAGTCAACCAAGGGTGATGTCGGTGGACATTCTGTTGTCTCCACGGTATGCTCCAAGCTTGCCATGAGTGTTGCCATCCAACCTAGCAGAGAGAGAGTGTGTCTAGGCAGAAACCCCTGGATGGAGGCCCAGTCGCGGCCTCAGGAGATGGGATTCAGGCCAGGCCTGGAAGTGATGCACATTACATCACTTCTACTACCTTCTGTTGGCTAGCATTGAGTCACATGCTCAGACTTAACTGCGGGAGAAGCTGGGGGAGTGCAGGCCAGCTGAGTCACACGAGGAAAGGAAAAACGTAGCCAGGCTCTGGCAGTCATGACCTTCCAGGCCTTGCAAACTTGAACCCAGTTCGCTTTTCAGTTCCATCTTATTGGAGTTTAACCTGACTCCAAGGCATAAGAGAGCAAAATTTAACTGTTCTTTAAACATATCATGCACATTCACACTTCCCCCTCAGTCAGGAATATCCCGTTTTTTTCTGGCCGGGCGTGGTAGCTCACGCCTGTAATCTCTGCACTTTGGGAGGTCGAGGCGGGCAGATCACAAGGTCAGGAGTTCGAGACCAGCCTGGCCAACATGGTGCAACCCCATTTCTACTAAAAATACAAAAATTAGCCAGGCATGGTGGCAGGTGCCTGTAATCCTAGCTACTTGGAAGGCTGAGGCAGGAGAATCACTTGAACCTGGGAGGCGGAGGTTACAGAGCCGAGATCGCACCACTGCATTCCAGCCTGGGCGACAGAGTGAGACTTCATTTCAAAAAAAAAAAAAAAAAAGAATATCCCTTTATTTGAGACAGGGTCTCACTCTGTCACCCAGGCTGGAGTGCAGTGGTGTAATCTCGCCTCTCCCTCCTGGGCTGAAACAATCCTGTCTGCCTCCCAAATAGCTGGGGCTATAGGCATGAGCCACTGCTCCTCACCAAAGAATATTCCTCCTCACAACACTTACTAACTTATTGAAGTTTCACTCATGCTATAAGCTGACCAGGGCATGCACTGGTTTCACAGAGCCTTCCTCTGAGTTGCAATGATTTCCTTCCTTTAGTAATTTGTTAGCTTCAGATCCTGCCACTCCTTGCCTTCTGCTGGTATTGTAGTTAGAACAGTTATGTAGGTTCCCATGTCCTTCTATAGGCGCTGACTGCATACTCATTCAGGGCATGGTTAAGTTACACTTATCTTTCTCACTCTGTAATTACGCTAACTATAGAGCATACCATCCCAAATCAGAGCGTGTGGTCTGAGACGTCTTCCTGTACATGCACCAGGATCAAGTTGGTAAACTACTGGATATTGGCAGTCTTCAGAAATATCCTGGAACAGGATCCTGAAGACGCAGTAGAAACTCGATGTATATTGCTGGTCTGGAATGGAATTGAATTCCTGTTATCACTGAGTAATATACCAAGCAAAGGAGAGCGAGTAACTTACAGGGACTTTTCAAATCATAGCCGAGCTGGCCTGAGACATTTCCCAGGGCACTGGTTTATCTGGCTGATTCCTAATACCCCAAGACTGACTCAGCCACACTGAAATGCCTCGACATTTCATTGAAAATGTATAAAAATCAAATACAGCAGAAACAGGATTTTTCATGCTTGGTGTTTTGTGCTTGTGTGTGACCATCTGAATTTGGCACTCCTGGGCTCTGAGATGATTTGAAGACGAATGGTTTTATCTGGGGTCTATTATGGTTCATTCAGCAACTGGAAGCTTATTTACAGCTCTGTGGCCGAGGGCCTGGGAAATGTCTGTGAATTACTTTGTCAACAAGTCAGCCAGGGATGGCTGGCTTCGAGTCTGCTTGTTGCTTATAGGTGACCCTCAATGATGAGATGTTAATACAAGGAAGGCATTATTTTAATAATAAAAATGTTTGCAGGCATCTGTTCCATTCATGCCTGAGATGTTATTGGCATTCGTTGGAGTCGAAGCAAGAAGGAGCCAATGAATTGGTTGAGCTGGGGCGTGGTCTCTGAGGGGAGGAGTCCTAGGTGGGCTGCCGTCTGGCGGGATGAAGGATCACTCCCCAGGCTGCCACCGCATAGGCCTCCTCCCTGAGCTGTGAGACAGGGAGTGTGGTTAAAGGAGGAATGCGTCACATGGAGCAGCCCTGTGGCTGGTTCTCCTTTCCCAGATCCCAAGAGAGCCTGTGGGGAGCTCAGTGGGTGTTTGTTAAAGACCCCTCCAACCAGCCCAATCTCCCAGTTTCTCCTTTTCCCACATTCCTGCTAAAACAGCAGATGTTCCAAGACGCACCTCTGCGTGCCTGTGCCTGCCCTGGTTCCTCTCTCTGGAGTGCATCCCCCAGCCCCCAAACTGACCCAGGGAGAATCCAAAACAGCCTTCATCCCTTTCCAGTAACGCTTCCTTCCTTCTTCTTCATATTGGCCTCACCCATTTATTTAGCGACCAAGTCTGGCTCTGTTGCCCAGGCTGAAGCGCAGTGGCACAATCCTGGCTCACTGCAACCTCTGCCTCCCAGGCTTAAGCCATCCTCCCACCTCAGCACCCCCTCCCCACTGAGTAGCTGGGACTACAGGCGTGTAATACAACACTCAGCTAATTTTTTTGTTTTTTTTGTAGAACAGTCCTCCTGCCTCAGTCTCCCAAAGTGCTTGGATTACAGGCATGAGTTGCCACACCCAGCCTGGCCTCAACCAATTATAAACTCGGAATTAAGGGTTCATCTTTAACAATTTTATTTTTTTGGTAGCGATGGGCTCTCTGTTTCCCAGGCTGGAGTGCAGTGGTACGATCACGGCTCACTGTAGCCTCAAACTCCTGGGCTCAAGTGATCCTCCCATCTCAGCCTCCCAATAGCTGGGACTACAGGCATGAGCCACCATGCCCAGCTAATTTTTTAATTTTTTTTTTTTCTTTTAGAGATAGGGTCTAGCTATTTTGCCCAGGCTGGTCTCAAACTCCTGGGCTCAAGTGGCCCTCCTGCCTCAGCCTCCCAACGGGGAATACAGATGCCCACCACTATGCACAGCTGGGTTCATCTTTTTTTTTTTTTTTTTTTTGAGATCAAGTCTTGCTCTGTCGACCAGGCTGGAGCATGATCTCAGCTCACTGCAACCTTCACCTTCCAGGTTCAAGCGATTCTCCTGCCCCAGCCTCCTGAGTAGCTGGGACTACAGGCGAGCATCACCATGCCTGGCTTATTTTTGTATTTTAAAAAAGGAGGTTTCCCCATGTTGGCCATGCTGGCCTTGAACTCCAGACCTCAGGTGATCTCCCTGCCTCAGCTTCCCAAAGTGCTGGGATTACAGGTGTGAGTCACTGTGCCTGGCTGGGTTCATCTCTGGTATCTGTGGCTGCTGCTGCTGCTTTCTAGACACCAGGCGGGGAGCTTCACCTCTCTCAAGGCAGACTGCCAGGCCTAATTCAGGCTTCCTTGACCTGGGTTTTGAAATAGGAAGATTAGTAGCCCCTGCCTCCTGGGACTGCTGGAGGCCTATGAAGGTAAACCACAGAGCAGTACATGCTCAGGGCCTGCGTGTGGCTGGGAGCCGGCTCAGGACTCCTGGGAAGAGGCAGCGCACTCAGTGCGTAAATAGGCAATGAGAGAGGAGGGGAAGGCCTGCAAAGCTCAGAGCCCAGACACGTGGGGAATGGGCCACAGTCATGCCTCGTGGTCTGTGGGACCTAGGGCTGCTGGTGGTTCTCTCCTGATGGCTGATGGCCACGTTGATGGTGCGGGGGAGCCCAAAAATCTGAATGGCTTGTCTGGGTAGAAGCCCCTGTGAGGGTGGGAGGAGTGGGGCTCAGCCTCATAGAGAAGCGCTTTCCTGCAAAGAGAGCTGTCCACAGACGGACCGTGGAGCTTCCTGGCCAGAGGATGGGAGGAAGGCCGAGCTTCCACAGCATCGGGCCGGAGCAGTCACTGTCTCGTGGCTTGTCCCCAGCGCTGCTGGAAGGGTTGGACTGTACGGTGGAAGAAGAATGTAAATATTCTTGCACGCAGGGATTATTTTTACTGGTAGACGTCATGACCCTCCTCCCGCTTTAAGAACAAGTGTTGGGTGTGGGAAGGGGCAGATCAGACCTTGCCTGTTGGAGACAACACGGAGAAAGGGAGGTCGGGACCCACCGAGGGGGCTGGCAGCTGCCCCCAGCCCCTGCTGCGGGGGCTTCCTAGCGAAGTTTCTTGCCTTCTCAGCCCTCTTGAGCCCTCCCAAGGTCGTGCTGCTTTTCAGCCGGCTCTGGGCTGGTAAAGGTGGGTGTGTCCCAGGGGTGAGATGGGGAGCTGCTGGGCTGAGGGTCGCACACAGGGTGGGCCATTGTTTTGTGGGGCTGGGTCGGTACAAGGTGGCCCTTGCATGGGAAAAATCGAGGCCACCAGAAGGGAGTTGGCAGGGGCCTCCTGTGAGAGACCGTGCCTCTGAAGAGCTATTTATAAATCGGGCACAGCGCGTTCAGCTTGCTGGGGCTTCCTTTCCTCCAGGGCACGTGGGACCGGCCGGGACTCGGGTCGCCAGGCTCTTTGTCTGGCAATCGGAGCTGCACGGTCTCACAAATGGACTGAAATGCCACAGTGATCTGTGGCTGGGGTTTATTTTATGTAAAAATATGGAAGGGGCGGGTGGGACGGGGTGGAAGTGGAGTTTGCTTTTTTCCCCATTTGCTGAGGACAGTATTTTGAACAAAAATATGTTCAGAGGGTTGAGAGAGAGCATCAAGTAAAGCTATTTTGTTGACAGTGAAATCATAGCTATTGAGGTTAACTCGGGCTGTTCATAAAAGCAACCCTGAAATAAGTAGCTTATGAAAACAAACTGCAGGAAGAAACAAATGACAGCGAATACTGCGATGACAGAGGAAGGGAAGACCAGACGGACCGAGTGGGAAGCAGCTCAGCGGGGAGGGTGGAGCCGGGGACGGCAGATGAGCAGCTCTGGGCTTAGGCCCGGCAGTCTCTCTTACTGGCTGTGTGACCTCGGGCCTCTCAGGTACCCCTAGGTCTCAATTTTTCCATCTGTAAGTTGGCCTAATCACCCCTGCACTCCCAGCCTCACTGAGGTGCTCTGAGTCGATCTTGGTAGCGATATTAAAATATGGGTTTTGTCCAGGCACTATGGCTCATGGCTGCAGTACTGGCATTTTTGAGGCAGGAGGATGGCTTGAGCCCGGGAGTTTGAGATCAGTCTGGGCAACATAGTGAGACCCTATCTCAAACAAACAAACAAACAAAAAATTAAGAAAAATGTCGGTTTTATGAGAGTCCACTGGCTTTCTTGCTAGCTATGTGCGCGATCTCTGTTCTGCTTTCTGTCGTGGCCTCTTGCTTCTCCTGTGTCCTGCCTGTCTATGATGCTGTTTCTGCATCTCCTCAAACAGCCATTTGCTCTTGCCTCATGGCTGACTTTGGGGTGGTAGTGGGGAGGCTGATTATTTTAAGAGAAGCATTGTCAGAATTTCTGTCTCTCTGCCCCTCTCTCTGTCTCTGTCTCCACCCTCCCTCCACCCTATTCTTGTCTTCTCTGTGGTTTGAAGGACCAAATTCAACAGAAACTCCATCCTTGCAGTTGCTCCAGCCCAAAGCCCTGGAACTCCGCAGTCTTCCTTCTGTCTTTCTCTCCCCAATTCAATCCATGAGTAAATCCTGCACTCCATCTTTCAGGTTTGCCCGGAATCCAATGCCTCCACCTCCAGGGCACCACCTCCTGCCCGGATTGCTGCAATAGCCTCCTGAAGGGTCTGCTTCCACGCTTGCCCTTCAGTGTATTTTCAACATGATAATAGCAGGGTGATCCCTCAAAATGCAAGCCAGTTCCTGCCACTCCTGTGCTGCACTCTCTGAGTCACAGCCGATATCTGGCCCCTCATTTCCTACCCTCCTTTCTGTTGCCTGCCTCCCCCAGCCAAAAGGTCCTCTGCCTCACCCCTGCACACACCTCAGGGCATTTGCACTTCCTGCTCCCACTGACTGCACTGTTCTTCCTCCATTCAGACACGAGTCTCTTTCTCTCACCTCCTTCAGGTCTTCCTGAAATGTGAGGCCACTGTGACCATCCTACTTAAAATGGCATGACCCACTTCCCCTGTGTCTTTTTTTTTTTTTTTTTTTTTTTTTTCGAGATGGAGTTTCGCTCTTGTTACCCAGGCTGGAGTGCAATGGCGCTATCTCAGCTCACTGCAACCTCCGCCTCCTGGGTTCAAGCAATTCTCCTGCCTCAGCCTCCCAAGTAACTGGGATTACAGGCACGTGCCACCATGCCCAGCTAATTTTTGTATTTTTAGTAGAGACGGGGTTTCAGCGTGTTGACCAGGATGGTCTCGATCTCTTGACCTCGTGATCCACCCGCCTCGGCCTCCCAAAGTGCTGGGATTACAGGCTTGAGCCACCGTGCCCGGCCCCTGTGTCTTTCTTATTTTGATTTTGTCTGTAACAGTTACCGCCATCTATCATACTGTATCTTTTACTTATTTACTGTTATTTTACTTATTTACTATGTGTCCCTCCCATACCCACCCTAGAATGGAAGTTCCATGGGGCAGGGATTTTTAAAAATTGTGCTCACTGTCCATTCTACTTTAACACCTCCCCTTATAAGAGGAGTTGGGGAGTAATCCCTAGTTTTCTTTTGTCTGGAAGAATTTTTCTTTTGTCTAGAAGAATTCTTTAGTCTGGACGATCTATTCCTTGAAAATTTAACTCACCTGTAAACCCATGTGGGCTTGGTACTTTTTTGTGTATGTGTGAATAATTTTTCTTTTTTTGAGACAGAATCTTGCTCTTTTACCCAGGCTGGAGTGCAGTCGCATGAACTTGGCTCACAGCAACCTCTGCCTCCCGAGTTCAAGCAATTATCTGCCCCAGCCTCCTGAGTAGCTGGGATTATAGGTGCCTGCCACCACACCCAGCTAATTTTTGTATTTTTAGTAGAGATGGGGTTTCACCATCTTGGCCAGGCTGATCTTGAACTCTTAACCTCTTGACCTACCTGCCTCAGCCTGTCAAAGTGCTGGGATTACATGTGTGAGCCACCACACCTGGCAATTTTTCTTTAATAATAATAGTATTATTCAAGTTTTATCATTTGATTTTTTGCTTCAGTCAATTTTAATAAGTTATATTTTGTAGATATTTGTACAAGTTTTCAAAATTTGTGGCATATTATTTTTGGTCATATTCTCTTACTACGTGTTTATGTATACTTTAGGTATAATACCCCCACTTCATTCATAATATTACTTATTGTGACTTCTATCTTGTCTTGACAAATCTTGAAAAGTTTATCTATATTGTTAGCATTAGCAAAGAACCAGCTCTTAAGCTTTTGGCTCTTCTCCTTTGTATTTCTGTTTTCCATTTTGATGATTTTGGCTCCTATTTTTATATTCTGAATTCTAATTTCTCTGAGTTTGTTGGTTCCTTCTCACTTCTCAAGAATAACACTTAGCTCAATAATTATGGGATTTTATTTCATTCTAATACAAGTATTTATCTGTTAATTTCCCTCAAAGTACACATTGGCTGTACCCCAGCAATTTTGATCTATGGTGTTTTTATTGTCATAAGGTTTTAGATATATTTAAATTTTCATTATTATATTTCCCCTTTAACCCATGTGTTGTTTAGTAGTACTGCTAAATATGTAGTCATTTTAAATTTATATTTTAAACCTCTAATTTGGCCGGGCGCGGTGGCTCACGCCTATAATCCCAGCACTTTGGGAGGCTGAGGTGGGTGGATCATGAGGTCAAGAGATCGAGACCATCCTGGTCAACATGCTGAAACCCCGTCTCTACTAAAAATACAAAAATTAGCTGGGCGTGGTGGCACGTGCCTGTAATCCCAGTTACTTGGGAGGCTGAGGCAGGAGAATTGCTTGAACCCAGGAGGCGGAGTTTGCAGTGAGCTGAGATAGCGCCATTGCACTCCAGCCTGGGTAACGAGAGCAAAACTCTGTCTCAGAAAAAAAAAAACAAAAAACAAAAAAAAAAACGCCTCTAATTTAATTTCATCGTGGTCAGAGTTCCTAGTCTGCTTCATATCTAAGTTCAAAATTTGTTGAGACTTTATAATTTAGTACATGATCAAATTTTTGCATATATTCCATGTGTTTTGGAGAAAAATGTATATTCTCTAATACTTGGAGGAACTCTAAATGCATTCATTAAATATTAGTTGAGTGGGTCATAACTTGAAATTGAGTGGTTCATATTTATTTATTTATTTTTTTTGAGACAGAGTTTCACCCTTGTTGTCCAGGCTGGAGTGCAATGGTGCAATCTCAGTTCACCACAACCTCTGCCTCCTGGGTTCAAGTGATTCTCTTGCCTCAGCCTCCCAGTTAGCTGGGATTATAGGCATGTGCCACCACGCCTGGCTAATATTTTGTATTTTTAGTAGAGACAGGGTTTCTTCATGTTGGTCAGGCTGGTCTTGAACCCCTAACCTCAGGTGATCCACCCACCTCAGCCTCCCAAAGTGCTGGGATTACAGGTGTGAGCCACTGTGCCCAGCCTGAGTGGTTCATATTTTTAATATCCTTGCTGATTTTTTTGTCTTCTTAATCTGCCAGTAACTGAGAAAGCCATGCCAAATTCACTCAGTTCCAAAAAACTTTACCTAATATACTTGAGGCTTTTTCATTTTGTGCATTTTATGTTTAAAGTTATTCTCCTCTCTCTCTCTTTTTCTGTTTTTTTTTTTGTTTTTTTTTTTTTGTTTGTTTGTTTTTTTTGAGACAGAGTCTCATTCTGTCACCTAGGCTGGAATGCAGTGGCATGATCTTGGCTCACTGCAACCTCTGCCTCCCAGGTTCAGGTGATCTGCCTGAGCCTCCCAAGTAGCTGGGACTACAGGTATGCACCACCATTCCTGGCTAATTTTTGTATTTTTATAGTAGAAACAGGGTTTCGCCATGTTGGCCAGTCTGGTCTCGAACTCCTGACCTCAAGTGATCCGCCCATTTTGGCCTCCCAAAGTTCTGGGATTGCAGGCATGAGCCACCATGCCTGGCTTGTTCTCTTCTTGATGAATTAAACTTTTACTACTTCGTAGTGATCCTCTGGATCCCTAATAACGTTTCCTGTCTGGGAGCCTGGCTCATCTGATACTAATATGCCACACAGCTTTCTTTTCGTTCCTATTTGCCTACCATGTCATTTTCCATCCTTTTGCTTTCAACCTTATGTATGTCCTTATGCTGAATGAATGTCTCTTGTAAATAGCACATACCTGAATTTTAAAAATTCAATTTGATAATTACGTGAGTGGTAAATTTCTTCCAAGTACATTTATTTTAATTATTGATATATTAGACCTGTTTCTACCTTCTTTATCTCAAGTTTTCTTTATCTTTTTAATCTTTTCTTGCTTTTGGAAAAAATGAATCTTAGTACCCTTCCCGATAAGACAAGAACTTTGTTTATCCATCCGTCTTACCCCTGGCCTCTTTTGAAGAGGATGTATTCCTCAGTTGTCTTGTTGATTTGGCCTCTGGGCTAGTTTTCCCTACTGAGCACTGTACTGGCTTTTCCTCCAGCTCTGCACCGGGGAGTTCTAAGGAGCTCAGGGAGGAGCGGGTGAATGCATGAGCCCTCAGGGGGTGCTGAGCTCCCTACTCTGACAAACAACTCCTAAAAACAGGCCTTGACTTTTGCCCTCTAGAGAGAAGCAGAATTAGGAGAGAAGATACCTCTTAGAAGATAATTCCCTAGCCTTGGTGTTTGGAACAGAAGGAGTCAGAAGGTTGCAGCTTTAAAATTTCAACCCATATATTTTTTCAGCTCTTCACCCAGATTGAGCTTCTGGAAGGTCTGATTTTATTCTCAAGGACACATGAACCAGAGGCTCAAGGGCAGGAGCAGAACCCCAGGGATTCCTTTCCCATGTTATCGTCTATAGCTGCTCTTGCTCTAAGCCCAGGCACACATGACCATGAAAACACCCCCTTCCACTCTTGGGTTTCTTACAGTGTCTCAGTGCACATCTTGTAAGTTCCCAGGTTACCTTCGGGAGAGAGCCTGTGCTGGAGATAGACAGCCTCTTGAAAGAAATCCTGGAAATCCTTTTCTCTGTGTGGAGTGCTGTCTTTTTGCTGCCACCATGCATTCCAGCCACGCTGGCCTCCCGGAGGAGCTCCGCCTGCACCTTGGAGCTGGAGCCGAGCTCCGCCTGCACCTTGGAGCTGGAGCCCTTTGGGCTGCCCGCAGCTGCTCCGCTGGTTTTCTCTCCTTAGCCTTTGTTTTGCAAAACCACACTCCACTCAACTCATGACTTACCCTGCAGAGCTTTCCCCAAATCATAGCAACTCTTGATCTCACCCCACCTTAACCCAGATTTCTGCTCCATAGAAACCAGGGACAAAGGTAGAGGGGAGGAGAGAGACGATGGTGAATCTGGCCATGGGGTTTGACAGCCCTCCTCCCCCCACAGCATCTATTTCTACCCTGGCCCTCCAGGACAGTCTTATTCACCGCACTCTGTTTCAGGGGAAGAAGCATTTTCTTCAAAATCCCGATTTAAGAGGCTCCAGACTCAAGGACACAGGACACAGTGGAAGGCAAGGATGATATTTGGGCTCCAAACAGGAGTTATAAGTGAACATTTGGAAGAATGATAAGGAGACCCCTTCAGCCTGCTTCCTTTGCTGTCTGCCTGCAATACCAGAAATCGGGATGTTCTCCTACACAGGGGGATGGAAAATTCATCCTTGGAGGGACTGTACATTCCCAGAGAAAATGCCTTCAAGACGTTGACATTTCCCAAAGGAAAAATCAACTTTCTGCTGCCTTATCATTTTCCGAAGACATAATAGTTTCTACCCATGCCTACAGGACAGCCAATTTTAAGGCTATTTGTTAAATATGGACAAATAGCTAAGGTGATCACCACGCATCAGAGGACCACTTTCAACATCAGAGACTAAAAGCTGCATTATCTCTAGAAGAGACACACCCGTAGGTGTTGGAGGAAAAATAATTGAATTACAATAGCGTCCTTGGAGAAGAGGAACAATTTGAGAACAAGCAAAACTTTTTGGAATTACAGAGATGAAAGCTGAAACAGATCCTTCAGAAGGAGCTGGAAGATAAAGGTACTCAGAGACAAACAGATAAACAACAAGTAGATAAGATGAGAAAGTCAAGGTGTTTTCTGGAGGCCCAATATCGTTCTGGAGTTCTAGGAAAGGAGAATGGAGAAAACAGGGAGGAAGAAATTTTAAATAAAGTGTGCATGAAAACTTCCTGGAAAAGGACTTAATTTTCCAGTTTGAATGGGTTTATTTTTAGAACCTAATTTAGTGACAAACTTTCAGAAGAATAAAAATGGTCACAAAGAATCAGGAATTAAGATCACATCAGATTTTTCAGTAGCAATGCTGAATTAATTTAAAAAATAGAATATTTCTAAAAATCTGCAGAAAAATTATTTAAGTATCTATAGAGTTTCTCATTTGATTATGAGGGACCTGCAAAATGTGTAAGGGTCAACTCATGTCTCCTGGCCATAAGGACTATTGTCCCAAACTGCTTCCTAAATTTTAAAAATCAGCTTTATTGGGATAGGATTTATATATGCTAAAATTCACTGATTTCTATTGGACAAGCCTACTATTTGATGAGTTTCTCTCTCTCTCTCTTTTTGTTTGAGATGGATTCTCGCTCTGTTGCCCAGGCTGGAGTGCAGTGGCGTGATCTCAGCTGACTGCAACCTTTGCCTCCGTGGTTCAAGCAATTTTCATGCCTCAGCCTCCCCAGAAGCTGGGACTACAGGCATGCACCACCACATGTGGATAATTTTTATACTTTTAATGATGACGAGTTTTGCCATGTTGGCCAGGCTGGTTTCCTACTCCCGACTTCAGGTAATCTGCCTGATTTGGCCTCCCAAAGTTCTGGAATTACAGGCCTGAGCCACTGTGCCTGGCCTTTTCTCTCTTTTTTTTTGAAAAAAAAAAAAAAAAAAAAAAAAAAAAAAAAAAATTCCTGCCAGGCTTGGTGGCTTAAGCCTGTAATTTGCAGCACTTTGGGAGACTGAGGCGAGTGGATTGCCTGAGCTCAGAAGTTTCAGACCAGCCTGGGCAACATGACAAAACCCAGTTTCTACCAAAAATACAAAAAATTAGCCCTGGGGTGGTGACATGCGCCTGTGGTCCCAACTACTCGGGAGGCTGAGGTATGAGAATCACTTGAGTATGGAAGGCGGAGGTTGCAGTGAGCTGACATCATGCCACTGCACTCCAGCCTGAGCAACAGAGTGAGACTCTGTCTCAAAAAAAATGGATTTAATTTTATTTTGTTAAATTTAATTTAATGTTGCCCAGGCTGGTCTCGAACTCCTAGGCTCAGGTGATCCATTCACCTCAGCTGCCCAGTGTTGGGATTATAGGTGTGAGCAACTGTGCCCAGTCTGTTTGGTGAGTTTTGACGAGTGGTTTCACTCCTCTCAGGGTATTTGGCAATGTCTGGAGACAATTTTGGTGGTTGCAACTTGGGAGGGGGTGTGAGTGTGATCCTGGTTTTGGGTAGAGGCCAGGGCCACTGCTAAACATCCTATAGTGCACATAACAGTCCCACAACAAAGATCTTGCCCAGAACGTCAGCAGTGCCAAGGCTGAGAATCCCTAGTTCTGAAAATACACAGTCGTGTAACCACCACCACAATTATGATACAGAACACTACCATCACCCGAGAAAATTTCTCGGACTCCTTTTCAAGGGGATTAATTATTCTTTCATGTACTTCCTGGACCCTGACAACCACTTATCTGCTTTCTACCACTATAGTTTTACTTTTTCTATAAGTTAATGTAAATAGAATCATATAAATAAATTGGCCCTCTGTATCCATGAGTTTTAAATCTATGGATTCAGGCAAGCATGGATCAAAAATATTTGAGCCAAAAAATTGTGTCAGTACTGAACATGTACAGACTTATTTTTTCTTGCCAGTATTCCCTAAACAATACACTACAACAACAATTTTCATTTACACTGTACTAGGTATTATATGTAATCTAAAGATGATTTAAAGTATATGGGAGGATGTGTGTAGGTTATATGCAAATACTATGCCATTTTATATCAGAGACTTGAGCATCAGTGGATTTCGTATGTGAGAGGGGTCTCAGAACAATTCCCCATGGACTACATGATTGCGATCTTTTGAGTGTGACCTCTTTTATCTAGCATAATGTTTTTGAGATTCATCCATGTTGGTACACATACCAGCCATGCATTCTTTTTATTGTTATATATTGTTCTACTCTATGATTGTATTGTAGTTTATCCATTTAGCCTTGAAGAAAATTTTGGTGGGTTCTTTCCAGTTTGGGGCAATTAAGGATAAATCTGCTAGGAACATTTGTGACAATGATTTTATGTGAACATATGTTTTCATTTCCTTTAAACAAATGTATAGGAATGGAATTGTTAGGTCATATAGTAAATATAAGTGTAACTTTATAAGAAACTGCCAAGCTTTCTCCAAAATGGTTGTACCATTTTACATGCATATCAAAATATATGAGAGTTCCAGTTGCTCCATTGCTTGTCAACACTTGAGATTATCATTAAAAAAAAAAAAAAAGCCAATTTAATGGATATGTTGTGATATCTCATTGTATCTTTATCTATCTATCTATCTGAGATGGAGTTTCACTCCTGTTGCCTAGGCTAGAGTGCAATGGTGTGATCTTGTCTCACCGCAACCTCTGCTTTCTGGGTTCAAGCAATTCTCCTGCCTCAGCTTCCCAAGTAGCTGGGATTACAGGCATGTGCCACCACGCCTGGCTAATTTTGTGTTTTTAGTAGAGACAGGTTTTCTCCATGTTGGTCAGGGTAGCCTCGAACTCCTGACTTCAGGTGATCTGCCTGCCTTGGCTTCCCAAAGTGCTGGGATTACAGGGGTGAGCCACTGCGCCCAGCCCTCATTTTATTCTTAAATTACTTTTTGTGAATAATTTGTTGAGTATCTTTTAATTTGTTTGTATACTTTCATATGTCTTTTTTAAAAAATGTTTACTCAAATCTTTCCCTCATTTAAAAAAATGGGTTTTTATATTGTTGAATCATAAGTTGTTATATATTCTGGATACAAATTTTTTTCCAAAGATTTTCTCCCATTCTGTGGATTGCTTTTAAAAAAAAATCTTTAGAAGAATAGTGGTTTTAATTTTGATAAAATTCCATATATTAATATATTCTTTTATGGTAAGTGGTTGTTATGCTCTATATTTGAGAAATTTGCCACACTAAGATTGCTCCATTGAGGTTGCCACATTGATGTTTTCTCCTGGATGTTTTATAGTGTTATCTTTTACATTTAAGTCTATGGGTTAACATCTGTGTATGGTTTGAGGCAAGGGTCATACAATATCTGACTGTTCCACACTATTTATTTGAAAAAACTATCTTTGAGCCATCAGCTTACCTTGTCACTCTGGTTGAAAATTAGTTGATCATGTACGTGTGAGTCAAATTCTAGACTCCCTAATCAGTTCTTTTGATGAATGTGTCTATCTGTATACTAATAGCTCATTACCTTGACTATTAGAATATTAGAAGTTTAGTAAGATTTAAAATCAGGTAGTGTTAAATTCTTAAACATTTTTCTTTTCCAAAATAGTACTATTCTAGATGCTTTTAATTTTCTTTTCTTTTCTTTTCTTTTCTTTTTTTTGAGACAGAGTCTCACTCCATTGCCAGGCTGGAGTGCAGTGGTGTGATCCTGGCTCACTGAAACTTCCGTTTTCTGGTTTCAAGCAATTCACCTGCCTCAGCCTCCCAAGTAGCTGGGACTACAGGCACGCACCACCATGCCCGGCTAATTTTTTGTACTTTTAATAGAGATGGGGTTTCACCATGTTGGCCAGGATGGTCTCGATCTCTTGACTTCATGATCCGCCCACCTTGACCTCCCAAAGTGCTGGGATTACAGGCATGAGCCACTGCGCCTGGCCACTTTTAATTTTCATATAAATTTTACAATCAGCTTGTCAGTTTCTACCAAAAAATTCCTTTGTTGAGTCTAAAGATCAATTTGGAAACAGGTGACATTTTATCACTATTGAATCTTCTTATCCATGAATATTGTTTACTTCTCCATTTACTTATTTAAGTCTTTTTTTTTTTTTTTTTTTTTTTTTTTTAAAAAAAAAAAGATGGGGTTTCACCATGTTGGCCAGGCTGATCTTGAACTCCTGACCTCAGGTGATCCACCCACCTCGGCCTCCCAAAGTGCTAGGATTACAGGCATGAGCCACTGTACCTGGCCTATTTAAGTCTTTTTATTTCTCTCTGCTATGTTTCATACTTTTTCAGCATACATATTTTGATTGTATTTTGTTAAGCTTACTGCTAGGTATATCAGATATTTAATTTGTGTGTGTGTATGTGTGTGTGTGTGATGTAAATGTGAAGTTAAAAATACTTTTTTATTTTCCAATTGTTTGGAAATACTGTTGATATTTAAATATTAACTGTATCTTGCAATTTTGCTAAGTCTTCTTATTAGTTGTAGTAATTCTAGTAGCTTTTTCATATTTCTCTTAGAATTTTCTATATAGACAATTATGTATACGAATAAAGTTTTCCTTCTTTTCCAATTTGGATGACTTTTCTTGCACTGGCTATGCCTTCTAGCACAATGCTGAATAGGAGTAGTTCAGAGTGACTATCCTTGCCATGCTCCTCATTTTGGGAAATGTTCTATCTTTCACCATTAAGTATGATGTTAGGCTGTAGGTTTTTCATAGATTAAAAAAAATCAGTTTGGGCCGGGTACGGTGGCTCACACCTGTAATCCCAGCATTTTGGGAGGCAGGGCGGGTGGATCATGAGGTCGAGAGATCAAGACCATCCTGGTCAACATGGTGAAACCCCGTCTCTACTAAAAATACAAAAAATTAGCTGGGCTTAGTGGCATGTGCCTGTAATCCCAGCTACTCAGGAGGCTGAGGCAGGAGAATTGCTTGAACCCAGGTGGCAGAGGTTGCGGTGAGCTGAGATCCCGCCATTGCACTCCAGCCTGGGTAACAAGAACAAAACTCCATCTCAAAAAAAAAAAAAAAAAAAAAAAATCAGATTGAGAAAGTTCATTTTTGCTGGGAGTTTTTATCCGGAATGAGTGTAAAATTTTGCCAAATACTTTTTCTACATCTATTGAGATGATCATAAGTTTTCATCCTTTTAATAAAATAAAAGAGTAATATGATGAATTACAATGATTAATTTTCAAATGTTAAACTAACCTTGAATTTCTGGGATAAATCCCACTTGATGATGATATATTATCCTTTAAAAATACTGTTTGATTTGTTTTGCTCATATTTTGTTAAGAATTTTTGCCTTTATCTTCATAAATAATATTAGCTATAGTTTTGTTTTCTTTTAATGTCTTTGTTTTTAGTACCAGAGCAATACTGGCCTCATAAAATGGAAAAGAAATGTTCCTTGATTCCTATTTTATGAAAATATTTGTGTAGGATTGGTATTATTTGTTCCTTAAGTATTTGTTAGAATTCATAAGAGAAGCCATCGAGACCTGGACTTGTATTTGTGAGAAGATTTTAAATTAAAATTGAATTTCTTGAATAGATATAATCACTTCTCTTATTTCTCCCATTTCTTCTTCTTTTTTTTTTTTTGAGACGGAATTTCGCTCTTGTTACCCAGGCTGGAGTGCAGTGGCGCGATCTCGGCTCACCGCAACCTCCGCCTCCTGGGTTCAGGCAATTCTCCTGCCTCAGCCTGCTGAGTAGCTGGGATTACAGGCACGTGCCACCATGCCCAGCTAATTTTTTGTATTTTTAGTAGAGACGGGGTTTCACCATGTTGACCAGGGATGATCTCGATCTCTTGACCTTGTGATCCACCCGCCTCGGCCTCCCAAAGTGCTGGGATTACAGGCTTGAGCCACCGCGCCCGGCCTCTCCCATTTCTTCTAGTGCCAGTTTTGGTAATCTGTGTCTTTTGAGCAGTGTGACCACGTATCTAATTTTTCAAATGTATTGGCATATAGGTGTTCATACTCTTCCCTATCATTCTTTTAATATTTGTATGATTTGTGATGATGTTCCATCTTTCATTCCTGATTCTGGTAATTGGTGTCTTCTTGGTCAGTTTAGAGTCTTAGCAATTTTATTAATCTTCTCAGTGAGCCGGCTTTTGGTTTCATTGGTTACCTCTATTGTATGCCATTTTCAATTTCTTTTTACAAGAGAGAAAATAGTAGTGATGATTTACCCTTTGTCTCAGTGGTAAACAATATTAGATAACCATAACAATGTTAATACTGACTCAAGAACACGCAACTAAAAGTTATCATGTAACCCTATTTGGAGTAGGAAAGTGGAAGAAGAGGAGCAGTTTATGAAAACAATATTCTTATCTTCCTAATAGGAAGTCAGTAATGCGCTAAAATAGATTAATCAACAAGTTGCAGAATAAATATAACATTTTGAAGTGTGAAAGTAAATACTGGAAGAAAGAGAGAAAGGAAAGGAAAATGGTAGTATTCAGCAAGTAAAATTGGGGAGTTAGGTCAGGGACTTTATTTTTCATATTGAGTATTTGACTTAAACTATATGACTGTTATGTTGATAAAATGAAAATTAAACTAACACTTCAATACAAGAATGGAAAAAGTATGGCTGGAAAACAAGATTGGAGGGGCTGCTGCCCTTGCTGCTGGTGTCCTGGGTAAAGGAAGAAACAGAGTCAATGAGCCTGGGAGAGGATACAGACATGATCTTGGGGAATATGCCCTGATTCTGAGTAGTGCTGAAAGCTGCCTTTTGTTTTCAGTTATTTAAAAATCTCTGCATTTGTTTTATTCTGATGGAATTATTATAAATGTGAAGTTTAAAACCTGTTGTAATTGAATTAGGAATTGCCACATAAATATGTCCTTAACATCATATTAAATAGTTCTTTACGATTTACAAGGAGATTTCCTATACATTGCTTTATGTAAGCCTCACTTTAGCCCTGTGAGCCCAGTGTTATTACAGGCAGCATCTTCACTTTGTAGCTGTGTTTCAGTTAAAAGATCTGCTCAAGGTCACACTGGTGGTAAGTACCCAGGGGTGGACTCCAAACTCATTACTTTCACTAAGAACTCCATAATATACATAGTAAAATCACAAAACAATTTTAAACATGTTGATTTATTTATCTGCTTGTTTTCATAACTATAACCCGATTACCTGAACGGTTGGTAGCAGAATGGAACATATATTGATGTTGCTTTGAATAGATTTGAATATCTGTGTAGCAATTGCTTGCTGCATGACCTTGGGAACATTATTTATCTAAGCCTCTTTTTCTCCACCTGAAAAAGGATATTGCTACCTTTTTCATAAGGTTGTTCTTAAGAGTTAATGTAAGTAAAATACTTATGACAGTACCTAGAAGTTGCTATAGACTCAATAATAGCTTAATATTAGATCATTTTTGTTAACTGTACAAATAACTAAGAGTATTTAATAATTCATGCTTGCTAATTTTTGTATATGAGAACGGCAATATTGACTCAATATCAAAATGATGATATTGAATTCTTCTAGTAAAATGCTCAGTTAAAAAAGTGACGAATTCATATGTTAACATCAGAGTTAAACTGAAATTACAGCTTCCTAGTAATGTGAGTCACTAAGAATCAGAGTACATAGATATAAATCCTGCTTTTGTAAAATAGCATATATGCAGAGAAAAATGTGGATAAGTAGACATCAAACAGGTAACCAAACAGGTAACGGTGGTTACCTCTAAGGATTGGGATCATGGTAGGGGTGCATTGATGTCATTTATTTATTGTTTTTAGCGCTTTTTAAAAAATGGAAAGCATATGCTACTTTTATTATCTGAAAAAGTATGATTTAAAAATGATTATGTAGAAAAAATAAGCTTTACTGAAATCACGGCCTTATCAGAAATGTTTGACACGACTTGCCCCACACTGGCTTCTAGTGAAATGCTCTGAGACAGTCCTCAGGATTGACATCTGCTGACAGGTCTCTAGTTGCAGGATTTCCAAAAGCACCAATGAACCACCATAGAATTTACATCTGGTTTCCATGTAGGAGGTGTGTTCTGTGGGAGCTCCCTGGGCTTGGTAGGCAGAACACTTTAGGAAGAGAGAAAATTTGTTGTCTTTAAAGAAGAGATTTCACTGCTGGTCTTTGCAGCTATGACCTAAGACCGGCTGTGGACATTACGGTAGTCAAAGCCATTTTAATTAAACATATTTATGAGCAGAATTAAAAAGGGACTGTGGCTGTTATCGCACGCCCCAAGATGGCATTCAGGCTTTGCCTTTTCAGTTATTTCTAAAGTTACTTCTAAAACCAAGGCTGCACTCAATTTTAATCTTTCCCTTTCCTGCCCATCCGGGGTCTAGCCAAAGCTCCCTTCCTCACCCGCGGCTCCATCTCTCCACATTTTTCCTCCGCCCGGTTCTCCCGGGAGCGGGAGGGGGTGGGGAGAGGCGGCTGCGGCGTCCGCAGCAGCACGAGCTGAGCCGAGCGGCCTTCCTGCCTCCCCGGGCGGCCTCGGCTCCCAGGGTGCCGGCTGCCCCGCGTCCCGCAGTGTCCGGGGCGTTCACACCTCACCTCCCTAAGCTCCGAAAGAGGTCCTTATTCTCCAGAGTGGCACTCTCTCTACCAACGAGGACACCTTGAGAGTGTTGGTCCCGGCTGGAGGCGCCTCTGCACCTGTGAGTTTCAATAAGAGCCGTAAAGGCAGTCGCCCACACCCTGAGCAAATGGAAGCTGCCTGTGGGACGCCCCTGGCCCTTATTTCAGGAGTCATCAGAAGCTGGCTGCCGCCCTGGTGGCAGGTGTGAGCTGACTGTCACTTACCGTCTGGGTAGCAGTTGATGACATCTGTGTGGTTTTCACTCTCAACCTTTACACTCACTTGGATAACAAACCGGGAAAGAGATGAGTCCGGGGAAGAACACCTCCCCCTCATTTTTTGTTTGTTTGTTTGTTGTTAAGTTTTGAGACGGAGTCTCTCTTGCTCTGTTGCCCAGGCTGGAGTGCAGTGGCGCCATCTCGGTTCTCTGTAACCGCTGCCTCCTGGATTCAAAGGATTCTCCCGTCTCAGCCTCCGAAGTAGCTGGGATTACAGGCATGCACCATCATGCCTGGATAATTTTTGTGTTTTTAGTAGAGGTGTGGTTTTGCCGTATTGAACTCCCGCCCTCAGATGATCCGCCCGTCTAGGCCTCCCAAAGGGCTGGGATTATAGGCATGAGCCACCAAGCCTGGCCAAGAATCCCCTTTCAGAGGAATTGCGAACATGAATGTCATAGGCCATGTTCCGAAGAAAGGGTATCTTATGAGATTATTGATGACAAATTCGGAGGAATTAGCTTTCTGATGGGTCATTGGAAATGTGGGTGGGAGACAAAGGCTGTTCCAAAGTCTTCCAGGGCAAGATCTGAGAAAAGCTCGTGCATGTGTTGGGTATTTGGCCCCATTCAAAGTTGCTTTGAATATAGTCCCCTATATACAAGGAATCCTATGGGCATCTTCTGTGATGAGATAGGATGTGGCTCAGGCTTTAATTTTTATGACAAAACTATAACTTGGATATTTTCCTTCTCTGAGTACCTGGAGCGAATGAGTTCCTTCCTAACCAGCAAGAGTCCTTATTTTCTGACAGGGGTATAAAACCTGGTCATTTAGAGTGTATCAGGCCAGGTGCAGTGGCTGACACCTGTAATTCCAGCACTGTGGGAGGCCAAGGTGGGAGGATCCCTTGAGCCCAGGAATTTGAGACCAGCCTGAAAAATACAGTGAGACACCATTGCTACCAAAAAAAGAGAAAATACTAGCCTGACGTGGTGGCAGGAGCCTGTAGTCACCGCCATTCAAGAGGCTGAGGTGGGAGGATCACTTGAGACTGGGAGGTTGAGGATACAGTGAGCTGTGATCACACCACTGCACTGCAGCCTGGGCAACACAGCAAGATCCTCTCTCAAAAAGAAAAAAATAGTTTGAAGAAGAGAAAGAGCATATTTGAAGTCATACAGCCTGGAGTCAGACACTCAGTTCTGCCACATATCACTGACGACATTTAATGTGTTTGTTCCTTAGTCTTCCCATTTGTAAGTTGGTGTAAGAATAGTGTCTACCCATATGGTGGTTGTGAAGAATAGTGAAATGGGGTGTGTCAAGAAAATAACTTTCTCCTCCACAGCCTGCCTTGTGCCTGCAGGTGGTACAAGGGAGGTACAGCAGAAGCAGGCTTTGTTTTTGGTTTGCTTCTTGTTAGTGATGGTACATGTTCGGCTCCCGCCAAAATCCATGAAGAACAATGGTCTTTGAAAGTAACGATGATAACAATTACTAACGTTTACTGGTTATCTGCTATGTGCATGGCCTTACTCATTTGGGTCTCACCACAAGCCTAGGCGAAGAAGCCCAAAGCCGGTGCCATCCACCCATTCCCTAGTCTACTCCCTATGCTTGCTCTGATGAGGTGAGCACAAAGCAGGCTGTGGAGGAGAAAGTTATTTCCTAGGCTGTAAGGTACCCTTATGTCTTCAACCTTTATTGAGGGTTGGTGTGAGAAACAGCCATGTGACAAACATCTCTAATGGTGTTCTTTAGCTGTTATTGACTATGGAGCGTTTCATTGCCTAGTGGCCTTTAGGAAAACCATATGTCATAAATTCCTTTTGGAGTTAAAGATTGTTTCTCTTGATGGCTTCTTGGGCTTCCTTTTATTAGACAGATGTCTTTGTCTAATGCCTAGAGATTCTGATTCAGTGCGTTTGAGTAGGGTCACATGACCAGAGTTTGAAAATCCCCCTCCCTTTGAGTCTGAGGCACAGCCAGGGCTGGGAACCCTTCCTGTGGCTCTTCATGAGCTCCCTTTGTGTTCCCTGATTGATATCATGAAGCTGAGATTTGTGTTCCTTTCCCCTAGGTTTTCTGATAGAATTTCTGCACCCTTTTCATGTCTTGTCTCTTGTTCTTTTATTTACTTTCATTTAATATTTTTAGAGTTCACATATTATTTATTGCAAAATGCCTTGTCTGCTTTCAGCATAAAAACAAAATGAATACAAGAATGAGTATCATTGTTCATTTAAAGTTTTCCAACAGGATTTTCCTTAAAACACCTCCTTATTCTTTCTTTCTGTTACTCTTCCACCTACTTTGCTGTTTTTAGTTAATTGCTTGACAAAGTAAACATTTATTTACTTTTAAGAGACACTAATGTATTCTAAAGGGAGACTGGCTCCCTCTCAAATGTCTAGAGGCACCATACTTGTGAAGAGAGACTGTTCCAGGTGAAGGAGTTCAACCTTGAGATAATGAGATGATTGTCTGGAGAGGACCATAATGAATTCAAAGGAAGGTGCTAGAATAAATGCAGACACAGAGGTTGTTAATGCAAGGTAGAGATTGTCTCATCTCATGGCCCTCCCACCCCATTCCACTGATGTCAGTTACATCTCTTGCTTGTGGTATGTCAACATGCAACAATTACTTTGTTAACAATGATAGGACTTTAGTGTGATGAACTTAGCCTACACCCCTGAATGCTGCATTTACAACCAGCTTTTCTTGCTTGACAGCAGAATCATCGAATAAAGAGAGGCAATTCCAAAGGTTATTGTAAGATTACAACATAACAGGTCTGGACAAATGCACTGTTAAATTTGGGAAGATGACTGACTGGGGCCTGGAGGAAGTGACATTAGCTTCAATGGGGCACTGTAGATTTACACAGTAATACACATGTGACCAGCTGCAGATGTTTGTTTGATCCTATCTTCTACATAAGAAAAAGAACTTTAAAAAAATCATTTAGTATGAAAAAGACTCCAGTCCCATCAGATTATTAAAATTATTGCACTGATGGAATGGTTTTTAAATTAAATTTTGAGTAATGTTGACAAACCTCTATATTGCTTCATTTGCTGCTAATAGGCATAAGTGACTTACAGCTAAGTTAACCAACCCTTTTCATTCCAGAGGTTGATCTTAATTTAACTGCTTATTAATAATTTGAGTGCCCCTCTCTCTATTTTCTGAAGGAATCAGTTGTTTATACTTTTCAAGTGCCTGCTCAGGGTAAACTTTCATACTAGATGCTGTCACTGTCTTTTGGAAATTTAGCACTGAACTGAGATAATACACCACCTAGGAAAAAATTATTAGCAATACAAAGCTAACTTACACAAGTTAGCAGTGCTAACAGATGGTAGAAACCCAAGTTGCCAGGAATTGAGAAGCAGGCATGACCACATGGGCTGGGGAAAGGAGGGGTGATTCCTTAGAGATGGGACCTGGTCTACGGAAAGCCATGTCCTCGTATACTATAGGAACCCTCTTCTCCAGCCATTGTGGCTGTGCATGTGTGGAATTTTCCTTTACCTCTTACCACACACCTTTGCCAGTGTTGTTTCTTCTACCTAGAATGTCTAACCTTTTTGTTCCCTTAACACAATTCTCCCCAAGTTTTCAAACCCAGATTGTGGAGGTCCTTGACTTTCTTGTTAGGAGCTAATGCAGCTGGTGAGCTTAAATTGAGGCAAATGTTTATTTACTATTCTGAAAACCCTAGGGTCCTTAAGAAGTATGCTAAATCAAATCTGCCTGTGCTCTATAATAGAGCAACAAAGCCTGGATGACCGCTCATCTGTTTACAGCATGATATACTGGATATTTTAAGCCCAGTGTTGAGACCTACTGCTAAAAAAAAAAAAATTCCTTTTGAAATATTACTGCACATTGACAATGCACCAGGCCACATAAGAACTCTGATGGAGATGTACAAGGAGAATGTTTTCATGCCTGCTAACACAACGTCCATTCTGCCGCCCATAGATCACGGAGTATTTTTAACTTTCAAGTCTTATTATTTAAGAAATACCCTTTGTAATGCTACCATGGATGTGGCACTGATTCCACTGATGGATGAGGGTGAAGTAAACTGAAAACCTCTGGGAGGGATTCACCATCCTAGAAGCCAATAAGAACATTTGTGATTCATGAGAGGAGGTAAAAATCTCAACATTAACAGGAGTTTGAAAGAAGTTGATTTTAGCCATCATGGATGACTTTGAAGGGTTTAAGATTTCAGTGGAGGAAGTAACTGCAGATGTAATGGAAACAGCAAGAAAACAAAAATTAGAAGTAGAGTCTAAAATGTGACCGAATTGCTGCAATCTCATGATAAACGCTGAGCAGCTGAGGAGTTGCCTCTATGGATGACCAGAAAAACTGGTTTCTTGAGATGGAATCTATGCCTGGTGAAGATGCCATGAACATTGTTTGAATAACACAGGATTTAGAATATTACATCAACTTAGTTGACAAAGCAGTGGCAGGGTTTGAGAGAAGTCCTGTTTTGAAAGAAGTCCTGCTGTGAGTGAAATGCTATCAAACAGCATCTCATGCTACAAAGAAATCTTTCATGAAAGGAAGAGTTAACTGATGAGGCGAACTTCATTATTATCTTATTTTGAGAAATTGCCACAGCTTCCCAATCTTCAGCAACCACAACCCTGATCACTCAGTTGCTATCAACATTGAAGCAAGACCTTCTGCTGACACAAAAATCGCAACTGGCTAGAGACCCAGATCATTAGCATTTTTTAGCAATAAAGTATTTTTAAATTAAGATATGTACATTGCTTTGTTAGACAGAATGCTATTGCAAACATAATAGAAAATAGTATAGTATAAACATAACTTTTTTATGCACTGGAAAATGAAAAAACTTCTGTGATTGACTTTATTGTGATATTTGCTTAATTGCAGTGGTCTGGAACTGAACCAACAATATCTCTGAGGTATACCCCTATTTATTTATTGGCCCCTTATCTGAGGATGGAGCTAAAGACAAGATAATCATAGTGTTAAATTAAGCTGAGTCTAAAGTGACTTCCTTACATATTTTAAGTTCAACCTAAAGGTTTCTTCATATATAATGACCTGTATAAAAAGACTGTAACCTACTTTTGTGTCAATAACCCAAGTTTCAGCCAATCAGAGGTAACCAACAGTTCAAATCATGCTCAAATAAGGCAAACGTGCAGCTTCAACCCATCGGCTGTTTCCGTACCTACTTCTGTACCTACATTACTTTACTTTTTCTATCCATAAATCTTCTTGGACTGAGCCATGGGGCTGGAGTCCCTCTGAGCCTACTTTCATTCAGAAGGCTGCCCCATTTGTGAATTGTTCTTTGCTCAATTAAACTCTTAAATTTAATTTGTCTAAGATTTTTCTTTTAACAGTTGCCAGTGGCAGAAAATCAAAAGATCTCTTTAGACTCTAGATCCGAGAAATACCATCTGGGGCTAGTTTTGGTTGGCACAACTTGGGGAGTGCTACTAGCATCTACTGATAGAGACCATAGATGCTGCTAAACATCTCACAACTCACAGGACCGAGCTTCACAACAAAGAATTGTCTGGCCAAAATATGAATAGTGTTGAGGCTGAGAAACCTTGCACTAGAGAAACTTAGAAGTTACTGACTGACACCCAGTTAAGAGAAAGTTGCTTGTAAAAATTCATCTCAGAGGAAAGGAAAACAAAATAGTAAAATCTGTTTAACTTACAACATTTCTAGCAGAAAATAATGTTGAAGGAAGAGTTCAGCTTATTCGTTAAAATGCCCCATTGCCAACCCTGGCTGTTTATTCAGTGGGAAGCTGACATTTCTGACTGACGAGGCATATAGTAGTACCAAACAAGTGACTTCAGGAAAAGCATGCTCCTGAATCACCACCGCATGGTATCATCATCCCTTTCATTTGTTTAGTTTTTCCTTGGTCAGGAGCGCCTCGCTTCCCAGGTGTGAGCAGCCTAGGCAATTCTTCCTAGTTCCCATTTCTTTCTGGAGGAAATGTGGCATGCGCAGGCAGGGTTGGGGAGGGGAAGGAGCCCATGATGGAATCCTTAGGGGATGGTGGAACCTTCTGCCGGAATCGTCCCTTCAGAGGGTGTGATCTTGGTTGAGTGGAGGCTATTGATGAAACTTGACTGTTGTTTTGCGCATTTATGATACATTTCTTTTGGGAGATCAGGGTTCAGAGGTTATTTTAACATTATTTTGATGATTAATGTGTAGAATTTACATACTTTTTTTTTCCAAGATGGATTCTTGCTCTATCACCAGGCTGGAGTGCAGTGACATGATCTCAGCTTACTGTAGCCTCCACCTCCCAGGTTCAAGCCATTCTCTTGCCTCAGCCTCCTGAGTAGCTGGGATTACAGGTGTCCGCCACTACACTGAGCTAATTTTTGTGTTTTTAGTAGAGATGGGGTTTCATCATGTTGGCCAGGCTGGTCTCAAATTCCTGACCTTGTGATCAGCCCACCTTGGCCTCCCAAAGTGCTGGGATTACATGCGTGAGCCACAATGTGCCTGGCCTTACATGTTTTAATAGTACAAATGATTTGCATCTCATGTGTTTTATTGGTGAGCCTAATTTTTTACCCATGAAAAATTATTAATTAATTCACCATCAAAGATTTATTGCATGTCAGTTTTGTACAGACAAGCTGCTAGGTACATGTCAGGGGGACTCAGAGTCTAATGGGCAAGAGAGCCGAGTCAAAGAATAATGGCAATACTATGTGCTAAGTGCTGTGATGTGACAATTACAGGGCTCTTTGGGAGCATGGTTAAAAGAGGTTCCTTCAGCTGAGACCTGAGACTTGCAGGTTAGCAGGATTTAGCTCTGCAGAGTATAGGGAGCAGCAGGGGCCAGGATGGGAGATGGTATTCCCTGAACAGTGGTAAACATGTTCAAAAGGTCACAGGTTAGGAAAAAAACATGGAGAGTTCAGTGGATTTTTTTTTTTTTTTTTTTTTTTTTCTGAGGCAGTCTTCCTCTATCTCCCAGGCTGGAGTGCAGTGACATGATCTTGGCTCACTGTAACAGCCTCCGCCTCCTGGGCTGAAGCTATTCTCATGCCTCAGTTTCCCAAGTAGCTGGGATTATAGACATGCACCACCATGCTTGCTTAATTTTTGTAATTTTAGTAGAGAAGGAGTTTCACCATGTTGGTCGGGCTGGTCTAGAACTGCTGGTTTCATGTGATCTGCCCACTTCGGCCTCCCAAAGTGCTGGAATTACAGGCATGAGCCACTGCACCTGGCTGAGTTCAGTGGACTTTAAAAGCTGTTTTGAAGATATAGAATCAGGATTCAGGTGCATATGCAGTGGAAACTTTATTCATTGGACTGATCAACACAGGATCACATGTGGAACAAGGAGACAACAGGACCCAAGAGGGACACAAACAAGATGGGCAAAAGAAGGGGAGCCAAAATGGACAAAAATTGACAAGAGAAACTGAAAAGACAAGTGATCAAAATAATCGCGACTCCAATATGCAAAGAACGTTGACAAATCAGTCAGGAAAGAGGGAGCAACCTAGTGGACAAATGGACAGAGGAAACGGAAAAGCATTTCATAAACGAAAGATTCTCTACCTTGCTGGGCATCTGGGAAAGGCTAATTAAAGCCACAAAAGAGATATTATTTTGCACCCATGAGATTAGCAAATTAAGAATTCTGACCATACCAAGTATTGGTAAGAATGTGGAGTAACTCTGATATGCTGCCGGTGGCAGTATAAATTAGTGCAACCACTTTGTAAAAGAATAGGCATTAATAGTAAATACAGAGACGCATATATGCTGCATGTTCATAGGTGCCAGGTGGCTTGTGGTAGTATCATATATAATAAAAAAAAAACCCTGGAAAATAACCAAAATATCCATTGTTAATAGAATAAATAATATACTTTTGTCTATTCATAAATGGGATACTATAGAGTAGTGAAAATGAACAAACTACAGTTATATGCATGTTATGGGTTGAATTGCATCTCCCCAGCATTCCTCTGTGGAAGTCCTAGCCCCCAGGACCTCAGGACTGTATCTGGAGATGGGTTCATTAAAGAGGTGATTGAGTTAAAGTGAGATTATTAGGGTGGCCCCTAATCCAACCTCACTGGTATCCTTATAAGAAGGGGAGATGGGGACACAGACTCACACAGAAGGAGGACCATGTGGGGACACAGGGAGAAGACGCCATCTGCAAGCCAAGGACAGAGACCCCAGGAGAAACTGACCGTGTCCACACCTGGAGCTCGAACTTCAGCCTCCAGAACTGTGAGAAAATTTCTGTTTAAGACTCGGTCTGTGGTACTTTGTTATGGCAGCTGGAGCAAACTAATACAATATGCCAAACACGAATGGATTTCAAAATTATAACACCTTGTGAAACTTCAAGTTGCAGAACGCTCGTCGTGTGATTCCATTTAGGGAAGATTAAAAAAAAAGACACATACTTTAGGGACACACACACACACACACGCATGCACACACACACACACACACACACACACACACACTCTTAACAAAATTTTACTTTCTTACACTCCTTTCAAAAGAAGGAGCTTAATTCCCCTTTTCTTGAGCGTGGGAAGGGAATTCATGACTCACTTCCAATGAACAGAACAGAGCCCGTGGTAGTGTGTGACTTCTGAGATGAGTCATGAGAGGCAGAGTGGCGTTCTCCTTGCTCTCTCTCAGATCACTTGCTCCGGTGGAACCAGGTGCCGTATTCGGAGAGCACTCAAATAGCCAGTGGAGAGGTCCCTGTTGCTACAGCAGCACCTCTCATTGGACACACTCTCTTGCAATGCAGTCTTGCTAAAGGCCCACTAAGTTTTGGAGCTGATCAGAATCAAGTGGCTGCTGGTAACCAATAGAATGCAGTTGAATCCACAGAACTTCATTGCTGCCATCCAAAGCGAGGTCAAAAAAAGTCTAGCAGCTTCTGCCTTGGTGTCTTGAAACTCTTGTTCCCCAGACACTGCCTCTTAGAATCCAACAGCCATGATGTGAAAAGCCCAACTCACAGGCAAGACCACCTGTAACCCCACTGGCCAACCCAGCCTCAAGAAGCTTCTGGATGGTTCCAGCCTTTAGTCAACAAGCCACCCTCATCTTTGAGTTTTTCTAGCTGAGGCCTCAGACACCATGAAACAGAAACAAGCTGTGTCCATTGCCCTGTCCAAATGCCTGACCCACAGAAGCAGTGGGCATGGTGAAAATGGCGGCTGGTCAACGCCACTGTGTTGGGATGGCTTGACAGGCAGCTGTAGAAAACTGGAGCAGTAATCATCTCATCCTCACTTGGTGTCCTTTTTGTCTCTGTCCACCCTTGCTGTTCTCCTGCCCAAATTTTTAAGGATCACCTCCTAATAAGTCTCTTTTGTACTAATTTGTGTCTGCTTTGGGAGAACCTTAGCTGAGAGGTCTCTTAACACCATCTGGCCTGGAAGTTGGGGTGGGGAAAGAAGCTATCAGGACTTTGAAGGAAAAGCATAGTTATGCCCATGCCTGAGGAAGTGTGACCCAGAAAACAAACACCTGGGTGTGTCCTTGGCTCTGCTGAAGCAGCCTCGGGACATGGGAGTACTGGGGTAAATATAGTCAGGAAGGCTTGGCAGGTGGGAGTAGCTGGCAGGTGGGAGTAGCTGGCAGGTGGGCCGCGTGGCCTGTCCTTCAAAATGCCAGGGAAATTGGTTAAGAGGAAGAGCTGACTTAATTTTTTCAGGAAAGATGAACAAACAGAGGACGAGGAAGAAAGAGAAGGCAAGGCAAGGAGATGGGCCAAAGCTCTTGAGGTTGCTTTCCCGCCAGGCTTTCATCTGGGAGAACTGCTGATTCACTGAGTTTTTCACCCTGCGTGGCTCCTCATTTGGGGACCTGCTGCCTCAGGAGGCAGGCCTGCTGGAACTGAACCAGGCCTCTCTACCAGCGTGGCAGAGACACTGCGCGGCGAAGGGGAGGCTCGGGAAAGAAAAGAGATGGGAGAATTTGCTTATAAAAGATCCATTGGGATTTAAGGGTAACAGAGGCATATGTTTAAAAAATTCATACAAATTTATATTCTCTACAAAAGAACATATAGTAAAAAATAAATGTGCTTCCCTAACTCAACTCCCAGACCGCCATTTGCCCACTGCAGAAGCAACAGCTGTTCCAGTTTCTTATGCGTCTTCCAGAGATACTCTGTGCACATAGACGCTTATGTGGATATACACACATGACCTCCTGATACATTTTCCACACATTTGACAGCATACCATAACCTGTCATGAGCTGGAGCCGGCTGTATCAGCTTATAGGAGCCAACTGCAAAATTTTCAGGAATGTTGTGAGCTGGTTGTTAACATAGCGATTGTTAAACATTAAATTATGTGACCTTATAATTAATTAGATTAAAAGAAAATAGTCAAAACTCATGGCTTCCTAATTATTTTTCTACATCTCAACGTTATCTATGTGTTCTTGAGGTTATTCACGTCTATTCCATCGGTAGAATGGAAATACCATGCAATGATGTCCTATTCGTGTTTCTTCCCAATTCTGCATTTAGTGAGGACTTGTCAGTGGCTTCAAATTGGTCATGGTGGGTTTATGGGTTGTTTATTGTCCATACCAGAGGTCTGCAAAATTTTTCTGTAAAAGGCCAGATAGTAAATATTTTTTTTTCTTTTCTTTTTTTTTTTAATTGCATTTTAGGTTTTGGAGTACATATGAAGAACATGCAAGATTGTTGCATAGGTACACACATGGCAGTGTGGTTTGCTGCCTTCCTTCCCCTCACCTGTATCTGTCAATTCTCCCCATGCTATCTCTTCCCACCTCCCTACCCCCCCGTCCCTCCCCCATTTCCCCCCAACGGACCCCAGTGTGTAGTGCTCCCCTCCCTGTGTCCATGTGTTCTCATTGTTCAATATCTGTCTATGAGTGAGAACAGGCGGTGTTTGATTTTCTGCTCTTGTGTCAGTTTGCTGAGAATGATGGTTTCCAGGTTCATCCACGTCCCTACAAAGGACACAAACTCATCGTTTTTGATGGCTGCATAATATTCCATGGTGTATATGTACCACATTTTCCCTATCCAGTCTATCATCGATCGGCATTTGGGTTGGTTCCAGGTCTTTGCTATTGTAAACAGTGCTGCAATGAACATTCGTGTGCATGTGTCCTTATAGTAGAATGATTTATAGGTTTTGTGGGCCGAATGGTCTCTGTTGCAGCCACTCAACCCTGTTGTTGTAGTGCAAAGGCAGTCATAGATAACTCATGAACATGGCTGTATCCCAGGCTTTACTTGCAAAGCCAGATAGCAGGCTAGATTTGGCTCAATGGCCATGGTTTGCTGACTCTTTGTGTAGACTTAAGAAAGTGATGGAGAAAATAATAATAAGAATTAACTTAAGTATTGTGTCTGAGTCCGTTACACTGTGATGAGCACAAAAACTTGAGGAAATATTCTTCCAGTATTCAAAAACTATTATCTAATTCAGCAAAGAAGTTACTCATGTCATTGACAGGCAAGTGAAGTTCTAACATACATATTTGTTGTCTCACTTCTTTTTTTTTTTTTTTTTTTTTGAGACAGGGTTTCGCTCTTGTTACCCAGGCTGGAGTGCAATGGCGTGATCTCAGCTCACTGCAACCTCCGCAACCTCCGCCTCCTGGGTTCAGGCAATTCTCCTGCCTCAGCCTCCGGAGTAGCTGGGATTACAGGCACGCGCCACCATGCCCAGCTAATTTTTTGCACCTTTAGTAGAGACGGGGTTTCACCATGTTGACCAGGATGGTCTCGATCTCTCGACCTCGTGATCCACCCGCCTCGGCCTCCCAAAGTGCTGGGATTACAGGCTTGAGCCACCGAGCCCGGCTTGTTGTCTCACTTCTATTTTAATTATGAATAAAAATGAAATACCAACCAACATTTATATTTGAACCACACACATTTGTCAATGATATGAGCAACTTCTCTGCTGATCAATTTGTAATCAAGCTTATTCAGAGTATTATATTGGGACACAATCATGGATAATAAAGTTATTAAAAACTTGACATTCGGGCTGGGCACGGTGGCTCACGCCTGTAATCCCAGCACTTTGGGAGGCTGAGGCGGGTGGATCACGAGGTCAAGAGATCGAGACCATCCTGCTCAACATAGTGAAACCCCGTCTCTACTAAAAATACAAAAAATTAGCTGGGCATGGTGGCACGTGCCTGTAATCCCAGCTACTCAGGAGGCTGAGGCAGGAGAATTGCCTGAACCCAGGAGGTGGATGTTGTGGTGAGCCGAGATCACGCCATTGTACTCCAGCCTGGGTAGCAAGAGTGAAACTCCATCTCAAAAAGAAAAAACAAACAAACAAAAAAAAACACTTGACATTGGAATTTTTAAGAAATAGCAAGTCACATTGACATTATAGAATGGAATTTACAATAAAGGGTATTGTATATTTTATTTGCAAATTGTGTACTATACATCCTTTTTATTAGTAAACTTCGTAATGATCTTATGCACATATCTGTATACTTACAGTGTTTTTACATTATTAAACATTTACCAGCACAGCATCGTACATAACTGTTCAGAACTTTGCTTTTGTTCACTTCATATATTTTGAAGAATCTTTTGTACATGTACAAATGTGCCTCATTCTTCTCAGCAACTGTATATTTTTAAACAACTTCTAGCATTTTAGGTATCTTCCCTATTTGTTTAACTAGTATCTTACTGATAGATATCTAGGCTGCGTGTCAACCTTTCTCCATTAGAAGCAATGGTACAGCAAACATTCTTTTATACATCCCATTACACACATTTACAAATGTATCTGTAGCATAAATTCTTAGAAACAAAATTGTCGGGCTAAAGAGCACAGGTATTTGCAATTGTGGTAGATATTGACAAATTGCTTTTCAAAGACGTTGGACCAATCTATACTCATACCAATGTTTCAAGAGACTGCCCATTTCTGTGTACCTTTGCCAACATGGCATATTACATTTTTTTTTTTTTTTTTAAGAGACAGGGTCTCAATGTGTTGTCCAGGCTGGAGTGCAGTGGCATGATTATAGCTCGCTGCAGCCTCAACTCCTGTGCTCAAGTGATCCTCCCACCTCAGCCTTCCAGGTTGCTAGGAGTATAGGCATGTGTCAACAGATCAACTAATTTTTTTTTTTTTTACTTTTTTTTTTCTTTTAGAGACAGGGTTTCACCATATTGGTCAGCCTGGTCTCGAACTCTTGACCTCAGGTGATCCACCCGCCTCGGCCTCCCAAAGTGCTGGGATTACAAGCGTTAGCCACTGCGCCCGGCTGATCAACTAATTTTTTAAACTTTTTGTAGACATGGAGTCTTAACATGTTACCCAGTCTCGTCTTGAACTCCTGGCTTCAAGCTATCCGTCACCTCACTCAAAGTACTGGGATTACAGTCTTAATCCAGTGTGCCTGGCGTTATTACACTTCTTGATTTTGGAAAGTCAGTGGATGAAGATGGTATCTTATTGAAGTTTAACTTACATTTTATTTTTTAAAATTATTTTTTGTGTGAGATGGAGTTTCTCTCTGTCACCCAAGCTGGAGTGCAATGGCGTGATCTTGGCTCACTGCAACCTCTGCCTCCCAGGTTCAAGCAATTCTCCTGTATCAGTCTCCTGAGTAGCTGAGACTACAGGCATACGCCACCATACCCGGCTAATCTTTGTATTTTTAATAGAGATGGAGTTTCACCATATTGGTCAGGCTAGTCTCGAACTCCTGACCTCAGGCGATCCACCCACTTCAGCCTCCCAAAGTGCTAGGATTACAGGCTGAGGCCGATGTTTATTTTTATTTTTTTTCCCTATCCACTAGACAACCAGGGAGCACTTACATTTCATTTGCTTTGAGGGAGAGTGAATACTTTTCCTGTGTTTAATATCATTTGTGTTATCAGCCTTGTGAACTATTTAATTTCATTTTTTATTGTTCTTTCCTATTAATATACAAGATTTCTGTCCCCCAGCAGAATACGAGCTCCATGAGGCAGGGAATTCTAATTGTTCTGAAGTCTCAAATGCTTGGAATGGTGCCTGGCACATAACAGTTGCTCATTAAATATTTGCTAATTAATTAATTATTAAGGGATTTAGCCCCATTGTCTGTTGGATATGTTGCCATATTACCTCCTAGTTTGTCACTCGTCTTTTACTTTGTGGCATTTTTGTCCTTGTAGGAATTTTTAGTTTTTAGATAGGCAAATTTAAATTTTTTTCTCTGGCTTTTGTACCTTTGTGTTTTATTTGGAAAGATATTCTTTTCTTTTTTTTTTTTCATTTTGAGGTGGAGTCTCACTCTGTCTCCCAGACTGGAGTGTAATGGTGTGATCTCAGCTCACTGCAACCTCTACCTCCTGGGTTCAAGCAGTTCTCCTGCCTCAGTCTCCCAAGTAGCTGGGACTACAGGCACCTACCACCATGCCCAGCTAATTTTTGTATTTTTAGTAGAGACATGGTTTCGCCATGTTGGCCAGGCTGGTCTTGAACTCTTGACTGTCTGCCTTGGCCTCCCAAAGTGCTGGGATTACAGGCACAAGCCACCGTGCAAAAGGTATTCATTTCTAAGAAAAAAAAAAATTTCTCCTATGTGATCACCTAGGAATTCATAGTTTGATTATTTTTGTATTTGAATCTTTGAAACATCTGGAAATTCTCTTAGAGAAGTGATAAAGTGACATCGGATATTATTTTTCCATTTGGCTGCCCAGTTGTTCTGACATACTCATTGAAATATCTCATTCCCCCAGTGATTTACATTCCACTTGATCATACACTGAATTCTCATATGTGGGTGGTCTATTTCTAGTCTCTCTATTGCTCCGTCTGTGTATTCATATGCCAGCACCAAGCTGCTTTTATTATTAATGCCTACTCTCTTAGATGTTGTTTATAGCATCTGAGTGAGCAAACTCATGTAAGTATCAGTGTGATTAACCCAACTTTGGCCTTAGGCCTACATGTATAGTTTTAAAAAAATATCTGAAGTACTTTCACAGACATTCATTTCATTGAGTTTTATGGTACCTCTGAGGAGCAGGTGGTAGAAGTTGCCTCCTTCGGCATATGAGAAGTTGAAGCTCAGAGAGGTTGGAGGACTTTTGCCCATGATCGTTCACCTGATAGTTTATAAAATGGATATTAAACAAGCTCTTATTCTTTCTTGTAATAAAATGTTGATTCATGGCAAAATGCTTTAATAAACAACTTAGATAAAAATTACCCCAAATCCTATAACCTAATCAGATGACTGATTTATTTCCACAAGTAGTCCTTGTTTTTACGCATTGACTCCCAGGCTGTCTTCCTCAGCTCTTATCAAGAAGCTCAGGTGAGTTAATGTCAGAGAGCTTTGAAAAATAGGCTGGGCATGGTGGTTCATGCTTGTAATCCCAGTATTTTGAGAGGCTGAGGTGGGTGGATCACTTAAGGTCAGGAGTTGGAGAGCAGCCAGCCCAACATGGCAAAAACCCATCTTTATTAAAAATACAGAAATTAGCCAGACGTGATGTTTCACGCCTGTAATCCCAGCTATCCCAGCTACTTGGTAGGTAGGGGCATGCGAATCGCTTGAACCCTGGAGGCGCAGGTTGCAGTGAGCCAAGATGGCGCCACTGCACTCCAGCCTAGGTGATAGAGAGAAAATCTCCCTCAAAAAAAAAGGAGAATGACTTGTATTTTGAGATATTCTTAGCACAGTTCTTAACATATAGTATTAGCTCCATAAGTGATAGCTATTATTTATATTTGTATTTGTATTCTTATTTCTTTGATGAAGAGCATGAGCTGTGAAGTAAGACAGGCTGGAGTTCCAGTCTCTACTCTTTATTAGCTGGGTGACACTGGACACGTTGCTTTACCTTTCTGAGCCTTGGTTCCCTCATATGTAAAGTAGGCCTTGTCATAAAACCCTCAGGGGTTTCGTGATATTTAAATGAGATCATGAATGAAGCCTGCCTCAGCATAGTGTCTGGCACATGATAAACTGTTAATAAACATTAGTGATTTCTCATGGATTATTTTCTTCTGAAAATCCTAAATTATTTCCTCATAAATGGGGACGGTCCCATGGTTTTCTTTTTTTCAAGAAAACCAGTTATGGTTAGTTCTTCAGCTATACTGTATTCACTGATATACTCTCATATACCTAATGACTCTCTGCTGCCATATCTGAAAAAGCAGAAATAAAAATCGACACAGGATGCTTACTTTAATTTAGCTTCCATTTATTCTTGCTAAGTCCCACTGGATCTGTTGGCATTATTTGCTAAGAAAGGGTTTGCGAAATAAATTAATAGTGTAAACGAGACTCGGACAGAGTGCTGAAAATAATTAAGGGAACTATTTCTAAGCATGCTTAAATACTGGAGCAGCACCATCTACATACAGGCAATGTATCTGAGATCTCTGCCCCACTCGTCTCCATTCCTGAACCAGTGATTACAGCTAATTCTGTACCATTCTCTGCACTCAGTGTGAGTTTGTGGGCAAGTCCAGCCCTGTCCATCTCTGTTCCCTGTGTGCCCAGAATGACAAATATGCTCATGGTAGGTGCTCAAAACATGTAGAAATAACAAATATGTCCCAAGGTCTCTTGCTTAGACACTTGGTTATTCTAGATCAAGTGATTAATTTATCTTTGACAGCTAGCTGGATCCAATTCCCAGTCAAATGTTCTATGGGCCCCTCAAATTCAGCTATGTGCATTGTTTATAAAATTAGCTTCTCACCCCGGTTTCCTTTTTTTTTTTTCTCCTGACATCATCATTTTTCCAGGCTAAAAACTTGGAGTTGGCCGTGTGTGGTGGCTCACGCCTGTAATCCCAGCACTCTGGGAGGCCAAGGCCGGAGTATCGCTTTGAGCACAGGAGTTTGAGATCAGCCTGGGGAACACAGCAAAACCCCATCTCTACAAAAAATACAAAAATCAGCCAGGTGTGGTGGTGTGTGCCTGTAGTTACCTGGCAGGCAAGGGAAGGAAGATTGCTGGACCCTGGGGGTTCAAGGATGTGGGGAGTCATGATCATGTCACTGCACTCCAGGCTGGGCTATAGAAGGAGACCCTGTCTCAGAAACAAAACCAAACCAAAACAAAACAGAATCTTGGAGTCTCTTTGCTTTCCTCTTTCCCCTCCTATAAGCCACCCAGTCAGCTGTCCTGCCTTCCAAATGTCTGTTGTCTCTGTCACGCCCTCCATTGGATGGCATCCCTTGGTCTAGGCTCTATCGCATCACTCTTGGTGCTGAAATCATCGCGCCGTCTTCAGCAGAGACCACTTCTAATTCTACATTATTTGAATATCAGATGGTAATACATTATGTTTCCTTTCTTTTGGAAATTAAAAGGTGAGCATTCCCCAAAGAAATGTGTAAAAAAAAAAAAAAAGGGTGTTAGTTTCCTCTCAATTCCTCTCCAATTCTACTTCCTTAAAGGTTAGTAATTAACACTTTGTATGTATTTTTCCACATTCTCCTCCATGCTTATGTATAATTTTTAAAAATTGGGGCCTATAGTGCATGTGATCCGACGGAGAAAGGATAGTTCTTTCAAGAAATGGGGCTGGAACAACTAGATATCACATAGGAAAAATGAACCTCTACCCTTATCTTGCATTATACACAAAAATTAAAATGAAATAGATTACAGGCTTAAAAGTAAAACTTAAAATTTCTAAAAGAAAACACAGGAGGAAATCTTTTTGTAACCTTGGGGTGGGCAAAGATTTTTCCAAACATAAAAAGCACCAGTTATAAAATAAACAATTAAAAGGTTGGGCCTTATCATCAAAGCTAAAAACTCCTCTTTGAAAAAGCACCATTAAGAAAATGAAAACATGGGCTGGGCATGGTGGCTGACATTTGGAATCCAAGCAGTTTGGAAGGCCAAGGCAGGCAGAATGCTTGAAGCTAGGAGTTTGAGACCAGTCTGGCCAACACGGAGAAGCCTTGTCTCTACTGAAAATACAAAAATTAGCTGGACATGGGGGCACATTCCCGTAATCCCAGCTACTCAGGTGGCTGAGGCACAAGAATCGCTTGAATCACTGAGGCAGAGCTTGTAGTGAGCTGAGATTGTGCCACTGTACTCCAGCCTGGGAGAGCAAGATTCTGTCTTATTAAAAAGAAAAAAAAAGAAAATGAAAATGAAAATGCAAACCTCTGACTTTAATATATTAAGGAAATATATTGCAATATATATATCTAAAACTTGGGTCAAGAATATATAAAGAACTCTTGCTGGGCATGATGGCTGACACCTGTAATCCCAGCACTTTGGGAGGCCAAGGCAGGCAGATTACCTGAGGTCAGGAGTTTGAGACCAGCCTGGCCAACATGGTAAAACCCTATCTTTGCTAAAAATACAAAAAATTAGCCAGGTGTGGTGATGAGCGCCTGTAATCTTAGCTATTCGGGAGGCTGAGGCAGGAGAATCGCTTGAACCTGGGAGGTGGAGGTTGCAGTGAGCTGACATGGTGCCATTGCACTCCAGCTTGGATGACAGAGTGAGACTTTTTCTCAAAAAAACAAAAACGAAAACAAACAAATAATAAAACTCCAGGCATGGTGGCTTATACCTGTAATCCCAGCACTTTGGGAGGCTGAGTTAGGCAGATCATGAGATCAGGAGTTCGAGACCAGCCTGGCCAATATGGTGACACCCTTCTCTACTAAAAATACAAAAATTAGCCAGGTGTGGTGGCATGCACATGTAATCTCAGTTACTCAGGAGGCTGAGGCAGAAGAATCACTTGAACCTGGGAGGCAGAGGTTGCAGAGAGCCAAGATCATGCCACTGCACTCTAGCCTGGGCCACAGAGTGAGACTCTGTTTCAAAAAAAAAAAAAAACTCTTACAATTCAACAATAAGAAGACAATCTAATTGAAAATAGGCAAAAGAGTCAGACAGTTCACAAAAGATATTCAAGGCTATAAATGTGAATATAAATTGCTGATAAGTACAAATAGATGCTCAGCATTAGTTTTCATGGCAATGCAAATTAAAGCCACAGTGAGATACCACTATACATCTAATTAAATGGTTAAAATGTGAAAGACTGACAATACCAAGTGCTGACAAGATGTAGAACAGGAAATCTCATGCATTGCTAGCAGGAAAATTGTTTGACATTTCCTTATAAACACACACTTAGCATGTGACCTAGGAATTTCTCTCGTTACCCAAGAAAAATGAAAAAAAAAAAATGTTTGCACAAAGACATATACATAGATGTTAATATCAGTTTTATATAACAGGTAAAAACTGAAAGCAACACAAAGGGTACACACTATATGATTCCATTTATGTCAGATCCTAAAATAGGCAAAATTAATCTATAGGAACAGAGAGCAATTCAGTGATTTCCCAGGACTGGTAGGGAGATTAACTGCAAAGATGCACAAAGGAACGATAGGTGATGGAAATGCTTGGTATCTTAACTGTGGTGGTGGTAAATGGATGTATGTATTAGTTAAAACTCATTGAATGGTATGCTTAATAGACGTATTTTATTGTATGGCAATTGTAACTTAAAATCTCTGTGTGTGTATGTGTGTAATAAGAACCTGCCGTATGTGTGATTTTACTTTTTTTGCTTAACAATATATCATAGCTGGGTGCAGTGGCTCATGCCTGTAATCCCAACGCTTTAGGAGGCCAGGGTGGGAGAATTGCTTGAGCCCAGGAGTTCCAGTAGCTTGGGCAACATAATGAGACCTTGTCTCTCAAACAAAAACCAAAAAACCCAAAACCAAAAATAGCTAATATATCACAGACATTGCTCTGGGTAACACAGAGACCTACCCCATTCTTTCAAATAGTTGTGCAATATTGCGTAGTATAGATACATTCTTTTTGATAGAGATTTAGAATTTTCCCTTTTTCTTAACAAACATGACTGCAATAAGCACCTTTGTATGTATGTTCTTATATACAGGGTTTTTATTTCTGAAAGTATGGATTTTCAGACGTTGCATTGCTGGTTCAAGGGGTTATGGGCATTCAAAGTTTTAACAGGTGTAAAATCCTGCCCTTTTCTTTTGATACTTGTATTTTATCTTCTGTAAATCAACTGTTAATTTCTTTTGACAAATTTTCTTCACTGTGTTCTTTTTAAAAATTCATTTTTTTTCTATCAATATCTTAGCAGAGTTCTTTGTGTATTGCCTATTTTGTTATTAGAAGGTTATTTTTATAGCCCTTCTCCCTATCTTTTTTTTTTTTTTTTTTTGAGACAGAGTCTTGCTTTGTTGCCAGGCACCAGGCTGGAGTGCAGTGGTGTGATTTTGGCTCACTGCAACCTCTGCCTCCTGGGTTCAAGCGATTCTCCTGCCTCAGCCTCCCACGTAGCTGGGACTACAGGCATGCACCACCATGCCCAGATAATTTTTGTATTTTTTAGTAGAGATGGGGCTTTACCATGCTGGCCAGGATGGTCTTGATCTCTTGTGATCTGCCTGCCTTGGCCTCCCAAAGTGCTGGGATTACAGTTGTGAGCCACCGTGCCCGGCCCCTCACCTATCTTTTTATTTAAGGAATGCAGCGTAGTCACTGAATGAACTAAAATAACCTGTAAGGCTTAGCACTCTTTTAAAGCAAAGCCTCACTGGAAATTTATAAACTGTTAAGAATTATCAGATGAGCTGGGAGTAGAGGCTAAGTTGGGAGGCTGGAGGCTGGCCAGGAGCTCAGGGTACAGTGAGCTGTGATTGTGTCACTGCACTCCAGCCTGGCCCAGGGAGCAAGGTCCTGTCTCCAAAAAAAAAAAAAAAAAAAGTTAACAAAAATGTTTTCACTTTTTGAGTTTACATAAATTTCTAAAAATTGAGATGTACCTTTACCTAAAAGTAAAAATATACAAATAAGGTTGTAAGAGTTACACTATATTCAATAGTATAGTTGCTTAAATGTAGTATATTGGTTTCTTTTAGAATTAAAAAACTAAGAGGGCATCGCCACATGGGACCAGTGCGAGATCAATGTCACTCCAGTGTGACTAGGAAAACATTCTATTCATTCAATGGAATAAAGTTTCAGTATTTCATATTAAGTATCTCTTATGCCTCTACAGCTTCAAAATCCAGTTGATCTTTTTCCATTTTGGGGTTGGAGGATTGACGGGCCCTTAAAACTTCATTAATGGTAGCAATTTTTTCACAGAATGTGCTCCAACTCATTAGAGAATCTGGCAGTTTCTAGAATTGCTCATACATGAAAATCCCAATGGGATGTAGATACATCCTAAGACTGGACGAAAAAGGTGCTCGCATATAGACTGTTCTGTGAATTGAATTAGCCTGTGATTATGAGATGTGATCCTTTCACCATGAAGAGTGGAGTGGATCTTTCTTTCTTCGTTTACCATGTACCCAGGAAGCTTCGGGTCCTGGTGCACAGGTTCTGCACGTGGAAGCTGGACCTTTTGTATTGCATCATAAATGATCCCTTCTTCCCTCCCGACCCCACGAAGAAGGCAGAACTTCCCCTACCTCCCCAGTCTGCTGTGTGAGACCTGAGTGTGGCCACCTGAGTTTTCCTTCCCCATGTGGATGAGGCCAGCCCAGCACCTGCCTCCATTCTCAGTGACAGGTCACAGCTAAGAAACTGCAGGGAACACCCACTTTGTACACCATTCCAGACCTGTCTTTCTAAAACTTTCTCTTAAATTACTTCGCTCCCACCATCTTCTGTATGAAGAACAAAGACACATCAGGGAGCTTTATAAGCTGATCCCCAGCCTGGCACCCACCCTGCTCCACAGACCAGGCAGCCCTCAATGTGACAGCCATTGTCCTCTTCCCAAGTTGGCTTAACAGCCTCCTGCCAGGAGGACCCTCTAGTCCTGCACACTTCACCCTTGTCTCCCTGTCCTTTGTGCCCTAGATCAGGGATATGCTTGTTCACGAAGATGTCCCCAATCCTTCTGGGTCTATGCTGATCTCTCTTGCACCTGAGCTTCCTGAGGATCCGTGTTAGTGTTTATCAAGGCTTTACATGAGTGTTATCTTTCGGAATTACCGTTTTGTGAGCATTTGTTTCCTGTCACATCAGCATGTGGTGTGTGCTCAACAGCCAAGTCAGATGTTCCCCCTGCTCCCCTCCTTGTCCTGAACCCCTACAGGTAGCTCCACAAAGACCTGTTTCATCACATTATATGCCTATATTTGTAAGCAACAGCACTGAATTTCTTCATAAAAATGCAATAATTCAGATTAAGTAATTCAGACTTGCTTGCTCCCAGTTGTTCTGAATTCTTGCATTCAATTATTCAGCATTTTTGAGATCTTACTGGTTGCAAGGTACTGGGCTATGTGTGGATGTGTGGTGGCGGGGGAACATAATAGCAAGCAAAAAACAAAACCCCCAGAATAAACCATCAACTCCCCCGCCCCTCACCAAAACACAGTGCCTGGGTTCTTGTGGCTAAATGCCTCATGGCCTCAGAGAACCTCACCAGGAGTGTAGGCTTGGCTAGAGTGGGAGACGCCACAGGATTTTGTGAGAGCCTCAGGGAGGAAATTGCCCCATTTGGGAAGGTGATGCAAGGCTTTCCTTAGGAAGCAGTCATTGCCCTGTGGACTGGAGGAAGCCAGGAGTTAGCCAGCAAAGGTGGGAATGGAGAAGGGAGGAGAGGATTCCAGCCAGAGGAATGGTGCTGGGAAAAGGAGGCCACAGTCAAAGGGGAGGAGGTTCCAGAGATGGATGGGGATGGTGGGGTTGCATAGTCGGGTGAGGCCAGACATGTAAGGTTTCGTAGCTCGTGTGAAAAGTACTGGATGCCAATGGATGATTTTTCTTTTCTTTCTTTCTTTCTTTCTTTCTTTCCTTCCTTCCTTCCTTCCTTCCTTCCTTCCTTCCTTCCTTCCTTCCTTCCTTCCTTCCTTCTTTCTTTCTTTCTTTTCTTTCTTTTCTTTCTTTTCTTTCTTTCTTTCTTTCTTTCTTTTTGAGATGAAGTCTTTCAGCCTGGAGTGCAGAGGCACCATCTAACCTCTGCCTCCTGGGTTCAAGCGATTCTTCTGCCTCAGCCTCCCTAGTAGCTGGGACTACAGGGGCATGCCACTCTGCCTGGCTAAGTTTTGTATTTTTGGTAGAGACAGGGTTTCACCATGTTGGCCAGGCTGATCTCAAACTCCTGACCCCAGGTGATCTGCCCACGTAGGCCTTCCAAAGTGCTGGGATTACAGGCGTGAGCCACCACGCCTGGCCCCCAGTGGATGATTTTAATGGGGGCACTGGAACACCCTTTTGGCACTGAAGAAAGACCACCTCTGGCTGTCATATCAACAATGGAAGGGAGGGTGTGGGGTGAGGGCAAGGAATCCAGTTAGGAGGCTACTGCAGAGGTCCAGGTGAGAGATCATGGATACTTATGTTAGGATGGCAGGAAACACGAAGAGAAGAAGCTTCATGATTAACATCAGGGCGTAGTACTGAGTTGGATCTAGAGGTGAGGGAGAGAAGAGTGTATACAGGTGCTGAGGTTTCTGAGGAGCAATAGCGGGCTGGATAGTGGTGCCATTCACCAGCATGTAATACTCACTGATAGAGGTCCGGACCTGGGAGGCCATGAGCATGACTTTGGTTTTAGACATGTCAACTTGAAGAGCTTCTGAGATTTCTGCAGCAGAGGATGCTGATACTCTACCATAGCTGTTCTTCCCTTATTCTTTTAATGAGAAGTCCTTCTGAATTTAACTGAGCATAGGGCTGTTCAGTTAGAGACATTTCCCAACCTTCCTTGCATTTAGGTATGCCTATGCAATTGACTTCTGGCCAGTGGGATGTGAGTGGAGGTTATGTGTGCAACTTCTGGGTCCTACCCTTAGTAGGAAACAACTTATGCTGTGTCCCCTACCCCACCATGCCTCTTCCTTTATCTCCTGGATGGGATGCAAATGTGGTAATAGAAATTGTGATGGTCTTCTTGAATCCAGACCTAGGAACCTTATATTGAGGATGGCAGAACCCCTCCATCAGCTTGGGCCTGCCTATTGCTGGACTGTGATTTGAGAGGGAAATGGACTTCTACCTTTCCCAAGGCATTGTATTTTTAGGTCTTTTTATACCGCAATCCATACAGTATCCAAGGGGAGATGTCAGGAAGGCATTTGAATATATGGACCTGGAGCTCAGAGAAGAAATTTGCAAAGGTGATATGAATTTGAGAATTCTTGACATGTAGGAATAATGAAAGCCATGGCTGTGGATGAGATTGTCTAGAGGGAGAGATTACAGAAAGAGGAGGAGAGTGGTCTGGGGTAGAGCCCTGAGGAATTCATACACTTAATGGATGGATTTTGGGAAGATGAGTGATCAAAGAAAACTGAAAAGGCTCAGTTAAAGCAATGTGAAGAAACCCAGGACAGAGCAGGCTCACAAAGTCCATGAGCAAAGAGTGCCTTAAGAAGAAGGGAGCAATGAGCAGTGCTGTACTTAAACAGTGTCCTTTAGTGAGCTTTCACTATGCATTGGCCAGCTTGGCCAATGATAGATGGAGTGTTCTTGTCAAACTAAGGGCTTGTTTGCTAATGAGGGTTATTATTGGCTAATGCAGCTTCGTAAAAACTATGCGTGTCTCTGGCAAGAGCACGGAAAAATCTAATTATTTCTCAATCCAATTTTCATGATATATTATCCAGAAACACTAAAAATTGTCAAACTCAGCATGATGCTTCATATGAAACCCTAAACAACTCTAAGTTTTTTAAAAATCATTTCTCTGGATTCTAAAAATTTCTTTTTTTTTTTTTAAATTCAAACTTTAAAATTTTTCATTTAAAAAATCATATAAAATTTACCATCTTCACCATGTTTTTGTGATAGGTATACTCACGTTATTGTGAAACAGAGCTCCAGAACTGTCAATCCTGCCAGACTGAAACTATTCCCATTAAACAATTCATCATTGTCCTTCTTCTTGGCCCCTAACATTCCCCAGGCTCCTTTCTGTCTCCATGAATTTGACTTCTCTAGATACACTATATGGAAGGAATCATTTAGATTTGTTCTTTTGAGCCTGGCTTATTTCACTGAGCATAACGTCCCCAAGGTTCATCCATACTAGAGCATGTGACAGGATTTCCTTCTTTTTAATGTTGAATATCCTTCTACTGTATGTACATATGTAGGGTAAACACACCTGAGAGCAGTCATTGAAGCGCACCCTGAGAATGACCCAGTAGGGCAGATGCTCTGAATGTGTGTTTTAAACTAGGGAATCTGGTGGTGGCCAACCTGGAGATTTGTTCTTTGTCTATGAGGGACATCTGAGCCCCCTACTCATCCCGTGGAACTTGGGCCATATAGAGGATTGAAGTTCAGAGTTTTGGGTTGGCTGAAGGTTGCCACGTGGAAGTCGTGAAGGGAAGGGTATTCAGTGAAAATGCTACGTAAATGCATGCTGCTTGCAAGCAGTTTTCCTGCAGATGTAGGGCCCAGCCCGCTGCTGCCACCAGACTGTTTCTGTACGTAAGGGGGTTCTCCTGTCCACCCTGCTGCCACTGTAGCTAAGGCCCTAATAAAACCCCAGGTCTCATTTGCTAGCCTGGGGTCTTTTCTTCCGCCTTTTGACCCTGGTGCCTTCCCTACTGAGGTTAATAGCGGTTCAGCACAACAACATACCACATTTTGTTTCTACAAATCAATTTTAAAAGAATTCACCTTCTAAACTCTTATTCCTCTGGTTAAGTTTCTTCTGGCCTGGTATACCTAGGAAGCAGTAGAAGAGAGATGGCAAATTGGGTATCAGCTGTTATAAGTAGAATTTTCAATGCTACAAAAGAAGTAGCACTTGAATAGAAATTTCCTCAGCAAGGCAATTTACTACTATAGGAGGGTGTGGCTCTCAGTGGAACAATGGTGAGTGCACACGAGGACAAGGAGGAGAAGGGTTACTTATGCCTGATGGAGGTCTCCCCTACTGCTGTGTCATTCCCCTATTGGCTAGGGTTAGACCGCGTAGTCTATTCTAATTCTGATTGGCTATTTTAAGGGGAGAAGGGGTATGTAAGCTGGTGTGGCAGGGTGGGTAGTTTGGTGGGAAGGATGGTTATGGGCAGGTCAAAGCAGGTAGGCAGGGGTTAAAGCAGGTAACCAGAGCAGGTGACTGGAGCAGGTGTCAGGGATGAGTCAGGACGGGGCAGGGGACTGGAGAAACAGATGTGAACTACTCATTAGAACTGGCTGAAAGGTTGTTTAATGAAACTATCAGGAAGTTAAACTTTAAAATAGAGAATTAAAGAACAAGAGAGCTGAATATACTGACATACTGATACTTTGAAGAGAAACTTGGGGTTTGCTATATCTAACATCAACTTTCCTCCTCCTCCTCCTCTTTCTCTCTTCTTCTTCTTCTTCTTCTTCTTCTTCTTCTTCTTCTTCTTCTTCTTCTTCTTCTTCTTCTTCTTCTTCTTCCTCTTCTTCTTCCTCCTCCTCCTTCTTCTCTTCTTCTTCTCCTCCTCCTCCTCCTCCTCCTTCTTCTTCTTCTTCTTCTTCTTCTTCTTCTTCTTCTTCTTCTTCTTCTTCTTCTTCTTCTTCTTCTTCTCTTCCTTCTTCTTCTTCTTCCTTCTTCCTCTTCTTCTTTCTTCTTCTTGTTTCTTCCTCTTCTTCCTCTTCTTCTTCCTCCTCCTCCTTCTTCTTCTTCTTCCTTTTTTTTTTTTTTTTTTTTTTTTTTTTTAGAGATGGAGTCTACTGTGTTGCCCAGGCTGGAGTGCAGTGGTTTGATCTAGGCTCACTGCAACCTCTGCCTCCCAGGTTCAAGCGATTCTCCTGCCTCAGCCTCTTGGCCTCTTGAGTAGCTGGGATTACAGGTGCATGACGCCACTCCACCATGTTACTCAGGCTGGTCTTGAACTCCTGACTCATGATCCACCTGCCTTGGCCTCCCAAAATATTGGAATTACAGGCATGAGCCACAGCACCTGGCCCCTTCTTTTTTTTTTTTTTTTTTTTTTTTTTTTTAAATCTGACCACCTTCATTCCATAATGTAGACTGGGTGCTCCCACTACTGACTTTCTTCAAGAAAACAGACCCTCTGCCAGTAGTCACTGGCAAACTTTTCCTGCAAAAGGCCAGATAATCAGTATTTTTGGTCTTATGGTCCATAGCGTCTCTCTAACTACTTAACTACTCACCTTCAGCAAGGCTACCTGTCTCTTGCATTTTTGTAGCTATTTATATATTTGTTCACTGTGTGTCTTCCCTGTTAGATTGCATATTTTGAAGGCAGAGGCTGTCCCCTCCCACTCTCAAGGAATTCCTAGTACCTGGCATATCACCAAACATGCAATGAAGGCTTCACATGTGACATTTCCTTGTGCATCATGTAATTGATGGGTACCTATAACTAAGGGAATATGGCATCTGTTGACTGGCTAACTTCCTCTTAAGTTGCAGGAGTGTCCTTGCAATGTCAAGCAATTTGGGAAGGACATATTTTCACACGTATTTGCCTAGAGGACAATCTACCGCTGTATAAAATATTGGTATGTCATTTTAATCTGTGACGTTTTCTACAATAAGACTTTCTCAACCAAATGTCTAATAACCCCTTCTAACTGTCAGGGGTTTGGCTGTCAATGAGCAGGAATTAAAATAAGAATTTATGACAATTTAATAGCACTTTGAGGGAAAAGGGCAGAAGTATTCTCAGGATAATGCAAGAGTTAATGGCTCTGTATTAACATGAAAATTAAAAAAAAAAACATTTAATCCCTCCTCTTTCTGTTTCTAGTGATTTCAGAGCTCTGAAATCGGACGTGTGTTGCTCTTTACACCAGGGCCCTGGACAGTGGGCAAGTGGGCTGCCCACTTCTCTTGGCTCTGCTCTCCCTTCTGGGTGCCCCAGCATGGGCTGCGTCCACTGGAGGGGACCCTTTTTCTAATTCATACATGGACTTCTTAAGGGCTCGTTGTGCTAGGCTGACTCCCGCGTCATTCGACTTTTGTAGAACTTTCATCTGGTGTGTACAACAGTCTCCTGCCTTGTCTTTCTGTCTGAGTTTTCCCTCAAATAATCCCTCCTCCAACTATTGTAGATGAACCTCATCATTCTCATATTCAGAAAACATCACTGGATGCCCGACACACTGACAGGGAACTACAGAGTTCCTAGCCTGGACTCCAGGCCTCCTCCTCTCGCCCTGGCTTGGCTGCCTCTACCTCCCACCAGACATTATACTTGATCCACCTGAGCTGGACACTGCTGGCCTCCCAGCATTATGGAGCTAGTGATCAGTAACAATGGAAAATCTTTCAACTTGGTGTGTTAAGAAGCAGAGCACAGATCTACCTCACACCGTTTGAAATAGCAATCTGCTTCCTGATTCTGGAGGTCAGATAGAAACAATTCTCTGAAAGAGTGTTGAAAGCACTGGTTATTCACTTGGATCCTACAGCTTGGCCAGTGATAGATCTATAAATGCCATGAAAAGCCAAGATTGATCCTGATTCCCTGGACAGGCTTAACCAAGTGTGGTAACAGTTAACGCTGGTCCAGTTGCATCTAAAGCCTGAACGTTGCTTCTGCTGAGTGTCAGAGTCACAGACCCACGCTACAGTTCTGGAGAGGAGGCTTGTGTTTAAATCTAACATCAATAGATTTATGGATCTATACTTGGGAGGTTTGGCAAGGTGCCATTTTAGGACCTAAGGAATTAATTGAGGGGAAAGGCCTTGGCTATATTAGGATCAATCACAGAGCATTAAGCCAAGGATTCTATTCTTCTGCTTTAAACTCTAATGGAGTTTACTTCGCTAGATTTCAGACCTGCTCGGTACCTAGGACACATTTTTTTTTCCTTCTAGTTTCTCCCTATTCTAATGGAACTATTTGCTCCGTTGTGGGAAAGGAATAAGATAGATATTTCCATTCTGAAAACAGATAACTTGTCTAGTTTCACAGATTTACAGATGGAAAGAAATTTTGCCCAAAGATGAATCATACCTCAGGTCTCACCCATATCTGATTTACAGAATATATGGGTAAGATTTTGGACCTAGAGTTGATGCTGGAATGGATTAAGACTTTTGAGGATGTAGGTTTGGGGTGAAATATATTTTTCCCATGAGAAGGATGTACATTTTAATGGTAGGGCTGGGTGGGGGGGACTGTTAACTGTGTCCCCCAAGTTCATGTGTTAAAGTCCTAATCCTCAATACCTCAGAATGTGACCTCATTTGGAAATCAGGTCATTGCAAATGGAATTAGTTGAGATAAGATCATACTGGAGTTGGGGGGCCCTAATCTAATTTGACTGGTATCCTTATGAAAGGTGGAAACTTGGACACACACATGACATGCACACAGGGAGAACTCCATGGGAAGATGAAGACAGATATTGCAGTGATGTGTCTACTGTTAGACACCTATGTTACCCAGACTGATCTCTTGTTAACTTTGCCCAGATAGTTTTGGCTTTTCCTCCATTTTGGTCACATCAGGAGTCAGCTAAGGAACAGCAAAGGTTGCCAGCAACTATCAGAAGCTAGGGGAGAGGCATGGAATGGATTCTCCTTCAATAGCCCTGCTTACACCTGATCTCAGATGTCCAGCCTCCAGAACTATGAGAAAATACATTTCCGTTGTATAAGCCACCCATTTGCGGTACCTTGTTATGGCAGCTTTAGTAGACTAATATAGATTCTGGCAGAATTTCAAGCTTCATGGACACAAAACTTCTCTGAAGATTGTCTTCATGCCTAAGTTAATCAGCCCTAAGTAAATCCCTCCACTTTTTTTTTTTAAGTTTTAAAATTACATCATTATTATTATTATTATTATTATTATTATTATTTGAGGCAGGTCTCACTGTGTTGCTCAAGCTGGAGTGCATGGTGCAATCAAAGCTCACTGCAACCTCAGCCCCCTGGGCTCAAAGTGATCCTCCCACCTCAGCCTCTCAAGTAGTTGGGACCACAGGCATGCATACCACCATGCTCAGCTAATTTTTAATTTTTTTTGTAGAGATGGGGTCTCCCTATGTTACCCAGGCTGATCTCAAACTCCTGGGCTCAAGCAGTCCCCCTGCCTTGGCCTCCCAAAGTGCTGGAATTACAGGTGTGAGCCACTACCTTGGCAATCCTTCCATTTTAAGAAATTCTGAAATACAGAGGAACATATCACAGAATTAGAGTTTAAAATGTCAGCGAGGGTTGGTGTCACCACAGAGTCTCTCTCTGAAGCCACAGAATGAACAACCACAGTTCAGAACCCACCTACATGGCTGGGCTTTAGGGTTAAGCATCATTGGCATCTGTTGTGACCCATAGTAGATTATCTTAAAAATAAAAAACCCTTTTGAATGTAGTGAATTTCTGAGTGTTTGCCAAGCTCCACTTATGATGTTCTCTTGTTAACTTTGCCAAGATATTTTTGGCTTATTTTCCATTTTGGTCACATCGGGAGTCAGAAAAGCAAGTCCATAGTTTCCTGGTCCCCAGGGGCTGGGGCAGCTTTAAGACTGCCCACCGTCTGCTTCTACGAAGACAGCTGGGCAGAGAGTTGGAGGCTTCTTGTGCAAAAGATGTGAGGTTTGTGTCATGGGCTGCCACTTAAGAGGATTTTGTTGTAGTAAGAGCTGAGCTCAATAATTTCCTTTTTGATGGAAAGGGAGGCTGGGTGCAGTGGCTCACGCCTGTAATCCCAGCACTTTGGGAAGCCGAGATGGGTGGATCACCTGAGGTCAGGGGTTCGAGATCAGCCTGGCCAACATGGTGAAACCCTGTCTCTACTAAAATTACAAAAATTAGCCATGCATGGTGGCGGGTGCCTGTAATCCTAGCTACTTGGGAGGCTGAGGCAGGAGAATCACTTGAACCCAGGATGCAGAGGTTGCAGTGAGCTGAGATCATGCTATTGCACTCCAGCCTGGGTGACAAGAATGAAACTCCATCTCAAAATAAAAACAAAGAAACAAGAAACGGGGCATTTTTTAAAGGTGAAGCACATGGGGAAACAATGTGTCCAGACTAGCTGTGGAGCCATCCCAAATCCTTGCAAATATTAGAGAAGGTAAATTAAATGTAGTTCAACAAATATGAGGTTAGTGTCAGAATCCTTGACCAGGGAAATATGGCCATGGAGACACATCGGTCTCCTCTGAACAGGTTGCTGAATCTGATTAGGAAGGAATGCATCCCTGATTGTACAATGCCTGGAACCCATTGCAATACCACCCAGGATACCACCATCAGCTTGCTCTTGTCTCAGTGAAGACCATACTGTCCGGTGTTCTACAGCCTTGGATGTGAAAGAATTTATAAAATCTGGGGCTCTTGGGGATGGATGATGCTAAAGCTCTGAAGAAAAAAAATACCAGCTGGATCTCGGTGTTTACTGCTCCAACCTGCTCCTTCCAAGCCAGATTCCTTAGTGTATGCATTTGTTTGCTTTCAGAAGGTTAGGACTGCCTCACCTGCTGATTTGCCTACATCACGAGGGTTGGTAGGACTAATTTGTTCAGCTGGAGTGGGTTGTTTTCCCTAGTGGGAAAGTGTTTAAGGCTTCACTATATAGAGAAGGTAGAGAAGGGTGTAATGGGGAGTTCTTTTGCTGTATAGGGGTGGTCTCTATTATAGGGAGAGGGGAATTAGATATGTGGGGGGGCTTTAGGTGTGAAATGCTCTCAGGAGTTGGGGATGCCTAATTAACTGGATTCATAGATGAGAAAGAAAGGAAGGGGCACTCCATCTTTTATGTACAGTCAGGAAATAAGTTCCTCAAAATATTTTCAACAGAGAGAATTTAATGCAGGGAATTGGTTGGACAGGAGGAGCTGAGAAGCCGCACAGGGGATGGTGAGGCAAATTAGAAATGAATAAGGCAGGAAGCCTCTAGCAGCTGTGGCCTCAGAGGTGGGATTAGCCAGAGACCAGAAGCTGGGGCATGAGGTGGAAAGAGAAACCAAACCAGGGCTGCTGAGTGGGAGCTGGAATTGTGGAGGAGGGTGCTGTCTGATGGGAGATGGAGCTTCTGAGATGCTGCTAGAGGCGAGAGGAAGACATGGCCTGACAGCTCCCCATTCTCAGCACCTTTTGCTTACACCAATTGCTGGAAAGCCATTTGCCAAGGAAGGGAAAAGAAGTCAAGGAGACAAAGGGCCCAGATGGAGCTGAGAGCAGACAAGCACGTGACTGGCATGACCTTGATGAATGAAGTGCTGTGTTGGGTGCCTTAAAGGGGCTTCTGTTAATGTGGCCGTCATGTCGTTGGAAATCAGAAATGTGCATTTAGCTGTCTAAGGTCACATGTGAATGCGAGTTCTCTGGCTTGGGTTCTCTAATACCATGGTGATTAGGATTTGCCCTTGTGAGGAAGAAGCAAACAACTGCCTATACTCCCTGTGGGCAAGGGCTTGCCAAGCTGGGCATTGTGGTCATTAAGGATGCTGGCTGGGAAGGAGCTGGATGAGACGAAGAGGGATACAGTTGAGGAGTTGTACAGGTGAGTCATGCAGGTGGATGGTGGCTTAGTGTTCCCTCCTGAGCTTCATGGGCTCTCTAGCCTAGCTGAGGTCAGGTCGAGTAGCCATCACCCTGTGATAAAAGGAGGGCCTGCTCATTATGGTAACATTTCTTTCCCTGGTAATGCTCTGAGCCTTTGCCCTGGATTATTTGTGGGAGGAGGCCCCATAGACAGGCCAGGGCTGGGAGAACAACGGGAAGGCTGGAGGTGATGTCTGCCCAGCAGATACTCCACTGGGTTCCCAGCAGCAATATTTTAGGAGCAGCCATGTGAAAAACGAGACAGTGGGTTTTGGCCACGGTTCGGGTCGTTGGGGGAGAAAGTGAGGGAAACCTCCAGGTTGTGCCAAGATTTCAAAGCAGGAGCGACAGCTCTTTGGCCCAAGCGCAGGCACAGCCCTTGTTGTGATGCGATCTGCCAGGCAGTGGCTACATTCTGGGAAGACAAAGACAATGTCAACCTCCAAATCCTTTGAGCTCATCTCTTTTTGACTCACAGTTGGATCTCTCCCATGAATGACACTTTCTGGAGATTTGGAATGGATTTTCCTGTTGCAACAGTGTTTTCTAGCTGGCTGCCTAATTTAAGTGGTGAGTCTGCAGAATGTACAGGGAGGATTTGAATTCAGATAAGGCTGCATAGATTGCAATGCTGACAGATTTATGCACAGCATCGCAGGAAGATCTCCAAGTCACTGAAAATATTTCTGCAGGTCACCGTGTACTCTTTGCATGGGACATAATCTATACAAGTTTTGAGTGCTCCATGTTTTCTCTAGAGGAATGATTCTGAAATATTTTTATTAAGTGGTCGAAACTACTTTTCCTAGCCCTTTTCTTTCTCCTCTCATTTTCTGTTGGTTCCTTCTGAAAGGAGGGAGAACCATTTTATCTGTGAAGCAGCATTGAAGCTGCAATGCCTCATGCTCCCCATTGCTCCAGGGCCTGAGGGTGCTTTGCATGACTGCTCCAGTGGATGATAGGAAATGCTGCTTCGAAGATTGTTAACCTGGATGCATAGAAAATTTTCTTAAAATAAGCATTGACTATTGAAAAAAAAAAGAGAGAGAGAAAATCAGAAATGGTACCTTGACTCCACACTTCTAACCCAAGCCTGTATTCTGGTAGTTTCCTGATGCTAAGGACATTAAGCAACATGTGTGTTTTGTTTTGTTTCTGAAATCTAGGATTGAATACAGACCATCTATTTTGGGTCTGAATGACCCAGTCTGGCAGTGGCTGGTCTCATTCCATTGGCCAGTTTGGTCCGAGAAGCATTTCATTAATTACACTCAGTGCAACAATGTGCCCAGGACTCTGCTTCTGTGCTTGGACGATAATCCCACTTTATAAACAATCCACTTTATTTAGCGCAGGCCTTCAAGAAAACACCAGACACTGACGTGATGAATTGCTCTCTTGGGAGCAGTGGTGGGTGAGACTGGGGAGGAGGATAGGAAGTGAGAATTTGGTCTGTTGACCAGGAGACCGCAGCGCACGGATCTGCTTGTGCACTGCATCTCATTGTCTAGGATAATAGGGTTCCACAGCCTTGCCCTGACAGGAGCAACTCGGCGTTTAATGGCAAGCTGATGGCCCGCAGTCCTTCCAAGCAGCCACATGGATGACAGGCAGGCTCATCCACAGTGCCTGCAGGCCTTTCCTGGTCTCTCAACTTCACTCCTTCAGCAAGTGTTTGGCAGACACGTCCTCCTTGTTACCTTCTGTAGTAGGTGCTGGGGATACACTGGGAGAAGGTTCTTGTTCTTAAGGATCCTACAACAAGCCAGTGATTATGGGAGAAGTGGTAGAATGTGGGGGGATTCACAGTGTGGATTCCCAGCGTGAGCACACAGAGGAGGGATATTCACCATGGGAGGGGGAGTGGAGGCTAGTGATTAGCTGTCGGCATTCATTCTCTGGGAACTCTGTTGACCACTGCTTCTATATTTACACGGAGTAAGTTCTAATTTAACCATGAATTTCAGGAAAACCATGATCACAGAGTTTCTTTCTCTGTCTTCCTTTCTTATCTCTTTCTTCTTTCTCTCTCCTTAGGAACAGCAGTCTTTTCAAAGTTAGCTCAGAGGACTGGAACCAAGCCAGAACTTCCAAACAGTGTTGGAGAAGGTAGGATGTGGAGAAGCACCTGTGTCTGATGGTGAAGTTAGAGACAGAGATCCTGAGGCCCAGCGTGATTGGAAGCAGGGCATAAAGACAGGTGAGGAGCAGAGGCTGCCTGGAGGCTGAGGAGCCTGGAGGTCAGGAGGCCTGCAGAGGGGAGAAAAATAGAATCAGGGTCGGGACGAGTGCCCTCCCGCCGCAACAAGACCTGTTGGGCACCAGGGAGCCTCCTGGCCTGAGCTACGCACTTGTCACACACACACTTCCCAGCAGGAGTGACTGGACCCTGGAGCTCCCCTGAGGCCTGCAGGTGGGAGCGAGGGAAAAATGAGGTCGGTGTGAGAAGTTTGTGGAAGCACGGGTAGGCCTGGACTCTCATTTGTGCTGTTTCGTGGTTTATTTCCTGGCTCTAAGCAAGGAAGTCCTGCAAACTTTTGATGAGTTTGGTTTTGCAGTAACTTCTTAGAGCGCTCAGAGCATCAAGGAAGAACATTTCCTCGAGATGCTGAGGCGTGGACTGGCTTTCATCTCAATTTTCTTCAGCTGATTTCCTTCAATATTGTTTCTCTCTTTTCCTTTAAAAAAAGAAGATGCTGTTTGTTTGGTCACACGGACTTGTGGTTACTCACCCGTGGAAGGAGGCCACCCCTCGAGACACTGGCAAGAGCAGGGGAAATTCCTTTCAATACCAGCCCCGAGGAATTCTCATGATCCTGGTTTCCATTTTGGTCAAATTGAAGATGAAAGGACTCGATCCAGCACTGAGGAGGACTATAATTTTGATTCCGAAGGAGGCAGAGCTAGATGAAAAACCAGGCCAACCTTTTATCTGGAATGAGAGTGGAGAGGCGCATCCTGCTACAGATGGAGCAGCCCTTGTGTGAGGAATTCCTGCTTCAGGCCCCGTCTCGAAAATCAAAGCGTTGCAGGTGAGGAGGAACTACCATGAGGCGGCAGGTTGATTTACTTATTTTTCCTCCAGAGTCTTGTTAGATAACATTACTGGGTGTCTGCCTTGTTTTTGGATTTGTGTTTTCATAATAATTTTAGAAATGCAATTAGTAATAGCCACTTTCCTAGAGAAAGTTTCCAGCTGGTAAAACAGGACAAGCTGTTTTGGATAATCATGAGCCTTTCCATTGGAAGGATTCTTTTTCATACCCCTTCCTCCCGGCACCTCTGATACACGTAATTCCACGAACTTTCTCGCTTCTCGACTTGGTGTTCTTTTAAAATTTTTCAATTGTGATAATATATACATAACATAAAATTGAACATCATAGTCATGTCTTTATTTGTAAAATTATTTATTTATATATTTGAGACAGGGTCTTGCTCTGTTGCCCAGGCTGGAGTGCAGTGGTGTGATCACAGCTCACTGCAGCCTCCACCTCCTGGGTTCAAACAGTCCTTTCACCTCAGCCTCCTGAATAGCTGGGGCTATAGGCTCACCTCCCCACACTGGCTAATTTTTTGAATTTTTTGGTAGAGATGAGGTTTCACTGTGTTGCCCAGCCTGGTTTCAAAAACCCGGCCTTAAGCAGTTCTCCTTCCTTGGTCTCGGAATGTGCTGTGATTATAGACATGAGTCCCCGTGCCTAACCTCCAGAAGTCTTTCCATCCTCCCAAAATGAAACTCTACACAATAAATCCTAACTTCCCCACTTCCCTTGCCCCACCCTACAGTCCCTGGCATCCGTTTCTACTCTCAGCTTCTATGCGTTTGACTAATCTAGGTACCTTCCATATATAGGTGGAATCAGCAATATGTGTCATTTTGTGACTGGCTTATTTCACTTAGCATAATGTCCTCATAGACTTGGCATGCTTTTACTTTGTCTATAAAATACTGTTTCCTCTTAACATCCACGGGCTAACTCATTTAAACTTTGGAAAGGTCATCAATAGAATTTAAAAATATTCCCTAAGCCTGGAAACAGTAAAGACAAGTATGTATCTATAAAACACCATATTGCTTGCAGCAGAGAGGAACATCTCAGAGGTGGAAAACCAAGCGGATCCACGCCTCCGCTGCTGAAGAAGAGGCTTGTGTTAAGTGGTGCCAGCTGGGAATGTCCTGTACAGTAAGGCGCCGAGCCCTCAGGCCTGCAGCCAGGGCCAGGGGATGCTCCGCAGATGTGCCCTGCTCACGGCCGGTGCTGGTGGTTACGCTGCTCTCCTGGGGCTGTGGCAACAGCTGTCTGTGGAGTGGGGCTGGCAGTGGCTCTGGAGGGAGGCATCTGCCCAGGCTGTCACTGGAGTGGAAGAATAAGAGGCAGCTGTGCAGAGACAATGACAAGGGCGGGAGCAGAGGACACAGAAAAAACACCCTCAGCCTCCTTGTGTGCCTTCTCCCAAAGCACAGGCCCCAGCTTGGTCGTCACGCCTCCCCAAAGTCAGGGAATACCACAGAGGCTGTTTCTCCTCTCCGCGTTCAGGCCTGGCAGTCTATTCTTGGATAGAGGAGGCTCGTGCCAAGGCAGCTGCCCGGCAGCGTCACAAAAATGCTGAAACAAGGGGGGGTTGGCAGGGACACCAGACTGTTCATCTCACAGACATGGGCTCCTTGAGGGTTTCTTGTATCTCAGTAGCAATGCAAATAATCTTTAAGAACCGTGCGTGACACCATCTTTTTCAAAGAAATGTAATTTGCTACTGCCAATAACACAAGATTTCCCACCCAAAAGAGCCAATGTGTTTTCTCGCTATTTATCAAATCTTTTATACTCTGATGACTAATGGAAAATACAATGGCAATTTGTTACTGTTTTGGCATTGTTTACTATCAGAAATAACACTGGAACAAAGGGGTAATAAGTTACGGTTGCATTCAAAATTTATTCTCTCCCATGGGAGCATACACACTCACGTATCAATAGGAGTTGATAACTATAATGTGTGTAGCCTTTATAAATTATCTATGTGGTAATTTTTAAAAACCATGTTCCTATCCGTCAGTTCATTTTGGCATCACAAGAATGTTTATGATATTGTTTCAGTTGAAAAGAAAGAGAGTTAAAGGAGAAATGGCTTGTCTAAAGGCCCTATAGAAAGTCAATTGGGGCTAAAATATAGGTCTCCTGAGTCTTAAACCAGGGCTCTTTCCACTAAGTTATACTTGAGAAGAATGTGTCAGAACCACAGAAAGCGCGGTGAGTGATGTGTTTCTTTCTCCCACTGACTTCTCCCCAGCCCCGGCCCACACAATCCCGAAATGTTAGAGTAGTGACTGCTTGAGAATCAAGGGGACTAGTCGGCTGACCTGTTTAAAATTGCCATTTTTAAAAGATTAAAACAGTCAAATATCAACAATTTTAAATGTTTCAACCTAATTGCTCTCCCCAGATTTATATAAGTTTATATTTCCCATGTAGTGTCAAATTGGTCTTTTGTTGGTTAATTTGGCTGGTTGCTTTGCTTTCAATTTTGCTGCCCCTCCCTCTGAAGCAGCCAGTGACCTCAGATCATTGTTTTAGTGGCTTCTGTAACCAAATCGAGCCAATTATAGAGGCAGCTGGCCAAACCATGCAATTAACCCCAAACAAGGCAATTCAGGGTCATGTAAATATGACTCACAAATGACCAGCCTACAAGAATTTTCAACAGGTCTAACCTGCTCTTGGTTACTGCACATTTTGCCTGAAAAAGCAATTAGATCATACTCTTTTCTGTTCATCTGGCACACATTTGTATGTGTTCTGGTGAGTGGGAGATTTCCAAGGTTGTTACAGGGGGATCATTAGAAAATCAGGAGGGATCTTGGCCAAATGTCAACAATGAAGGAAGGAGCAGCAAGTCAAGCCGCTAAGGAAACACACATTAGAGTCATTCGTTCTCACCACTTGGCGGAAGTTGGTAACTCGCTCCACTGGCCAGGCTTCCCACCATCTGGAGTGGAGTCCGGGTGCTCTTACCAGGGATGGATGAGCTCCAAGTGCAGGCAGCCTGGCACAAGGGCTGCAGCCACCAATGCTGGAAGACAGAGCCTCCTGCTTCCTGCAGACAGCAGAGCAATGAGGATGGCGCTTTGTGCATTTTCTGGTTACAAGGTGCTATTGTGAACCACTCGATGTTGAGCATGAGATTACAAGGAGCTGTGAAGCCTGTGGTGCAGCCTGAAAATGCACAAAGCGCCATCTTCATTGCTCTGCTGATTGGGAGGGGCCGTGTTTCTAAGGTGTTTCTCTGTGTCTTTCTTTCTGGCAGCAAGGGCGTCGTTTTCACTTTGCCTTCCAAGTGGGGAGAGTTTACAAAAGGGCAGGGCAGAAGAACAGTGGTTCCCTTGGAAAGATTACAGATGCATGGGCTAAAGTTAGAAAGACAGAAAGGGGCTGCTGCCTACAATCCCGGTAGGAACACATCAGGCTATGCTGGAGGGGAAGCATAGTGGAATGACTTGAATGGGAAGTCAGCTCTATGGACCAAAATCCTTCAGCAACCCCGATTTGTATCATTTGCTGATTTCTGTGGTGTGAAAATACTCCCACTGTGGCCAATTGCAAATTGCCAATAGTTTAACAATTGGCTTGCAAAATTTCTGGGCATTTGATACTTTTCTCTCTAGAGTCTGAATGAGCTGGCTCCAAAGAGGCACTGACTCAGTGGCTTAAAATTGGAAATCAGGCAAATATATAAGCAACTTAAAGTGTGAGGATATTGGGGTGAGAAGTAAGTGTCTTGGGGTGGATCTATCCCGAAGGTGTTTCTCTGTGTCGATTTTGTTTGCCTCCTTTTCTTTGTCAGTTCTCCAAGGAGCAGTACTCCCTTGACAAATCACTGCACAGCATCTCAGTCCCAGGTGCCACGCAGGCACCACCCCTGAAGCACCTAGAGCTGGTGGTCTTCCTAGAGACACCCTCATACACTTGTGTGGCATCAGCAACACGCGCTGCACGTGCAGTGAAGAGGTTTCCTGTTCCCGCAGGCAGGCTGAGCACCTGGGGGCAGGCGGCTTCTCTCCTGGAGGGAGCTGATGAGGAGCTGTCACTGCTGGAGCATGCACTGGTCTCAGATCCCTCCCCTAGCGGGCTCCATGCATAATTTCAAATAGCCAGTTACAAGCGTAGGAATTCAGTTCAATTGTGAGGAAGGTAGAACCCAGCTTTTTTTTTTTTTTTTTTTTTTTTTTTTTCTTATTGGTTTAAAGTCTGTTTTATCAGAGACTAGGATTGCTAGAACCCAGCTTTTAAGTAGTGTGGGTCTATAATTCTACAGGGTGGGCTTATTCAGAAATAAATTCACATGACGCTGAGTGAAGAATTCAGTGTCTAATAATAAATGTTTCTTCCAGTTCTGCAGCCATTAGTGCTATGTTTGTGTTTTGGCCAACACACTTTTTAAACTAGGCCTCAGTTTCCTGAGTGCAAAAATGAGCGGCAGAAGTGAACTGAGGTCTGAGGCCTCTGTCCATCCTGGCATGCTGTGGTTCTGGAATGCTAGTGGTGCCAGGGCACCATTTCCCCAAACTTTTCTATAAAGTCTTCAATCCGTTTATACATTTGATCGTTGGTTTTTGTACTCTTGGGCTATCCAGTGCTCCACTGACCATCGCTATTTAGCTGTGCCACAAATAAGGTATATTTTTGGCTACACAAACTTGGAGGGCACTCTGGGTTGAACTAGCACTTCTCTGTGAGTTTTCCTTAGAATCCCTAGGGTGTATTGCATATGTCTGTTTCCAAAAGGTAAACTCAGTGTTCATGATTCTCAAATGTTTTAACTTGACATCATCTTGTTTTAAAAAAAATATTGTATTAGTCTCCTAGTGCCACAAATTGGGTGACTCAAAACAACAGAAATTTATTTTTTCATGGATTTGGCATCTGGAAGTCCGAAATCAAGGTGTTGGTGGGGCCATGCTGTCTGCAGTTTCTAGGGAGAGGGTCTGCTCCCTGCCTTTCCTTCACTTCTGCTGTTGCCAACCATCTGTGGGGCTCCATGGTGCATCAGCGAGCGTCACTCCGACCTCTGCCTTCACCGTCATCTGTGCTCTCCCCGCATGTCTATGTCTCCTCTTCTCTCTTGTAAGAACAGCAATCCACTAGGTCAAGGCCCAACCAAATCCAGTATGACCTCACCTTACCTTCATTACATCTGCAAACACCTTATTGGCAGATACGGTCCCAATAAAAGATACCAGTGGTTAGGATGTCACCATATGTTTTAGGAGGACAGATTTGACCCACAACAGACAACTTTTGCCATTTCCTAAAAGTGGGACTCCAGTGAACAGGGTTTAAGAAATGCGTCCGAAGAACTGAAAATTTGTTAATAATAGCGTTCACTAACCAGATGTGTGATAAAACGTTTAGGCCAAGGGTTCTGAACCTCATGTCAAGGAGTTCATGGTCTGGCATGAGAAAAAAATTAGGTCTTTATTTGTTCTAATTGTGAACTGAAATTTTGCATTTCTTTCACGTACGAGCACGGGCAACAAACCACAGTAATAGCAGTGGTACCTGTGAATTTGTTACGAAGAGAAATCACAGATACTTTCCTCCCACGCTATAGTTGTTGCAGTTATCTTGAGATGTCATTTATACTCGTTACCATTTCAACATCATGGTGGTTATTAGAGCTGCCACTAGACCTTAATTAATGTGTTAATGAGAAAACAAATGTAATAATGTAAATATTTTAATATCTTGATAGCTGTATTTCCTTTAATTATTTGTGTTTTGTTTATTGAAAACACTATTCTGTCTTGGTATGGTGGTTCACGCCTGTAATCCCGGCACTTTGGGTGGTCAAGGCAAGAAGATCACTCCAGCCCAGGAGTTCAAGACTAGCCTAGATTATATAGTGAGATCCCATCTCTACTAAAAATGCCAAAAGTATAGTCAGGTATGGTAGTGTGCACTTGTAGTCCCAGCTACTTGGAAGGCTGAAGTGGGAAGATCACTTGAGCCCGGGAGGCAGGGGTTGCGGTGAGCCATGGTTGCACCACTGCACTCAAGCCTGGGTGACAGAGTGAGACCTGTCTTAACAAGAAGGAAAAGAAAAGAAAAGAAAGAAGGAAAGAAGGAAAGGAAGGAAGGAAGGGAGAGAAAGAAAGAGAGAAAAGCAAGAAAGAAAAAAGAAAGGAAGAGAGTGAGGGGGGGAGAGGGAGGGAGAGAAAGAGGGAGGGAGGGAGAGAGGAAGGAAGGGAGGAAGAGAGGGAGGGAGGGAAGGGAGGGAGGGGAGGGGAGAAGGAAGGAAGGGAGGGAGGGAGGAAAGGAAGGGAGGGCACTCTTCTAAGGTGACCACAAACTTTACCAGCTACCCAAAGGGGTCGTGGCCTAAAAACATTAAGAACCTCTGTCCCCAGTTATGGCTCCCACAATAGACTGGCTTCCCACAGAGGCTTTTACCAAGAGATACATAATAGCAGAATCTTTCCGGTTTTACAAGTAAAAGATAACTGATAAATCAGTCAAATATGGATTTTATAAAATAGTTCTTTGTAACTAAAATATCAAATTAGGACAAAATATAAAAATAAAATGCACATGGGTACAGCAAAGTGTGTCTTGTACAATAACCTTATGTTGTTTTCGCTGCATTCTTTATAAATAGGTCATATTACCAAGGAAAGATTTGTCTAAATATTGAGTTAATTTGGAAACTCTCTATGCCTCAGAATATCTGTATCATTTACCAGGAAACGCATTGTGGTGTGTGTATATGTTCAAACATATCAAATAGTTGCACATATTCTGTTTCGATAAGGGATAGAACTGGGTTTGCTCAGGACGGAGGGGTTTCCTGAGACCTGGGACTTTCCTTGCAAAAACTGGGAAGTCCTGGGCAAACTGGAAAGAGCTTGGCCGAATTTCTCAACTTCATGTATGAACATGGTCGTGCTGCGGACGGAGTTTTGGTAGAAACCACCGTGACTCATAGTCTCCTAGGAAAGACCCCTGGAGCACTTCGGCCTTGTGAAGGCTGAATTCCAGCCTGGCTCTCCCTCTGCAGTGTCACGGAACCAGGCACCTTACCTAATCTTCTGAGCCTGTCTCCTCATCTGTGAAACATGGAGATGCTGGGGGCTGCCCTGCCCCTCCCAGAGCTCCTGGAGGATTCCAGTGAGATAAGTGTTGTGAAAGCGCTTTGTAAACTGTGAGCATGTTGCAGGAATGCAAAGCACAGAACAGTTCTTTAATCTCATGTGGGAGCAGCAAAACGGGCGTGCATCCATGGCACACTCTTATAAGAAGGCTGTTAGCCTGTCCTTTCAGTCCTTTCTTTCATGGATGCTCAAACCCCAGGTCCCCCATCATTAAGAGCCCAGCAAGGCCATGGGGAAGTAGGCCTCAGGTGTCCCTGGGCTTGTGTCTGCCACCTCCGTCCCCTCAAGGTGCCCAGCACCCTTATCCTGCCTCCTCTCCAGCCACACTGTCCCTCGTATGCCCCACCTGGAGCCTGCAAGAATGATCTGTCCTTCACAACATGGCCCCCGTCTGCAGTTCCTATTGGACAGGAGTTCTCGATGTCAGCTGCATGTTAGAGCCACCTGGGGAAGCTTTCACTGTCCCTATCCTGGGACTTCTACTGATGATTGCATCAGAATCTCTTGGGAAGGGTCTAAGATACCCCAGGTATTATATTGTATAGCTTAGATTGAAAATACAACTTGAATGTTGCCTGGAGGTTAATCAGAAAAAGGACTAGTGATGTTGTCATCCCACCCACGGAGCTCTTTGCTTGTGGGTAGGGCAACCCACCAGGTTCCTGAACAGTCTTCTCAAAGAAGTGTTTCTTGCAGGTCTCCAGCATACCTCACCCTGGCCTCCTCCGACCCTCATTACACTCCCGGGGGTGACATTAGCCTCATCTTCAGTTGAGAAAGCTGAGGCTCAGCAAGGTTCCATGTAACTAGTCAGTGGCAGGGCAGTGGTTTAAAATGAAGCCATGCACACCTCCTTCTCCAGAGCATCTAGTGCCTTGCTGATGGAAAGGCTACCACTGCTGAGAAGTGCAGCTCTGCCTGGGCCCCACAGGTCACACTGGAGTCCTCACCTCCATCTCTGCATTCCGGTGCATTTGGAAGAGAATTTCTAGAGGTGGGAGAGATGTAACTTCCCCCACCTCCTTTGCATCTTCGCACAGTTGCAGCCTCCTCTGCTTTGCACATTCACAGGCAGGAGCGTGGGCAGCACTTGAGTGGGTGGCACACAGCCCTCAGCCTGTAGGAGCATGCACACCCCAAGAGCACTTGCTCTGCAGCTGCAGCATGCACCATCCTCAACCCGGGCCCCTCATCTAGGTCGTTACAGGGGAACCGAAATGCACCCTGCTCAGGGCCCAGGCGCTTCCCCAAGAGGCTGTTGCCCTAAGGTAAGGCTCTGACATTCCGAGTCTTAGGCATCTAGTATTTTGGTGAGATTTGAAAGGCCTTATAGAAGTGAGATTTGAAAGTCCTTATAGAAGTGACCCTCCTAGTGCACCCCATGAGTCCTCCCAAATCCTTGCAGTTTCCCAGTTGCTTGCAGGTCCCCAGTGTACCTCTCTGGGCTTCACCAACCCTCATGATGTTCCTGGGGTGACATTAGCCTCATCTTCAGTTGAGAAAGCTGAGGCTCAGCCAGGTTCCATGGAGAGCCACTCCTTTGCCAAACTATGACATCCCCATGAGTCCTGTGTTGAAGGGTTTAGAATCCATGATTTGTCCATTTGCCTGCTGTCTGGCATGACCCCTTGTAGAACTCCGTAATGGAGCATGAAAGTCTTCTGAGGCCTGGAGTCTTAACTGCATGCTCTTGGGCCCAGTGCTCACTTTCTTGAGTCTCAGTGTTCTGGTCAAGGAAATTATGAATTTCATCTTTTCCTTACATAGTTCTGCCGGACTAGGTTGGGATCATTTGAGATAATGGACAAGAAATTGATTTTTGTACAACAAAGCTCATCCAGTACTGTCTGAGATAGTTTCACTACGGTCACTGGGAAAAAATTGTATTGGTCTGCTTTCCAATATGGCCACTCACTAAGAGCGAGAAAGACAAGGAGTGTTTCAGTGTCCAAGGGACAAGTTTGGAGAGATATCTGGCCCATAGAGGTCATGTGGTTGTGGCTGAATGCTGTGGCGGGAAGCTCCTGGTATCCTGAGGACAACCTCAGAGTTTTGGGAACTTGGAGAAGGCAACCAAAATGGGGAGGAAAGAAAATTCGAAGGGAAAAGGAAGATAACCACTTAATTTGCATTTTGTCAAGGGTCACCTCAGCCCACCCTGAGACAGGTGATGAAATGGCAAGCCTTCCAGAAGTTACTGTGTGTGTTTCAGAGTCGGCAGGAGAGGATGGATCATTGACAAGAATAACACAGACAGGCAGGCAGGTCAGGCATCACAGGAGATACCCTGAAGGATGACAGTAAGGAAGCAGGCTTGTGTGCAGCTGGGCCTGGCCTCCCTGGGGTGAACTGGTGGCGGGCACCAGGCGAGGTGGACTGGGCCTAGGGTGTGGTGGCTCATGAGGCCATTAGAGCATCTGTTGGGCCCAGCACCCAGGGCTTGTGCAGTGGGGCAAGCCCTACCCTTGCAACCATGCTGGGCGAGGGTGAGCTCAATCCAGTGCACTTCCTTCTTTAGGGGCCACATGTCCTTTGTGATTTCAGGGATTCGAGCATCTGTTTTTTTCTGGTATATCTTCTGTGGTCTGGTGGACACAGTATTGGCTGGGGTCCAGGCTCTGCCCTGGTTCTCTTTCCAACAGACTGTGTGGCTGTGGGCAAGTCACATCACTTCTCTGGACCAGTACATCCTCTTGGATGAGAAGATGAGGTTGGCCTAGATGACCTTTAGAATCTCTTCCGACTTGCTGTCAGAATGCTCTAGGATCCAAGACTAGTTTCTAAGACAATACTGAGAGACAGTATGGCCTATATAGCTGGATCCTGTGAGATGAGGATTTACAAACATTCTGGTGTTGTACAATCTTCACGTTAAAAGCAAATACTGGAGTATGGCATTCCTCAAAATAATTAACCTAAAATTACCATATGATCCAGCAATTCTGCTTCCTAATGTATACACAGATGGAGTAGAAGCAGAGCCTCAGACAGGTATTTGTACACCCATATTAATAGTAGCATTACTCACAATAGCCAAAACGTGGAAACCAAGTATCCACCAACAGATGAGTGGATTAAAAAAGTGACATATCCACACAAAGGAATGTGATTTAGCCTTTGAAAGGAAGGACATTCTGATACGTGTTACAACATGGATGAACCTGGAGGACAATATGTTAAGTGAAATAAGCCAGATACATAAGGTGAAATACTGTGTGATTCTACTTACATGAGTAATCACATTCCTAAAGACACAAAATAGAATGGCGGCCGCCGAAGATTCTACATCATTTTTCCTCCTCTAGAATAATAATAGTGAAAGTCCTAAAAGAGTCTAAATAATTAAGAAGAGGTGAGAAAAAACCACAACGTGCCAGTTTTGTTCACCTGGCTTGGCTGTGGAAAGGGTTGGAAGCTTAGCCCAAGAACAATGAGGATAAAGAAATGGCAGGCGCTGGATGTGGGAGGTAAAAAGGGCTGGACAGCAGGCAGTGCTGATGGCCTTGGCATAGAGCCACTGCGTTCTCGTTCAGAAAAGGTGTAATTCTGGACTTTACTGTTATAAAGTGAGGGGCAGAGGAGGAGAAAGGATTGGTAACTGTTTTCTGCCAAGTTAAAAACCTAGGTTCTTTGAAATGGTTATACAGAGTGTTCTAAAGATTTTATAAATTCCGATCTAGGGACAAGCCTTCAGGGAGAATATGTCCCAAGGGAATGTCCCTGTAAGAACACAGCCAGAGGGAGCAGTTGGAAGTTTCCTCAGAAATGCAAACCACCCTCTGTAGACTAAAGGGTTCGAGTTGGCTTCTGTTTTGCCCTGTTGTAACCAAGATCAGATAAGATCAACCTTCAAGGACACACATAAACAACAGAAGCCCAAAATGTCCAGTGACGATCTCAGAAAGGGAGTCAGAAAAAGTGGGAAGAGCACAGTGTGATTGACTAACCCTGGAACCTCCCCATTTTTAGTTTTTATTATGCCTTGTTTCTGGTCATGATTAGTAGAAAACCTCGCAGACACAATGGCCCTCTTCCCCTAATATCTTCAGTGGAATAAGGTAGGAAGGTTGAGTTCTCTCTTCAGTCATATTTGGGCAGAAGAACCCAGGGAAGCAAGAGGTGAGACAGCCACAAAAAGGAGAGGAAAGCCACAGATGTCCTGGGGCCTTTGTCAGAGAAGGAAAGGGAGAATGTTCTGATTAGAGGCTCGGGAAGGTTAATTTTATGTGTCAACGTGGCTGGGCCATTATCCAGGAAAGTGGTCAAGCATTATTCTGGATGTTTTTATGAGAGTGTTTTGGATGATACTGACATTTAAATCAGTTTGAGGAAAGCAGACTTTTAGTAAAGCAGATCGCCCTCCATAGTGTGGGTGGGCCTCATATAGTCAGTTGAAGACCTGAATAGGACAAATGACTGACCTTCCCCAAGCAAGAGGAAATTCTGCCAGCAGACGGCCTTTGGACTCAAATTGAGGCACTGGCTCTTTCCTGAGTTCTCAGCCTGATGACCTTTGAAACTGAACTGCAGCATCAGCTCTCCTGGGTCTCCAGCCTACAGGCCACCCTTCAGATTTTGCGCTAGCTGGCCTCCATAATTGTGGGAGCCATTTCCTTAAAAGAAACCTCCCCTTGTACCCTCTCTGTATATACACATCCTACTGGTTCTATTTGTCTAGAGAACCTGGACTAGTTTAGAGGCCTAGTTACAGCAACTCCACAGATTTCTAGTACCTCCATTCTTGGGACTACACCTAGGCAGGAGGAGAAACCAGCTGGAGCAGACAGACCTTTCAGAGCTAGTACCCCTTGGTGAAGCCACTTTATCGCTCCTGCTTGCCATCGGTTTTGTGTGCTACTAGGAAAACATGGTTTGACTCAAGTCATAGACAATTCCAAGCATGCTAAAAATTCAGAGAGAGATATTTGCCATATTTACAAGGGGATGTTTGAATGTTATTTAGAGAAGGCAGAGCATGATAATTACTTGCCAAGTAAGATTCCCTTGACTCAACATTAAAAATCTGATATGAAACAGAAGGCCCAGTGTTAGAACAACATTTCTCTTGAATAATGAACTATACTCTGAAGTAGATGGTTAACCCTCAAGGATTCTAGTTTATCTTCATATTCTGGCCCAACAAAATTTCAGCCAATTGGCATTCTTGACTTGGTATAACACAATGCATAGCTTTATGGTTTGGACCATGTTTGTTAAATGCAGTAGATGTCTCAACCATTCAGACTGAGCAGGAACCATGGCCAGATAAATCAAGTAGAGAGCATAGAGTAGAGAGTAGATAGCATAAAGATTCAATGGAGAAAATAAAGCACATGTCTTTCTGGCTGGAAGTCATTTCTGAGAAATGAAGAAGTGTGTCCGTCTGGTCCAAGATTCATTTCCAAATTGGTGACTGTTAACCCCAGAAGAGTGCCAGTCATGATAAGACCCAAGGCTACCAGGGGGCCAAGAAGTGAGCTGGACCTCAGCAAACAGAAGAGGCACTGAAGGACCAGTCTTGGCTCCAACTCTTTTGTGCTGAAAGAAAATTTTGTGCTAATTGGTTACTCTTGAATCCTGACATTCAGGGTGAGGTTCAGGGGTATTAGGAGAAGAAGATGGGAGAAGGAGGGAACATTTCTAGGCAATTCCAGACATTTTCACTGCAATAACAGCATTAAAACACTGTCCAAATGCTTGATGTGAAAATGAAACATTGAACAGTGAGATTTTAGTGGGAGGAAAGTGGACTTCATATGACATACACCCACCCTGTCCTCGCTAAATGACTTGCTAAACTCCTAAAATGCCATGTTCTCTCCCCATTCTGGGTCTTGCCACATCTTTGCTGGAGACTACCTATTCATCCACCTAACTTCTCCTTGAGCATTAGGTCTTTATGCAGAATCACTTCTAGAAGCCTTTCTTGTTCTTCCTGTGTGCTGCCACAGCCCTGCCATGTGATAAAATAACTGCCTCCTAGACCGTATGATTCTTGAAGGCAGGGATGTGATTTGCACAGTTATATCTACCGTGCCTTGAACATGTAAGTAGACTCCTTCCTTCTTCCTAAGGTGTTGAGAGCCCCGTGGATCTGATTCAATCGCAAAGCAGGGACACTATAGGGCTTACCTATTCTTATCTAGCTGATCCCATTTTTGGACCTGCTTTGACATAGAAACCCACTTTCTGCATTTATTCCTTATTATACAGTCCCTGCCTGCTACCCAGCTCTTCTAGAAAATGGATTTCGTTTCTTGAATATCAGTTTTCCTTGACTGTACCAACTACATCTCCCCAGTTCTGATCATGGAGGCTGGTTGCTTCTATTAGAACTTGTGCCCATTATCAGTTTTTCCAACTTGTCTTAGCAGTCAATGATCCTAGACCTTGGGCATTGGCTATGCCATCAGAAAATGGGAATTTCAGCCTGTTTTGGACTAACTCTAAGAGCATGTCCTTTAGTAACTGATGCTGTTTTTTGTTTTCTGTTGTATTTATTTATTTACTTTTTATTTAAGGTCTTGCTATGTTGCTTAGGCTGATCTCAAACTCCTGGACTCAAGCAATCCTCCTGCATTGGCCTCACAAAGTGCTGGGATTACAGGTGTGATCTGCCATGCCTGGCTCTGTGTATTCGAGTACTGGTCTCTCACCTGGCCCTGAAGGACCTCCTGGACACCATTCCTGGGCTCTCTGGATCTGTCTGTGCCTCTTGGCAGTTCCCAGATGTCAGGGATTGGCTGTGGGTACAATCTCATAAGCGTAAGGACAAACAGTAATGTGTCTCGGAAACATGCTCAAAGACCTAGATTTTCTATATTTGGAGATTTAAAATTTTTTTCTGCAAATTACAGAACAAAAACCAGCTGTACTCTCCCCCCAAAAAAGCTCAATTATGCTCATACCAGGTGGAGTCCTATTTTTGTAATGAAAATGTAGAGCCTTGTCATAGGTCCAATATGATCCCCCAAAGAAGTCCACGCCATAGTGCCTGGAACTTGGGAACACGTTACCTTACATGGCCAAAGAGAGTTTGCAGATGTAAGTGGGTTACTGGTCTTAAGACAGGGAGACTCCCCAGATGGGCCCAAGTGAATCATCTGAGCTCTTAAAAGCAGGGAACTCTCTCTGGGTGGAGTCAGAGAGATGCAGCAGAAAGGAAGTCAAGGAGTTTCATTGTGCAGTTCCGAGAAGAGATTCAGTGTGCCGTTGCTGGTTCTGGGAAGGAGGAGACTTGTGCAAGGATTCAAGAGAGGCCTCTAGGAACTGAGTGTGGCCCTCAACTGGTAGGCACAAGGAACTGAATTTGGCCAGGCATTTGGGTGAGCTTGGAAGCAGATTCTTCTCCAGAGCCCCCGCTAAGGATTGTGATTCTGTTGATAGCTCGATTTCACCCCACAAGACTCTAAAGAGGGTCCACCCTGAGTATGGTGGATCCCCCTTGTAATCCCAGCCCTTTGAGAGGCTGAGGTGGGAGGATCACTTGAGCTCAGGAGTTTGAGACCAGCCTGGGCAATACAGTGAGATCCCATCTCTAAAACAAGCAAGCAAGCAAACAAACACAACAACAATAACAACAACAGACAAAAATTAGCCAAGTGTGGTGGTGCCTGCCTGCAGTTCCAGCTACTCGGGTAGGCTGAGGTGGTAGCCCGGGAGTTCAAGGCTGCAACTGTAACTGCCCAGCAGGTTCACCTTGCCTGCTGTCTGGACAAAGCTGATTTATCAAGACAGGATAATTGCAGTAGAGTAATTCACGCAGAGCCAGCTGTGCAGGAGACCAGAGTTTTATGAGTATTCAAATCAGACTCCTCTAGCATTCGGGGATCAGAGTTTTTAAGGATGATTTCATGGGTGGGGGCCGGTGAGTCAGGAGTGCTGATTGGTAAGGTCAGAGAGAAATCATAGGGAGTTGAAGCTGTCGTCTTGCTTGAGTCAGCTCCTGGGGACCACAAGATCAGATGAGCCAGTTTATCAATCTGAGTGGTGCCAGTGGATCCATCACATACAGGGTCTGCAAAATATCTCAAGCACTGATGTTAGTTTTAAAAATAGTGATCTCCAGGGGCAAAGTGGGGAGGGTCAGAATCTTGTAGCCTCTAGTTACATGACTCTTAAACCATAATTTCTAATCTTGCGGCTAATTTGTTAGCCCTTCAAAGTCAGACTAGTCCCCAGGCAAGAAGAAGGTTTGTTTTGGGAAAGGGCTGTTTTAAACTATAAACTACAAACTAAGTTCCTCCCAAAGTTACTTTGGCCTGCTCCCAGGAATGAACAAGGACAGCTTGGAGGTTAAAAGCAAGATGGAGTTGGTTAGGTCAGATCTCTTTTGCTGTCTCAGTTATAATTTTGCAATGGTGGTTTCACAACAAGCTATGATCTTGCCACTGCACTCCAGCCTGGGCAACAGAGCGAGCAAGATCCTATCTCTAAAAAATAAAAATAAAAATAAAGAAGACCCAGTTGAACCACACTGCACCCAAACTTCTGGGCTACAGAACTGTGAGATAATACTTACATGTTGTTTTAAGCCACTGAATTTGTGGGGATTTGTTCTGGTAGCAATAGAAAATCAATGGAGGCCATCACTGAGGTCAGATGGGATCTCAATGGGAAGCTTTGCCATTGCTTGTGGCCATGTAAGATCCTTGGGCTGCAAAGCATCTCTCTGCTGCACTTTGCCAATTGCACAGTTAATGAAATAAAACCCTTGAGCCAAGAACACTGGGATTTTCATCTCCATCTCATAACAGCTTTCTTCCTGGGTAGGAGCTTCCCTCAGTCTGACATATTTGGAGTTCCACAGCCTTCCCTGGGAGCCAGAATGTGGTCATTTCCTTACCATGTCAGGGAGCTTGCCCAGGCCGGTACAGCCAAGCTCTACAGAAGCTGTTATCCAAACAGTAACTTTCATTTCATGTGTCTAGTACTTCCGGCTGTGAAGTGGAGGCAGACTTACTCTGCAGCAAAAGCAAAGCATTAAGTAAAACATTTCTGTGAAAGGCCTGACAAGCAGGCATGTTAGCTCTCTGAAGACTATCTCTCGTTCAGCAAAGTGAAATCGTCTGTAGACATAGGGCTGAACAAAGGGCTCTGGTGGTTTTGTCCTGGATTCCCTATAAATGGTCGGCTTCCTTGGGTAGAGTTCAGTGCGAATGAGGTCAAGGCCAGGGATTGGCTCTGGAGGCAGTCCAATGAGCTCCAGTGTATTTTGTTGAGAAAGACTCCCTCTAATTCAAAATGCCTTTATCGAGCACCTAATATTTGCCAGGTCCTTTGCTAGGGGCTAGAAGGACAAGGAGAAACAGAGTTAGATCCTCCCACAAAAATCCACAAGATGTTGGGGAGCCATCACCAATAGGACGAAGGATGCCCGGATGCTATCTAGAGGCTCATGGGAAATGGGTCATGGGCACAGAGGGAGGAGATGCTAATTCTGCTTGCATATTCCCAGTGAAGTGTCACAGGAGAGAGGGCATTTGAGCCAGACTTTGACTGAGAGTCAGGGATGAAAAATAGTTGATGACATGTACTTGGTGTTTTACATTTTATAATTTCACTTCAATAGAATGTTGGTAGGCAGGGCATAGGTGAGGTGTTTTAATGTAGAAAACTGTAGGATTAGGTATGCATGGGCATAAAGATGTAAAAAATAATGATATTTATAACTAGGTGTTCCCATTGATATTGGGATATTGTGGCTTCTAGTTCTCAGTAGACAGGGAATCTATCCAGACATGTTTGTGATTTACATTAGATAAATTTACATGAGGAACATACCTACATAGATTCCATACCTGTCTATATGGATTCAAATCTATGATTTTACACCAGTGTCTTCAATTCCAAACAGCACCTCAAAGTTCAGTTTAGTTTTCACACACACACAAACACACACACACACACACACACACACACACACACACACACATATATATATATATATATATATATATTTTTTTTTTTTTTTTTGAGATTGAGTCTTGCTCTGTCGCTTAGGCTGAAGTGCAGTGATGCAATCTTGGCTCACTGCAACCTTTGCCTCCGGGGTTCAAGCAATCCTTCTGCCTCAGCCTCCCAAGTAGCTGGGATTACAGGTGCCCACCACCACGCCCAGCTAATTTTTGTATTTTAGTAGAGATGGTATTTCACCATGTTGGTTAGGCTCTTCTTGAACCTCAGGTGATTCACCTGCCTTGGGCTCCCACAGTACTGGGATTACAGGCACACCTGGCCGCACTTTCCATATTTATAACTCCCTTCTCCACAGTGTTCCTGGAGAATACAATGCACTGAGATAGAGATGACAGATGTGAAAGATGGTTTGGGATCTGCCAGGGAAGCCCCTGAGTGCTATGATAAGATAAAAGACTGTCTCTCAGGTATTGGTGAGTTATTCAAAGTTTCTGAGAAGAGAGTGATAAGATTCAACCAGAAGAGTAAAGTTAACAGGCATTTAAATAGAATCAAATAAGGTTTTTAGGTAGAAAGGGAAGGCCTGGGGACATTTGTTGCAGAGTGGTAAAAATGATCTTGGACTGAGTTCAATTTGGTTGTTAGAGAGCTCCATACGATGCCCAGTGTGATAAGCTCAGCATATTTCTTCACTTTCTGGAATGCTTTTTACTTGGAATCTGAAAGTCACTGTGGAGGTGCTCAAGAGATTACACTGTGCATGTTTACCCATCATCCATGTTGTAACAAGGACCCATTACTACCCAGGAGGGAGGTTTCTACATAAGGATTTTATAAATGGATACCCTGTGTCACAGTGAGGCTGGGGTTCCTTGTCAGAGGACACTGGAATTCTTTTTTGATGATTGTGTGTAAGTCAGGATGTCTTTTGTGGCAAATAATTGAAAACCCAACATGACAAGCTTAACCAACAAGGAATTTTAGTGACTCCTGTGGCTGACAGTTCAGAGGAATCAGGATGGGTTCGATCCTCTGGCCCCAGATCTTTCCCTGTGATCCTGTTGGTTCTGCTTTCTTCTCAGGCTGGCAGTGAGACAATCACATGATTTTCTGGGTCCCATCTCAATGCCCGGGATTATCCAGAGGAGAAAAAAAGTTTCTTTCAGGAAGCCTTCAGGAGAAGGAAAAAAGACTTTTCTAGAAGTTTTCAGTAATATTGATAGTCTTCTTGTAGCTTAAGAACATTTCTTTCTGTTTGTTTTATTTTCTTTCTATTTTTTTGGGGAAACAATCTAAAATTTAGAGAAAAGCCTCAAGAACTGTACAAAAAAGTTATTTCTCCAAATTATTTGAGAGTAATTTGCAGAAATGGAGTTCTGTGCACCAGGGTAATTTAGTGTATATATATTGCTGATGGAACAAAGACACTCTCCTATCCAACACCAAAATTCTAAATCACAGATGCCATTCCAGTTTTTGTTGTTGAGATGAAGTCTCATTCTGTCAATCTGGCAAGAGTGCAATGGTGAGATCTTGGCTCACTGAAACGTCCACCTCCTAGGTTCAAGCAATTCTCCTACCTCAGCCTCCCAAGAAGCTGGGATTACAGGCACGTGCCACCATGCCTGGATAATTTTTATATTTTTAGTAGAGCTGAGGTTTTATCCATGTTGTCCAGGCTGGTCTCGAACTCCTGACCTCAGGTGAACCACCTGCCTCAGCCTCCCAAAGTTCTGGGATTACAGGCATGAGCCACTGCGCCCAGCCTTTCATTCAGGTTTTGCCACTTGTCCAGATAATGTCCTTCACAGGATCTCCAATTTTAATTACTTCAACACTTTAAAAGAATATATAGCCCAGTTATTTTATTGAAGATCCCCTGGTTTGGGTTTATCTAATTTAATTTCCTTATGATTGGATTCACGTTTTGCGTCTTTGGCGGGAATATCACAAAAAATAATGCAGTGATTGTTTCATTGCACCTTATGACCTGGCACATGATTTTGATTTGTTTCGTTGTGGTAGATATTAGTTTTGACCACTTGATTAAAACAGTATCTGTCAGGCTTCTCCACTGTCCTTAACTTATTTTTTCCTTTGTTTATTAAGTTGCAGGAAGATACTTTGAGACACTGTGAATATATATCTTCTTATCAAACATTTAATGTCTTAATTTATCTCTATTAGTATAAACTTACAAATTCCTAATTCATTTAGTAGGTTATGATCTGTAATTACTGTTATTTATTTTGATACTGACATTCTTTTTTATTTGACTGGCGGGAACCCCTTTAAGCTGGACTCCGTGTCCTTTTGAAATGTCTCTTAATTCTTTGGGCACATCCTTACTTTCTGGTAGAAGATGTTCCAGACTCATTTTGTCCTTTCTCTGCTCAAATCATGAAACCAGCCATTTTTTTGGTAAGTAGTCCTAGCTCCATTTAGTGGAGAAAGGTATTCAGGAGCCAAAATTTGGATACTAAGTATGCTTGTTGCTTCTAGATTCTCTCAGTGGACAAGGCTGGGAACTCTATTTTGTTATATATACCTGCATTTACATCTACGCCTATGTCTACATTGATCAATCTACATATTGAAATCCATGACTTCACACCAATGTTTCCAATTCCAACACAACACTGCAGGGTCAAACTAGTTTCTCTCTTTCCATGTTGATGATTCCCCACTCCAAGAGTGATAAACTTGGGTACCGTAATTCTCATTCTATTTGCTCATTTGAATAATCCCCAGTATGTAATCAATTTTCGATTGCTGTCGTTTTCCCCTCCCAGCATCCTGCACTCCCTTGATAGTAGCTTCCTCTTGCTTCTTATCAGCTTTCACAGCCATGTCTGAACTAGTCACTGAAAGGAGGATGCAAATATCTTTCTTTAGACTGACAAATCAAAGCTGGCTCTAGGGCGGTATCATCTTTCATTGAGATATGCAGACTATGTGTAGGAGAGGTAGATACCTAAAACAATTCAAAGTTCTTTTAGAAAAAAAAGAAGGGAGAATGGACATTGAGTTAGCAGTAACAGTGTCTACGAAAGAGCTGTACAACCACATTGCTGTCATTGAAAACAAACAATTCTCATCCCAGCAAGCAGGTCAAACTGAAGGTGGACCTCTTGCATCATCTTTGTAATGATGGGAAGCACAACTCCTTGGTGCTAGAGCCAAGAAACAATGTCTGACTGCCGAAAAAAGAACCAATAATGTAAACAGCCTCCATGAACAGCAAACTATTCAGACAAGAATTCTGGAGCGGAGCCCAGGGCTTAAGTCATGGCAGAATAAATATATTCTGAAATCACAGCCCCGCTTTTCCCTATCTTAACCCCCTCCCTGTTTCCTTCCCCATACAATTATTTGGATTAAATGTATGTGAATCTAAAATGTTAAAGACATTGACAACTTTCTCTATGGAAATAAATGTTGCAGAAAGTTCCACTTTCACTGAAGGGCTGAGGCATGCAGGTTCCTCTATACCTGGGCCACCTGGGCCCCATGATCTATTAATATTACCAGACTTAGGCGTTTTTTTCCATTCTGAAAATCGGCACTCGTTGTTTGGATTTGCATTTCTTTAATCATAAATAAAGAAAAACATGTTTTCATGTGGTTAAAATATCATTTGTGGCCAGGTGCAGTGACTTGTGCCTGTAATCCCAACACTTTAAGAGGCTGAGGTGGGAGGATTGCTTCATGACAGGAGTTCAAACCAGCTGGGTAAAATAGTGAGACCCTATCTCTATAAAAATATAAACCAGATTAGCTGGGTGTGGTGGTGCTTGCCTATGGTCCCAGCTACTCAGGGAATAGGTAGCTGGGATGGGAGAACAGCTTGAGCCTGGGAGACCGAGGCTACAGTAAGCTAAGATCATACCACCACCACACTGCTACATACAGCCTGGGTGGCAGAGTGAGATCCTGTCTCAAAAAAAAAATCATTTTTATGTTTTCTGTGAAAGCCTATTTATATACTCTGTTTACTCGTTTTCACTGAATGAAGGATTTTTTTCTTAGTGATTTGTAAGAGCTCTTTGTATATTGAGAAAATTATGATATGATTTTGTGATATGATTGCAATTATTTCACCTCCTTTGTTTTTGGGGTAGCTTTTTCTGGTTAATATTTTTTGCTTTTTATGTTATAAAATGCATTAACCTTTTGCTTAAGGCCTTATGACGAGAAGAATTAAATTCTGTATAAAACATGTTACTGCTAAGCCCTGTCCCTCCCCGTCCACATCCATCCCAAGCAGTTTGGTTTCTACGCCAAGATCTTAGCCCTTCCTCTGTCAGGATGGACACTCAGCTGAGGCCTTTCATGATGTTCCTTTGTCATAAACTGAGAGCTCATGGTATTCTAGATGCTGTTCTAGGTGCTGGGGACACAAAGATTCAGGTGAAGAAGACCCAACCTGTGCCTCCCAGGAGCTCAGAGTCGAGCTGTGTGAACAAGTAAGTTGAATAAAGTATATGATAAAAGTATGTACAGAGTAGAATGGAGCCAAAAACAAAACAAAAGTCCAGAAAGTTTTTTTTTTTTTTTTTTTTTTTTTTTGAGTTGGAGTCTCTCTGTCACCCAGGCTGGAGTACAATGGTGCGATCTCAGCTCACTGCAACCTCCGCCTTCTGGGTTCCAGCAATTCTCCTGCCTCAGCCTCCCAAGTAGCTGGGAATACAGATGCCTGCCACCACACATGACTAATATATATATATATATTTTTTTTTTTTTCTTTTTTTTTTTTTTTTTTTTTTGGTAGAGGCAGGGTTTCACCATGTTGGCTAGGCTGGTCTCAAACACCTGACCTCTTGATCCACCTGCCTTGGCCTCCCAAAGTGCTGGGATTACAGGCATGAGCCACAGCCCCCAGCCAAGAATGTTTTTAAAAGGTGGTGATCCTCGATTTGAGTCTTGCAAGTGCCACAGGTTTTTACCAGGTTTATCGAGAGTGAGTAGAGAAGGGCATTCCGGGGAGAAGAAGCATCTGGGGTCCAGCTGCAGCTGCCTCAGAGGGAGGGCACATCTGCCAGCTGAAGAGGGTCCAGGTCACAGAATCCTGAGGTTGGGCTTTGTTCTGAGGGTGACTGAAGGGTTTTAAGAAGAGAGAGGTAATCAGGTTTGTAATACAACACTACTGTTGACAGCAGGGTGGAGGGATTAGGGAGAAATGGTAAAATTAGAGACCCAGAGACCAGACACGAAACCACAGTTCATGTGACATTTGCAGAGCGCCAGGACCTAACGGTGAGTAATAGAAGGGTGGAGAGCAGACAATGGGTGTGAAGGGGGAAGACCAGCCAAGGTTGGGTGTATTAGAAGGAGGTGCTTTGCACACTGGAGAGAAGGAAGCAGGGAGTGAGGAGTGACATGGAAGGCAGGATCGAGGAGGACTCTGAGTCTCTTTCAGTGTGGAAGATGCTACTGAAACTGAGGAGGGAATGCAGGGCAAGGTCGTTTAGTTTTGGGCTTACTGGTTTAGTTTGGTTTAGTCTGAGGTATCAGTGGAGCATCCCAGTAGAGATGACCCATAGGCAGCTGGGAATAAACAGCTGGGGGTCTGGAGAAAGCCTAGACTGGAGACACAAGGAGGCCCTGACAGTAGATGGGATGGCCAAGTAGTGGTGTAAAGTTCTGCATCTTAAGTATATGATATAGTATAATATGATATATTTAAGGACAATTTCTCGCTCTGTCACCCAGGCTTGAGTGCAGCGTCATGATCATGGCTCACTGCAGCCTCAACCTCCCCATGCTCAAGTGACCATCCCACCTCAGCTTCCCAAGCAGCTGGGACTGCAGGCACACACCACCATGCCCAGCTAATTTCTGTAATTTTTTTTTTTTTTTTTTTTTTTGTAGAGACAGGGATTCACCATATTGCCCAGGCTGGTCTTGAACTCCTGGGCTCAAGCAACCTGCTTGCCTTGGCCTCCCAAAGTGCTGGGATTACAGGCATGAGCCACTGTGCTCAGCTTTGTGTGTGTGTTTTAATTTAACAAATATTTACATCGTTGCTGCCATAGACCAGGTGCTCTATGCATACTTGTTCATTTAAAACAAATACAACTTTTAGGAAGCTATTATTATTGCCCTCATTTTGCAGATATGAGAGGTGAGGCTCAGAGAGGTTCACCAGCCTGCCCAAAGTCTTGCAGGCAAAAGTGGCCGAGATGAGGCTTGAATCTAGGTTCTTTGGGCCCAATACCTATGCCCTCTTCCACCACACTGTGCTATGCTGCTACTTTATACAGCACATTGATTGTCAAGGTAGTTTATAGGAATGAGAATAACTACAACTTATTTTGTCCTGGGTCCCAGGGCTCTTTGTATAAAGACTCTACTCCCTGCCCTTACATGGAGACATCTGTGAGTTCAGGAGGAGCCTTTGGTTTATGGGTGAAGGCATCTGGCTACTTGTATCTCTTTCCTATGGATGCAGGGCATTGAATGACAGTGAGCAGCTGACAAGGAGGGCTACTGGTCCCTCTCACTCTTGCAAATTTCAGTTAATTGCCATCTACCTTTTCTACACCTCCCCACAATGACTCTTGGTTTTGTTTCACCAGGATCGAGATGGTGTTGTAAGTTCATTATTCCCACAATAAATCTTCAAAAAAAATCACTTATCAGTGATAGATAACATAGAAAGAGAAAACAACAGATCATAGCCACGTTCAAAAACAAGAAAAAATTTGTATGGACTAGAAATGTAACCGAAGCACAACCTGGGGGAATGTGGACTTTCGGATTTAGGTCCTGAAACAGGCACAGTGGATGAGAGTTTATATGCTGCAAAGTCATGGGCACTAAATGTACTTCACATGGGGCAAGGGTCCTGGGCCAGGCTCATTACATGTACCTGGGTGCTAGGATTCGGCTGTCCCTGCAAAGGAGGCTGGAAAAAGCTACTGCTGGTGGCATACTCTGTTTCACAGCCTCTGGCTTATACAACTACCCAGGAGGGCTGGAGAAAGGAGATCTAGGACTTGAGCCAAGCTGCCTGATATGTCAAAGGCAGAATCTGAGGCATCTCACTCACCACAAGATGGAATTCCTAAGCCATCAATATAAGATTTGGTTCAAGACTGGGAGATCTGAGAGAGGTGCAGCTGGAGGTGACCACCAAATTGCTAGGACAGGAGGTGTAAGTGGAGAAAGAGGAGAGAGATGAGGAAGAAAGAGGAGAGACGGGGAGAGAAAGAGAGAGAGAAAAAAGGAGAGGGAGAGAAAGAAAGTGAGAGAGAGAGAGAGATTTCCACTCAATAGAAGCCTATAAACTAAAATTGCTTTTTTTTTTTTTTTTTTTTTTTTTTAGATGGTGGAGTCTCACTCTGTTGCCCAGGCTGGAGTGAGTGGTGCAATCTCAGCTCACTGAAACCTCTGCCTCTCGGGTTTAAGCAATTCTTCTCCCTCAGCCTCCTGAATAGCTGGGGCTACAGGTGCATCCTACCATGCCTGAATAATTTTCATATTTTTTAGTAGAGATGGAGTTTCACCATGTTGGCCAGGCTGGTCTCAAACTCCTGACCTTAGGTGATCTGCCCACCTTGGCCTTCTAAAATGTTGGGATTATAGGCATGAGCCACCATACCCAGCCTACAAACTTAAATTTATTTTCTTTCTTTTTTTTCTTTTTCTTTTTTTCTTTTCTTTTCTTTTTTTTTTAGATAGAGTCTTGCTGTGTTGCCAGGAGCCAGGCTGGAGTGCAGTGGCATGATCTCGGCTCACTGCAACCTCTGCCTCCCAGGTTCAAGCAATTCTCCTGCCTCAGCCTCCTGAGTAGCTGGGACTACAGGCACGTGCCACCAAGCCCAGCTAATTTTTGTATTTTTTAGTAGAGATAGGGTTTCACCATGTTCACCAGGATGGTCTCAATCTCTTGACCTTGTGATCTGCCTGCCTCGGCCTCCCAAAGTGCTGGGATTACAGGCATAAGCCACCACACCCAGCCACAAACTAAAATTTCTAAACAAATTGAAAATGAACACTAAGGAAGTCTTACCAACATAGCAAATTATTGAGAGATTAATTCACTCGATGCAAAATGATAATAAAAGACTGGTTAGCTAGTTACAAAAGTCATCTTTATTTTTGCTAAGCACACAGCTAAACTGTATTTCTTTATCCTTTCTTGCTAAGAAATTGAATATGGTTGAATCCTAGCCAATAAGATGTCAGTAGAAATTATTCATCCCATTTGCATACCTGGCCCAGAAACACTTCTCACATGTGCTCTTTCAGACTGTCCATTTATAAGCTGACTGAGATAAAGATATCCATTGTAACCTTGGAAGTTCATGTGAAAAAGGGCAGAGTCCCCATCAACCTGGGTCCTTCAATGACTCTTTGGAGGACAGCTGTTCACCTGCCTAGGACTGCTACATGATCAAAAATAGCTGCTATTTTGTTGAGCCATTACATCTTTGGATGGTCAAAGGCATCAAGGAAAGAAAACTTATTTAAAAGATGAATAAGAAGTAATTTTAAAAGGCAGAAATAAAATGTCACTAAGTGAATATGGAAAAGAATCAACTTGAAATCATAGAAATAAGAGCAATGATAAATGAAATCTAAAAATTCAATAGAGCAAATTGAATGGAAACTCTAGACTGAACACTAATCAAGAGAAAATTGATGAATTGGAAATGTCACCAGAAAGTACTACAGAGCAAAAAAGAAACAAAAAATATGAAAGAGAAGTAAAGAGTCACAGTAGGGCGTTCAAGGACCTCTAAAATCATATAATGAGAGTTCCGGAAAAAGTCAATAATTGGTTCAATGGTGAATTGTCATATGCAAAGATACAGATAATCTTTGACTTATGATATTTTAACTTATGAATTTTTTTACTTTATGATGGGGTAAAAGCAATATGCTTCTTAATTTATGATTGGGTTTTATCTCAATAAACCCATCCTGAAACTTTATTGAGACATAACCCACTGTAAGTTGAAGAGCATTTGTATATTGATGAGAATTTTTAAGAGTTGAATAAAGCCATTGGCTCTCAGGTTAAAATCGTACACTGAATCAGTAAAAATAAATCCACACATAAATGCTTTGTTATATGCAATGCTAATGTAATTAAACATTGGATATCAAGAATAAGGATAAAATATTAAAGGCTACTGGATAAAACCAGTAAATCTATACAAGATGATAATTAGTATGACATCAGACATTTTAATGATAGATTTGCGGAGACAATAAAGTCATATCTTCAAAGTGCTGATGAGAAAAATGGACAACCTAGAATTTTATACCCAACAAAACTATTATTTATGGATTAGGCAAAATAAATAAATTGTCAGACAAACAAAAATTAAATGAGTTTATCATCTACAGATTCTCACAGAAAGAAGTAATAGACATGTATTTCCATGAGAGGAAAAGTAAACCAAGAGAAAAAGTACAGGATCTAAGAAGCAATCATGCACACAAATAAAGTACTTGGAAATATATATTTTACAAAAATAAGAAAAAAGTAATTTTTGTGTGTACATTAAAAAAAGAGATTTTCAACATTTAGACAACATTCACAAGGAATAAAATGTTGAGTGAATAGTTGAAACACACTGAGATTCTTGTCTTGTTTGAGAGGAGAATAAAAATGCTGAATAAATTTAACTTATAAATATTTATGGTTAATTATGATTGCTAAAAATAAAGGAGTAAAACTTAAAAAAGAGAGCACAATATATCTTCCCAAAGCAGCAAAAGTTAAGAAATAAAGAAATTATTATCAAAGTTTGAGAAGTTAGAAAAGGAAAAAAGAAGAAGAAAAGGAAAAGCTAAAGCCAAAACCAGAGGAATAAGATGGCAGAAATGTCCCCAACTAGATCAGTAGTTAGAATAAATGTAAATTGTTGAAGGTTTTTTATTTCTTTTTTTTTCTTTTTCAAGCTGCAGTCCTCAATAGATGTAGATGAAGGACTTTTAAAAGACAGATGTTCAAATTTTATTTTTATTTATTTATTGAGACAGGGTCTTGCTGTGTCACCCAGGCTGGAGTACAGTGGCACGATCTCACTGTAGCCTCAACTTCCCAGCCTTAAGTAATCCTCCCACCTCAGCCTCCCGAGTAGCTGGGATCACAGGTGTATGCCACCATGGTTGGCTAATTTTCTGTATTTTTTTGTAGAGATTGGATTTCACTATGTTGACCAGACTGGTCTCTAACTCCCAGGCACAAGTGATCCTCCTGCCTTGGCCTCCCACAGTGCTGGGATTAGATGTGAGCCACTGCACCTGGCCTAGATTTGAGTTTTAAAACTGAAATTCAGCTTTGTGCTATTTACAGGAGACATGGTTAAGAAGAAGTGACATAGAATAGCCAAAAAATTAAATGAAAAAAAAAAAAAGCTAAATCAGATAAACAGTGATTAAAAGAAAACTGACATCACAAATTCAATAGCAGACCAGATAAATTTTAGGTCAGAAATTCATAAATACAGATAAAAAAGAACACTTATGGAGGGGTGTGGTGGTTCATGCCTGTAATCCCAGAACTTTAAGAGGCCCAGGTGAGTGGATCACTTGAGGTCAGAAATTTGAGACCACCCTGGCCAACATGGTAGAAACCCATCTCTACAAAAAATACAGAAATTAGCCAGGCATGTTGTTGCAGACCTGTAATCCCAGCATCTCGGGAGGCTGAGGCAGGAGAATGACTTGAACCTGGGAGGGAGAGGCTGCAGTGAGCTGAGATTGTGCAACTGCACTCCAGCCTGGGCAACAGAGGAGACTCCATCTCAAAAAAAAAAGCAAGAAAGAAAAAAGAGGAACATTTATAATAAGAAAAGAACAATCCTGCAAGAAGTAACAAATTTGTATGTTATTGGCATAGTCTCAATATTTATAAAGCAAAACCAATAGAATTACAAGGAATATTTAGAGGGAAATAGAAAGATTAAGCTGATAAAAAAATGATGTAAAGGATTTCAACAGCATAATTTAAAAGTTGGTCAAATTAGATAAATGGAGAATTCTGCATCTAACAAAGCAATTATGCATTATTTTCTAGCACACTTTGAATATTTATAAAAATTGACCCTCTTGATAAAAGAATCATATCCTCTTACCATAATGCAGTTAAACTAGAAATCCGCAGTTAAAAAAAGAGTATATGACAAGAGATAAATCTATGTATTTGAAAACTCTAAAACCAATTCCCCAAAATAGTTTTTGGGTTAAAGAGAAAAATCACAATAGAAATTGGCAAGGGAACACTTGTGGCTTTTGACATATATTATATATATTAACTTGTTACCTTGCTAAAGTAGTAGCTTATTTCATTATCTTGACTTATGCTTGAACAGTTCCTCTTGTATTTTCATGTTACCCCCACCACCTCTCTAATTGTCAAGATTTTTGCTTTTATTTTGCTCAAAAAACATTTCTCAGAAACCCTCTTTACTTTTATAGCTTTTATATTTTTATCCTTGTGCTTTATCCTCAGTACCTTCTGCTTTTACACTGTAAACTTACTGGCTCCACAGTTTTTGGCTTTCAATGGTTACTTTTGTATTTTTAACTTTAAAATCTCATAGACATCTAATGTTTCCTTTTATATATCTATTATTATCTCATTATTCCAAACTCTTAAAATAAGAATTATATTTAAATATTTCAGTCCTTTCAAAAGTTTTCTTTCTTTAACCTTTCAAAAATCTCCAAATTTCCTATCTTGTGGATATTATTTTATCCAAGTGTTTTTCTTCTGTTAGCCCCCTTTTTTTCTTAATGCCTAGGATAAGCACATCTTTGGAAGCGTGGTCTCAAGATGGTAGCATGGAGGTGACTCACACTTACAGGCAGGGGAGCTTCAGGTCTGCTGGCTCTCTCCTCCCTCCTTGCCACCCCTCAACCTCTGGGCTGCCCACTGGGCTCATGCAATGGATCTCAGAGCCCAAGGAGATTGGGCTTCTACTCTGGGAGACTCTGGAAGCTCCTGGGTTAACTACTCTCAGGGCTTTGGTTTCCTCCATGCAGATAAAATACTTGATTTCCTGGAACAATGTTTCTTTCTCAGTCCAAGGGCTCTGATATATACATAACCTTTGCACTTGGGCCATGTACACCATCACATGCTGTGAGGCTGGAGGGAATGGAAGGAGAGCAGGCGGTCATGACCGCAGACCTTGGCTGGACCTCAGGAAGCAGTGGGGTGGTTTTCCCATTTCCTGGGCATCACAGCACCGTTTTTCAGGCTGGACTTCTGCATCACTTGCTGTTATACTGTATTTTCAATCAACCCACCTTTCCTTTCAGTGGGAATATGACATTTTTTCTCTTGATGCATGATTCTCCTTAGCTTCCTCCCTATTATGGAGTTCAAAAAGAATGTGGCTAGGGCAAAGGATTTTCTGAATTTGGGGTTAAACATCAGGCTTGCTGCAACTCTGCTGGGCAGAATGACTTTCTTCATGTGGCAAGACCCAAAGCGGTAGCCAGGTTCACCTGGGGACGAGGGGGCCAGTCTCACCTTTCACTGGAGGCTGGGAAGGAGTCTCAATAGGAAGGTTCTTTGCTTCTCATCTGTCTCCTGAAAAAGGAAGAGGACACACTTCTGGAGAGTCAGAACCCTTGAAAGGTTCAACGCCCTCATCTTCATGCACCTCCCCACATCCTAACTTTCCTTTGGTTTTCTATAGCCTGCCACTCAATGCCCAGGGAATAGTTCTCTTGGGTGCTTGGAGTTCTCAAAGCAAGTCAAAAAAAGGCTTTATGAAAAAAGTCTTTTTTTATAAAGACATTTCAGTCTTTATAGAAAAAAATATGTCTTTAGGGTAGAGTTCAATTTTAAAACCTGCCTCTTCCCATTTTCAAGGAGGTTTATATCACTTACCCCTCTGGTTATCAAGGAAAATAATTGAAAACAGAATAAGTGCACTCTGACATCTGTCACCTTTAAGCTCTGCAGATGACATGAACATCTTTTTTTTCCAGTTTTGATTTGGCTTCCTGGCAAGCTTCCTGTTTTTCTTAACATATAAATTCTTTAAGTCAATATGCATGCTCTCAGCTCATACATGTGATCTCTGGTGATCTTTTAATTTCTATTCAATCTACATATCCCAAGGCAGAATTAATCATCCCTGGTAATCTGAAAGTCAAGATTGCCTCATTTATTCATTTAACAAGTATCTATTATGTTTCCACTATAAGCCATATCAAAATGTTTTTAGAAAATGGGTGAATTGCATTCCTATGAGCCATTCTTTTTGAGGCAAATGTAATAGCCTAATGGAAAATTTCTCTCCATACTTACTTAATGGACAGCTAATATATTCTGCACCTTCTCCAGGGCCCAGAGCTTCAGTGTCTTCTATGCCGGGATCCATCCCAGTTAGACTCCTTTATAGGGTTTCTTTCACCACTCTTCTTAGAATATGACAGCCAGCAAAATGCCTTGCAGTGGGCACTGAACACATATTTGTCAAATAAATGTGCATTCCTCACTAAAAAGGCTTTGCTTTCTAAAGATTGTATTCAGTACTTTCCACAGCATCCCTCTTGCACTGTGGGTAACATTTTCAAAGTGCAATGCCAAGTCAGAGACCCCACTTTCTTAGGCATACAAGAAGGATGTAAAGGTGCCTTTACTGTGACTCTAGCAGTTGTTGAGGGCTGGAAAAAGGAGGAGAGACTGTGCTCACCTTACTAGCAGGATGGGGAGACCAGAAGTAATTCACCAGGACAGCAGAAATGGTGGAGTTCAGCATGGTGGTGGTGGTGGCTGCCTTGTAGACTACGAAAAAATGATCCCACAAACCACCTTTGGGATGAGTAGGGAAGTCTCCAATTCCCTGCCTTAGAGAGACAGTCTTACACAGCCAGCTTCCTTCAGGTGATGTGGAATGCCAGGTTTGGGATTTTCATATGCTGCTGCTGCCAGCTTATCTGAGTCCTCCATAAGAACAGGGCATCTAAGATACTCCTGCTCCCCGACCCTGCCGAATGTCTGCTCTTGAAATAATCTGTTTGCAATTTCATTCCCCACTTCTAATTTTCCCTCCTCTTCTGTAACTTCTCCTCTCTGAATAATGTGACACAGAGCGAAGTGGGTCTCTGGAAATGGTCTAATCCTATTATGCTCCAGAAACAGTGGTGTGCTGGTAAATGTTTAACAACCAGATCTCCAGGAGGAGAAAAGCTCTGATTTGTAGTGTTTGTTGATTTCCATGGTGCCAATACTGCTACCGTGGCTGATTTCAAGCTACCACCCTGCATCACTGCACACAGAGTTGGGAAGAGATGCACATGGTTGACTCTGGAAGGCCAGTGTCAGCTGAGTACAGCACAGCGCTGTGAGCTCCCTTTATAAGAGGCCCCACGAGGCAGAGTCTTCAGGCTGGACACTGGGTGCTAGTGGAACCATTCAAAGTTGCAGATTGGGTTCTCTGGAAGCAGGTCCTGAGATGGAGTTTGGGGAAGAAGCAGCATTAGGCAGAGGGAGAAGCCAAACTGTGACCCCCTCCTCTAAGGGCCTTGAAGCTGCCTAGTGCTAGGCTGAGACAGCTGAGCCTTTGTGCTTACTCAGTCTCAGGACATGGGCTCCTCCGGGAGAGGTGCAGCTGAGGCAGACCCTGCAGGAGCTGGCAAGAGGAGGCTGCCTAATGACCACATGCCCCATACCTGGGCAAGAAGTCCTGCTTCGAAGGGAGAGCTGGATGGCACTTCACTGTTAGCCATGCCTAGATACAGCCAAGTTGGGGTGTGGAGCCCCTCCCGGGCCTTTCAGCAGTAGCCCCAACCACCTGTGTCTGTCCTTCATCACCTGCAGCCTTGCTTCTCATCTGGTCCCTGCCTGTCCTGGTGCTCAGCTTTGCTCATAGTTTCCAAGTCTCCAGCTCAGCCTACCCGCAGTTGAAGGTCCTGGCAGGCTCCTTCCTGAATCCCACCCAGGTTAGATTCTGCTTTGTCTGCCCAGGCTGGACTTCTCTGCCTACATCCTCGGGGCATCTGACCTCAGTGCTTGGGCCTTGCTGACAACTCGTAGTGAGCACGCCCTGCTGGGCAGACAGGCTGGGGTGCCTGGGCATGGGACTCGCTCCCCAGGGCCCCTGCTGGCTCTGGGTTGGACCCTGCCCCCAGGCAGGATACAGGGTCTGCTTTGTGCATGGGTAGGGTAGACAAAGGCAGCTACTGCACCTACTCAAACCAGACTGAGAAGAAGGAGCGGAGCTGATCTACCAAGCAGGAGCTGGAAGTGACCTCACCACTCCTGCAAGCTCCTCTCTTCATATACTTACAAAAACACCACAGCGCAGAGTAAATACGCAGCTGGTTAGAGGCAGAGCTGGGAAGAGAACCCCACCCAGAGCCCTTTTTATATATTTCTAAACACAAAACTGTCTTGAGGAAGGGGAAAGAAAGGACTGTAATTCTCCATGACTGAATTACAGTCCTTTCTTTCCCCTTCCTCAAGACAGTTTTGTGTTCAGAAACGGCCTCGTTGGCAGATTTCCTATTCTCCTTGGTTAGCTGCTCGGAACGCTTGGCCCTATTCTGGCAGGTGGCCTCTCTGTTTAAGGAATTATCCTGCCTGCCAACTGGGTGCTGGATTTACATGCTAGCTGGGCCGCAGGGAAATCATCTGGAATAACTAAGTGGCTCATTCATCTCGGACTTCTCAGCCTCCAGGGCAGACATGTTTGGCGTGGATACTTTCTGCCCTTATGGAACTTGTCCTGGGGCTTCAGCCCCTGCCTCCAGGCGAGCATACCCTTGGGGCCTTGCTGATGAACTTCAACTCTGGCCCATGGCTCCCATGGCTTTGATTTCCACTTTATCCTCTGTGAGTACATTCTTTATTATTATTATTTTTAAAAATTTCTGGTGGGACAAGGTCTCACTCTGTTGCAGAGGTTGGAGTGCAGTGGTGCAATCATGGCTCACTGTAGCCTCACTCCTGGCCTCAGGTGATCCTCCCAACTCAGCCTCTGGAGGACTGGGACTACAGGTGTGCACCACCATGCTTGGCTAATTTCTTTATTTTGTAGAGACAGGGTCTTGCCGTGTTGTGCATATTGGTCTTGAACTCCTGCCTCAGCCTCCCAAAGTGCTGGGATTCCAAGTGTGTGTCAACATGCCTGGCCATTGCACTCTTTCAGCAAACATTATATCTCAAAGAATGACATCATCCCATTCTACTCTTTTAATGTGATCCTTTAGCATATATTTATTTTTCAAAACTTTCTAGCTTTTCTGTAATTGTTAGTTTCATTCTGTTTTCCCTTATTTCAGAGTACTGTTGTTTCCTTTACAATTTATTCTTTCTGCTAGTTTTCATCGAATTTTTGAACCGATTCCACCCCTAAATGATGAGCCAGAGGTTGGAGATGTTTCAGCTGCGGGGCAGTTTCTGTCCTAAGCAAGGAGCCGGGGAGAGCCTGGGCTTTGCTCAGCTGCAGGATGCTCCTTTCTTGTCCTCTTTCGTAGAATTCTCTTTCTCTCCTTGGGTGAATATTTTGATTCAAAAACAGCTAGCAAGGAAGAGTAGGCAAAGCTCCTGTAACCTACCCAGAGTGGGTATAAAATAGTTACATACCAAAATTAGGGCACGGAGGTGGCATGTGCTATTGTCACATTTGAAGCACCGTGGAGACAAGGAAGCCTGGGGGAAAGCTAGAAAGGTATTTTGTTGTGGGGGATCGTATCCAAACAGGAAGTTGCTTTCTTCCCACCAAAACATGAGGGTCATATATTTCACCTCCTGCTGCAAAATCAGAGGTCAGATCAGAGGTCAAGGCTCACAGCCACAAAGCCAAGAGCATGAATAGAGAAGCCATTTCCAGCAAACGAGCAGCTGCTGCCTGAACACTGAGGAGCGGGCGGCTGGAGGGAAGGAAAAGCACTGTGTATTCCAACAGCACGTGGGGCTGGCTTTACCCAGAGTCTAGAATTGTAGCTGATGGAAACGCTGCACTGACAAACAGAGCTTTGAAGAATTGCAGACAATGGGATGAAGGAGTCTATGTGACTGGTATTAAAAATCCAAAGAAGCACGAGACAGAAGGAAAGGATCGATTTATCCAAGCCAAACGAAGAGACGTTCACCCCAGCCAGGTCCACTTTCCTAGTGAGGAGGAATTGACAGTAACAGAACTCCAGTGTGCAGAAAGTGTAGCTCCATATGTGAAGAATTACGCTCAGTTAACTCTTTACTCAACTGTACATGCATAGTTCCAGTCATTCTTAATGAATCTTTTTGCCAAAGAACCTGTATTAATTTGCTATGGTTGTCATAACAAAGTACCACAGACAGGGTGCTTGAAGAACAGAAACTTATTTTCTTACAGTGCTGGAGGCTGGAGATTAAGAGGAGGGCAGGGCTGGTTTCTCCTGAGGCTTCTCTGCTTGGCTTGGGGGTGCCATCGTCTCCCTGTCTTTGCTGGTCTTCCCTGTGTGCGCATCGGTGTCCTTGTCTCCTCTTCTTGTAAGGACACCAGTCATATTGGATCAGGGCCCATCCTAGTGACTTCATTTTAATTTAACTACCTCTTTGAAAACCTTGTCTGCAAATACAGTCACATTCCGGAGGTTAGTTAGGGCTTTAGTCTATGAATTTTGAGGGACACAATTCAGCCTCATTTCAGAACCCCTCCTAGTATTGTTAAGGATCGATGTCTGGTCGGGCTATTCCCAGGTGACAATTTCTGCCACCGTCCTGGAGTACAGGCTGGGCACAGCAGATAGACAATTCTCCCTTAAAGAATACTACCTTATTAAGGTTTCCTTCTTTTAGGACCTAATGCCATTAAGCTGGACACACCAATGGACATAAGACCCAAATGCCTCACATTTGGGAAATGGTCCTGTCTTAGTGATAGCACAATAAGACAATGGTTTTTATGCTTCCCGCCATTCAGTCCCTCACTCAGGACGTACATTGGACAATGGAGACATAAAATATGTTGTCTCCATTCTCTGACCTCAAATCCATATTCTCTGTGAATGTTTGTTGTACTTAGCTGTGCCATTCTTTGCTCAGAGGCTGGGTTTTTCATGCCCAGGGCTGATGTCTGTGAGTGCAGTGGAGCACCCAGGCATAACTGGATGATGAAAATGTGGTAACAGGTCTTGCTAGATGGAGCTCCAACATCCATTCCCTGTCACTTACTAGCAAAGCCCTAATTTTATTTGGGCTTAGGAATACGTCCAGCTGAAAAAGCTATACCTCTCATCCTCCCATTCCAGGGAAGAATGATGAGGCATAACAGTTCTGACCAATAAGGTAGGAACAGAGGTGACTGGTGGGCTTCCAAGTTAAAGGAAAGTTTGTAGAGAGCCCAGGCAGTCCATTCCATTTGCTTGTTGCCCTTTCTTCTTATTCCTGTCTAGAAAAGGGATGTGATGGCTGGAGTACCAGCAGCCACTTGTGAGCATGAACATGAAGACGGTACAGTGGTGATCTAGACAGAAGCTGGGTCCCTCATGACCTTGGGGGACTTTCACACTAGCTCCAGCCTGTTGTCCTCTGAATTCTCCTCACATGAGGGGAGACAACAAACCCCCAGGGCCACTGGCCTCTCCAACGACACCCTGGAGCACAGTTGTGAATGGCCCTTCCTGGCATAGGTCACCCAGTAGCTCTGTGACCCCCTGTCTTATTTAAGCCACTATTTGGGGTTTCTAACCTCAAACATTATTATTTAGCTGATGGAGGTGGGTTGCAATTATTAGACTAACTCGATTATTCTCCTTAGATACAGGTACAGCATCTTCTGAAAATCTCTGTGAAAGCCTCCTTTAGGTATAAGCCCCACCCTCCACCCTTCAGAAAAGCAGATGAAAGCACTTGGGTACACCTGGGTTCACATGTGCTCTTATCATTTATCAGCTGTGTGACCTTGGACAGAATTTTTCAGCTCTCCAAGCCTTGCTGTCTTGTGTGGCATCATACAGGGTTTTTGGGAGGATTCAGAGAGAGAACGTATGTAAAGCACCTGGCTTGGACCCTTAGACTCTTGTACACAGTGCTTGGCACATGGCCCTCCAGCTATTAGGACGTTACTTATCCATGCAGAGGAAGACTCAAGTCCAGGTGCCCGGCTTCCCCCAGGTGCAAATCTCCCTGCGTTTCTCTCTGGCTGCCTGTAGGACATTTCTGGTTAACTCTTCTGTTGGCCCCTTTTAGCCTGGTCCCCAACCACCCTCTCTCTGATGATGCCACTCCTATCTCTCGTTCTCATGCCTGTTGGCTTGACTCACCATACCACACCACCGTGCACCATGCCATGCGTGACACACCACACTATGACATGTCATGCCATGCCATCCCTTCTTCTAGTGGCTTTCAGAGCCCTGCGGAAGCAGATCATCCAGGAGACGTGAAGTTGTGTAGAGATGTGGTTGAAGCCAGCACCCTCGGGGCCAAGAGAACAGGATAATGCAAAGCTCGGGGCTGCCTTTCTACCCTTTCACTGCAGAATCCCTCCAGAGTGGCCCAGGAGAGCGCTTTGATGTAGGGTCTTGCCCAAGGGGAGCTCCTGGCTGCAGAGGCAGGGACGGGGCATGAAGGATCTCAGGCAGTGAGGACTGGACTCTGGGCAGAGTGCAACAGAAACTCAAGTCAAATTTAGAAGCCAAGTGTCATGTGTCCACCAGACCAAGTGGGAAAGGATTTTTTCCACACCAGAGTCTGGGAAGTGCGGGGCTACAGTGACTTTCTTCAGCCGGAGGGAATAGAACTTTCCCCAGCTTCTGGGGCAGCAGCAGCTCAGAGTGGGCAGAGAGACACCCCTAATTCAGTGAACCATAGCTCACCCTGTAAAAAGGGACGTCCTCAGTAAACAGGAACCCTCTCTACAGAACTTCCTGATATATGACAAAAAGAGGAAGACAGGACAGGCTTCTGGGGGTTCTGGCAGCAGGCTGGTGGGTGAAGGCGCTTGTCCTGCCAAGCAACCTCCAGGAGCCCCAGGGAAAAGCAGGAGCATTCCTTTCTGGGATGGAGCAGCTGGCTGGGCCCTCTTGCCATGCCCCCTTTGGATTGAATTGGAGTCTCTCTCTGAGCAAGGTTTCCTTCCTGGAGCTGCCAGCAAAGCACTCCAGAAGCACACTTGCAAACTGTGTGTGTGCATGGGAGTGAGTGGGAGTGTGCATTAGTGTGAGTGCATGAGTATGAATGTGAGTGACCATGAGTGTGAGAGTGGAAGTGAGCATGTGCGAGCATGTGAATGCCAGCGGATGAGTCCAAATGTGAGTGTGAGTACGAGCATGTGTGAGTGTGCATATGTGTGTGATTGTGCATTCTCTTATCTGCTGGGAGGCACTCTGTTTTCTGGCTCTGCTGACCTTCTTGGCCTCTTCCTTCTGCATGGTGCCATTATCCAACGGCTTCCTTTCATCTCTGATGACAGAGTCCCTCTGTTCGCATCTACAGGTGAATTTTGGGCTGGATGTCTTTTCCCAGTCCCAGCACTGCTAAGGCCTGCAGAGTTCTGGGCTGGTGCGGTGGTCCGTCCAGCCGTGCGGCTGTGGCTGCCCTTTGGACTCTGGTGCCTGGTGCGATCGTCCTCCCGATGGTCTTCTTCGGGGTCCCCATGATCACTCAGTCTCCAAGGCCAATGGGCTTATTTGTAATTTACCTCTACCCGCCCCCACTGCTGCCACAACCACCTTCACTTGTGATCTCTTTATCAGCTTATCTCTTGAATGAAGATGTTGCCAAAGCATTTGCCATCACTGTTCTCTCTTTACACTTGTGCTTCTCAAGCTTTTACAAACCCATGTCTCTAACAGAAAATAAAGTAAATATGGATTTAAAAACACATTGGAACAATGGCTATGGTATCAAACTATATACAGTCCCGATCCCCCCACTGCCATCTCTGCCCTGCAAAACGTTGTACTGTGTCGTCTGAGAGGTGTGTGCTCATTTTCTTCTTCTGTGCTGTGCTACATTTCAGAATCACCGCTCAGAACTCTCCAACAGGGAAATCTTACTTGGCAATAATGGGTGTCATAAGCCTAAGTTTGGAATAAAGTAGACTGGGGTTCATATATGCCTCTATCATTTGTCAGCTGTCTGACCTTGGACAGAGTACTCCAGCTCTCTGAGCCTCACTTTGTTGAGTGCGCTATCATGCAAGTTGTTGAGAAGATTTAGTGAAAGAATGTATATGAAGTACCTACAGCCTTGTACACAGTGCTTGGCACGTCACTCGTCCCTCCAGAGGAAGACTCAAGCCCACATGGCCAGAGCTTGCTCTTCCCTAGGGGTCAACTCTTTCAGTATCTCTGGCTGCTGCAGGACATTTCTGGTTAGCTCTCCCATGATCCTTTTAGTCTGGTCCCCAAACATGCTCTCTCTGATGATGCCACAGTCCATCCTATCTCTGGTTCTCCTGTCTGTCAGCTCCACTCACCATACTATGCAATGCCATGAACAATGCCACACCTTACTCCACCACACCACATCAGACCACACTACCCTAGACAATATCATGTCATACCGAAGCATGCAACACCACGCCACACTAGACTATACCACAAAACACCCTGCCACACTGTACCATGCCATGCCATGCCACAGCACAGCTGGTGCAGACATCGCTCCAGACTCACCCCTGCTCATTCTTGGGACCCTGACTCTGTCTTTCAGTGTCCATCTTGGCCTCTGTTCCCTTCGGTTGGGTTAACCTATTTGAACTCCACTCTTGGCTTCTAACGTAAGTGTCCCAGCTCTTCTCCCTCCTTGGAGTTTGGAATCCTCCCAACATTCAGGGAAGATACCCTTCCTCAATCCCTGGCTTCCAGAACCTGGGGTCATGTTCTGCGGAACAGAGAGATAATCCCTGTTCACTTCTCCACTGTCTCCACCTGGGAGAACCACTACTTTTTGGAAGAAACAAAAATTTCCCTTCATGTTGATATCAAACTATGTGCTAATATAAAACTTTAGTATTTAAACTTAATGTGTTAGAGTTCAGTGTTTAATTTTAAAAACCTCATGAGTTATTACCTTGACATTTATTAATGAGGTTTTATTTATACTACATGCCAATATCTATACGCAGGTATACACATAAACATTTTTAAGAATCAAGGAATCAGTTTCTCTATATACGACATGCTTGTTTGCTTGTTTCCTTTAGGTAATTTTTATTTTCTCAAAAAACAAAACCCAACACCAACAGAAAAGTATGATCTACAAGAAAGCTGCCCTCTTGGCCACCTTCTTGTCATGATTGATGTGTCCAGTTTTCTTCTTCTTCTTAGTACCTACAGCATCTTGACACATACACAGTGTCCTTGACTGAATACACTTTGTAAGAGAAACCTTACAAGTCAATGGTGTCCCCCGGTTTCTTCCTGACTGTTGCAGACCAGGGGGATTGGGGAGTTACTATGATCGAGAAAAGGTTTAGCTACTGCATTTGCTATTCCGTTTTCCTAGTATTTATCCAACGATGTCAACTGTTAAGTGGGCAAGCTCACAGTAGACCAAATACAATAAGATTATTTATATACAAATAGAAGGTAAATGTGTATATAGGTGTGCATTTTTATTATTTGACATAAAGCCATCATTTCTTATGTTCTTTACTATATTCTATTAGCATCTAACTAGCATCCACTGAGAACAAGGGTCCAAGAGGCTGTTTGCTGGCATAATTCCCAGGAAGAGGTTCTGGTAAGGACCTTGCCCAGAAAGGGCATTGCATGTTACTATTTTCCAAGTTACCTTTTCTTGAAATCTTCAGAGTCATCTGCGACTCCTCTCTACCCTTTTCATTCACCCTTTCTTTAGTGAGAAGTTCAAAGTTGGTCGGGAAGAGATGTGCCATGGAGAAAGTCAATAATTCTTCTTGAGGGAGATTTTGTAGAAGGGGGATAGTTGAGCTGAATCTTGAAGGGTAATGGAGAGTGTGATGTTTGACACTGAATATCAACTTGATTGGATTGACGGATGCAAAATATTGATCCTGAGTGTGTCTGTGAGGCTGCTGCCAAAGGAGATTAACATTTGAGTCAGTGGACTGGGAAAGGCAGACCCACCCTTAATCTGGGTGGGCACGATCTAATCAGCAGCCAGTGAGATCAGAATAAAAAGCAGGCAGAAGAATGTGAAAAGACTAGACTGGCCGAGCCTCCTAGCCCACATCTATCTCCTGTGCTGGATGCTTCCGGCTCTCAAACACCAGACTACAATTTCTTCAGCTTTGGGACTTAGACTGGCTTCCTTGCTCCTCAGCTTACAGATAGCTTACTGTGGGATCTTGTGATTGTGTGAGTTAATACTCCTTAATAAACTCTCCTTTATGTATACATCTATTCTATGAGTTCTGTCCCTCTAGAGAACTCTGACTAACACAGAGAGCTTGGCAAATTGGGTAGGCAGGTACAGCATGAAGAAGACCTTCCTCATTTACAATGATAATAGTAGTTAAAGATGCCCTTCCTCTTTTTTTTTCTTGGAATCGCTTCTTGGATTTATTCTATATCTTCCTTATCCATGACTGCCCTAGTTCAGGCAGGTGGGTCATTCCTCAACCTTGGGCTACAGCCTCTGAACTCACTTCCCTGCCCTGTGGTGCATCCTCCACATCCCTGAGCATCTCACACGGTCTCTTGTGCCTCATGGTGTTTAGTGGATAATGTATGAGCTAAATAAGTCATCATGAAATGCTGTCCCCCTATTTCTCTCTGTGATCTACAATGTACAGGACAACACCTATGCTCTGTGTTTCTGGCATTCAATGTCTTCTCCCTTCTTACCCTAACCTGTGCTTCCCATTCATTACTTTTCTGAACCAGCTCTCCGTCCTTGCCAAACAGAACTGCTTACTGTCTCTTCAATTCACATAGAAATTTCAGACCGTTTTTCATACACTTCTGATTTCTCTGGAGCTATCCTGATTCTTTTTTGGTTTTGTTTTTTTCATAAGGTTTTGGGGTCACTAATTTGTTTTGTTTTTTTGAGTCTCACTCTGTTGCCCAGGCTGGGGTGCAGTGTTACGATCTGGGTTCACTGATACCTCCGCCTCCCAGGTTCAAGTGATTCTCCTGCCTCGGCCTTCCCAGTAGCTGGGATTACAGGAGCTGGCCACCATACCTGGATTTTTATTTTTTATCTTTATTTTTTTGTATTTTTAGTAGAGACGGGTTTTACCATGTTGGCCAAGCTGGTCTAGAACTTCTGACCTCAAGTGATCTGCCTGCTTCAGCCTTCCAAAGTGCTGGGATTACAGGTGTGAGCCACTGCGCCTAGCCCATTTATATTTTTTTAAATTTACAGATAAATAATTGTATATATTTATTATGTGCAACATGTTGTTTTGAAATATTGTGACATAGCTAAATGGAGCTAACAAATGTATGCATTACCTTACCTACTTATGCTTTTTGTGGTGAGATGTAACTTCATCTTAAACAGCCTTCAAGACTCAGCTCAAGCTCTGCCCCCTCCACAGACGTGAAACCTAGTTCTTTTTTCTTTCATTTCTAATCTTCTGGTTTCTCCAAATGGCTTCCTTTCTTAAACTCCTAATTTGTGTTATTTATGAATTGACTTTGGAATTCATCATTTTTGTGTTATAAGTAGATTTTATGATTGCCTTGTCTTGGAATGAACATATTTCCCCTTGTATTAGTTCAATGGAAAGTTTGTAAGCTCCCTGAGAGCAAGGATTTTGTAGCTATTTCTATGCCCTAGAGTAGTGTTATTCATGCTGGTGTACAGATCAGTGTCCATCAGGAAGGAAGATTTAAAATGAAAATGCAGCAAGAGAGAATAAGAGTTGAGTAATGTTCCTAGTAACGGGACATTGCCATGGCATCCACGCATGTATCATGGGCTTCCTTTTATTAAACAGGGAGCAGACCAGATTGAGTGCTGTTGAATTCTTGCAGTGAATCCCATCTGGTGCAAACTGCATACAGGTCACTCCTAGTAGGGCCATGCATCACACACCATGGATTGGGAATGATGGCAGCCGCACCTTCACCTTAGAGAGTTTGTTCAGCAGCACCCATAGAATGGAACCCTGCACACTGCAAGTGCTCCCAGGGTGCTAGTAGATTGATAAGCACTACAGATTTGGACACATTAATAGCTGTGTTTTTCTTTTTTATCCTTGTATAAAAATCAGAAGCATGCAGTGTAAATTCAATTCACGTTAGGTATACGACCCAAATGTTACCTGGGCTACCCTGACCTTTAAGAGTGAAATGAGCCTTATGATTCTCTAATGATAGAGAATTAGAGGTCTTCCTTCAGATTTTTTTTTTTTTTTTGAGATGGAGTCTTGCTCTGTCACTCAGGCTGGAGTATAGTGGCATGATCTTGGCTGACTGCAACCTCTGCCTCCAAGGTTCAAGCAATTCTCCCTGTCTCAGCCTCCTGAGCACCTGGGACTATAGGCATCTGCCACCATGCCCAGCTAATTTTTGTATTTTTGTAGAGATGGAGTTTCACCACGTTGGCCAGGCTGGTCTTGAACTCCTGACATTAGCTGATCTGCTTGCCTCGGCCTCCTAAAGTGCTGGAATTCCAGGTATGAGCCACCATACCTGACTCTTCCTCAAGATTTATGGAAGGCTTTGGCGTGGGTTTTCCTGCCCATGTCTCCCGCCACTCACAGGCCTTACTTTCACACCACACCATCCCATGTCCCCCATTGCCTTGACCCAGATGAGGAGTTCAGCCATTTTCTTCGTTTTCTCAACTCCCCGTGCTCTGAGTAGAAAAAAATAACATCACTAAAGCTTTTGTGTGAATAACGGGCTTTACCGAAGTTTGGAGGAGGCAGAACAAATTTTGTTCCACGGAAGTATCGTATTGAAAAACTCATCACTCAAGCATTTCACCACTTCTCATGCTTCCGGATGCTACTCAAGGGTGGAACTTCCTGGTCCTTCCCTCGTGCAGTCACCTTGGTCTCCTGTGGCTGACATAATCCATTCCTCTACACTTTCCTGAGTCAGGCCCTCCATGAATGCTTTAATTTCCTCCTCAGGATGCTAGTGCAGCCATCATCACTCACTGCCTTCATAATGAAATTCGAGGCTGTATTAGTCAACCCAAAGCTCTTGAAATCATTCTTTCCACATTTCAGCAATGTGTGTTGTTGACTGCTCGTGGGACTGTGGTCCCCTAAGAAATAATCAATCCACATCTCACACTCTTTACTGCTTCTGGGAGCTAATGCCGCCCGTGCAGTGATATGTGGAAGTCAAATGCAAGCATGATTGGCTTCATTTACCACCCAGATCCCCCTTCCCCATCCCATTACATTCTTATATAATAATAGGGTAGAATGATTTTTTCCCCCCATTATGGAAATCACCTGTCTTAAATGACTAGCAGGCTCAACTGCCCCTTTCTAGGGTGGGAATTATCTTTGTCACTCACTCATTGGTGGTTACATGGAGGCCCATGGAGGAAGAAAGAGATGGTCCGTGGTGGCTTCATTTGCAGTATAGTCTGAAGCTTTTTACGTGTGGAGGTCACTCTGTCTTGCTATGTTCTGTGCTTTGAAAACGAAACTGGGTCAATGAAAATTAGACTCTCTGGGGCCTTCCCTTATTCTATGGGGGCTGCTTTTCCTGCCTATTAGCCATCATATTGATTTTTGGTTGCAAGACTCGTCTCTGTTATGCTTCCAGTAGCTAAGAGCCAGTGATGCTGCCAATTGTGGCATTGTCAGAGAATCCAGGGAGCCCAGTTGTAGTCTAACAATAGGAGAAAAACCCTTATGACACCAGGTGATGTCATGAGAGGTGGATGAAGGCCATAGAACTGATGAAGGCCATGTTTGTGTCCCTAGAACTGATGGGTAATCACCCTCTTGGGGCCAGAGGTCACTGTTCCAGCTAATCCTTCCCTTCCAGAGGAGAGGTGGGGGTATGGAGCCATGGTGGCAGCTATTTCCCAGGGATGGAGTGTCAGAGGGAGCCGAGGGGACAGCAGCAGTTTGCCTCACCTTAGGGTGAGCCTAAGCTGAGAAGAAAAGAGGGAGGAGGCGGAATGGGGGAAATGGCTACGTGTCACCAGGACTGCCATTTACTAGTGACCAGGGTAAGGAGCTCACTTCCCTCTCTCAGAATCAACTCTAAGCCCTGCCCCCTACCTGGTATTCGCATTTAAAAAGTCCTCAGCAGCTTCTTGGGAGTAGGTGGCTGGCACTTGTACCCAAAGTCTGAGAGAAGAGGAATGTGTGAGCCAATTTCTGTGGTTTTGTTCTTGGGTTTTGTCTCGTGTGATGGAGGCAGAGTTGCTGTAGCCCAGCTGGAGTAGGCTGAGGAGTTGGGAAGAGGTGATTTTTGAGCTGCTGTTCAAGCTGGAATCAAAGTTGGCCAGGCAGATGCAAGAGAGATGAGCAACCGCGGTCAGTGGGTACAACACATGCAGACTGACCAGCTGACCCTAGTCTCTCTCCTGCCCAAGTACAAGCTGGGGAGAACCCATTCCTTGCCGAGATTTTTGCAGAAGGAAGGAGAAATCACAGTGGCTTAGGTGAACTGAGCCAGGGCTGAGTCTTGAAGTGACTGGGATTCCTTCACTGCTGCTTTCCAGCTTGGGAGGGCCAAGCTGACCTTTTGGGGACTGGGAATGGGCTTATTGGACTGGCTCACCACCACCTTCACAGTTTCCATACTTGCACTAGACCACAGGGCATTGCCTGAAAATGATCCCAGGCTACACTGTTGGTTCATTGGCTTTGCGGGAATACAAGCATGCAGTTGCCAAAATCCATGACTGGCAGGATATATTTGTTTGTTTCATGAACAAGTGCATCCCTTAGTCTCTGCAACTGAGGTGAGCCACATGTGACCCTGGGCCACTGTGCTTTGTGTTCAAAGCTCATTCATTCCTCCTTTCATTTCCTGCTGATCCCTGCCTTATCTCTGGCTGTCCCTGGAAGATGGCTGCTTGTTATCTGTGACAGCCCAGGAAGAGGCAGGAGGAGAGGCAAAGCTGGAGAGGGGCTGGGAGGGAGGAGAGGAGGGAAGCCTCTGTAAACCCACCCTTATGTACCTTGCAGTCCCTGGAGGGCTGTCAACAAAGTGCCATCCCCAGCTCTGTATCTCTCCTAGAAGCAGTCTCTCTGAGTGGGAGCAGCAGAATCTTTCTAAACCTCCTCAAGCATCATTACGTGGATCTGAGTAAAGAACCACCCTCTAAACCCACGGCAGAGCTACGCCATGATTCTGGCCTGTTATGGAAAATTCTATAAACTGGCTCTCTGTTGAGTCACCAGTATCATTCATTCACAAGACGGTTTGGGGCCCCTCCAGTGGTAAAGGCCCTGCAAACTCCTAGGGATAACATGAATAAGATGCTTCTGGAGGTTTTACAGTTTTGGGGGTGGATGAAAGCAGTGTAATCATTTCAATATCTCAAAAAGCTCTGTGGAGTGGATTCTACTATTCATATTTGACAGGTCATTAGCACGAGGCTTTGCAAGGTTGATGCACCCAAGACCACCCAGCTGATAGATAAGAGAGCCAGAATTCACACTCAGATCTTTTTTGATTTGTTCAAAGAGATAGGTGAAAGAGATATTTACCTTCTTGGTCTCATGTGACAAAGTCAGAGTTGATGCAGCCAACTGGAGCAGGATGAAGAGTTTGGAGGAGGTGAATTTTGAGCTGGTGTTCAAGCTGGTATAGAAGTTTGTCAGGCAGATACAAGAGAGATGGATACCCCAGGCGGTGGGTATCACACATGCAGAGGTGGGAAAACCAGTTTGCAAGATCTGCCTAGGGCTGCCAAAGTCGTGCCTGGTAGGCATGTGGGGTAACAATCTAAAAACAGGTACTTTCCTGAGGGTGTTGAGGAGGCATCGAAGACATGAATGCCAGGGGTGGTTAGAGCAGTGTCTTTCAAACATTCCCTGCAGATGGCACCTCGGCCAGGACCCACAGGAGACCCTTGGGTGCTTCAGAAGAAGTGCTGTCCAGTTAGGTTGAGCCAGGAAGAGCCCCGGATAGGTGAAAGCAGGATTTACCAGATAGGTAGATGCAGTCCCACATGGTGGAGCCCCAGTAAGTGGAATGGTGGTGAAGGCTCATGTGGGTGGAGTCCCACATGGTGGATGGAGCCCCAGGTGGGTGGATCCCCAGATGATGGAGTCCCTGGTGGATGGAGCCCCAAGTGGTGGATTCCAGATGGATAGAGCCCCACGTGGGTGGATCCCAGATGATGGAGACCCAGTTGGGTGGAACCCCAGGTGGGTGAATCCCTAGATGATGGAGTCCCCAGGTGGGTGGAGCTTCAGGTGGGTGGAGCCCCAAGTGGTGGATTCCAGATAGATAGAGCCCCAGGTGGGTGGATCCCAGATGATGGAGCCCCAGGTGGGTGGAGCCCCAGGTGGTGGATTCTAGATGGATAGAGCCCCAGGTGGGTGGAGCCCCAGGTGATGGAGCTCCAAATGGATGAAGCCCCAGGTGAGCCCTAGATGCTGGAGCCCAGATGGTGGAGCCAACCTGAGCCTACAGTGTCTTACCCTGCACTTTATGAAATTGGCAGAACCAAGCTGACTGTCCTTTGAGAAACACCACATTCACGCTTCCTGGCTCGGTCAACAAGGCCCTTCTCGATGGCTTTTCCTCCCTGAATAGCCTTTCCTGCTTGTTTCCCGTCACAGACTGTGGTATACATGCCTAGCCTGGAGTACGGGCTCAGGGGTCACCTGGGTTTGTCCTTTTCGAAGTTCCTGCGCTGAGGTTTCACGCGGCTCTAGAGCATCTCGGTGTTTCTGGAGCGGCTGGGCCAGGCCCCTGTGAACTTCAAGGCAGGGTTTCTGGACTGCACAAGGCTGAGCTTTCTCCTTGGGCCTTCCTGAGTTCTCTGCTTGAGTGGCAGCTGGTTTGTCCCGGTTTTCTTAAGAGGTGAGGATAGCGGTATCCCTTGCTGCGTTCCAGGCGGTGTTCCAGGGACCCCGCGAGCCCCAGCGTGCCCCAGGAACCACTGGCTAGGCTGGCACCGTCAGGCACAGCCGGGAGTCTGTTCTCTTCTTCCTGTGTCCCTCTCTCAGGGATCCCCGAGCTGCCATCACAGTTATTGCCTGGCAATGTTTTCCATAATGCTGCACCCAAATCCAATCCACATTAATATTATGACAAATAAAAAAATACAGATTCCCAGCAGAAGTCCAAATCGGGCACTAATGCAAACATCTCAGTTTAGAGCCTAAAAGTTAAAGCATGGATGTCCTTGGGATGCGAAACAGGGGAGAATGAGAATCCGAATGGAAGGCCCAGCTAGAGAAATGACGTGAGAGTAAATGTAGCTCTATTTCCCGGCGCCTGCGGCCCTCCCTCCCTCCCTCCCTCCCTTCCTCCCTTCTCCCTCTTCCCACCCCCACCCTGAATTATCGGATTGGGAGAACCTTGGGTGACTGGTTTTAATGAGTAAGAGGGAATGATTGGAAATTAGCATACCAATGACTTGCATGCAAATAGGTACCTCTGAAGTGATTGCGAAATTATTCTCTTAAACATTTTAAACTCTCTCTTACAATCTGATTTTTGACAGTAAATTCTGGCTTACAACAATAAAAATGTGACAGTTTTTGCACCCCTTCTTGGTGACACTTAATGAAGGAAAAATTTACCTCACCTAGGTTCAGTGATCTTTAATAAAAAATTGAGAAGAATCTTAAAAAAATAAGGATTTAACTTAAAAAAATATTTATACAGCATTTTTGCTTCTGATCCCATAAATAATATATAGAGAGCATGGAAATGTGGAAAATAAAGAAAAATAGGAAGATGAATCACCTGTATTGTAACTCTCCCTCTCTTTACATATGTATGTGTGTGTAATTTTTTAGTAAAAATGTCTGTATCTTGAACTGATTTTTCTACAATCTGCTAGATATTCATTGACAATATTTTCAAAATTAATTGTATATAGGCAGTGTAACACTTTATTTTATTATGCCTCACTTTTATGCATTTGTTTCCAATTGTCTGATATTATAAATAGATGCTCACCCTTACAGATACACCCGTGGACATCTATGATTGCGTCTAAGGGTGAAAGGCCAAGAAGCGGAATTGTTGTGTCAGAGGGCATGTACAGATACAGTAGAAGGCTCTTCATACGTATTCCCACACAACCCTCCAGAAAGATCATACCAGTATCCACTCCTGCTAGCCTTGCGTGCCTTTACAACATGGAAACTTTATACCTAGGAAAACTTTTAATTTGAGCTCCTCTTTCCTCCCTACCCCTAACTCCTGACAGCCGGTATTCTCCTTTCTGTCTCTATGAATTTGCCTGTTGTAGGTACCTCATATAAGCGGAATCATACAGTATTTATTCTTTTATATCTGGCTTATTTCACTTAGCATAAGGTACTCACAGTTCATCTATGTTGTGGCATGTGTCAGAACTTCCTTCCTTATTAAGGCTGAATTATGTTCCGTTTATGGGCATACAACATTTTGCTCACCCATTCATCTGTTGATAGACACATGGTTTTCTTCTATGTTTTAGCTATTGTGAATAATGCTGCTATAAATTTGGGTGTACTATTTATTTGAGACCATGCTTTCAGTTCTTTTGGGTGTATACTCAGAAGTGGGATCACTGGATCATATGGTAATTCTATTATTATTTTTTGAGGACCTGCCATACCGTTTCCCACAGTGGTGGCACTGTTTTACATTGCCACCAACGGTGCACAAGAATTCCAACTCTGCATCCTTGCCAACACTTATTTTCTGTTTTTTGATAGTAGCCATCCTGAAGGGTGTAAGGTGGTATCTCACTGTAAATTTGATTTGTGTTTCTCTGATAATTAGTGATGCTGAGCACCGTTTTATATGCTTGTTGGTCATTTGTCTGTCTTCTCTGGAGAAACTCCTATTCAAGTCCTTTGTCCGTTTTGAATCCAGTTGTTTGTGTTTTTTTTTGGTGTTGATTCAGTGTCATTTTTAGAGGCTCCCATATTTCCCATTCTCTACTCCTCTACTCCCATCTCTTCCTTAGGGTCTGGCAAGCTGGCCATTCTACCCCCATGAAACATTTATGTCCAATTTAAACAAAGTAGGAATATGATCACAATAGGTCACTTTCATCATTCACATATTGGGTCTCATATAAGAATAGCTGTGTACTATTGTCAAACATACTAAGATGGGAACTTCCTGAGAAGTTCAATTAGGAGGTGAACACTTAGATTACCAAAAAATTCAGGCCATGCTAGATAATGATGTTCATGAAGAACAGCTACAGATCAAGAATTTTAAAATCAAAGTCATTATCTACAGTAGATTTGTCCAAACTTTAATCTGGCTTCTAATACTAGATAGCAAGTCGCCAAAGGCATGCATTTTGTAGGATTTTAATCTGGAAGGGCTCACCAGGTAACTCCATTACGCAAAGCCAACCATTCTTTAGGGTCTCTATTAAAATTCTTTTAAGTGGGAGATAAGTATTACTTAAAGTTTTTTCCAAGTTGAAGTGGCTGTGCATTCTGAAGGCATAGAATGTCTATATTCTAATGTTTAGACGTATCACTTTTTTTCTAGGCAAAAATTATACTTGAAAGCTGTAAATACTGTGAGCCGAGGTGCTTTTGTTGAAGCAAAGCTGAGGGAGCCTGTGTCCTGGCCCTGCGTTTCCTTTCTCCCTCCCTCCAAGTCCACACGTCTCAGGCAGCCGCCCCCAGGGTTCCGGAGCACAGCTTGAAGACCAGGAGGTAGAGAGGCTGATGCGGAAGTTTAGTGCCGTCTGGATACCGCTTCAAGGTGAGCAGAAAGCCCGCATGACTGGGATTAGACTGTGTTTTGGGAAGAGAGGTTAGTTTAGAAGAGGAGAGGAGAAGCTGTTACTCTGAGGCACAGAGCAAATGGAATTCAGAGGCAGTGTCGTGGGCCACGATTTGGAAACCAAAACACAGAGTAGGGAGGAAGAACCAATTGTGAGGCAAAGGCTCTGCCATGCAGTCCAGGTGGTTCTAAACAGCAGGTTTAGGACAGGGTGCTGGGTGAACCCATAGGGGCCAAGCACCAGGAAGCAGGATGTTTGTACAAGATGTCCCCAGATATAGCCATGGCGGGGGACAGAGAGTTTTTTGGTACATGGAAAGTCCGTGTGTGGCCACCATGCCCTGTGCAGGGCCATCATGCACAATTGGGCAGTTTGTGCACTGCACGATGCCACCTAGCCAAGGGATTTGGGTTGGGGTGAAATCCAGTTGCCGAGCCCTAGCCCTGGAGCAGAGCTGCATCTGCCAGTAAGGAAGGAGTGTCCTTTATAATTTATACAAAGGCACTTCATGAGTTTGCAGTGGCCCTGAGTGCCTGCAGTCATTTGCTGGCTAGTGTTCTGGAATTCTAGTCCTCTGCTCAAAGGATCTCAACCAGCTCAGATGGCTGTCAGTGCAATAGCTCTTAAGCAGCACTGGAACACAGCTGCACTATAGTTACTTGTCTTTATCTCATTATTCATTCATTCATTTCAATGAATATTTATTTAGCTCTTACTATGTGCCAAGCACTGTTCTACATGTTTGGGTCACATCAGAGAATGAAGTAGAGTAGGAGACAGTTAAGACAATAAACAATAAACATAAGGAATAAATTTTCTAGTATGCTGGAAGCTGGTAAGTGTTAGGGAACAAAGAGAAAGATGTAGGTAGATCAGTTCTGGAATGTGGAGAGCCAGTTGCATAGAAATGTCAGAGGAAAGCCTCGTTGATAAGGTACAATCTGAGCAGACTTGAAGGAGCTTGTGGAGCCTGGAAACAGCATTTTTGGTGGAGTCCTGGTTCCTTTTTATTGGAGATTGGTGTTTAGAAACAAGATCAGGCACTGAATGTGCTCATTGCTTTCTTACTTCTGCGTCATTCTAGTGGGACACATCTTGGAATTATACATCTGTGTACTCTGCCATGCAAACACAAACATCAATATTTACTTAAAAAACAAGTTTTCTAATGATACTTATGACTCGAGTTCACACCAGAGTTTTTTTCTAACCTTCCTCTCTCCTTATTTCGAATATCTTTTTCTAACACTGAGTGACTTAATAAAATGAAAATATAACTACTTGTTTGTTCAACCCTAGTATGCATATAAAGCAGTGTCAGAATTGCTAACCTATGCCCTTGTGAGAAACTGATTTATTAACTAAAACACAGCATTCGCGCCATTCTTTTTTGTCTTTAGTTCCACAATATATACTCAAAATGATGTTTCCCAAAGTAACTCTTTCCCTTTCCCTTCAGTGTGTTGCTTTTATTCATTTGTAATATATTTAAATTCATTGATTACAATTTGTATTCCATTTTTGGTTTCTTCCATATTATGGTTGATTTCTTTTAAGTTGACACTCAGTAAAAATCACTGTTTGTGATGTACAGTTTTATGGGTTTTGACAAATGGATAGAGTCACGCATCCACCCTGCATCATGACTTAGAATGGTTCTGCCACTCACAAAATCCACTTCTATTGCCTGCTTTGTAGTTAAAGCTGCCCTCTCCCCACACCCGGCCCCTGGAGCCCTCTGATTTGTTTTCCATCCATACAGTTTTGCCTTTTCCAGATGGTCATATTAATGGAATACGATAATACAACATGTAACCTCTGGCTTCTTTCACTTAGCACAATTCAGTTGCAATTCATCCATTGTGCTGTGCGTATTAATAGTTTCTTCCTTTTTATTTTCGAGTAGTATTCCATTCAATGGATTTACCACAGCTTCCTAAATCATTCATTGGTAGAAAGACCTGTGGGTTGTTTCCAGTTTTCGATGGTTATAAATAAAGCTGCTATAAAAAATGCATACAGGTTTTTGTGAACCTGTGTTTTCATTTCTCAAGGACAAATATCTAGCAGTGGGACTGCCAGATCATGTGTTAAGTGTGTATTTACCTTTATAAGATGCTGCCAAACTACCTTCTAGGGTGGCTTTAACGTTTTCCATTTCTACCAGTATGTGAGAGATCTATTTTATATCTTCATCAGTACCTGGCATTGCTTGTATTCTTATTTTAATCATTCTAAGAAGAGTGTGGTACCTCACTGAATTTCTTTTCAAGATGGGATCGTGTTATGTTGCCCAGGCTGGCTTCAAATTCCTGGACTCGGGTGATCTTCCTGCTTCCTGCGTCAGCCACTTGAGTAGCAGTACATGCTGAGGTTTTCTGCATGTCCCTAGTGACTACTGATGTTGGACATTTCTTCAATGCTTATTTGCCACCTTATTTGGTAAAGTGCTGTTTAGATCTTGGCCATTTTTATATAGGGATGTTTTCTCTTACTATTTTGAGCTAAAACAATTTGTTATTTATGTAGAATTCAATTCCTTTGTCAGATACATGGTTTGTAAACATTTTCACCCAGTCTATAGCTTGTCTTTTCATTTTATTGATGGTGCTTTATGAAGAGCAAAAGTTTTTAATTTTGATAGAGTCAGTTTATTAATGTTTAATTTACGGATGGTGTTTTTGGTATCATATCTAAAAAATATTTGCTTAACTCAAGATCACAAAGGTTTACTGCTAGGTTTGCTTCTAGGACTTGTAGTTCTAGCCTTTATATTTCTGTCTATGATATATTTTGGTTAATTTTGGTGTGTGAATTTTGAGACAAGGGGCTAATTTCATGAGTGTGTGTGGCTGTGTGTGAGATATGACATTCAGTTGTCAGAGAAGCATGAGAAAACAATGGAAACAAAAAGCCTGAAAAACTTTGAAATAACTATACTTTTTCCACTGCTGAATCACCTTGGCAACATAGTAAAAAATTGACCAGAAATGTAAAGGTTTATTTCTGCACTATATTCTGTATCTCTGCACACATACTACCCTGTCCTGATTATTGAAGTTACATAGTTAGTTTTCAATTCAATCAGGTGTAAATACTCCGACTTTTTACTTGTTCCCTTTAGAAATTGTTTTGGGCATTCTGGGTCCTTTAAACTTCTACATGAATTTTAAGATTAGCCTGTCAATCTCCACACACACAAAAAGCCAGCTGTGTTTTTTATAATTGATAAATAAAATTTGTATATATGTGTTGTGTACAACATGATGTTTTGAAATACGTGTACATTGTGGAATAGCTCAGTTGAGCTAGTTAATATATATATTACTTCCTATGCTTATCTTTTTTGTGGTGAGAACACTTAAAATCTACTCTCAGCAATTATTATTTTTTTCTTTTTTTTTGGGGGGGGGGGGGGACAGATTTTCACTGTCGTTGCCCAGGCTGGAGTGCAATGGTGCGGTCTCAGCTCACTGCAACTTCCACCTCCCGGGTTCAAGCCATTCTCCTGCCACAGCCTCTTGAGTAGCTGGGATTACAGGCATGTGCCACCACGCCTGGCTAATTTTATATTTTTAGTAGAGACAGGTTTCTCCGTATTGGTCAGGCTGGTCTCGAACTTCTGACCTCAGGTGATCCTCCCGCCTCGGCCTCCCAAAGTGCTGGGATTACAGGCATGAGTAATTATAATACATTGCAGTATACTATAATCATGTTGTACAGTAGATCTCTTGGACTTATTCCTTCTATTATCTAATTGAAATTTTTAACCCTTTGGCCAGCATCTTTTCTCCCTACCCCCCTATCCCCTGGTAACCACCATTCTATTCTCTATTCTGTGAATTCAACTTTTTAAGAATCCATATGTGAATGAGATCATGTAGTATTTGTCTTTCTGTGCCTGGCTTATTTCACTTAACATAATGTCCTCCAGGGTCATCCATGCTGTTGTAACTGACACTCTTTCTTTCTTTATTAAGGCCAAGTAGTATTCCACTGTGTATGTATACCACATTTTCTTTACGTATTTATCTGTTGATGGAAACTTAGGTTGATTTCATATCTTGCCTATTGTGAATAATGCAGCAGTAAACATTTGAGAGCAGATACCTCTTTGATATACAGACCTCATTTCCTTTGGATAAATATCCAGTAGTGGGATTGCTGGATCACACAGTAGTTTTAGTTTTAACTTTTTTGGGAACTATCCATACCATTTTTCATAACGACTATAGTAATTTACATTACCAACAATAGTGTGCAAAGATTCCCTTTTCTCCACAACCTCACCAACACTTATCTTTCATCTTTTTGATAATAGTGGGAGGTGATTATGTCATTGCGGTCTTAGTTTGCATTTCTCTGATGATCAGTCCTAGTGAACATTATTTTTTTCATATACTTGTTGAACATTTGTATGTCTTCTTTTGAGAAATGGCTATTTAAGTCTTTCGTTCATTTAAAAAATTGGGTTATTTGTTTTTAGCTATTGAGCTGAGTTCCTTATATATTTTGGATATGAATCGCTTATAAGATGTATGATTTGCAAATATTTTCTCCCATCCTGTAGGTAGTCTTTTCCCTCTTGTTTCCTTTGCTGTGCAGGATATTTTTTAGTTCACTGTAATCCCATTTGTTTGTTCTTCATTTTGTTGCTTGTGCTATTGGCCTAATTTCTCTCTTTATATGTGAATATCCAGTTTTCCAATATCATTTATTGAAGAAATTGTTGTTTCTTCATTGTGTGTTCTTGAGACACTTTGTGAAAAATCAATGAACTGTAAATGCATGAATTGATTTCTGGGCTCTCTATGCTGTTCCATTGGTTCATGCCTATTTTTATGCCAGTACTATGATGTTTTGATTACTCTAGCTTTGTAGTGTATTTTAAAGTTGGATAATACGATGCCTCTAGAATTCTTCTTCTTTTTTTTTTTTTTTCTTCCTCAAAATTGTTTTGGCTATTCTGGGTCTTTTGTGGTTCCAAATTTTAAGATTGTTTTCACTATTTCTGTGAAAAATGTTAATGAAATTTTGATAGATTTTGCATTGAATCTATAGATCACTTTGAGTAGTAGAGATATTTTAACAATATTAATTTTTTCAAACCATCAGCATGGGATACCATACTATATACTTGTGTATTCTTAAATTTCTTTCATCAGTGTCTTATAGTTTTCACTGTAGAAATCTTTCACCCTTCCAGTTAAATTTATTCCTAAGTACTTTTTGGTAACAATTGTAAATGAGGTTGTTTTCTTGACTTCTTTTTCAAATAGTTCACTATTAGTGTATAGAAATGTTAGTGATTTTTATATGTTGATTGTGTATCTTGAAACTTTATCCAGTTATGATTTTGACAGATTTCATTGAATCTCTACCTCAACTTAGAGAGTGTTGATATCTTAATAATATTGAGCCTTCCAGCCCAATAAATAAAATGTCTCTCCATTTATTTTTGTATTCCTTGATTTCTCTTAGCAATGCTGTATCTTTCAGCATACAGGTCTTACGTTTCTTTGTTAATGTATTCTCGAAATACTTTATCCTTCTTGATGCGATTGTAAATGGCATTGTTTTCTTAATTTCATTTTTATATAGATTGTGGTTAGGATATAGAGATACATTTGACTTTTTGATCTTATAGGCTGCAATCTTGTTAAACTTTTAGTCCATTTTGCTATTACTGTAACAGAATAATACAGACTCAGTAACTTATAAATAGAAGTTTATTTGGATCATGAATTCTGAAGCCTGGAAAGTCTGAAATCAAGGGGCTGCATCTAGTGAGGACCTTGTTGCTGTGTTATCCTATGGTGGAAGGTGGAAGGGAACAAGAGCATGTGCAAAAGAACAAGAGGGTGCTGAACTCACTTTTATAACAAAGCAGGTTTTATAACAACCTACTTTTGAGATAACCAATCTACTCCCAATGATAATGACATTAATCCATTCATGAGGGTAGGCCCTAACTCCAACACTGTTGCATTGGGGGTTCAGTTTCCAACACATGAACTTTGGGGGACACATTCAAAACACAGCAACTTGTTTTTCAGTTCCAGCTGGCGTTTGTTATTTTTGCACATTCATTAGGATTTTATACATATAGGATCATGTCATATGTGAATAAAGTTTTACTTTTTCCTTTCTAATCTATATGCCTTTGAATTCTTTTTGCCTGGTTGCACTGATGAGAACCTTCAGTAAAATGTGGAATAGAAGAGGTGAGACAACTTTTTTTTACCTGTTCCAGATCTTATGGGGATAGCAGTCAGTCTTTCCTCATTAAGTCTAATGTTAGCTATAGGACTTTCCATAGATGCATTTATAAGATTGAGGAAATTCTCATGTGTTCCTATTAAGAGCTTTTGTTTGTTTTTGTCTTTTTGAGATGGAGTCTCACTGTGTCACCCAGGTTGGAGTGCAGTGGCATGATCTTGGCTCACTGCAACCTTCACCTTCCAGGTTCAAGCGATTCTCCTGCCTCAGCCTCCCAAGTAGCTGGGACTACAGGCGTGTGCCACCATGCTCAGCTAATTTTTTGTATTTTTAGTAAAGACGGAGTTTCACCTTGCTAGCCAAGATGGTCTTGATCTCCTGACCTCGTGATCTACCCTCCTTAGCCTCCCAAAGTGCTGGAATTACAGGCATCAGCCATCATGCCTGGCCAAGAGCTTTTATCATGAGTGGGAGTTAGACTTCATCAAGTGTTTTATCTGTGTCTATTGATAAAATAATCTTGTTTTATCCTTTATTCTATGATCATAATGTATCGTATCAATTTTTGGATCTTAAATCAACCTTGAATTTGTGGGTTAAATCTCATGCTGTATATTCCTTTTCAGATGTTGGTAGATTTGGTCTGCTAATATTTTGTTAAGAATTTTTGTGTCTATATAAGTGTTGGTCTCTAATTATATTTGCTTATGATAACTTTGTCTTGTTTTAGTATCAATTAATATTGGCCTCACATAATGGATTAGATAAGGTTTTTCTCTCCTCTATTTCCCAAAAGAGTTTGTATATGATTGTCATTATTTCCTATTTAAATATTTGATAAGATTCACCAGTGAAGTCATTTTGGGGCTGGGTTTTTCTTTGCAGGAAGGTTTTTAAATTATACATTTAATTTATTCATGTTTTATAACTATATTTAGATTTTGTACTTCTTGAGCCAGTTCTGGTGTTTGGAGTGTTTCCAGAAATTTATCCATTGTATCTAAATTGTCTAACTTGTTGGCAAAAAGTTATACATATTATTTCCTTATAAGCATTTGCATTTCTATAGGATCAGTTCCGCTTTCATTCCTGAGAGTGGCCATGTAGCTCTTCTTTCATTTTTCTTGCCCAATCTAGCTAATATTTTTTAGTTTATTAAATGTACTGTTGACTTTTTTCTTTTTTGGATTAAGATATAATTCACATACTATGCAATTTTTCTTTTAAAATTTACAATTCAGTGGTTTTTAATATATTCACAAAGTTGTGCAACCATTACAATGATCTAATTATAGAACATTTTAATCACCGCCCCACACACACCCCCAAAACAAAAACAAATCTGTATTTATTAGCAGTTATTATCCACTTCCCCTTCTCCTAATCCCTAGCAATCACTAAGCTACTTTCTGTCTCTTTATAATTTACCTTTTCTGGACATTTAATATGAATGAAATCATACAATTTGTGGCCTTTTGTGTCTGGCTTATTTCACTTAGCATAATACATTCAAAGTTTACTTAAGATAGTAGAAACTTGTTGACAAATAGAGGAGGGAAATACACTGAAGATTTGTAGCATGTATCAGTGATTCATTCTTTTTGTGGATAAATAATATTCTTTTTTATGTCTATATCATATTTTATTTATCCATTCATATCTGAATGAACATTTGGGTTGCTTTCACCTTTCAGTTATTATAAATAATGGTACTGTGAACATTCACATGCAAGTTCTTGTGTGGACGTATTTTTAATTGTCTTGGGTGTGTACCAGGAATTGCTGGGTCATATGGTAACTGTGTTTACTTTTTGAGGAAATATTGAACAAGAGGCTCCACGGTGTTACATTCCCATCAGCTGTGTATGGGGATCCTTGTTTTTCCACATTATCTTCAACACTTGTTATTATATATATTTTTGATCATAGCCATCCTAGTAGGTGTGAAGTGATATCTCATTGTTCTTTTGAGTTGTATTTTCCTAATGACTAGTGATGCTAAGCATCTTTTCTTTTTTTTTCTTTTTTTTTTTTTTTCTCAGGACTAAGTATTTTATTATTTTCACCAACAACCAATAGAGTAACAGAAATTGAAATTGACAGCAACTGAAAGCAACTTGTTCACATTATGGTGTGGCCATGACACCCAAACCCCACAAGCTTTTCATTCAAGATTGCTTCAGTGGTGTACATCTAGGGAATAAGTCCCTTAAGTATGCTGATAAATTAAGCTCCTTGAATGCTGCCTTGGGTTAGGAAATCCAGTATTAGGCAGATTGCCTAATGAAGCTGGGTAAAACCCAGTTAAAACAGCCAACTTTCAGGGCTGACTTCCTTGTGCCCAGGTAGAGCCACCCAAAAGCATGATTTACAGTAAGGCTTAAAACATGAGCTGAAGACTAAAATGACAGTATGTAAACTTCAACAGCCAAGTTGTCCAAGGACTTGGAAAATTCACCTTCTAGTGTTCAAGAGAGATTCCACTTATATATACCTTGTTCTTTACTTGGACCTATAACTTCAGTTTGGAAGTGAGCAGAAACATCTAGTTTTCCTGAAATTCCCCTTGGGCTGTAGAGAGAAGGTGCAGGCCCTTTCGGCCCAAAAGCAGGTTATTGGTAACAGCATCTTTTCAAACGTTTATTGGCCTTATATATATTTTTGTGAGAAATGTAGATCCCAATCCGTTGCCCCTTTTAAAGCTTATTTATCTTATCTTTTTATTGTTGAGTTTTAAGTCTGTATGTTTGTATGTGTTTTCATATATCTGGATATTGTCTCTTATCAGATATATGATTTGTGAATAGTTCCTAATATTCTGTGAGTTGTGTCTTCACTTTCTTAATAGTGCTCTTTGCAACACAAAAGCTTTTCCTTTTGATGAAGTCCAATTTATCTATTTTTTTTCTTCAGTTGCTTATGCTTTTTGTGTCATAAGATTTACTCCTATGCATTCTTCTAAAAGTTTTACAGGTTTAAGCTTTACATTTAGATCTTTAATCCTTTTTGAGTTAATTTGATGCATGATGTGAGGTAGGATTATAACTTCATTATTGTGCATGTGAGTATCCATTTGTCCAATTACTATTTGTTGAAAAGTCAATTATTTCCTCATTGAATGTTTTTTGTACCCTTGTTGAAAATAAATTGACCACAAACATAACTGTTTATTTCTGGGTTATCAATTTTATTCCTTTGATTTGTATGTCTATTTTCATTCCAGTACCAGAGTCGTGATTACTGTAGTTTTTTTGTTGTTGTTTGTTTGTTTTTCAAGTAATTTTTTTTTTATTGCATTTTAGGTTTTGGGGTACATGTGATGAACATGCAAGATTGTTGCATAGGTACACACTTGGCAGTGTGGTTTGCTGCCTTCCGTCCCCTCACCTGTATCTGTCATTTCTCCCCATGCTATCTCTTCCCACCTCCCCACCCCCCCCAAATCAAGAACGAACTGCCATTCACAATTGCTACAAAGAGAATAAAGTACCTAGGAATACAACTAACAAGGAACGTAAAGGACCTCTTCAAGGAGAACTACAAGCCATTGCTCAACGAAATAAGAGAGGATACAAACAGATGGAGAAACATTCCATGTTCATGATTACTGTAGTTTTATAAGAAATTTTGAAATCTAGAAGTATGTCATCATAACTCTTTTTCAGGATTATTCTATTTGGGGTCCCTTGAATTTCCATATGAATTTTTTGATTAGCTCATCAGTCTTTAAAAAAAAAAAAGCACTTGGGATTTTGACATAGATTTCTTTGACTCTGCAGATCAATTTGGGGAGTATTGCCATTTTAACAATATTCAATCTTCCAATCCATGAACATGGGATATGTTTCTATTTATGTCTTCTCTAATTTTGTTCTTCAATAATGTTTTGTAGTTTTCTTCAATGATGTTTCATAGTTTGCAGTACACAAGTCTTTAAGTATTTTTGTTAAATTTATTTCTAGTTTATTGTTTTTGATGCATTTTAAGTGGAATTATTTTCTTAATTTTATTTCAGATTATTTGTTGCTAGTGCATAGAAGTAGATTTGATTTTTGTATACTGATCTTTTATTTTGAAACTTTTCTAAAATTTGTTATATGCATGTGTCTGTGTGTATATATATATGTATATGTATATGTGTATATATATGTATATACAGAGAGAGTAGATTTTATAAGATTATCTATATAAAAACAATATTCTCTGGAAACAGAGATAGTTTCACTTCTTTTTTTCAATATTAATGTCTTTTATTTTTTTAATGTCTCCTAATTGCCCTGGCTAGAACCTCCAGTAAAATGTTTTATAGAAGTGGTAGGAGCTTGTTCCTGGTCTTAGAATGAAATATTTTGACATTCTACCACTAAGAATGGTGTTAGCCTTTGGATTTTCATAGGTGTCTTTGATCAGCTAGAGAAATTTACCTTACAGTCTTAGTTTGTTGCGTAGTTTTTTTTTTTTTTTAATGAAAATATTTTGGATTTTGTCTTTTGTGGTATCTCTTTAAAAGATGTGGTGTTTGTTTTTCATTTTTAAAATATAGTTTGGGCTGGGCACAGTGGCTCACGCCTATTATCCTAGCACTTTGGGAGGCTGAGGCAAGCAAATTGCTTGATCTCAGGAGTTGAAGACCAGTCTGGGTAACATGGTGAGACCCAGTCTCAACCAAAAATACAAAAATTAGCCAGGTATATGGTGGCACATGCTTGTAGTCTCATCTACTTTAGAGGCTGAGGCAGAAGGATGGCATGAACCTGGGAGATTGAGGCTTCAGTGAGCAGAGATTGTGCCACTGTCTGCCAGCCTGGGTGACAGAGGAAGACTCCATCTAAAAATAAATGCATAAATAAATAATAAATAGATAGTTTGTCCATGAATTGATTTTATATGTAACTAATCTTATATTTGTGGGATAAATATCACTTGGTTATGGTGTACAATCCTTTATATGTTACTAGATTCAGTTTGTTAGTTTGTTTACTGAGAAGTTTTATATCTATATTTATTAGAAGCATTGACATATAGTTTTTTATTCCTCGTAATGTCTTTGTCTAGTTTTGGCATCAAGATAATACTGAGCTAATGAAATGAGTTGAGAAGTGTTCCCGTCTCTTACTGTTTTTGCAAGAGTTTTTGAAGTATTGGTGACATTTTTTTTCTGAAATTTTAATGTGAAAATTTCAGAATTTGGTCCTGAGCTTTAGTTGCAGGAAATTTTTTATTTCCCACTCAATCTCTTTACTACATATGGCTTTATTCAGGTTTTCTACTTCTTGAGTCAGTTTTGGAAGTTTGCGTTTTTCTTGGAATTTTCCCATTTTATGTATGTTACCTAATTTACTATTGTAAAATTATTCATATTATTCTCTTGTTTTTATTTCTGTAAAGTTGATAGCAATGTTATCTCTTTAGAATTCCTAAAATCGTTGCTAAATGATTGCAAAATTTTTCCTGATTTTAATAATTGAGTCTTTTTTATTTGTTGGTCAGTTTAAGTAAAGATTTGTCAGTTTTGTTGATCTTTTTTAAAAAACCAACCTTTGGTGTCCTTGATTTTTTTTTTTTATGTTTCTCTATTTGTATTTAATTATTGCTCTATTGAAGTTCTAATCTTTATTATTTTCTTCCTTCTGGTTGTTTTGGATTTTGATTTTTTTTCTCTTTCTAGTTTCTTCAGGTATTCATTTGAGATGTTTCCTTTTCAATGTAAGTTTTTACAGCTATGAATTTCCCTCTTCATGCTGTTTCACTGCATCCTGTAAGTGTTGGTATGTTTTTTTTGTTGTTCATCTCAAAGCGTTTTCTAATTTGTCTTGTGATTCTTCTTTGACTCATTGGTTGTTTAGGACTGTATTATTTAGTTTCCACTATTTGTAATTTTTTTTATTTCCTTCAGTCATTTATTTCTAATTTCCATTCCATTGTGTTCAGAGAACATGCTTTAAATGATTTCAATCCTTTTAAATTTATTGTTTTGCAGCCTAGCATATCATTTACCCTGTAGAATGTTCTACATGCATTTGAGAATAATGCATATTTTGTTGTTGTGGAGTTTCCTAAGTTGAGTAAAGTTTCCAACTATTGTTTTTAAACTGTATATTTTTCCTTCAATTCTGTCAGTTTTTAACCTCATGCATTTTTAAGTTCAGTTGTAATGTGTACATGTTTATGACTGTTATCTTTTCATAAGTGGATTGACCCCTTTATTGTCATAAAGTGTCTTTTTTTTGTTTACAAAACTTCTGTCTTCAAGTCCATTTTGTGTAATACTAGTGTAACCACTCCATCTCTTTTCTTGTTATTGTTTGCATGGTATATATTTTCCTATCTTTTGACTTTCAAGCTATTTGTTTTTTCGAATCTAAAGTGTGCCTCTTTAAAAAAAAATTTTTTTTTAATTTAAATTTTAACATACAGTTGGGGTTGTAATATATTGCCCAGGCTGGTCTCAAACTCCCAGCATCAAATGATCCTCCTGACTCAGCCTCTGAAAATGATAGGATTACAGGTGTGAGCCACAGTGCCTGGCCTTAAAGTATATATCTCTGCCTTTTTTGAATTTCTAATTTTAAATTTCCAGTACTGGAAATATCAATGTAAATCAAAGCCTGTTATGTTCCCAGATGAAAAGACTTGAGAAACACTAATATGGTTATTTACAAATCTATTCACGGGGTATTTTTGCTTTGTTTTGTTCTTGTTTTGTTTATTGAGATGGAGTCTTACTCACTCTGTCACCGAGGCTGGAGTGCAGTGTGTAATCTAACCTTGGCTCACTGTAATGTCCACCTCCTGGATTCAAGTGATTCTTCTGCTTCAGTCTCCTGAGTAGCTGGGATTCCAGGCATGTGCCACATGCCTGATTAATTATTTTTTATTTTTTATTTATTTTTTTAGTTGAGATGGGGTTTTGTCATGTTGGCCAAGCTGGTCTCTAACTCCTGACCTCAAGTGACCTGCCCACCTTGGCCTCCCACAGTGCTGGGATTACATGTGTGAGCCAGCATTCCTGGCCTGTTTTTTAGGGTATGAGTGGTTTTTAGTTACATGGATGAATTGTACAGTGGTGAAGTCTGAGATTTTGGTGGGTTACCACCCAAGTAGTGTACATGGTACTCGACATGTAGTCTTTTTAATCCTTTGTCTCCCTCCCAACCTCCCCTTTTTTAGTCTCCATAGTTCATTATATCATTCTGTATGTCTTCACATACCTGTAGCTTAGCTCCCACTTATAGGTAAAAACATACAGTATTTGGTTTTTCATTCCTGAGTTACATCACTTAGCATAATGGTCACCAGCTCCATCCAAGCTGCTGCAAAAGACATTATTTCATTCTTTTTTATGGCTGAATAGTATTCCATAGTGTATATATATTACATTTTCTCATTGGCTGATGGACACTTAGGTTGGTTTCATATCTTTGCAATTGTAAATAGTTCTACAATAAACATACATGTGAAGGCGTCTTTTTGATACAATGACTTATTTTCCTTTAGGCAGATACTCAATCATGAGATTGTTGGATTGAATGGTAGATTTAATTTTAGTTCTTTAAGAAATCATCATACTGTTTTTCTTTCTTTCTTTCTTTCTTTTTTTTTTTTTTTTTTTTTTTTTGAGATGGAGTTTCGCTCTTGTTACTCAGGCTGGAGTGCAATGGCGCGATCTTGGCTCACCGCAACCTCTGCCTCCTGGGTTCAGGCAATTCTCCTGCCTCAGCCTCCTGAGTAGCTGGGATTATAGGCATGCGCCACCATGCCCAGCTAATTTTTTGTATTTTTAGTAGAGACAGGGTTTCACCATGTTGACCAGGTTGGTCTCAATCTCTCGACCTTGTGATCCACCCACCTTGGCCTCCCAAAGTGCTGAGATTACAGGCTTGAGCCACCGCGCCCGGCCACCATACTGTTTTTCATACAGGTTGTACAAATTTACATTTCCAGCAGCAGTGTATAGGCGTTTCCTTTTCATCACATCCATGACATCTATTGTTTTTTGACTTTTATAAGGTCTATTCCTTTAGGAGTAAAGTGGTATATTATTGTGGTTTTAATTTGCATTTATATGTTGGTTGGCCATTTGCATGTCCTCTTTTGAGAAATGTCAGTTCATATCATTTGCCCACTTTTTGATGAGATTATGTTTTTGTTCTTGGTGAATTATTTGAGTTCCTTGTAGATTCTGAATATTAGCCATTTTTCAGATGCATAGTTTGCAAATATTTCCTCCCATTCGATGTGTTGTCTGTTTACTCTGATGATTATTTCTTTTGCTGTACAGAAGCCTTTTAGTTTAATTTGGTCTCATTTATTTATTTTTGTTTTAGTTGTATTTGCTTTTGGAGTCTTAGTCATAAATTCTTTGCCTAGATCAACGTCCAGAAGAATTTTTCCCAGGTTATCATCTAGAAATTTTATGGTTCCAGATCTTAGATTTAAGTTATAGTTTGGTGATTTTTTAAAAATACATACTGTTAGTCTCTGCCTTTTGATCAGAGTATTTAAAACAATTACATTTCATGCAATTGCTGATTAGGTATGATTTACATCTGCCATTTTGCCATTTGTTTTCTCTATGTCTTTTGTCATTTTTATTTCTCTATGCCTTTGTTACTGCCTTCTTTTGTATTAAACAGATATTTTCTAGTCTACTATTTTAACCATTTTCTTATTTCCTTTGCTATATATTTTATCAGTTATTTTCTTAATGGTTGCCTAAGAGATCACAATTAACATATTGATTTATAACAATCTATTTTGGATTAACATACATTTAAGTTCAATAGTTTAAAAAGTTTTATTCTTTGTAGTTCCATTCCTCCTCACCTCTTTCACGCTGCTATTGTCCTACAATTACTTCTTTATTCATTGCATGCCCATCAACACCAATTTGTAATTATCACTGAAATTTGAGTCCCCATTTCATATTTAATGGGAAATTAACATTTATTAGGCACATTTACCTACACTGTAATACAGGAATTAGGTCCCTTGCCAGAACATAAAATCGTATATTTCATTGCTATTTCTGGGTTTCAACTTGATAATTACTTAAAATTGTAAATTATATAGTACTCAGCTAAAATATTTCTTCATAAATAGCCACAAAACCTGCCAAAACACAAAGGAAAAAATAATTTTAATTTAAAAAATGACACTTGAATGTCACACAACACAAGAAACAATACTTAGAGACATGTTACTGTTTTCAGGAGAAAATGGTCAATAAACTGCTTAGCTGAAGACAAAAGACTACTCTTCCCCATGATCACAGTGCCAAAAAAGCAAACTGTCAATTGTGTTTTAAATAGGATGAGAGAAGGAAAGAGTGACAAACAAAAAATACACTTTTACTGTCTTCTGGGTTTAAACCAATATAGTTACTTTTACCGGTGCTCTTTATTTCTTTACGAAGATTAAGATTATTGTCTAGTATCCTTTCATTTCTGCCTGAAGGGCAAATTTCTTGTTGGACAGGTCAGCTGGTGATGAATTCACTCCGTTTTTGTTTATCTGGCAATATCTTAATTTCTTCCAAATTTTGAAGGACAGTTTTTCTAGATAGAGAAATTTTAGTTGGAAACCTTTTTTTTCTTTAGCACTTTGAATATGTCATCCCACTGATTTCCAACTTCCATGGTTTCTAATGAGAAGTCAAGTATTAATTTCATAGAGGATGACTTAAACAGGATTATTCTAGTCATATCTCTTTGGTTATTTAAAAATTTTCCTCTGTTTTTGTCTTTCAGAGATTTGGTTATTAGGTGTGGTGGTATTGTAAAATATATATTTGGTCTTCATCCATGCTTCCTGGCATAAAACTCCTAAAATCCTTGGAATCTCCAAAGTGCTGTCTTTTTGCATGCTGATGTTGACTGATAAGAAAAGACAAAGGCATAATTAGAGGATTGGAAATTTCAGACTCACACCCTAACCTCTGAGTGGGGGAGAGAGGCTGAGAATCAAACTGATCACCAATGACCAATGGTTTAATCAATCATGCCTATGTAATGAAGCCTCCACAAAAACTCAAGAGGACTGAGTTTGGAAAGCTTCTGGGTAGCTGAACATGTGGAGGTTCCTGCAAAGTGGTGTGCCTGGGCAGGGCATGGAAGCTCCATGCCCCTATTCTTATGCCTTGCCCATGCATTTGTTCATCTGTATCCTTTGTAATAGTCTTTATAATACATCAGCACATGTAAGTGTTCCCCAGAATTTCTGTGAGCAAATTTCATTTGCTCTAGCAAATTAATCAAACCCGAAGAGTTGGTTGCAGGAAATCCAACTTGAAGCTAGTCAGTCAGAAGTCCCAGAGTCCTGGGCTTCTGACTGATGTCTGAAGGTGGAGAAGTTTCAAGGACTGAGCCCTAAATCTGTGGGATATGACACAATCGTTAAGTAGGTTGTGTCAGAATTGAACTAGAGGACACCCAGCTAGTGTCTGCTGCAGAATGGAGAGCTTGCTTACTCGTGGGGAGAAATTCTTATATATCTTGAGGTCACAGAAGTCTTCTGCAGTGATTGTTTTGTTGTGGTATGAGAGCAGAGGAAATATGATTTGAGTTTTTCCAAACATTTGTCTAGGTGTGGATCTATTTGAGTTTATGCTACTTTGTGATGACCTTTTGGATGTGTACTAATGTTTTTCATCAGATTTGTGGAGTTTTCAGCCATTAATTCTTCAAATACTCTTTCTGACCCTTTCTCTTTTTCCTTGCTCTCTTGGACTCCCATTGAACATATGCGGGTATACATGATGGTGTCTGATAAGTATCTGAGGCTCTTCATTTTTCTGTTTCTCAGAGTAGCTAATCTCAATTGACTTATTTTCAAGTACCCTGGTTCTTTCTTCTGCCTGCATAGATCTGCTGTTGAGCACCTCTAGGGAATTTTTCATTTCAGTAATTGAATCATTAAACTCCAGAATTTTTATTTGCTTCTTTTTAATAATGTCCATCTTTTCACTGTTTTTTTCTTTGATAAGGCATTATTTTCAAACATTCCTTTAGTTTTTTAAACTGACAAGAAAAGGGTTTCCTTTAGTTATTTGTTCATATATGTAAAAAACCATATATATAAATGTTACATATATATATAGTTTTTTAGACAGGGTTTCCTTTAATTATTTGTTCATATATATAAGAAAACATATATACTCCAGAAGACAATGGTCAGTAAACTACTTAGCTAAAGACAAAAGACTACCTTTACCCAGGGTCACAGTACACAAAAAGCAGAATGTCAAGCAACGGTACCTAAAAGCAAAACATATATATATGTTTATATATATATATATATATATATATATATATATATATATATATATATGTTTTCTTATATATATGAACAAATAACTAAAGGAATGTTTATTACACAGACTGAACATTTTACAATTTAATCTATATAGAGTTTAACTCACAGCACTTGAAGGAGGTAACATCACATGGTACTGGGCCATCACATTTTCAAAGAAAAATTACTCTTTTTCTTTAAAAATACTTTAAAAAATGTGTGTATGAAAATACAAATGGTTCTGCTAAATTGCAATGCATATTTCAGAATTAGAAACATGTCTTTTCTTCCTTCCAAGTGCCATGTAGGAAATGATATCTTGTAACCCTGAGCCACTTTGTCTAAAATCCAATATAAAAGGACTGTTAATGAATGAAAAGTTCACACAACTCCTTGGAGAAGTTAAAGTCTGCTACATGCAACACAGGCTACAAAACACTTAGGCTTGGTAGCTTTCTGAAATTTGAGTCCCAATCTCATATTTAATGAAAATTAACATTTGTAGGTTGCATTCACATACACCATAGTACAGGAATTATATCCCTTTGCCAGAAGATGAAATTGTACATTTCCTTGCTGTTTCTGGGTTCTCACTTGCTAATTTCTTAGGATTGTAAATTATATTATACTTAGCTAAAACATTTCTTCATAAATAGCTATAAAACCTGCCAAAACACAAAGAGGAAAAAAAAGACATTTGAACATTACACAGCACAAGAAACAATGCTCAGAGACATGTTATTGTCTCCAGAAAACAATGGTCATTAAACTACTTAGCTGAAGACAAAAGACTACCTTTACCCAGGGTCACAGTACACAGAAAGCAAAATGTCAACCAACAGTACCTAAAAGCAAAATAAAGGCCAGGATGAAACCAGTTCACTTGTAATTTGCTAAAGAAAGAGAGTCACCACTTAGGTCAAATGTACTGGGAAGATTTGCTAGCTCCGAATGATATATTGGTAGAATTTGCTAACAATTCAACCAAGGATGCCAAAGACATTTGCCAACCAAAGCTTAATTTTCTGGAACCATTTCTATCAGAAAATTTGTAACCTGTGCCACATCTTCATGAGACCAGCTCTACTTTTCCACAAGTTCATCAAAGAGGATCGAGGGCTTTAGCCTGATGATGTCTACAGTTTTACTTTGGGCTTGAAGAATTCTCCAAAACATTTTACAGATAGAGTAAAGTGCCTGGTGGTACTGTGTATCAGCTCTGTGATGTAGGTTATACATCTTCATCTCTAGAATAGTCTTCCTAGATGCAGTCTTTAAACATGTTTAAAATAGCTGATTTAAAGTCTTTTTTTAAGGATGCATTTTCAGGTTATTTATTTGAATTTTTCTTCTCTTTTGATGTAGGCATTTATAGATATAATCTTTCCTTTTAGTACTGCTTTCTCTATATCCTGTAGATATTGGCATGTTGTATTTTCATTATTATTTGTTTCAAAAAAAATTTCAATTTCCTTTTCAATGTCTTCATTGACCTGCTGGTCATTCAGGAACGTATTGCTGAATTTTCATGTGTTTGTGTAGTTTCCAAAATTCCTCTTGTTGATCTCTGGCTTTATTCCATTGTGGTTAGAGAAGATGCTCAATATGATTTCAATTTCTTTGAGTGTTTTAAAACTTCTTTTGTGACCTAGCATATGGTCTGTCTGTGAGAATGATCCATGTGCTCAAGAGAAGAATGTGTATTCTGCAGCCTTTCAGTGAAATGTTCCATAAATATGTATTAGGTCAGTTTGGTCTATAGTGAAGATTAAGTCCAATCTTTCTTTTTTGGAGTTTCTGTCTGGGATGTATCTATTTGATGCTGAAAATGGGGTGTCAAAGTATCCAGCTCTTATTGTATTGAGATCTACCTCTGTCTTTTGTTTGGGTGATTCAGTGTTGGGTGCATATATATTTACAATTATTATATTCTGTTGCTGGATTGACCCCTTTATCATTATATAATGACCTTCTTTGTCTCTTTTTACAGTTTTTGTCTTGAAATTTATTTTCTCTGATGTAAGTATAGGTACTTGCTCTTTCTTGGTGTCCATTAGTGTAAAACATCCCTTTCTTTCTTTCTTTTTCCTCCCTTCCTTCCATTCTTTCTCTCTTCCTTTCTCTTCTCCTTCCTTCCTTCCTTTTCTTTCTTTCTTTCTTTCTTTCTTTTTCTTTCTTTCTTTCTTTCTCTCTCTCTCTTTCTTCTCTCTCTCTCTCTCTCTCTCTCTCACGCTCTCTGATGGAGTCTTTCTCTGTCATCCAGGCTGGAGTGCAGTGGTGCAATCTTGGCTCACTGCAATCTCTGCCTCCCAAGTTCAAGCCATTCTTCTACCTCAGCCTCCCCAGTAGCTGTGATTACAGGCATACACCACCACACCTGGCTAATTTTTTTGTGTTTTTGGTAGAGACGGATTTCACCATGTTGGCCATGTCGTCTTAATCTCCTGGCTTCAGGTAATCTGTTCTCCTTGGCCTCCCAAAGTGCTAAAATATGTTTTTCCATCTGTTTATTTTAGGTATACATGATTCTTTATAGGTGAATTGTTTATTGTAGGCAACAGACTATAGGGTCTTATTTCGTTATCCATTCAGCCACTCTATATCTTCTGACTGGAGAGTTGAGTCCATTTACATTTAGTGTTATTACTGATAAGTAGAGACTGGCTTCTGCCATTTTGTTGTTTATTTTCTGGTTGTTCTGTGGTCTTCTCTCTCTTCTTTCGTTTATTCTTGTGTTTCTTCTAGTGAAGGTGATTTTCTCTGGTGGTATGATTTAATTTCTTGCTTTTTATTTTTGTGTATCCATTGTATGTTTTTTGATTTGAAGTTACCCCGAGGGTAGCAAATAATGTTAATAATCCATTATTTTAAACTGATGACAACTTCACGATGATTACATAAACAAATGTGCAAAAAGAAAACTAAAAAACTCTACGCTAACTTCATCCTTTTGCTTTGTAAGTTCGTGTTACGTCTCTTCATGTCTTATTGTACTATGTCTTGAAAAGTTGTTGTAGTTATTTTTGATTGGTTCATCATTGTCTTTCTACTTAAGAAAGGTTAGCTTACCCATCACAATTACAGTGTTATAATATTCTGTGTGCTTACGATTACCAGTAAGTTTTGTATCTTCAGATGATTTCTTCTTGCTCATTAACACTCTTCTTTCAGATTGAAGAACTCCCTTTAGCATTTCTTACAGAACGGGTCTGGTGTTGATGAAAACACTCAGCTTTTGTTTGTCCTGAAAGGTCTGTATTTCTACTTCATGCTTGAAGGATATTTTCCCTAGATATACTATTCTAGGGTAAAAGCTTTTTCCTTAAGCACTTTAAACGTGTCTTGCCACTCTCTCCTGGCCTGTAAGCTTTCATCTGAAAAGTCTGCTGCTGGATGTATTGGAGCTCCATTGTATGTAATTTGTTTCTTTTCTCTTGGTACTTTTAGGGTCCTTTCTTTATCCTTGACCTTTGGGAATTTGATTTTTAGATCCCTTGAAATAGTCTTCTTTGGTTTAAATCTGCTTGGTGTTCTGTAACCTTGTACTTGAATGCTGTTGCTTTTTTCTAGCATTTTTTTTTTTTTGAAATTTCTCTGATATGTCTTTGGATAAACTTTCTGCCCTTATCTCTTTCTCTACCTCCTATTTAAGGCCAATAATTTAGAATTGCCCTTTGGAGGTTATTTTCTAGATCTTGTAGGTGTGCTTCATTATTTTTTTTTATTTTGTCTCTGCTGACTGTGTATTTTCTAATAGTCTGTCTTCAAGTTCCCTAATTCTTTTTTCTGCTTGATCAGTTCTGCTATTAGGTGACTCTGATGTACTTTTTAGTATGTCAGTTGCATTTTCCAACTCTAGAATTTCTTCTTGATTCTTTTAAATTACTTAAATATCCATGTTAAATTTATCCAATAGAAACCTGAGTTCCTTCTCTGTGTTATCTTGAATTTCTCTGAGTTTCCGCCACACAGCTATTTTGAATTCTCTGTCTGAAACACATGTCTTTGTTTCTCCATGATTGGTTCCTGGTACCTTATTTAGTTCATTTCATGAGGTCATGTTTTCCTGGATGATCTTGATGCTTACAGATGTTCATTGGTATCTGGGCACTGAAGAGTTAGATATTTATTGTAGCCTTTGCAGTCTGAGCTTTTTTTGTGCCCATCCTTCTTGACAAGGTTTCCCAGATATTTGATGAGACTTGGACTCCAAGCCCAATAATGCTGTGGTTTTTTCAGATTCATAGAGGTACCAATTTTGTGGTCTTGGATAAGATCTGGAAGAATTCTCTGGATTACCAGGAAGAGACTCTTGTTCTTTTCCCTTTCTTTCACCCAGGCAAATGAAGTCTCTCTTTCTCTGTGCTGAGCTGCCTGGAACTGACGGTACATACATAGAATGATAGAATGACCACAGTGGACCCTTGAGCAACATAGGAGTTCAGGGTGCCAACCCCGAGCACAGTTGAAAAAATAAGTTTTGATTCCCCCAAACTTAACTACTAATAAGCCTACTACTGACCAGAAGCTTTCAGATAACATCAATGGTTGCTTAACATATTTCGTATAGGTAGTATAGATTGTATTCTTACAATAAAGTAAGTCAGAAAAAAAGGGAAATGTTCTTAAGAAAATTATAGAGAGGTGAAACTGTATTTCCTATTCATTAAGTAGAAGTGGACGATTATAAAAGTCTTTATCCTTGCCGTCTTTACATTGAATAGGCTGAGGAGGAGGAAGAGGAGGGTTGGTTTTGCTGTCTCAGGGGTTGCAGCCACAGAAGAAAATCCACATATAAGTGTACTTATGCAGTTTAAACCTGTGTTGTTCATGGACCAACTATACATATGTATAGACATAGAATGATACATATTTACATCATATATATATATACACATACATATATGTAATATCTATGTGTGGCTTAAACCCATCAATAGTCAGCAGTAATGTTACTGTCTTTCATCGCCTGATAAAACTACTTGACTGACCAGACTGGCAGGGTTTTGGAGCCTTCCCACAAACAAGTCTGAAGACTCTTACTCTTCCTTCCCCAAAGTTCTAGCAACTTTCTGTTACTAAATACCTCTGTTGTTGTTTGCCTTTGGTAAATTTCCAGAGCGAGAAAAGTACTGTTTTTTAATAATTTTGTCTGGTTTGTACTTGCTTTTTTGGGGAAGAAAATTGCTGACCTCTTTACTCTGTGATAGTCAGATGTCTCACCTCCTAAGTTAAATTGATTTTATGCGTGGAGTGGAAGTGAGTTTCTTTCTCTCTTTTTCCATGTGGATATCCAGTTAACTTACCATAACTTACTCTTGTAACAGGTAGCCAAGTGGCAGCCAATCCCAGCAGCCGTACTTCAACCACTCAGGTGGCTGACTGCTTGAACAATGTTCAAATGAGGCAGACTCCAGGCAGTAACAATTCAACTGTTGCTGTACCTCACTTCCATTTTCTGCAATTCACCTTCCTTCTTCCAACCAGAAATCCTCCAACCACGCAGCAGTACCAGAGGTTCTCTGAAGCAGTTCTGGTTCTGTGGGCTGCTCAATTCATGAATTGTTCTTTGCTCAACTAAACTCTTAAATTTAATCTGTCTAAAGGTTTTCTTTTAACAAAAGTATGTCCCTCAGTTTGTTTATCTATTCTCCGCTTGAGAATAGACATGTAGGTTGTTTTCAGTTTGGGCAATTGTGAATAAAGCCATGAAAAATTTTATGTGTTGGTTTTTGGGTGACTTTAAATTTTTAATTTCAGTTGGGCAATTGTATAAAATGTCAGATTTCTCCCTAAGTACTTGATAACTTTTGACGAAGTAAATGGTATCTAACCGTTTTTTTTTTTTGTTTGTTTTGTTTTTTTTTCATATTTAAACTATGTGTTGCCAGGATAGAGAAATAAAATTGAGTTTTGTATAGTGACAATCTATCAAAACTTGCTAAATTTGGGCTGGGTGTGGTGGCTCAAGCCTGTCATTCCAGCACTTTGGGAGGCCAAGGCTGGGAGATTGCTTGAGCTCCGGAGTTCTGGAACAGACTGGGCAACACAGGGAGACATTATAATCTTATGATACTGCTGTAGGAAATCCAGGGCATGGTTGGCTCACATGTGGCTATGTGGCATATGACTGTACTTAATTCTAATAGTTTAACGAGGATTTATTTGAATTTTTATGTGCACAAATATTTGCTGCAAATTCCATTTTTCTGTTAAGGAAGTTCCCTTCCATTTTTCATTTGCTAAAATTAATTTTAATGGACATGAAGAGTCTTGCTTTCCCCCGGCAAGCACTGCTCAGAAGTCTCAGTGTAGACATGGAGAAGGAGAACTGGTTTAGACTGGGGTATTTGGAGTAGTTGTTACAGAAGCACAACAGCGCAAGGGAGTTTAGGATACTGGTGAAGGGGCGCCTGAGACGATGAGGCATGGAATTGAAATGGGGCAGGGAGTCGGAAAGCACAAGAAGGAAAAAGATGAGAGGCTGGATGGATTTGAGCAAAGGAGAGGGTCTCTGAATCAGAGGACCGGAGACAGTTGAAAAGCAAGCACAGCTGGAGTGAAGGAATGAAACAGAAAGAATGGTCAGGGACTTAACAGTAGTCTTCAACTCTGGTTGCATACTGAAAACAGCTGGGGGTCTTTAAAAATGGACAGATGCGGAGATGCTGGGAAGATGGCCGCCTAAGAACAGCTCAGGACTTCAGCTCCTAGTGAAAGTGCAGAGGGTGAGTGGACGCTGCATTTCCAGATGAACTCTTATTGCCCACAGACCAGGAGATACCCAGGCAGAGGGGTCGCCAGCATTGCAGTCCCAGCCGGTGAGGCTGTTTTGGCCCCTGTGGGGCTGATTCGGCCCGCGCGGCTGCTGTGACCACGCCCTGTTGCTGCGGTTCTCCGGACAAAAGCCACTGGTCTGGGAGCCCTCTTAGCTGGCGATCAGAGCCCTGAGACGGCAGAATAGCCCATTCATCTGAAATAGCGAATCAGGACAGGAGATTCCTAGGCAAAAAATCTGCCAGGAGCCGGCGCCGCAGTTCGAGCCGACTCCGTGAGTCGCAGCACGGGAGATCCCGGCGCCTTTTCAACAAGCGAGCGGAACGCGGGGTCATTCAACTTAAAAGAAAAGACTCTGAGTCAGGGAGCCAGGTGATCAGGCTCGGTTGGTCCCACCCCTCCACCCCCAACAACAACCAAAACAAAAACAGTAATTGGAAACCCTCTGGGTTGAGCAACACGAGAACTTCGTGAAGTATGCACAAGCTTCAACAGCCGAATCGACCAAGCAGAAGAAAGGATATCAGAGGTCGAAGATCAACTCAATGAAATAAAAAGAGAAGGCAAGAACAGAGAAAAAAGTGCAAAAAGGAATGAACAAAATCTTCAAGAAATGTGGGACTATGTGAAAAGACCTAATCTACGTCTGATAGGTGTACCTGAATATGATGAAGAGAATGAATCCAAGCTGGAAAATACTCTTCAGGATATTATCCAGGAAAACTTCCCCAACCTAGCAAGGCAGACCAATATTCAAATCCAGGAAATACAGAGAACACCACAAAGATATTCCTCAAGAAGAGCAACCCCAAGGCACATAATCGTCAGATTCACCGGGGTTGAAATGAAAGAGAAAATGCTAAGGGCAGCCAGAGAGAAAGGTCGGGTTACCCACAAAGGGAAGCCCATTAGACTCACAGCAGATCTCTCAGCAGAAACCCTACAAGCCAGAAGAGATTGGGGGCCAATATTCAACATCCTCAAAGAAAAGAACTTTCAACCCAGAATCTCCTATCCAGCCAAACTAAGCTTCATAAGTGAAGGAAAAATAAAATCCTTTGTGAACAAGCAAGCACTCAGAGATTTCATCACCACCAAACCTGCTCTACAAGAACTCCTGAAAGAGGCTCTACACATATAAAGGAACAACCAGTACCAGCCACTCCAAAAACACACCAAATGGTAAAAGAGCATCAACACAATCAAAAATCTGCATCAACTAACCAAAAAAACAGCCAGGTAGCATCAAAATGACAGCATCAAATTCACACATAACAATACTATCCCTAAATGTCAATGGACTAAATGCCCCAATCAAAAGACACAGACTGGCAAATTGGATAAAAAGCCAAAACCCATCAGTGTGCTGTATCCAGGAAACCCATCTTACATGCAAGGATACACAAAGGCTCAAAATAAACGGATGGAGGAAGATCTACCAAGCAAATGGAGAGCAAAAAAAGGCAGGAGTTGCAATTCTCATCTCTGATAAAATAGACTTTAAAGCAACAAAGATCAAAAGAGACAAAGAAGGACATTACATAATGGTAAAAGGATCACTGCAACAAGAAGAGCTAACGATCCTAAATATATACGCACCCAATACAGGAGCACCCAGATACATACGGCAAGTTCTTAATGACTTACAAAGAGACTTAGACTCCCACACAATAATAGTGGGAGACTTTAACACCCCATTGTCAATATTAGACAGATCAACCAGACAAAAAATCAACAAGGATATCCAGGACCTGAATACAGACCTGGAACAAGCAAACCTAATAGACATTTACAGAACTCTCCACCCCAAATCCGCAGAATATACATTCTTCTCAGCACCACATCACACCTACTCTAAAATTGACCACATAATTGGCAATAAATCACTCCTCAGCAAATGCAAAAGAACAGAAATCATAACAAACAGTCTCTCAGACCACAGTGCAATCGAGTTAGAACTCAGAATGCAGAAACTAACTCAGAACAGCACAGCTTCATGGAAACTGAACAACTTGCTCTTGAATGTTGACTGGATAAACAATGAAATGAAGGCAGAAATAAAGATGTTCTTCGAAACCAATGAGAACGAAGACACAACATACCAAAATCTCTGGGACACATTTAAAGCAGTCTCTAGAGGAAAATATATAGCAATGAGTGCCCACATGAGAAGAAAGGAGAGATCTAAAATTGACACCCTATCATCAAAATTGAAAGAGCTAGAGGAGCAAGATCAAAAAAACTCAAAACCTAGCAGAAGACAGGAAATAACTAAGATTAGAGCAGAACTGAAGGAAATAGAGACACAAAAATCTCTTCAAAAAATCAATAAATCCAGGAGCTGGTTTTTTGAAAAGATCAACAAAATAGACAGACCACTAGCCAGATTAATAAAAAAGAAAAGAGAGAATAAATTACGCAGCCATCAAAAACAATGAGTTCACGTCCTTTGTAGGGACATGGATTAACCTGGAAACCATCATTCTCAGCAAACTGACACAAGAGCAGAAAATCAAACACCGTATATTCTCACTCATAGGCGGGTGTTGAACAATGAGAACACATGGACACAGGGAGGGGAGCACTACACACTGGGGTCCGTTGGGGGGAAATGGGGGAGGGGCGGGGGGGTGGGGAGGTGGGAAGAGATAGCATGGGGAGAAATGACAGATACAGGTGAGGGGATGGAAGGCAGCAAACCACACTGCCATGTGTGTACCTATGCAACAATCTTGCATGTTCATCACATGTACCCCAAAACCTAAAATGCAATAAAAAAAAAAATGGACAGATGCACTTTGGGAGGCCGAGGTGGGCGGATCACAGGGTCAAGAGATAAGAGACCATCCTGGCCAACATGGTAAAACCCCGTCTCTACTAAAAATACAAAAATTAGCTGGGTGTGGTGGCATGCACCTGCAGTCCCAGCTACTTGGGAGGCTGAGGCAGGAGAATTGCTTGAACCCGGGAGGCGGAAGTTACAGTGAGCCGAGATTATGCCATTGCACTCCAGCCTGGTGCCTGGTGACAGAGTGAGACTCGGTCTCAAAAAACAAAAAACAAAAACAAACCAAAAAAAATGGACAGATGCCGGGGCCCCAATTGGGCTCAATTAACTTAGGCTTTGGAAGGGTTGGGGGAGGGGGTGCCAGACACTGGAATTTGGAGACCAGTGGTGCTAGTGTGAAGTCAGGGTGGAGAGCCTGCACTGGGCCGTCTCTACTGGTGATTCCAGCAGGGCAGTATGAAGATGCAGGGTACACAGAGAGCACGGCAGACAGCTGAGGGGGAATGGAGCCAGAGATGGTCTGGAAACAACTGTGACTGTGGGGGATCACACTGACTCTGAGGCATCCTGCTGTATGTGGGAATGGGAGAGAGAGCGGCCTTCCAGTGAGGGGGCCGAGGCAAGGGTCTTAGAGGGATCTAGGATCACCTTGTGGTCAGGAGGTATGGGAAATACGCAGCAAACAGCAACCAGTTTGGTGGCTTTGATTTTTCTAAAATCGTGTAGACGCCTACAATTGTGTAACTGATCATGTTTCCCTTTAGGTGCTGGGGCTGGAGACAGCTTGCAGCTAAATTTGGGGCCCACCTCTGCGAAGTACATAGACCTTCATGAGTTTCCTGCACTCACTTTCCTCCTGTCCTTTTCTTTTCTATCATTATTTTCCATTTGCTTGAATTCATTACTTACTTTCAACATTTATTTTATCTGGGATTATATGTATCTTTCTAAGTTGCCTGAAACATGTCTTTGGTACAGGGGAGATTATAAATACATTCACATAAAAGAATGCTTTACATTACAAAATGATTCATTATAACCTTCTCTCCAATAACTAGTTTTCCGAGTGCATTGAAGATATTATCCTGTTTATATGCCACGTTCCCAAAACACATTTATTATATGAGAGAAACGTAGTTTTCATTTGATCTTATTTTTGTTACGTAAGTAACAGAAAATTTTAAAGCAAGGAAAAAGAAATAAAATTTTATGTAATCTCCTTCTGTTAAATTGAACAATCTGATGTTGGATAACTTAGAACGACTTGCTTCCCTTTCACTTCTGGTGAGGGCATTTGGTGAGTTTTAGGTTTATTATATCCAACTGACAAAGAAGGGCTGTTTGTACAAGCTGACCTCAAAGAACAGAGATGACACTTTTGGCACCTGGTTTTTAGCACAGTTGCATGTAGAGCTGTCTGATAGATGATAGAAAAATTTAGTAGGTTTGTGGAGTTTGGTTTTGATGTTGATTGAGGACTGGGTGAAGATTCAAGGCCTGACAAAGTGTGGCTTGTAGATTCACAACTCTGATTGTTACATGTATTAGATTGAATGCTCAGGAAATCTGAGCGTCCTTCTGGCGGTTAAGAGCTGAGCTCTGGACTTTGTAGTTACCTAATCTCTTTAAGCTTCTGTTTTATCACTTGTGAAATGGGAACAGCAATAGCATGTACTTCATAGACATAGGGTGAGAATTAAATAAGACAATGCATTTAAAGCATTAAGCATTGTGTCTGGCACATATTGAAAACTGTTCATAGATGTTAATTTGAAAAGAAATTCAAAGGCTTTCACTCTGATTTTGTTCTCTACAGGATGTTATTCTACTTGTTGTAATGCATCTGCATGCATCTCTCTTAAAAGACTGATTTTTTTTTTTTCACTTTAAGTTCTGGGATAAATGTGCAGAACTTACAGATTTGTTGCATAGGTATACATGCGCCATGGTGGTTTGCTGCACCTATCAACTCATCATCTAGGTTTTAAGACACGTATGCATTAGGTATTTGTCCTAATACTCTCCCTCCCCTTACTCCCTACCCCCGACAGGCCTCAGTGTGTGTTGTTCCTCTCCCTGTGTCCATGTGTTCTCATTGTTCAACCCCCACTTATGAGTAAGAACACGTGGTATTTGGCTTTCTGTTTCTGTGTTAGTTTGCTGAGAATGATGGCTTCCAGCTTCATCCATGTCCCTGCAAAAGACATGAACTCATTCTTTTTTATGGCTGCATAGTATTCCATGGTGTATATATGCCACATTTTCTTTATCCAATCCATCATTGATGTATATTTGGGTTGGTTCCAAATGTAAAAGACTAATTTCTTAAAAATAGAGATTCTCTCTGTTATGTTCTACAATGCCAAGTACAGAAGACTCTTCAGCCAGTGAATTTGGTTCTCTAGATCTATATCTTAACACATGTCACTGTCATGTTTGAGCCAACATGCTTAAAGAAATTTACTTGGAAGTGCTGGGCGTGGTGTCTCACGTCTGTAATCCCAGCACTTGGGAGGCCAAGGTGGGCAGATCACAATGTCAGGAGTTTGAAACCAGCTTGGCCAATATGGCAAAACCTCGTCTCTACTAAAAATACAAAAATTAGCTGGGCATGGTGGCAGGCACCTGTAGTCCCAGCGACTCGAGAGGCTGAGGCAGGAAAATTTGCTTGAACCTGGGAGGTGGAGGTTGCAGTGAACTGAGATCACGCCTCTGAATTCCAGCCTGGATGACAGAATCAGTCTCCAAAAAAAAAGAAAGAAAGAAAGAAAGAAAGAAATTTACTAGGAATTTTACCTGGAATGTGGAATTTACTGTCTGATTTCATAGACCTATATGTCTTCAAATGTTTGTCGGTTGCCTTTTTATGTTCTCTGTTGCCTTTTTATTTCACCAATTTATTTAGTACTTTCATGATGTCTAGAGGACATGGGTATTTTAGATGTTCATAGTTATTTCAAAGCCAGTTTTTTTCCCCCTCAGTTTAATTTTAGTTGTGTAGTATTTGGTGAAGCAGAGTATTTCTACGTAATTTCTCCAGGAGTACTTTTTCTTGCTGTTCTCAACATCTGGGAATTGATGGTGTCTGGCTGGTCAAGATGTGAGGTTTTAAAAATTTGTTTCTTCCCCCTCCTTTGTAATTTCCACTGGGAAATTTTCGAATTTTCGGGACTTGAGGGGCTTTTGTTTTGCTTTACTTAAGCAACAAATATAATCACCAAATCCCCAAAGCAGAAACGTGAGGAACTGAGCAAAAACTCTGAGTGGTCTCTAAGTTAAAGGTCTGATGATCAGGTCTGTGAATGTGCAACATTCATACTTAGACAACACATGTCCTGCGACTTTGGACTTTGACCTGTCTTAATATTCAGCACTCCATACTAGCTGGAAAAACCCTATTTATAAGGAACAAAGCAGCTGGTGCCTACAGAAATCATTCTCAGGCTTAGAACTGAAGGCAGGCATAGTGGGGTAGGGCGGGGGCAAATTTGACTAACGAAGAACACAACTTCTGAAACCCTGTCTTGTTGTTCAAAAATAGGTATGGAAACGTGGTGGATATTCTAAGATAAAAACCTACATCATTAGGAAAACCAGATCAAGCATTGGGGTCTTTCCTCTCCATTTTCCTGGCTCTTCAGTCCTCTATAATGATACTTTATATCACAGAATTTAACGTGAATTCTGCATCCTAGCAAAATATTTTGACTGGGGGTTTTATTTGTGGCATCATTTTTCTGCTAACGGTGGTCTCTCATTAGTCTTTTAAGAATTATGTCTCACGCTGTTGGTTTTATCAAAAGACTTCAACGCTCACCGAATTTTTTCATGCTATCTTTTCTGAACTGTTTTTTAAGTTGAAAAAGTGATACATACATACAGTTTAAAAAATTGACAGAATAAAAGAATATGAGTAAAGAAGCAGAGACAAGGCTTCTTCTTTCACTCCGGATTTCCAATCCTCCAGGCTACCTCCTCAGAGTTACCCATTCTTCCCAGTTTGCTTTGTGTCTTTCTGCAACTTTCCATGTACGCAGAAGCATATGTATGGATATCCATTCTAGGCATGCTGATTTGTATTGTGCATTTTCCGTTTTCTGTTTCTTTCTATATCAGCTCATAGATCTCCACTTCATTGTTTTTCAAAGCTCTTAGGCTTGGCTTTTACATCCTAATTTAATTTTAAGAAGAATAAAAAAACAATTTTTCATTTTTGCCTCCTACTTGGACCGGCCACAGACTGCCACACCTGGGACAGGCCTAGCGTGATCTAATTACAGTAGCCCTGGGAATATCCCCTAGTTACACAATATTTTTTTCTTCCTGGTATTCCTGAGCCCATAATTCCCTAATTAACCTGCATCCCTTTGATTTTTGCTTTGCCCATCTGCTCAGATGCAAATATTCTTGGGAATCTTGTTTGTTTGTTTGTTTTCCATCCAGTCTTAGTGTCAGTGAATTTCTCAGCTCCTTTTCAGGGAATGCATTTAGACGAGATGGGAAGACGACCAAATTGAGGGCTCTGGATACTAGGGGTGAGGGTAGGAGGAGGGACGAAAGGAGAGACTGGGACCCCCTCAGCTTGCTCCCCTCTTTTTCCTCATAGTTGAGCCTCCTTTCCCCGAGTTCCAGCATGGCATGTGATACCATGCAAGGAAGGGAGGGTGGTGTATGCAAGCTTTCTTATCATTTTTTTTCTTCGTTGCAGTCTATGCACTTAGGGGAGTCCCCACAGAGGCATACGGGATATGCATTCCAGACTGAGGAAGCGTTCCTTTTTGTCTGGGAAAACACCGAGCAGCATCACAGCAAAGATGATGATTCTCTTGACAGAAACATGAACAAATACGTAGTAATTTGTATACGGTTGTATACCCACAAAGTGGGTTTTTTTGGTATGTTTATGCCACCATTTATCGAGCACCTACTGTGTGTTGGGCATTGGGTGGAACAGCTCTGCATACTTACTTATGTATGTATGAATTTTAATTTAAACTTTACAATGGCCCTATGAGGTAGATAGCGTTATCCTCATTTTACTGATTTAAAAAAAAAAAAAAACAACTAAGGCTCAGAATGTTTAAAGTGTACAAGGTAGTAAGAGGCAGAGTTGGGATTTGAACCTGTCTCAGGATGAAGCGTCCCTGTTCTAAGGCACCCCCTGGACCTGCTGAGGTTAATGGAGTATCTGGCCTGGGAGGTGTCCCGTGCAGGAAGGTGCTGCTGGCAGACGGAGGAGCGGAACACCTCTGGAAAGCCAGCTGTCTTGCTGGGCAAGAGAGCGACCTGAATGTGCCTAGGCAAAATGCACACACAAGTAGGTAGAACAGAGACCAAGGTGGCCCGAGAAGAGAATTACCAACAGCAGAAGGAAGGAAGGAAGGAGAGTTGGGAGTGGCTAAATTTGCAAGTGTGGAGATGGCCATGATGGCTGCGGCCATTGTTAAGTCACCGGTAAAGCAATGATCTGAGAACATGACGTGCTTTAACTCACATAATCCTTGTCCTCATCTTAGAGTAGGCACCAGTTTTATCCCCATTTTGCAGACAGCAAACTGAGAGACAGTTTATAAAGCTTGCTCCAGCGCACACGGCAGGATTTGAAAACAGGCATGAGACTGTCCTCTTACCTCCCCCGACAACCGCAGGTTCTGCTGCCCCCTGTACCATTTGTTTGCAGTCCCTCTGTTTTTTTTTTTTTTTTTTTTTTTTTTTTTTTTTTTTTTGCATCCTGGTAAAATCCCTCATGGTGATTTTCAAGGCCAATCCAAATGGCTCATTCTCCGTAGGGCCTTTTCTAGTCCTTGTTTTCTACTGCTACTGGTCCCCGAGTCATTAATCATTGCTTTCTAGCTGCCCCCATAGCACTTGTCTCAGGTACTGTTGATGCATTTAGGACATTGTATTTCAATTGCTGGATTATGTCTCAAGGTTGAAGAAGGCACGTTTCATCCACCCTCAGTGCCTGGAACAGCACTGGTGACAGTGGTAGATGCTCCCTACGTGTTTCCCAAATGGCTCGTAGGCCGGATCCCACTCTATGTTGAGCTCTTGTGTCCCCCCCCCACCCCCCATGGCACTGCAGAGAAGTGGAAGTCACCACAGCAGTCTCATGGGGCGCTAGCTAGTCTGTCATTCATTGACACTCGGAACCCAGCAGCAGCTCTGGGCCCCTGCAGCACCTGTGGTGACAGGGCTCTTGCTGCTGCTGGGAGTAGGTGTTCGTTATCGCAGTGACTTCACTCTTCGTGCAAACAGGTGTCTCTCCATTCTTCTATTTCTGTCTGCTTTTATACCACAGATGGTTGATGCTGCTTAACTTAGACTCTAGGAGGAAGGATCTGACCACCATGGCTGGTTTCTATCCAATGTCAAGTGCTGCTCCTGGGCAGAGGTCTCACGCCAAGCACCCTCTGAACCCCTAGCCTTTGTTTATGGGGTTGATTTTGGCAAGATCTGGAATTTCTCAGGGAGGTTTATGCATGGATAGAAATAATACAGTTTCTACTTGTTAATGTCCAGTTTATTAATCTTCAAACAACCAATGTTCATCTAAATATTCAGATTCTAGTTACAATGATTAAATAAAAAAGAACTTAGGAATTTAATGAATTTGATTTCTCCCAAATTTAAATATTGATTACAAATTTAATTCATATGGACATGAATCTAATCTTATCCGAGACTCTTGGTTGTTTTAAATGAGTTAAGAAAGAGTTAAAACAAATAAGCAGGATTTCAAAGATTGCAAAGCTATTATGATGGGTACCTGATTTTAAAAAGGGCACCATGTGCTAACAGAGGTTTATGTTTGTGACTCCCTTGTCTGTATTTTCATTCCTCTATTGTATTCTTGTCATTCTTTACCATTATTGTTTCTTTGCTCACCAAACCTAACCAGGGCTGCTAACAATTCAGTGCTATTGTGTGAATGGGAAACATGGTACTTCCTCAAGTTAGAAAAAAAAGGAGTGTATTATTTATTTCTTGTTCACAATAATGACAACAGCCATTCTAAATGAATTATACAAATCAAACTCTTAAACATAAAATGATAGTTCAAGTTTTAAATCATGATAATTAGAAACCTTTGAGTTAAATGCATTGTTATAAAATAGCTGTGTGTCCCGCTCTCCTGAAAAGCACTTTCTGAGGGACATTTTTAATGTTTACTAGTTCCAGTGTTTTGCTTTCTGCAGAAATAGTTGCCAAATTTGTCTTTCTTATGACACTGTGGACCTTAAGTACTTTTAAAATAAAATTTAATGTTGAATAGCGTAGTTCTCATATATTGATGAAAGATATTGGCAAAATTAAATAGACCCTGATAGTCACAACATCTTATAAATGTATCCAGGTGACTATTGCTAGAAATAAATTTCAGCACTTCAAAAGGAGCAATACTAAAGAATTTTGGTTCTGACGCTACATCAAAGTCCTACCAATGTCTTCGTCCTCATCATAGTCATCAGTCAACTTCAGTGGCACAATTTGGTGTAGTTCTTGCATTCATTTTCATGGTTATTCTTCAAATTATGCATGTTATTTAAAATACTGGAAAAGCCATAATATTCTATTCTTTTGGTTTTCCAAACTTGTTTTTTTCTTAGGTATGATATTTTATTTCTAACATAAAATCAACTGACTTTTTTAATCCGTTGGCTTTGAAATTTCAAACATAAAAATCAGTTAGAGAAATAATACAGTGAACATCAAAATCTCTCTCTCTTTTTTTTTTTTGAGACAGAGTTTCACTTTTGTTACCCAGGCTGGAGTGCAATGGCACTATCTCAGGTTCAAGCAATTCACCATGCCCAGCTAATTTTGTATTTTTAGTAGAGACAGGGTTTCTCCATGTTGGTTAGGCTGGTCTTGAACTCCCAACCTCAAGTGATCCGGCCTCTCAAAGTGTTGGGATTACAGGCGTGAGCCACCACCAGATTCACCAATTGTTAGTATCTTGCCGAATGCGCCCCCTGTCACATTTTTCTGCTGTTGACACATTTGTAAGTTGCAGATGCCGCAAAGCTCCCTGCACATATTTCTGTCTGTTTGCTAAGAACAACATTCCTCTACACGTCCTCAATGCCCTTGTCATACCTAACAAACATGCGATTTCAATATAATCTAACCTGCACTCCGTATTCAAAATTTCCCAGTTATGTCTCAAATTATTCTCTATGGCTCAACCCTCCAATTCAATCACATTTCATTCATAGCGTTTGGTTATGATGTTTCTTCCATTTCCTTGGCTCTAGAACAGTTCCCTTGCCTTTGTTGTTGCTATTCATGACACTGACATTTTTGACAAGTTCAGCCCAGTTGTTTTACAGAATGCACCACAATTTGGATTTATCTGATGGTTTCCTCATGGTTAGGTCCAGGTAAAGCATTTACGGCAATACCTCTGAGGAGAGGCTGCGTATTCCTGTTGTCACACCAGGAGACTCGCGAGGACGGCCTCTCTCTTCCTGGTGATACTCAGTTTGATCACAAAGTGAGTTTTGAAGACCTATTTGAAGCATAGATAGGCAGATTATGATATTTCCCATGGAAATGAGTCCACTTTCCCTTTCTAGAAATGTTGACATTGGAGTAGTCAAATGCATCAGTGTCAAGAGGCTTTGAGACTCATTGAGTGTCTTTATATATGGAAGTAGAGGATTAGTCATGGGGTATCCAGGGAAAGGACATTCCTGGCAGGAGGACGCAAGTGTGAAGGTCCTGAAGTGGGGTCATAGTTGGTATGCTAGGAAGGCAGCAGGGAGGCCAGGGCTGAAGATTCACCGAAGAGGAGGCACTGGGCAGATCCCGACGGCCTCGAAAGCCTTTGTAAGAACCTTGCTTCCGGCTAACCTTGCTCCTGGCTAATCCCAGCTACTCAGGAGGCTGAGGTTGGAGAATTGCTTGAACCTGAGATAGTGCCATTGCACTCCAGCCTGGGCAACAAAAGTGAAACTTCGTCTCAAAAAATAATAATAATAATAATAATAAGAGAGAGAGAGAGAGAGAGAGAGAGAGAGAGAGAGAGATTTTGATGTTCTTTGTATTATTCTGCTCTTTATGTTTGAAATTTCAAAGCCAAAGGTTAAAAATTAGTTGATTTTATGTTAGAAATAAAACATCATACCTAAGAAAAAACAAGTTTGTAAAAACCAAAAGAATAGAATATTATGGCTTTTTCACTATTTTAAATAACATGGAGAAGTTCTGAGCAGAACATGGAGAGGTTCTGAGCAGAAGAGTGATACGATTTGGCTTACATTTTTTTCTTGTCACTTAGAATTTCTTTACTTATTGAAAGTGATCCTTCACACCAGCCAGAATAGATTTTTGGCATACATTGATTGCTCTTCTGCATACATAAAAAGGAAAACATTAAGTAAAAGGACTTGCTTAAGGTCTTTCTAAGGCAATGAAACCACATCACAACCATCACCTGGCTGACTGTGACCTAAGGCCCATCTTGACCAGGAATGTTAAAACATGAAAGGATACGATGGTCACCTCCTGTGTACCCACACCTTGCTTCAGAAATGCACTTCCCAGCACTCTCAAAGCCCCTGGTGTGACTCCCTCCTTCACCTGCGGACATGTGTGCTCCTGACTTCTGTGTTCATCATGACCTTATTTCTCTGTTATTCCAAACATGCGCCCCATGAGTCTGTTCAGAGCACATGTTTGGAATAACAGAGAGAAACAAGGCCACGGTTTGGTGGCCTTGTTTTTGAGCTGTGCTGGCCGTTTTCTTGCATGCCTGGTCTTTTGACCCAGCAGTGCCTGCAGCATCTCCTGGCTCTTGTGTGTCGCTGCTGTGCGTTTTCCCTTTGCGCCAAGTCCCACTGTGTGCACATCCCACGCTTCATCTGTTCTCCTGTTCAGGGACATTTGGCTGCTCCCAGGATTTGCTTCTGCAAACTTCTTTGCTATGAACATTCTCCCACACATGTGAGCATTTCTCCAGTGCCCAGACCTCTGGAATCACTAAGTCCACACGACAGACTTTCCAACTCTGTTTGCCAATGAAATGAGATGCTTTCCTCCTCCGGCCCCTGAACATCCCAGGAGGGAAAACCTGAATTCTGTCCTGATGTCTATGACTTGTCTGTCTATGCTCAGTGGCTCTAGGGTAGGGGGAGAAAAAGAGGGAGAAGAGGAGGAGATGGTGGTGGCAGGGATACTTTCCAGACTGTAGCCTTGGGGAGACCACGCAGAGATCAGCCCAGACAAGGTGGCACGTCCCAGACTCTTTAGCTGCTGGTGGTTTGGTGAAGAGAGAAACTGAGTCTGTACCTCTGGGCTGCTCCAGGCTTCTTGGCATCTCTCTCCCAGGAACAGCTGGCCAAGGAGCAGCTGGAGGGTGGTTTCAGGGTGACTGCACTCTCCTTCCTGGGAGCTCCTTCCTCCTCTCCTCCTTCCATCTGGGCGGGGCCCTCTCTGGCTTCCACCTTCTTTGTTCCTGTCACCTTCGCCTTCACTGAGCAAGACTGAGCCAAGGCTCCAGCTTCTCGGCTTCCCCACCTTCAGCTGTCCCCAGATAGACCTGCTGGTCCTCTCTGCTCCTATGATGGTGATGCTGGAGCTGCCCTTTCTCTGAGAACCTGCCATCTGCACATCCCATGCCATCCCTGAGTTGCCTCTTCTGGGTAGCATCTCCTGCTCTTGTTGCATGTACCTGGCCTATGCATGCAGCCTTGGATGCTGCTGTGCCCACAGTCCCTGCTGTGGCTCCCTTGGCAAGCCCTGCAAACTTGGTGGCTGCAGGGGCTCCTGTGCTTGGGGTGGATACAGTGGGCATTCTATGAGCAGAGTATGTGTGTGGGACACAGGCTGGATTCTCCCTCCCCATACCTGTCAGGTGCGATCAGAAGAGGTAGCCCCAGACACCTCAGGGACCATGCAGAGTGTCCTCATGCTGACTGGATCCTGTGCCTTTCTCTGGAGCTCTGTGGCCGCTGGTCTCATCCTGCCTTCTCCTGAAATCCAGCCATGCCCACTGTGTCCCGGCGGGGTGCTTTGGGTACTGCTGCACTGACACTCGGGGTCTCAGGAGATAAAGTGAGGCTTTCCCAGTATGGAAAGAGGTCTTCCTAGGTGCCTGGAAAGGGGTGTGGCCAGTGGCAAGCTTCAAGTATAGCTGCTGTTTCTCTCAGCCTTGGACAGAGCCTGATAGACTTCAAGGGGAGGGGCCTCCTGCCACTGCTGGGCCTTGTGCTGCATGCAGCTCACAGCCTGTGGCTGGCGGCTGGCAGTGAGTGCAGCAGTGGAATGCGGGGGCTGGTCATGCAATGCCCGCAGTCACCACTGAGCCACAATGTGCTCATCAGCCCCTTCTCCTCTTGTGCTGATCCGGATGAAAGCAGACACTGGTGTATATATTCATGAACACACTGAAGTCCCCGCAGTTCGGTGCCACTGCAGGTCCCTGTGGAGGTGCTGGGCCTGCCTGTTGCACGGGCACCGGGGACTATGGGATGCAGCAGTGTCCATCCACTGTTCATGTCATCTCTTTTTCTTTACTAAAGACAGCTCTGCCTCTGGAACTTGATCCATTCAAAGGGCTCCCCAAGCCATGGTCTCAGCAAGGGGAAACACTGCAGCCACCTTTCTTGGGCCTTCTCCTTGGCCTCGGCATCCCCTCCTGCTCTGCCACACTTATCCTCTCCTGCCCTCTGTGACTGCCCACCATTACATGCCCATTTGGCCTTGTCCCCTATAGCTAGCTGGCTCCTCAGGACAGGGTAACTGTCCTCATCCCCCAATTTCCCAGCATCTCCAAAGAAGGCAGGCTGACCTTACTGGGGGAACAGGTGGGAACCCCATTTACCTTTTAATAATGTTGCTCCAGCTGCTTGTCTGAATCCATTTTGTGCTGCTGTAACAGAATAGCACAGACTGGATAATTTATTTTTATTTATTTATTTATTTATTTATTTATTTATTTTTGAAACAGAGTCTTGCCCTGTCACTCAGGCTGGAGTACAATGGCACGATCTTGGCTCACTGCAACCTCTACCTCCTGGGCACAAGCACTTCTTCTGCCTCAGCCTCGCAAGTAGCTGATGGTTATAGGTGTGCGCTACCACGCCCAGCTAAGTTTTGTATTTTTAGCAGAGACAGGGTTTCACCATGTTGGCTAAGCTGGTCTCAAACTCCTGACCTCAGGCGATCCTCCCGTCTCGGTCTCCCTTAGTGCTGGGATTACAGCGGTGAGCCACCACGCCTGGCTGAGACTGGGTAATTTATAATGATCACAAATTTGTTGGGACATGTTCTGTAGGCGGGGAAGTCCAAGATCAGTGATCTGCATCTGGCAAAGCCTTTTTACTGCATCATCCCATGGCAGAAGGGCCAAGAGAGAATGAGAGAGAGAGAGACAGCACAAGAGAGAGCCAAATTAGTCTTTTTCTAAGAAATCCAGTTTCACAATAATGAACCCACTCTTGCAGTAACAGCATTAATACATTTACAAAGGCAGAGCTCTCATGGTTTCATCAATAGCTACTTTGGGATTAAGGTTACAGCACATGTTTTTGAGGGACTCATGCAAACAATAGCACTGCTGTGTGGGAAATTGACTCTAGGAAGCAAAGTGGAAGAGAAATTACATAGGAAGCTACGCACCAGTTCAGGCAAGAGACAATGGCAGCTTGGCAAAGGGGGTGCTGTGAGGGTGACTGTGGTTAGGTGGCTTCTATTTTCAATGAGATCAAAGTGGATTTTCTGTGGACTGGGTAGGGGTAGGGAATAAAGTCAAAGATGACTCCAAGGTTTTGGCCTCAGCCCTTGGGTGAATCATGGTGCTGTTTACTGAGATGCAGTGAATTCATGAGGGTACAGAGTTGAGACGAGGGAGACCAAAGAGGTCAGCTTTGAACAACTTTAGTCTGAGATGGCTATTTGACATTTAAGATGAGATTTATTCAGGCTCAGCCCAGGCCATCTGGAGCTCAGGGGAGAAAGTGACATGGAGATGTAAATTTAGGGTTTACAGTGTGTAAATGGTATTTGAAGCCATGAGAAGGAATAAGACCCATGCCTTTGGTCTAATTCCTTATTGTTTCCAGTAAGAAATAGGAAGTGAGTGCCATGAAAGAAAGACCGGTTGGGTGAGTGTAGATAGAGCAGAGGCCTGAGGATGACCCCAGGCATGAAATGCTGAGGGGGGTAAGGTGATACTGAAAATTGCCCATCAGATTTGGCAATGTGAAAGTCTTTACCACCTGACAAGACAAACATTAGCCTGGTTGATGTAAGCAGTGTCTGTGTGTGGTGATGGCAGGTGGGGGTGAGAATCTGGAATACTTCATTTATATAACATTCTGAAGGAGTTTCACCATAAACAGAAGCTGAGAAATAGATTGGTAGTTGGAGAGAAAAGAGGGATGGGGAGATTTTTGAATACTTTCATAAATTCAATTTAACTTTAAGCAACTTTACTGAGGTATATTTTACAAACCACAAAGTTTAGCTACTTTAAGTGTGAAATTCAATGATTTTTCATAAATGTACTGGTTTATGGTGCAAACATCACCATAAGTCAGCTTTAGAACATTTCTGTCACCCCATCACAGTCCTTTCTGCCCATTTGAAGTTAATCTAGTTCCCACCTCCAACCGTAGACAAATGCTAATACACTTCTTGCCTCTAAAGATTCAACTTCCATGAGAATGTCTTACAAATGAAATAATACAATATATTGTCTTTTGTGTCAAGTTTATTTCACTTAACATGGGGTTCATTCATGTTGTAGCAAGTGTGAGTATGTTGGTCTTTTTTATTGCTGAATAGTTGATATGATTTGGCTCCATGTCCCTCCACCCAAATCTCATCTCCAGGAAATCCCAATGTGTGGTGGGAAGTGATTGGATCATGTGGGCCATTTCTGCCATGCTGTTCTCATGACAGTGAGGGTGTTCTCATGAGATCTGGTGGTGTGAAAGTGGGTGTTTCCCCTGTGCACTCTCTCTCCTGCTGCCTTGCAATAAAGGTACTTGCTTCTCCTCCTTTTGCCATGACTGTACGTTTCCTGAGGCCTCCCCAGCTACGTGGAACTGTGAGTCAATGAAACCTCTTTTGTTTACAAATTACCCAGTCTCAGGTAGTATTTTTATAGCAGTGTGAGAATGAACTAATACAGAGAACTGGTACCAGGAGTGGGGCACTGCTATAAAAATACCTGAAAACATGGAAGTGACTTTGGAACTGGATAACAGGCAGAGGCTGGCACAATTTGGAGGGCTCAGAAGACAGGAAGATGTGCGAATGTTTGGAACTTCCTGGAGACTTGATGAATGGTTTTGACCAAAATGCTGACAGTGATATGGACAATGAAGTCCAGGCTGAGATGGTCTCAGATGGAGATGAGGAACTTATTGGGAAATGGAGTAATGGTCACTCATGCTATGCTTTAGCAAAGAGACTGGTTGTATTTTGCCCCTGCCACAGAGATCGGTGGAACTCTGAAGTGGAGAGAGATGATGTAGGGTGTCTGGCAGAAAAAGTTTCTAAGCAGCAAAGCTTTTGAGAGGTGACCTGGCTTTTTCTGAAAATGTACAGTTATATGCATTCACAAAGAGATGATTTGAAGCTGAAACTTATGTTTAAAAGGGTAACAGAGCATAAAAGTTTGGAAAATTTGCAGCTTGACCATGAGGTAGTAAAAAAAAAAAATTTCTGGGGAGAAATTCCAGCTGGCTGCAGCAATTTTCATAAGTAAAGAGGAGCCAAATATTAATAGCCAAGACAATGCAGTAAATGTCCCCAGTGCATGTCAGAGATCTTTGAGACAGTCCCTCCCATCATAGGCCAGGAGGTCTAGAGGGGAAAAATTGTTTCCTGGGCCAAGCCCAGGGCCCTGCTTCCTTGTATAGCCTTGGGACTTATCCTGGAGCTGGCCACTCTAGCTCCAGCTGTGGCTGAAAGGGGCCAAGGTACAGCCTGGGCTGTCACTTCAGAGGGTGTAAGCCCCAAACCTTGGTGTCTTCCACGTGGTGTTTGGCCTGCAGGTGTGCAGAAGACAAAAGTTTAACTTTGGGAGACTCTGCCTAGATTTCAGAGGATATGTCGAAATGCTTGTATGTTCAGACAGAAGTCTCAGGCATGGGCAGAGCCCCCATGGAGAACCTCTACTAGGGCAATGTAGAGGGAAATGTGAGGCTGGAGCTTTCACACAAAGTCCCCACTGGAGCACTGCCTAGTGGAGTGAGCTGTGGGAAGGCCACCATCCTCCAGACCTCAGAATGGTAGATCCACTGACAGCTTGCACCGTGCGCCTGGAAAAGCCACAGGCACTCAACACCATCCCATGGAAGCAGCTGCAAGGGCTGTACCCTGCATAGCCACAGGGGTGTAGCTGCCAAAGGCTGTGGAAGTGCATCCCTTACATCAGCATGTGAAACATGAAGTCAAAGGAGACTTTAGAGCTTTAAGATTTAATGATTGTTTGGCTGGGTTTCAGGCTTGCATAGGGCCTGAGGCCCCTGTGTTTTGGCCCATTTCCCCCATTTGGAACAGGAACATTTACCCAATGCCTGTATCACCATTGTATCTTGGAAGTAACTAACTTGCTTTTTTATTTTACAAGCTCATAGATAGAAGGGACTTTGTCTCAGAAGAGACTTTAGACTGTGGACTCTTGAGTTAATGTTGGAATGAGTTGAGACTTTGGTGGACTGTTGGGAAGGCATGATTGGTTTTGAAATGTGAAAAGGATATGAGATTTAGGAGGTGTCAGGGGTGAAATTAAATGGTTTGGCTCTGTGTCCCCACCCAAATCTCATCTCCGATTGTAATCCCCACATGTGGAGGGAGGAACCTGGTGGGAGGTGATTGGATCACTGGGGCCATTTCCTCCATGCTGTTCTAATCACAGTGAGGGAGTTCTCATGAGATCTGATACTTTAAAAGGGACGGTTTTCTGCACACACTCTCTTTCCTGCTGCCTTGTGAAGAAGGCACTTGCTTTCTCTTCTCTTTCTGCCATATAGTAAGTTTCCTGAAGCCTCCCCAGCCATGCAGAACTGCAAGTCAATTAAATTGACTCTTTTATTTATAAATTACCCAGTCTCAGGTAGAATCTTCATAGTAGTATGAAAATGGACTAATATAATAGCATTGTGTTGTATTGTATTGTGTTGTATTATATTGTATTGTATTGTAAGGCTATGCCACATTTTGCTTATTCATTCATCAGCTGATGGGCATCCGGATTGCAGAAGATTATTTAAAATGGGGATTGTATGACTCTGCTGGGGCTGTCATGAGATAATTCCACAGACTGGGTGGCTTAAACATATATATTTTTTCCTCATAGTACTGGAGGCTGAAAGTCTAAGATCAGGGTGCTAGCATGGTTGTGTTTTAGTGAGAACCCTTTTCTTGACTTTCAGATGGCTGCCTTCTCAGTGTGCCATAACACAGTCTTTTCTCTGTGTGTATGAGGGGAGAGAGAGAGAGAAAGAGAAAGAAAAGGCTCTGGTATCTCCTCCTCTTCTTATAAAGACACCAGTCCCACACTTATGACCTCACTTAACCTTAATTATTTCTTTAAAAGCCCTATTTCTAAATACAGTCACATTGGCACATTGAGAATTAGGGCTTCAACATAGGAATTTTGGGGGACCCAGTTTGGTCCATAACAAGGAGACTGTATCATATTTGTGTGTTGAATGAGAATGAATTAGCCCTGAGTTTCTCAACCTCAGCATTATTGGTATTTTGAAACAAATAATTCTTCGTGGTGGGGGCTGTCTGGTGTATCATGAGATGTTTAGCAGCTTCCCTGACTCCTACCCATTGGGTCCCAGTAGCACAACTCAATAGTGACAATTAAAAATGTTTCCAGCCATTGTCAAATGTTTTTTTGGGAGTGGGGAGAAAAAATTGCTTTTGGTTGAGAACCACTGATGGAGTGGAAAGGAAGTTAATGATGCAAGAGAGAGAAAGAGCAAATAATTGCAAGTGCAAAGTCTTCAAATAAACAGCAAGAGATGGAATTCAGTGTAGTGAATGGCCCTAGATGGGGGCAGAGAATTCATCCACTGGGATGGCAGGAAGGACACAGAAACAGATGAGGTGCTGGATGTGCTGACAGGAGCATGCGCTTTCTTCTTACACCTGTATTTCTTAGTGAAATTAGTCCTCTATGGAGGGGATAGCAATGCAAACTGTGTATGTGGCTACCAGAGAATAAACCATGTTTCACTGAAGACCTTCCCTGAGAAAAAGGAACTGTTATTTCTTTAGGAGCTAATACTGACCACATTCCTCCTTCTTTGAATGCATAGCACATTTGTTTAACCCACTTCTTACAGTTCAACACATATTAGAGTTCTTAATATATGTACCCTACCAGGTTGCAAGTTACTTGAAGATGAGAACTCTCTTGTGCATGTCTATATCTCTCACAATGAATAGCTTCGTGTACAGTAGATACTCAATAAATGTTGAATTGAAATGCATTTCCATTGAAGTTATAGGATATTTACTTTCTAATGAATTTGTCTCATAAAACTAGCCACTCTTCTAGGACAGACTGGTGGATATAGAAACCTATTACTATAATTTGGGAAAAGCTTTCCATTTTTCCCCAATAATAATCTTATCAATAATAAAATTGGCTAACATAAATCAGTACTTCTCAAACTTCAATCTCCATATGAATCAGTTACTGGTGCTCTTAAAATGCAGATTCCAACTCAGTAGGTGTGGAGTGAGGCCTGAGATTCTGCATTTCTGAAAAGCTCCCAGATGATGCTGATGCTCACGGTCCTGGACCACAATTTGCCTAACAAAGCTCATAAAAGATTGGGTTGCATAAGTGATTGGAAGAGGTTAATCACAGAGCCACCATCCCTGAAGGTGGAAGAGAGCTCTCAGGAAGGCAATGAGACAAGAGACAGCCCACCTCACAAACGCCACAGGACTTCGTTAAACTCTGATGAGGACAACAGGAATCAGTCTCTTGCTATGGGTTTAGAATTTAATATGACCTTGGTAGCTGAGAGAAGAGGAGAGAAACCAACAAAAGCAAAGTTCAGAAAATGTAAGCAAAGGGCATTGTGTTTGCAGAGAAAAAAAATTCAACCTTTTAAGTCTATAATGAGCAATGATAGGATAGACGCATGTGGAGCTGAAAAACTCTAAAATAATCGCATGGACCTGGGTCGATCATGAGTCAACAATACAGTACTCTGGTCTGAAAATCAAGTGCAAAGTAGAATACACAATTAGAAACTGAAATGATATCCATTATATTTAAAACTGCCCAGAAACTTGCTAGAATTCTGCAACTAGTTTTGAGTTATATGAACCCAGAAAGATGCAGAAAACTCAAAGAAGGTTGAGATAAGAGCCTCAAGAATTATTCAAAGGTTGAGAAACAAGATTTATTAGAAGAGAAGGCTGCATGATGATTAATTAATAGTATTTTGTCTACAAAGTGGTGTGTTTTTCAGGGAAGCCGTGAGCAGTTATTCCATATTTCTCCTGAGGACCCGCACAGATGAGATGTCTTTAAACTACTCCAAATGTGGTTTCGGTTGGATATGAAAAAGTCTCTAATACAGACAGATTTTCAGCATTGGCATGTACTGCTTCAAGGGAAGTTCATGGATATGTTTCTTGCTAAAGGGCTTTTTCTATTTGATGGGGATTGTTAAGTGGAGTCCAACTTGAAAACAGAGACATGGCATAGCTAAAATTATGAGTGCTGTCCCCTGAGGATCAAGATGATCGATAAAGGATTGGCTGCTTTTCTTCTCAGGGTCCCTGAAGGTTCCAATGCCAAGGGATCATTCAGGGGTATCATAACTGAGAGCTTCTGAGCATTCTGGACACATAGAGTGAGTCAAGGACTATGGGGCATGTGTGGTAGACTCTGGGTAGGATTTCAGGCGTTTGACATCTTCACTTTTTGGTCTGGTCCTCAGAGTTGGCAAACAACACCACACTAGTAAAGTGGAGTCTTACTCAAATGCACAGCTGGCCTGGAAACTGAGGTTATATAAAAGTCCCATGGCAGGATTTGCATAGGGAGGGGCAGTGATTCATACTCATATGAAGATCCAGCAGGTTATACACATGGGTGACATGCTGAGTTAGGTGAAAAACAGAGCATGATGGGGACTACAGAGCTCATTCAAAGGGCAGAGCAGCTGCTCAGATGCAACCACATTGCTGCAATTAAGAATGAGGGCCTCATATAATCAGATCTGTTGAGCTTTCAAGGAATGACAGAAATCTGGCCTTTGAGTGCATATGTCCAAATTCTAAAATAAATCTGCCAGTGCACGTTAATGTATGAATGGATAAGCAAAATGTGGTATATCCACACAATGGGATATTATGCAGCTCTGCAAAGGAAGGGTGTTCTGACCCATGCTACAACTTGGATGAGTGGTGAGGATAGCTGTTTGAGCCATAGAGCCATGAGGACACTATGCTCAGTGGAATAAGCCAGTCACAAATGAATGAATATTGTGTTATTCCACTTAAACGAGGCATAAGAATCAGAGACAGGAAGTAGAATGGTGGTTGCTAAGGGCTGGAAAGAGGGGAATGGGGAGTTATTGTTTAATGGGTAGAGAGTGTCAGTTTTGCAAGAAGAAAATGTCTGGAGACAGGTGATGGTGAAGGGGGCACAATAGTATGAATGTACTTAATACCACTGAACATTTAAAAATGGTTAAGATGGTTAATTTAATGTTATGTGTATTTTACAACAATAAACAAAACCTAGAAAACAGAACCATAGGATCCAGCAATCTCGCTTCTGGGTGTATACCCAAAGAAATTGAAATCCAGATTTCAAAAAGGTATCTCACTTCCATGTTCATTGCAGCATTATTCATAATAGCCAAGGTATGGAAACAACCTAAATGTCCATCGGTGGGTAAATGGATAAAGAAAGTGAGATGCATACGATTATCCCCCAAATCTGAGGGGGATTGGTTACAAGACTCCCAAGACACCAAAATCCACAGATGCTTAAGTCTTTGATATAAAATGGTGTAGTATTTGCATATAACCTATGCACATCCTCTTGTATACTTTAATCTCTAGATGACTTATAACTAATACAATGTAAATGTTATGTAAATAGATGTTATATAGTATTGCTTTAAAATATGTATTATTGTTATTATTTTTCCCCCAATACTCTTGATCCATAGTTGATTGAACCTGCAGATGTGGAACCCATGGACTTGAAGGGCCAACTGCGTATGTAATGAAATATTATTTGCTGTAAAAAGGAAGGAAATCCTGCCATGTATGACAACATGGATGGACCTGGAGGACATTATGCTAAGTGAAATAAACCGGACATAGGAAACCAAATATTGCCTCATCTCACCTCTGTATGAAACCTAGTTAAACACATAGAAGCAGAGAATAGAATGGTAGTTGCCAGGGGCTAGAGGGATGGGGAATGGGGAAGTATTGGCCAAAGAGTTCAATTTATGTAACGTTTCAGTATGCAAAATAAATAATTTCTGGAAATCTCCTGTATGATATAGGGCATGCGATTAACAATACTATATTGTGTTTTTAAAAATTTGCTAAGAAGGCAGATAAAGAAAAACAAAGAAAACCAAAAATCCCAAAGGCAGCAGGAGGAAATTTTTGGAGGTAATGGAAAAGTTCATGGCATTGGTAGTGATGATGGTTACATGGATATATGCTTATCTCCAAACACATCAAGTTGTGTACATTAAATATCTACAGCTTCGTGTATGTTACTTATATCTCAATAAAGCAATTTTTAAAAATTGGACAAAATATTTTGGCAAATATGCAAATTCTGAATAGCCCCATGCTAGCCAACACCACAGAAGCCAAGCAGACCCAGCCATACTCTGGATTTGGTCTACAGGTTATGAGGCTGACATCCAGGATAAACTAAGAACTGATCTGCAACTGCTGAACAAGGACCAAGTGGGAGGTCAAGCCCTCAGAGACTGTGCCAGCCACGGTATCGAGATCTTGCCCTGCAGCCCAGGGCCAAAATTACAAAAGCTTCTACTGTGTGTCTTTTATTATGTGGGCAAGTTGCAGAAAACAGATACTTCACTGAATTAACTGGGTAGCTGTATCTGCATAGGCATGTCATCCAGTATACTCATAAGATGTCACTCACCTGCCCCCTCCTCCATAAAAGATACACAAAAAAGCCAACAATTAGAGAAACCCAAGCTCCTGGATGTCAACATCCACTTCTGCTTGGAGTTGGCTCCTTTCACGGAGATACATACCAGGCTGTTTTTTGAAGACCGTCCCCTGCCACCACGCCCATCACCCCCAATGCCTGGCGTGAGAAACTCCACCTTGTCAAAAGCAGGCGTTCTGAAAGGCTGAAGCCAAGAACCTTGAAGGAAACTTTCTGCCAAGTCCACTGCGTAGGATCAATGGGGACGGTGGTGGTGGTGGTGGTTGGCTTACTCAGCTCTGGGTGCAGAGTGCTTTGGGAAGGAGAAAAGAAGAGCTGATCCTGCCTTCCCAGGGCTTTGGCACATAATGGTGTTATATTGTTTTTCTGCAAGTTGCCATTAAATAATGAGATTTTACCAACAGTCACTTACCGAGGCTACACTGTGCCAGGCAGTGTGCTGGGTGCAGGGACTACCTAATTCCTGTTCCTGAATTACTTGCTCTGTGAAGCGAGCTGGACAAATAAGATAATGATTTCTATTCCGTTGCATTCTTTAACTCAGTTGGAGTTCACAGCAATGAAACAGTTGAAGTGTTTTGTTTTTGTTTGCTTTTCTTTTCTATGTATTTTATGAGATCAAAATGAGACAAAGAAGATGGGATGTCTCTGTTCTTTCTGCTACTAGGAAAGAATTTTGTTTTATTTCTATTTTCAATAGAAATAATTGTAAATTCTGGCCTGCACAGAGAGCCCTCACTTATAACAGGTTCAGGAATAATTCTAGATGTCAACATCCTAGAAAGTCACATGGCTTTCCTTGGCCTGGAGAAAAAAAAAAAATTCCGTTTTAGTTGAATATTGGATTGTTGCTCAAATGGATAAATCAGTGGAGAGACTTTTGTGGGAGAAATTGTTCCACACAATTTCAAAATGATATCTTTATTCATTAAATATTTTAGTGTCTAGACATGGAGCTGGATATTCTAAGGACATGAAGGTCCTTGTCCTCACAAGTTTAGAGTAAAAATAATAACTACTATTTTGTTGAGGACTTATCCTGTGCCAGACTCTGTACACATAATTTTGTTCAATCTTCCCAGTAACCCTTTTGAAATAATCAATGTTATCTATTTCATAAAATGGGTGAAACTTGAGGCTGTAAGAGTAAGTTAAGAATGTATTCAAGATTACATAACTAGCAAATGGCCAGGCAGAGATCTTTTTGCCATTAAAGTTTATAATTTAACCATTGATCTACCCTGTCTCCTTTAGATTTAATATGAGAAATGAGATTTACACACAAGGAAAACTGAAGCATTGTTGATTGATCCTAACCTGCTGTCAGAGCCACATTTTTCGACTGTCCTTACTGTTGGCAGGTGTTTATCCTCTGAAAATGAACTTGACTTCTGGAAACAGCCAACATCCTTGGCATCAAGCCTGATGGATATAGTGGTCGCTACCACTTCCATTTTAAAATGTGGTGAGACTGAAGTATTACCACTTGAAAACATTTCTGAGTGAAGCATTTAGAAATGTTCTATTTTGTTAAAAACAGCTTTATTGAGATATAATTCACACACTATTCAATTCACTCATTTAAAGTATACAATTCAATGATTTTGGTATATTCACAGCATTGTACAACTGTCACCACAATCAATTTCAGACAGTTTTTGTGACCCCCCCCAAACAAAGCCCGTGCCCCTTAGCCATCACTCTACGGTCCCCCATCTTGTCCCAGGCCCTTGGCAACCACACATCTGCTTTCTGTCCCTATTGATTTGTTTTCTGCATGTTTCATATGAATGAAATTATTTAATACATGGTTCTTTGTGACTAGCTTCTGTTTTCTTTGTTTTCAACTTTATTGAGATATGATTGACATACAAAAGCCGTAGAAATGTAGTATATATGACCAATGTCTTTGCAGCTATGTGTACAAGCATGAAACCATCATCACAAGCAATGCTGTAATCTTATCCGTCACCTCCTAACGTTTCCTCCTGCCACCTTTGTTTTTTTGTTCATTTGGTCTTGTTTTCCTTTTGTGCTAAGGGTACTTATCAGATCTACCCTCTTAGTAAATTTTTAAGCATGGAGTATTTTAATCATATGCCCTACATTGCACTCTAGATCCGTAGAATTTACATATCTTTCATGACTGAAGCCTTGCACCCTTTGCGGAAGGAAGTATTGACTTTCTGAAAACAGCTGTTCCAGATGCCTGGTTCTGGCCAGCAATGATCCTCTCATTTTGTCCCAGCTTCTTTCCATCCCTGGAGGAATGAATGACCTCCCCATGTGTTGGGCTAGAGTTGTGGTTGATACGGCATACTGCTGATTGACTGCACAGTGACACACTGTCAACTCCTACATGTCAGACAGTCACTGCTCATCTTTCCCCTTTGTACTTTTGGATTAGGGTGTCAAGCTCTGGCCTGGGCTTCGGAACTTCCAGGATGGCATGTGGCTCTCACAGAGAGTCACAGCTCCCTTTCCCCCTGGCTGGGGCTCTGGGCTCCTTCCAGATCTTTCAGATGCTCTAAGTCATGCCAATTATAGCTGTCCTTCACACCCTACCAGACAGAAACAGCTACCCCAGGGGCAAGCCAGGCTTGAGGATTTTGCTTCAAGAACCTTCCACACAAATATGTTTCATTTGGGATCTCAAAGCATCTATCTACCTTCTGTCCTTCCTCTGCGTCAAAAACTCTTCATCTGTGGTCCACATAGCCTCTGACAAGTTATTTAACTACCCAAGGCCTTTGTTTCCTCATCTTTAAAATAGTGGGGGTAGGGTGATGAATGGTACCCACTTCATTCAGTTGTTATTTGAAACAGCACAGACTTGGCTGCTTGACTTGGCATGAATCCACCTACTTTCTATGAGTTTTGGGTGAAGTCACTTCTCTGAGCCTGTTTCCCCATCTGTGCAATGGAAGCAATGCTTTGTGGGCCATAGTTTTGTTGTGAGGATTAAAGAAAAAAAAAAACACATGGTTGGAGGTTAAGTCAGACCATGAAATATAGAAAATGCTCAATATTAATTATTATACTCTTACTGTGTACTCTTGAAAGTTCATGAGTTTATGAATGACTTTGGAGGGATGCAGCCCATGAATTTTCTAAAATTATTTGTAAATATTTGTGTGTCTATTATGTGCACCTTTTCAGGGACAAGTTTCCATAATACTCATCTGATTCTCAAAAAGTCTACCTTGGCCTCGTGCAGTGGCTCACATCTGTAATCCCAGCACTTTGGGAGGACGAGGTGAGAGGATTGCTTGAGCCCAGAAGTTCAAGACTAGCCTGGGCAACATCTTGAGACCCCATCTTTACAAATAATTTAAGAATTAGCTAGGTATGGTGACATGTGCCTGTAGTCCCAGCTACTCAGGTGGCTGAGGTGGGAGGATTGCTTAAGCCCAGGAGGTTGAACCTGCAATAAGCCAAGATTATACCACTGCACTCCAGCCTAGGTGACAGAGTGAGCCCTATTTCAACAACAAAAAGTCAATCTCCCTGTTCCCCAAAGTTGAGAACCTAGATGCTTAGACATGAAGACCTCATGAATGCAAGACACAAGCTCCAGAATGGGGTTGCAAATCTGCCCTGCCCATACTCTATTTCCTGTGTTTGAACTTGAAACCTTGAGATTAAGTGTCCTCAGCCCACAGCCAGTGCCTCACCTCAGGCCTTTTCTTCGTGTTACTTGTGTGCAGGCTATGTATTGTGTCCAGTTGCCTTTCTGGCTGAACCATCAGCTCCTTGAAGGTCAGGGCTTAATTTTTCATGTGTCCTCAATAATGGGAAGCTAAGCACAGATCTCTAAACCAGGCAAGGGCTCTAGAAGCACTCATGAAATAACGAGATGTCAGGGTTCCTTAGAGCAGTGGGCTGAGGAACCTCCAGGAACCATCACTCTGCAGCCCAAGTTGGGAGAAGAATTGAGGGATGATCTGAAATACGCAGTTTCATCTTCTGGTGATACTAGTTTCCTTTCTCCGGTGTGATTACTTGTACAGGTTGGGACAAGTTGGTAAAACTGGAAATAAAAACTTCTCTCACAAATGTATTGGCTAGCCTCTCTGAGGCAATTTTGATGGAAAGAGAAACAGCAAAGCAGGTAATACCTGTTCTGTGTTAAAAAATAAAACTGCTGTCGGGCTAAAAGAAATCTTTGGCTTGTCTTGCCCAAGAGATTCAAGGAAAATTGGTGGCGTTTTTGGACTGAAATCTGGACTGTTGACATAATATTCTGATTGACTTAGAAAAATGATTTTTTGAGAACATAGAAATCCAAGTATAGAAACAGAGCTTTCTTAAATTCTGCTGAAGTACTAGGAGTAGATTTTAAAGACAGTGAGTCCTACCAAGTTTGGTAGATTCAGAATAGGCATTAACTTTACTGTTCCTACCACTTCTTCTTATCATTTTCCTTCTAAGCCATACCAGTGACAAGATTTACTTACTGTGTGGCTATGTGTTTTCCCCAGAATTTACATGCCACACAAGGGAAGGTAAAACTGTTTCATCTGAGATTTCAAAGCATCTATCTACCGTCTGTCTTTCCTCTTCATCTGTGGTACATATAGCCTCCCTGTTTCACCTCCCTTTTGCAAATTATGAATTTATTTTTCCATCGAAGTTATGTGAACATTCACTAACATCTAAAGACGAGGAGAAAGAAGTCACTTAAAATCTGACCACCCATAATTGCATAATCACCTATCCATTATTACCATTTTTTAAATTTCTTCCTTGTGTTTATACTTTAAAATTATAGTGATAGTTTACATAAGTTTATGTCTTGCAGTTTTCAATTAACCATTCATATAAGCATTTTTCTTAATGAGATAGTCTTGGTAACTGCCGTGGTTAGTAGTCATATAAGTTTATTGAGTGTAGGTACTGTAATTTACTTAGATATTCTCCTACTGATGAATCTTAAGATTGTTTCCTCGGTATGTTATTATACCAAATGCCACAGAGAACATCTTAATGCATAAAGGTTTTCTGCAGCTTGAATCATCCTCCTCGGCTTGGTTCCCAGAAGGAAAATCAGAGCCTTTATCAGCAGGTATGGAGGCGTGGATGCTTTCGGTGTGCCTTTACCCACTGTTCTTAAAAGGCCTGTACGAGTTTACCTGGCAGCTGCAGAATACGAAGTTTCCAGGGTTCACAGCTGCATTTTTATTTAAATGGTAATATAGAAATGGACTGCTTGGAATGGTCTTCTGATGGCCTATTTCAACTGTTCTGTGGACAGGTAGGAGGAGACAGGCCTACTTCCTGCATCAGCAAGTGCTCTGGAATCACAACCTCACCTTCTCTCCTCTAAGACAGATTTTCCTTGCTCATGATCCAGGGCAGAGTTAAGGTATTCTAAAGCCCCAAACCAGAGAAGGCTGAGGAAACTAGCAGGTAGAATTTACAATTCGGGTTGCAGTGAGATTCTTGGGTCAGGCCTTACCCACCACTTTCTCTTGCTTGGCATTGTTGCCATGGAGTGAGGAAGTCAAGCTGCTGTTTTGCATTAGATCTCAGTCCTGCCCGGGAGTGTTTTATTTGGTGAGTGGCCAAGGCAGTCAATATTTACTGTTCTGCCAATCATGTTCATAGATTCAGGATTGCATCCCCAGTACCTAGAGGGCTGCCTAGAGAGAGGACTGCCTAGAGACAACAAGAAGTCCATCTCCCTGTTTCCTGAAGTTGAGAACCTAGATGCTTAGACATGAAGACCTCATGAAAGCAAGACACAATATCGTTGTGGGCACTCAGTATCTACTTGTTAAGGGCAAGAATGACCGAGTAGCAGAATGGGGACAAGAAAGGCTTTATTTCATGTGAGGCATATTGCAGGCAATGTTGTTTGCTGACCAAACCTAAATTTCATAAAAGGCACGTTCTTCTTCTTTATTGAGAGAATGTACCTTTTATGTGGGGTTGCAATGTACATGATGAATCAGCTCATTTCCCCAGGCCCCTTGCATCTTGGGGCAGTCAGGGATACTGTTTGGGTCCATAAAATGTGCAAGTACAGCCCCTGAGTTTCTGGGGAAGCAGATTTTTCTTCTTTCCTGTCTTCCTCCATTTCTTTCTGTGAGCTTGAGGTAGAGCAACCATCTTACCACGAAAAGATGACAAACCTAAGGATGAAAGTCCCGGTCGGAGGATGGGGCTGAGCAAAGAAAGGAGGAGTGAGATGCTGAGGCCATCCTGGGGCTGCTGCATCAGCCCAGGATGCTCATTGGATAAGCCTCTGTGATTGGGTTTTCTGCTGTGGATGACTGAATGCCACCCTTTCTGATACAAGGAACTTGAGGCTCAGGAAGTTTCATTTGTCAAAGGTCATGATGATCATATGGGCCAGAAATAAGACCAGATGTAGGTCTACGTAGTTAAGCCAGCCCTTTGATTTCCCCAGACTCCCCTTGCCACTCTGACCAGTTTTAGATTGGAAGGCCCCTCAAAAGTTCTTTGAGATTATGTGCATTTTCAAGTATTTTGGGAAGAGTCTTGATAAATACAAGCTTCTGACCTGTTGGGAACAAAGGATTCCATGCTTTATAGTATAGGTTCTAGTCTAGATGTGAGCTCCCTGAAGGGATATTTACATAGTAGGAGAGAAGATAAAATATTAGAAGGGTTTTTTTTTTTTTTTTTTGTATTGCTATCAGTTTTGTTAACCCTGTCCTCATAGTTCATAGAAAATTAAACATTCAATCTGAAAAATTGGATTTGGCATTTGGTATTTCAAAACTCCGACATGGCCTTCCATATTTTTTTGTTGTTTTATTTTTAGGAAAGTTTAGAAAAGGCTGCGGATACAACTGCCAGTGTGTATTTTCTTGATTTTCTCTCACTGTGTTAAAATATAGCCCCGTTGGCAATATTTCTTAAAGAACTGTCGTTAAATGACATTTGAAAACCATCTACCCTGTTCACGTAGTTTTGTTCCTGGATAAATCGTCCTCCACTTTGTGGAAGTGACTTATAAAAGAGACTCAGATAAAAGAGAGAATGAGGGTTAAGCTCATGTGGTGTCTCATTGGCTGAGATAAACCATGAAAGAAGTATTTCATAAATCAACCAGGGTGTTTTCTTTGGTAAGCCAGAGAAGAAACTGCTCCTGAGAGGTTTGTGCCTGGTGCATTTGTCAGCAACAGGTAATTTCCCAAAGGTGGGATGAGCAAAACCATGCTCTCAGCCCATTATTTAAGAGTCATCCTACATTTAAAAAACAGTGTAATGAATGAATAAGACCTACTATTTGATAGCACAATAGGGTGACTATAGTCAATAATAATTGTAAATTTTTAAATAGCCTAAAGAGTATAATTGTGTTGTTTGTAACTTAAACGATAAATACTTGAGTGGGTGGAGACCCCATTCTCCACAATGTGCTTCTGTCACATTGCATGCCTGTATCAAAACAGCTCGTGTACCCCATAAATATATACACCTACTATGTACCGATACATTTTTTAAAAAGTAATTATAAAAATTTTTAAAAAAGAAAATAACATAAGGACAATGCATGTCAGTGCCATGCCCACTGCTTTCCACTGCTACGCCCCAGCCGGTTTCCATGGGGTGTGTTTTCGTGGTTGCTGCACTCACTCCCATTGTTTCCTTCAGATGTGAATACACGTAATAAAATGTGGGGTGACTTCCTCCAGCGGGCGTGCCGACTGTGACTCAACTGTAGCCTTCTCTTCAAGTTCTTCACTGGCCATAAGTCCAAAGACATCTGGATGCCGTGGGATCCTGAATAGCTCTTGTACCTTCGTCCTGTCCTTCCACTGCATCTCAGAAGCCATGCCAATGACACAGCTGTGTCTGGAGGGGACACCGAGCCTGCTGCCAGCATTTGCCCTCAGCCCAGGGGTGGAGTCAACACTGAGCATGACAAAGGGGCAGATAAAAAGTCCTCCGTGACACTCACTACTGATCACACTGCATCTGGAGCTCGCCCTGTCTCTGGGTTCCTGGTTACAGGTACAATAACTGTTCTTCTGGTTAAACCGGTTGCATCAGGTGTTTATAAATGACAGTCAAAAGTATGGACATGTCTAGGAAGGGCTGAAACCCTTGCAGCAACCCAGCCAGCCGTCTGTGATGGCATCTTGTCTGGCAGCCTCTTAAGCCATATCCATGTCTTATAACAAGAAAAGCGACAACTGCTGGTGGCTACCAGATTTAGCAAGAAAGCCTAGAGGATGTCCAGTGAAATCTGAACTTCAGATAAGCAACAAATAATTTTTATAGCATTAGCATGTCCCACATATCCCATGGGGCACACTGATACTAAAATATGACTTCTTGTTTATCTGAAATTTTATTTAACTGGGCATTCTGTATTTTATTTGACAACCCAGGTGTAGGATCCTGGGGAGACTTTTGACGTATCTGTGAGGGTGCATGGGTTCTGTCCATCCTGGGGTCCTGAAAACATATTTGTGTAGGGCTCATTTTAAGTTAAAGATCATTCTCTGGGAGAGCTATTTCCCTGGTGAAAGAGAACCACAGAGTTTCTTGCTGGACATTGGGCCTTTCCCTAGTGGGCAGGGTAAGTCTTCTATTTTTATTGATTGATTGAGACAGTGTCTTATCCTCTTTCCCAGGCCCGAGTACAGTGGTACAATCACAGCTCACTGCAGCCTTGACCTCCTGTGCTCAAACGATCCTCCCATCTTGGCCTCCTAAGTAGATGGGACTACAGGTGCATGCCACCTCACCCAGCTAATTTTATATTTTTAAACATGATTTTACTATGTTGCCCAGGCTGGTCTCAAATTCTAAACTCAACCAATCCTTCTGCTTCAGCCTCCCAAAGTGCTGGGATTACAGATGTGAGCCTCAGGGTCCAGCTATTTTCTTATCCCCTCTTTGCACCTTAGCCTGTGGTTGGAGCACAAGCTATTCTTTTAATTTCTTCTTCCCTTTCTACACAACTCACCCCCACCTCAGACTGTGGGGTATGCTGTGCTGTGGCTGCCTGACAGGTGGACTCTGTCCTCTGGGAGTGTCTGTTCTTTCTTATCAGCAGGGATGCTTCTCTCTCTCTCTCTCTCTCTCTCTCTCTCTCTCTCTCTCTCTCTCTCTCTCTCTCGTCCTGGGAAGCAGTGGGCAAAAAAAGCGTTTCAGGCAGCAGGTGGGGGCTGATTTCCCGGAAGCCATCAGGCTCTGGTGTCTGACATCTAGTTCTATTGACCCGATGGGTTCAGTAGCTGATTGACCTGCTGGGTTCAGGAGCTGATTGGATGCCCAGAACCTGCCTTCGGGTGCTACCAAAGAGGATTGATCCCTCTCCAGGTCCCACCCTTAATGGAAATGAAGCAAATTCCTTTTCCCCTTAGTTGAGATAAGACTGGACTCTTAAGCAGTAGCCTTTATTATTTAGGAAACAGGAAAGTCAAAGCAAACACGATAGTCCCAACATATAAATAGCTGTGTTTGCAGAGACCACTTTCTGGTCCTAACTGTCCCTGTCATAGAGCAAGTGCAAGGAATCCAGTCTTGAAGCTTTCTCATTCTTTCAACCTCTCTGGACCAGATGAGCAACTGAGATAGACTTGATTGGTGCGGCGTGAGGCTGCGTATGACTTTCACATGCTCCCAACACCTGCTCCCACCTCCTAGGCATATCCTACTGCACCACCCCACCCTCGGGGACCCTCTGGCTTTCCTCTCTGACCTTGAGGGGCTGTCTCCCTGGTCACTCTGCCCTACTAGACCCTCTTCCCCCTCCCAGGAGTCTCGATGAGTCTACTTTGATTTCCCTCTGTACGTCTGCCCCTTCAGTGGATACCTGAGTCCTTCCCCAGGTGTCGGGAGCTGCCTGCAGGTCACGTAGCCTTGGAGGCAGCCTCCGCCTTTCCCTGGATGTGACAGCTTCCTGTGACAGCCAGCAAGGGACCTTTCCTCCCTTCTGTTTCTCTCCCTAGCCTCACTGTCCTCCGCCCCAGCCACTAGGCACCCACTTGTACTTGCTGAAAAGTCTCTGGCCTTTGGTTCCTGCAAAGATAAAGATCTCGATCCCAGATGTCATTATCTTCAAAGAGCAGCAGTGATGTATGGTTTTATTTGGTTGCTAAACCATGTCAGGCTCACTTTCCTGGGGTCATAATAGTAGAAAGAAGAGAAAGAGAAACCAGTTTGTCAACAAAGCCAAGCTGGGAGATTTTCCAGAGTTCTAATTCTCATTTGATGGCCCTTTATTGAACTTTTACATATGTAACCTAACTTATTTCTTCTACAACTTTTAAGAAAGATGACAAAAGGGAAATGTTTATGCGTCATTACTCCCCATCCAACTCTGTCTTCATCGTGGGGCTACCGCCCTTATGTCTTTGTGATGGGCTGGAGTGTACCCCTCTAAAATGTGAATGTTGAAGCCCTAACCCCAGTATCTCAGAACGTGGCTGTACTTGGAGACAGGGCTTTAAACAGGTGCATTAGGGTGGACAGCGGTGGTCGGAGCACAACCTATCCTTTTACTTTCTTCTTCCCTTTCTACACAACCCACCCCAACCTCAGAATCCAGGGAGTGCTGGGCTGTGGCTGACTGACAAGTGGACTGTGTCCTCTGGGAGTGTCTGTTCTCTTTCTGGGAGTGTGATTCTCTTTCGCTAACCAGAGAAATGGCTCCCCCAGAGAATGGTCTTTCATTTCAAATCAGTCCCTCACAAATATGTTTTCAAGACCCCAGGATGGACAGAACCCCTGCATCCCCACAGGCACCTGAAAAGTCTCTCTAGGAGTCTACAGCCGGATTGGCCCTAATCCAATCTGACTGGTGTCCTCACCTTGTGAGAAAAGGCCATGAGGACACACAGAGACACTGGGGATGCTGAGGTGGGGCAGGGTGGTCACGTGGGGACCCAGGGGAAAGACGCTGTCCGCAGGCCAAGGAGAACGGCAGCGGGAGACGCCAGCCCTGCTGACACCTGGGTCTTGGACTTCCACCCAGCCTCCAGAGCTATGAGGAAATGAATTTCTGCCATTTAAGCCCCCCAGTCTAGGGCACTTTTTTAAAGTGACCCTAGCAAACTAATCCAGTTTAAAACAGTGCTCATCCAGGTTATGTTCTTTCTGGACTGCTCTGAGGCTCCTGATGGTGGGTTGTGAGGGAAATGGAGAGGGGGGCTGGGGTGACCAAGGGCAGCATTCCACGTGGGACCCCCCTTTCTTCTCTCCTGGAACCCTCATCCTCCTTTCAGAGCCCCCATCTATGTCATCGCAGCCGTACCCTCATCACAGAAAGGACTCGTGGGAAGGAGGGAGTGGAGACTCTAGAAGATACCCAAGGGCTGTCCTCTGACCAGAATCCCAGTGATGTGAGGTCTGATTGCCCAGATCTTGTGAAGACTTATGATTGTTTTTAAAAAAATCCTTCTATAAATGGAAGAAACAAGGAAAATGGAGGGAAAACACTAATCCCATAGTGGTAACATTACCCTCTACGTGTGAAATGCCTTGAGGTTACACAGCAAGTTAATACCGATGGTCCTTATCGACCCTGTCTGGTGGATGGACTAGGTATTATTATTTCCATTTCACAGAAGAGAACAGTGAAGGTGAACATCTTGCCCAAAGCCATTGAAAGAGTAAAATTTGGAGACAGAACATAAATTCTGGTCCTGGAGCTGAACAGTGTTCGCGCTCTCCATTTTTTCCCGGGGCCTCTTCCTTGATAAAAACACTGAAATTCTTCTTCCACCACCTGGTGGAGGTGGGCTGAGGGCTGAGGTCCCACAGGTGTGTGGCAGTGGGAACACATCCTCTGTCCCCTCCGCTCCTTCTCTTTCCCTTCCTCTCCGTGAAGGACTGTGCTGTGATTTTGCCAGGTAGAAGGCAATAACACCCACTCTGACAGCCCACAAGGCCGCAAAGCCAAACAGAAAGTCAAAGCCAGCTGTGTTTCTAGCACCTCCAGGGTGCCTCCGTTTAAAATTAAAGCTCGGCATGTTGTCTTTTAAAAATTCACAATTTATTATAAAGGGAGAAGAAAAGCTCTTGCCCTAGCGATTAAGTTTTCAGAAGGATCACCTTGTAGCCAGGCTGTAAAACCCTGGCTGCTGGAAGGCTGGGGTATTTAAAGAATGTGAGCTGAAGTGGTTTTTCTTGAGTCTTTTTTTTTTTTTTTTTTTTTTTTTCATTTGCATGGTGCTAAGACATTTGCCATGAGAGGGGCATTTCAGAGCTTTCAGGCCAACTGCAATCAACTGGTAAACGACAGCCTGCCAGTGAAGTGTGCATTTTTCTATCTGTGCTTAAGGGTTACTGCCTGTCACCATCCCTGCTTCTTGTTGCTCTGGACTCTCTGCTCTTCAGCTACGGCAGAAAACATAGCTGGGTCGGGTCGGGGTTTGGAAACTGGTCTGACCTTTACCCTGAATTGTTAGCTCCCAAGGTCCCCACTGCCCAGGAAGCCTCTCCCTGAGACATGTGGAGATAATGACTTCAAATATGGATTTAAAATCCTCCGGGAGCAGCAGTGAGGTATTATCTGGTCTCTGAAACTGCTTCTTGGTTAAGCTCTAGTTCCAAGCCATCTGGGTCACATTTCCTGTAGGAAAACACAGAGAACCCCTGTCTTCTTCATGGACACGCTCCTCCCAGCACTGAGTGTCTTTGCAGATCAGCACTTTCTAAGAGTTTTGAGGAAATCTGTGAAGGCTCACGCTATAGCCAAAATAAATCAAATAGGATAAATATTCACTCTTTGGAGTCCTGTCTTCATTAGTTTGGGATGAGTGACAGTTTACGCTGGAGTGAGTTAGAAGCAAAAGGGGCCGCCTCTAAGTTGGTCTCCATGATCCCCTCCTCCTGATATTTTCACCTGGGTATAATCCCCACCTCTTGAACGTGTGTTGGGGGTGTCCCTGTGACTTGCTTCTGACTGATGCAATATGGCAAAGGTGATGACTGCGTGACAGGATTACATTACACATTTAAGACTGTCATCCTAGCAAATCACTCTGACTCTTGCGCTAGGTTTGAGGAGGGAAGCTGCCACATTGTGGCCAGCCTGTGGAGAGGGCCACGTGGCAGAGAACCGAGGGCAGCCTCCAGCTGGCAGCCAGCAAGACATCAGAAGCTCTCAGTCCTACAGCTACAGTGAAAGACATTCTTCCAACAACCCTGAGCTTGGAAGCAGCTGCTTCTCTCGTTGAGCCTCCAGATGAGAACACAGCCTGGTTGTCACCTTGATTGCAGCCTGCAAGACCTTGCTGCAAAGTATTCAGTCCATACCCAGACTTTTGATTCCCGAAAACTGGGAGACGATACATGTGTGATGTTCAAAGCTGCTAAATGTGTGGTAATTTGTTACATAGCAATCGATAATGAATACAAGGGGCATGCAGAATAAATGAATAAAACCCTGTCACAGGAGTGCTGTGCAACAAGGCAAGCTATGTAAGCCTCTTTGAAAACACCATTTGCGCCAGGAATAGGCAACTATTTTGACTTCTTCGCCATCCTTTTAAGAAGATGTGGAAGAAATGCTTCAAAATAAAAAATGGGGAAAAGCGTGGATTTGTCACTTCCTGCATGTGTGCTTTTGTAGAAAAAGCAATCCCAACAAAGGTTTAGCAAGTGCCAAGGCCACAGCTGCGGGAGTGAGCTGGCCACTGATGCACATGGGAGGCCACTGTGGCTGGAGCAGAGTCCGCCAGGAAGACGGGGAAGGAAAACAGATCAAGGGGGTAAAAGAGGCTTGAGGGGTTAAATAGACCCTTGCAGTCACTGTGAAGACTTTGCCTTTTGTTGGGAGACTGTCAAAGGGTCTGAGGAGTGCTTGCGAGAATGATCTAACCCGACAGACTCCAGAACTAGCGGTGCTCTCATCTTCGTCTGTGAGTTGTTTCAGCGAAAGCAGATGCCTGGGTTACAGAGATTTTGATTAATTTCTGCATCTATCCTGCTACTTAGCACAATGTCTGACATATTAGCTGCCCAGTAAGGGTTTGTTAAGTTGAAAAGACTGTGCAAACCATCCATTATTGCTGTGCGATTTTTGACATTCTGAAGAACCAAAGCCACAAACATTCTTACATTGTTTAACTAGCATTGGAGCTGTTGATATAACTGATGAAAGAAAAGGTAAAGCTATGTTGATAGTACATTCCTGGATTTTTAATCCTTCCCCAAAGTTCATGAAAAAGAAAACCAGTAGTCAGATGTTACCCTAGGTGGGTGATGGGCACTCCTTCATCTGCCAGTAATGCTAAGGAAGATGGAATGGAATAAGACATTTTTGCTTCTCCTGGTGTGTGCTGGGGGCTGTCCCCCCTGCAGGGACCTCATGTGGCTTTGCCTATAGTTCTTGCAGCTTAAACTATGGCTGGTCTATTCATCAAGTTAAGCTTTTTCTTTTCTTCTGGGATTACAGGCATGTACCACTACACTCACCTAATTTTTGTATTTTTAGTAGAGACGGGGTTTCACCATGTTGGCCAGGCTGGTCTTGAACTCCTGACCTCAGATGATCCGCCGCCTCAGCCTCCCAAAGTGCTGGGATTACAGGTGTGAGCATCAGGTTAAACTTGAGGCTTCCACTCTGTTGTTACCATGCATGCTTTGCTTCTTCCTCGGAAGAGTGAGGATCCCAGGGGAACTCTGAGAACCAGTAACTCTGTTGAATGGTACGAACAGTTGGGTAGCTAAGATACGTGTGATGGTGAATTTTATGGGTCACCTTGACCAGATCATGGTATCCAGGTATCTGATCGAACAACAGTCTCCATGTTACTGTGAAGGTATTCATTAGATCTGAATAATCTTTAAATCAGTAGACTTTGAGTAAAGCAGATCACCCTCCATAATGTGAACCTCCCCCAACCAGAAGGCCTCAGAGAAGGAAGAACTTCAGCTTCCAGACTGCCTGGGACGGGGCTCAGGACTGCAATGTCAACTCCTGGTGAATTTCCCAGCCAGCCAGCTTGCTCTGTGGATTTCATACTTGCCAGCTCCCACAATCATGTGGGACAATTCCTTAGACTTTTCTGTCTCTTTCTCACTCTCTCTGTATACATGTGTATATATATATATATATATATATATATATATATATATGTACATACATATATATGTGCATATATGTACACATATTCACACGTGTGTGTGTGTGTGTATAGGTACGTGTATACATACACATCCTGTTTGTTCTGTTTCTCTGGAGAACCCTGACCATACAGTATGGACATTCAGAGAGACTGGAAGTCTGTCTACTTTTCCCCTTCTCTGAAGTCTGGCTCAGCTGAGTGTCTTTTACCTTCTCATTTTTGACCTGTGAAGCATGGGTTACGTCTTCTATACAAGAAGATGCTGAATGGGCATGGGTTGAAATGTATCCACCCCGCCCCCAGAGCCCTGGTGTTGCCGGCTGAGGAGAGAACACTGGGAGAAAGGCGTCTCTGGTTCTCATCCCAGCCAGCGCCTGGCCCTTGGCAGAACCTGCCCTCTTGCCTGCTGCTCCTCGCCCTGACTCCAGCGGATCAGACCTTTAGTAAGCCAGGGTCCCGCTATTTCCTCTGGCATGAACCTCCCCTAAGACCCCTTCTGCGTTCTGTCCCCTGTGTTTTATTAAAGGTGTTTCCATTGAGAGTAAGTCTGATAAAAGCCAAGGACACCGAGGTGTGGGCCCTGTGTGGCTGACTCCACAACTGTCCCATAGAGAGTGGTGTGGGGAGAGAGTCTTCAGCCAGTGGGTTTTAGTGGAGGGCAATTTTGTGAGCAGTTGGGGTGCCCTGACTCCCTTTATCCCCCTTTCAACAAGGAAGCCTTGCTGGCCATATTACGGGCAGCTGCACACAGTTGCCTCCCCATCCTTGGACCTCACTGGGTGACAGTGAAGAGATGTGGTGTGGGGGGCATACTGGCAGCTGTGGCAGGAGGCCTGGGATCTTTAGCATCCTTGAGAGGAGGGGTGGTTTCTGGTGGCTCCTCAGAGCTCAGCTCAGCACTCTGCACCCAGAAAGAGCTCAGGTCATAGGGACTTGAGACAAGGCAGGACTTCTGTGCCCTAGAAAGCCTGGCCCCACCCCCATAAGGACCCCTACTCCCAGCTCAGTCAGGACCTGCTGGGCTCTGCCTTGGGACGTCACTCACTGAGTCTTGGAGCCAGTAGGAACAGTGCTCGTCTGAGAAGGAGCTCTGCAATTTGCTCTTTTTGTAACACGTTTCCTAACTGAGGAGACACAGTAAAGCCTACATAGGAAGAGGGCCCTGAGTGGGCCCGGGGGCTGTCACCCAGCTCTCCTTCCCCAATTCAAAATGGACTACAGGGGCCAGGAAGGTCCCCGAGGGGAGCAGGGCCTGCCTCTTCCCCAGGCCACTTTCAGGCCCTTCAGAGTCCGCGTTGTCAGGTGACTGGGAAAGACCCAGAGAACCAGTGACAGCCTTTCGGATCATTCTCCCTCTCCTCCTAGACCCTCTCGGGGCCCCCTTGCCTGTGCTCCTGTGGTCTAGAGGATCAGGGAGGCTGGGCCCGACACAAAGAACTTGGCCACGACCACCCTCAAATTGGGAGCCCGTGGGGCTTTTGTCAATCACGGAGCCGCGCTGAAGTCCAAGGTGCTGGTGGGGGGTGGAGGCACTGCTCACAAAAAATAACCACATTCTTTTTGTAAAAGTGCCGGAATGGCATTTCTCTTCATGCATCAACACATGCTAGAACATGATGCATCTACCCAAACAGACTTCTTAGAGAAGCCAATGCTTATAAAGCAGGCTCAACTCTGATGGTTTTCATTAGAGCATAGCACAAAGCTCAGAATAGACGGGGAGCCACTGCCCAAACGCCCGGACAATCAGCGGCCTGGGGAGCCGGCCGCCTTCTGAATTATGATAGGATGTCACATGTATGTGTGCATGTGTCTGTGGGGGGGCTGTGGGTGGGTGATGGGGGGTTTGGGATGGGAAAGAGAGAGAGAGAGGACCACATACTACAGTGGGGAGAAGTGGACAGGGATGGTGGGGAGATGGGAGGAGCCATTTGCTCCCATCACTGTGACTCACGCAGAGGCTTCCTCCCTTGTGTTCCTTTCACCCCTAAACCAGCGGGGGAAAGACGTCTAGGGCAAGGGTGCAGATGTTCCAGGAAAGTGATCTGCAGGAGAAACCGGAGCTTCCTTCCTTCCTTCCTCAGTGCTTTCTCACTCTCGGAGCATAGCTATTTCAAGTGAGCTGTTCAGCACGGCCCTGGGACCCCAGCAGCTGTTTCCTCTGCTGCAAGAACTAGGTCGGCTCCATTTCCGTCAAGCCGAGAGCCAAATGCGCTGTCCCCTGTCGCCGCAAACGGTGGCAGGCTGTACACGGCAGCAGGAATGGAAGCCTGTGTTCTAGGCCCCAAGCTCCCTGGCCTCTCATGACCCGGAGCTCTGCACCAGTGCTTGCTGTTCCCGCATGCAGGACCTCAGGTGCCTCTTACTCCTCTAACGCCTGGGAGGTGTTCTTGGCTTTGCTTCTTCTTATAAGACCACCCTCTCATCTAGAGGGAAATATCTTAAAATCACAAGTACTGTTACAGTGCATTCAGTAGCTCACTCTTGCATAGACAGGCAGAGGTACGGGTGGGGAGAGCACAAGGCTAAAACCATTGAGGAGGCAAAGAGCCTGACTTGACTCACTGACACTGTGAGCATGCGTGCACACGTGGGTGCGCATTGTGTGTCTCTAAGACTTGTTTGTTGACATCCAACCTGCCTGCTGCTTCTCTGCAAGATAGGTTGGGTTGCCTGATTATCAGCTGCAGCAGATCAAGGGGTATTTGAGTAAATTTCACGCAAATTTGAAGCATTTCTCAGCGTGCTCTGGATCTGTGAATTCCCAGGACTGGAAGTGAAGCAGAGACAGTGAGGTGTTAAGGCACTGACCTGAGTGAACAGAGGGCAGAGCTGGAGAAAACACATGGGCTGGGAAAAGTCGCACTTAAGGCAAACTGGGTATGTGCAGAGGAGCACCTCTCCTTGCACTGATCACACACAGGGCTCTCTCTTGCCTGGGCTATCTCCCATAAGATAGGGACCTGACTCCAAGAGGAAGAATGCCTTCCCTTCTTCCCTGTCCCTTACGGTCATCTATAAAATGGCAATGTGCATTGCCCTCCATGGGAGGGGATCCAATTCTCTGAGCACTTCTGACCTCGATGTGGGGAGACACCAATAAAAGTCTGCTTTATTTTATGTCTCCTTATTTTTATTATGCAATCAACTTTCCTTAATCTGCCTTTATCTCTCTATATTACAGACCTAAGACAAAGCTCACATCTTTTCCTCTCTCCCTTCCTGTCAATCACTCTTCGATCCATTGCGTATCCTACTTCCTGCAGGCCCCAGCTCTCTGACCGTCAAAGGCCCTAGCCAAGCTGGTGGTAGACGCAGCATAGGGCCATAGGCTGCAGAACGCAGAGGGAAAGGGCCCGCTCAGGAGGCAGCATCTTGGAAGAAGCTAAATCATATGCTGAACACGCTGCCCTTGTAGAGGGACTAATAGAGAGAGAGATTGCAGGGATTCCTGACAAGACAGAAACCACGGAAACCAGACATGAGAGAGACATTTCAAAGCAGAGGCCTGGGAATGAAACCTAAGAAACTCCCCATGTCAAGAAAATATGTCTAACCGTTGTGTATCATGAATGTGCTGGTGAGAGAAGATCACCCCTGCTGCATGCCTAGGAGAGCACCCATCCAGGGAATAAAAGCTCCTAACTGGGGGAAAGGCAGCATGCCTGTTATGGACTGAAAGTTTATATTCTCCTCAAATTCATACTTCGAAGCCCTAATCCTTAATGTGATCATGTCTGGAGATGAGGTGTTTGGGAGGTAATTAAGGTTAAATGAGGTTGTGAGGGTGGGGCCATAACTGGGTAGGGCTGTACCCTTATAAGAAGATGAATTGCCAGGAGGAAGAAGGCCTTCCCTTCTTCCCTGTCCCTTGTGGTCATCTATAAAATGGCAATGTGCATCGCCTTCCTGATGGGAGGAGATCCAAGTCTCTGAGCACTTCTGTGCCAAGAACAAAACGCGGCTAAAGGACAATCTCTTCAATAAATGGTGCTGAGAGAAACTGAATATTCACATGAAAAAGAATAAAATTGGACTTGGATCTAGCACCATGCATGAAAATCAACTCAAAATGAATTAAAGACTTCTATGTGAAACTATAAAAATCATTGAGGAAACCATAGGGAAAGCTCTTTGACAATGACCTTAAGCAATTATTTTTTTGATATCACATGAAAAGAACAGGCAACAAAAGCAAAAGGAAACAAATATGACTAGATCAAACAATAACAACAAAAAAACCTTATGAACATCAGAGGAAGCCATCCACAAAAATGAAAATGCAGCCTATGGACCGGGAGAAAATATTTGTGAGCCCTGCCTCCAACAAGGGGTGAATATCCAAAATATATAAGGAGCTCATACATCTCAACAGCAAAAACAACAAACAACAAAAGCCAATTAGAAAATGGACAACATGGCTGGGTACGGTGGCCAACGTCTGTAATCCCAGCATGCTGGGAGACCAAGGCCGGAGAATCGCTTGAGCCTAGGAGTTTGAGAATAGCCTGAGCAATGTGGTGAAACCCCGTCACTACAAAAAATAAAAAGCTCAGGGTGAAGCTACAGAAAAATTGGATCTCCTCTTAAATTACGCATGCCCTCCTGGAACTTTGTCCCTCTTCCTGAGCCCTGGAAGTCTCTCCCCTCATTTCCAGGACCTGTGACCCAACAGAGCTGCAGAACCAGGAATCCAGAGGGCTTCTTTCACAGTGCCCTGGCCATTTTTAGGGGCTTCTCACTGAGTGCAGTGAGCCGATGGTCAACATTCCTGCCTGTTTCTCAGGGAAGTGATATTTCAGTGCTACCCACAGATGACCGAGGTGTGGCCCAGGCTGCGTGTGTGTGCCTGGCTGCTGATCTGTGTTAGTGAGAATCATGGGCTTCCTGTCACAAGGACTATGCTGCTGTCAATCTCTCTAACACCCAGTCATCATTGTAAAGGAAGAAATCACGCATCAAGAAAGAGCACATAAACAGTTTGAGAAAACCATCTGTGCCATCCTGGCTGCCTAGGAGGCTTAACACAGTGTTTATTGAAAGAAAAGTCTGCTGGGCATAACCTTTCCTCAACAGACAAGGGGCAGGGGAGAGGGAAGGCAAAGCTTAGGAATAACTCCATTATCTCAGCTCTAATAGAGGAATATGTATAGGAGGAAAGGTCAACTGGTTGAAAGAAGCAGCTTTCAATATTAGTTTTCTTCTTTGCTCTTTTCCTAATATTTGACTTTTATTGTTGACTTAAAACCTTTTTTTCCACAAGAACTTTGCAGCATACATTTCTAAATCACAGCTAGTTAATAAAATTTCTACCTTATCAAGCACTGAAAATGCCATTTCAAAAATCTAGCTAAGTGATATGCACAGTATATGCACGTACTTATTTTATTTGCCATATTCAGTGAATGATGATGGATCAGGCACTTTAGATGCATTATTTTTTTTAAGCCTCCAAATAACCACGTGAGTTGGTGCTTTCCTTATCTCTATTTTACAGATGAGAGAACACAGGGACACAAGAATAGAGTAACTTGTCCAAGGCAGTTGGTGGGCACTTAGATAAGAAAGACTGTACTCAGGACCTTCCTGGCCCTGGCTATGAAGAAGTATGTTCCTTACCTCATTCCTGCTGCTGCCTCCTTTTGTGTGACTTACAGGACTGGGGTCCCTGAACTGCCTCATTTGCTGTTTTCTGCTTTCCTTTATCTCTCTTTCCTCTTCTTTCTAATTGCAACCGAAACACTTACTCATAAGTATCTATTAGTCAATCACTCCTCAAATGTCAGAAATTATTAACAGCTGAACACAATTGACCCCAATCATCACTGGGTTCCCAGTTCCATGAGAGGGATAGACAGGGTAGAAGATAATGACCACCGAGTTTCATGAATGCTCTAGGAAAAGAATCCATGAGAACTGTGGAAAGCTATGGGGGCCCAGGGGTAGAACCCAATGGGAGGCAGCAAAGAGTAGTTTAAGAGATGATCTTTAAGCAGAATCAGAAAGAGTCCAGGTTTTTCAGGTATTATGGACTAAATTGTGTCCCTCCAAAATTTATATGCTGAAGCCCTTACCAGTGTGATGATTTGGAGATGAGACCTTCTGGTGGTAATTTGATTTAGATATAGTCATGAGGGAGGTCATTATGATATTAGTGGCTTTATACGAAGACAAACAGTAAGAGATCCTCTCTGTCCACCATTTAGGACACAGTCAGTAAGTGGCTGTCTGCAAGTCAGGAAGAGGGCCCTCACCAGAAGCTGAATTGGCCAGCACCTTGATTTTGGACTTCCCAGCCTCCAGGTGAGAAATACGCCGCCATGCTGGGCTAATTAAAGAAAAAAAAATTTACAGAGATAAGACATTGCTATGTCAACCATGTTATAAGTAGAATTTTTGATGCAGCAAAAGAAGTATCACTCGAATATAAATTTCCTCAGCAAGGCAATTTGCTTCTGTAGAAAGGTGTGGCTCACAGATGGAACAATAGCGAGTACACACCAAGACAAGGAGGGGAAGGGGTACTTATGCCTGATGGAGGTCACCCCTACTCCTGTGTTGTTCCCCTATTGGCTAGGATTAGACCACACAAGCTAGACCAATCCTGATTGGCTATTTTAAAGAGAGCAGGGTTCTGAGCTTGAGTGGCAGGGTTGGTGGTTTGGCGGGAAGGATGGTTATGAGGGGGTCAGAGCAGGTAGCCAGGGGTGACCTAGGTTAAAGAAGGTGACTAGAGCAGGTGACCAGAGCAGGTGACCAGGATGAGTTAGGGTGGAGCTGGGGGCCAGGGGAACAGATGTGAACTACTGATTAGAACCGGTAGAGAAGGTTGTTTACTCAAACTACAAGGAAGTTAAACTTTAAAATAGAGAGTTAAAGAATAAGAGAGCTGAACATACTGACATACTGATTCTTTGAAGAGAAACTTGGAGTTCACTGTATCTACCACCCAGGTTGGTCCCAAACTCCTAGCCTCAAGTGGTCCTCTTGCCTTGGCCTCCTAAAGTGCTAGAATTACAGGTGTGGGTCACAGTGCTCAGCCAGTTTCCATTTGAAAATGCTCCCTTTGGCTCTTTTGGAGAATGGACCAAAGCAGGCACAAGTGATGCCCAGTCAGAACCTGGGCTCCCAAACTGGCTGCAGATTGAAACCCCTTGGGGAGTGTAAGATAATACTGATGTCTCCGTTTCCCCTATTGTTAGAGATTCTGATTTAAGTGGTCTGGGTGTGGCCTGGCATTTGTAAAAGCTTCTCAAGTGATTCTAATGGACAGCAGTTTGTGTATCATTGAATCTAGAAGGTTAAAGATGTGATCCAGCAGCAATCTGATGGTGCTGTGCACTAATGCTGTGACCATGAGATGCTAAGTCATGAACTGATATGTGACATGCATTTTAAATGTAGAAATAGCAGCTTTAGAGGCACTTTGGTCATGAGTGTCAGAGGAGCAGGAGGTACTAAAGATTACTCACAAATCAGGGTTGAGCTACTGATACACAGTTGGGAAGCATCAATATTTGGGTTGGTATTTAAAGCTTGAGGAATAGAAGCAATCACATGGAAGAGAAAATTTAGAGGGAAGAAGGTGGCAAGGATGGAGCCCTGAGGACTGGTAGTGGAGGATTTGCCTGCATAGGAGACTGAGAAAGAGAGGCCAGGAGGCAGAGGGCATCACAGAGGGAGGGTGGCATGCAATCCTCAGTGATGGAGGCAAGCCTGGCAAAGAAGTGTGAAGAGCAGAGTCAGAGGTGTGGAGAAAGGATTCAGAGGTTGGTGAAGGTTGTTGGCCTCTTTAGGTGTGAGTAGAGCCAAAAGCCAGAACAGAGTGTGATCAAGGATGCATGGAGGTTGGAAAAAGTGGAGGCAATGTGTGTAGAAAATTATTTCAATAAGTCAGGCTACAAAGAGGAACAAGGAGATGAAGTGGTGGCTGAGGGGGATGTGGAATTGAGGGAGGGTCTTATAGGTTGTGGGGTACCAAAGTGGGGCTGTGTACTGATGAAAATGTACCAGCAGCTGAGAGAGAAAGAGACAGAGAGGGAATCATCGTCATCATCAGCATGATCATCACGAGGGAAGGAAAGTCCCTTTAACAGTGAAACAGCAAAAGAATTAACATAACTCACTCCATTTTGTTTAAGGGGCCCTTACCCATCCCTGCGTGTAGGCTAGGGTAATTTTAGAGCCCTGGGATCATATGCAAAACAGCAATCATGTAGTTTTAAAAACTAATTCTAGGATTAAAGGAGAAGTATAGCAACAACTACGTGTTGTTAAAGATTTATTGGAGCATTGTGACCTGACCAAAGACAACAAAGTTCCCAACTTCTTCAGACCCTTGCTGTGGTCATTGGTTACGTCTTGATCCCAATCCCCTCCTGTTCCTCATGCCCTTAACGTTAAAAAAGCCTGGAATTTGTACTGGCTTGAGGCAGTATTTTAGGACGTTAGCCCACCATCTTCTCAGTTTGCTGGTTCTCCAATAAACCTGCTTTTCCTCCCAACTCTTGTCTCTCGACCTTTGGTTTTCCACCTAGGTTTGGTTACATCCTTATGAAGAGCAAGCCCTGAACCATGGGAGAGACTGGACATTGTTTGTTAGGAGAAGCAATGTCCCCTCCATTTTGTCAGGAAGAAGAAATAAGAAAGGGACAGGGCGGGGGAGCTTTGTAAATTAGTTACGAAACTGCCTTTGGAAAATTATGACTGAGACACTGAAAGAGACCCAACTTAACTGACTCCATGTTGGTTCTAAACTTGAAGCTGTCCTTATTCCTTCTGAGAGGATGTAAGCTGAACTAACTTTGGGAGGAACTTATAGTTTAAAATAAAGATGATAACAGTCCTTTCCCAAAACAAAACTCCTCTTGCCTGGGGACTAGACTGCCTTTGTAGGACTAAAAAATTAGCCACAAGTTTATAAATTATGGTTTAGGAGTCATGTAGCTGGAGGCTACAAGATTCTCACCCTCCCTAAACTGCTCCTAAGATTAGTGCTTGAGATACTTTGCAGACCCTGCACTTGATGGGTCCACCCAGGTAGATAAACTGGCTCATCTGATCTTGCAGCCCCCATCCACGAACTGACTCCGCACAACAGGACAACTTCAACTTCCCATGATTTCATCCCCCACCTGACCAATCAGCACTTCTGGCTTTACTGGCTTTTTCCCACCCACTAAGTTGTCTTTAAACACTCAGATCCCTGAATTCCCTGAGAGACAGATTTGAGTAATAATAAAACCCTGGTCTCATGCATAGCTGGTTCTGTGTGAATTACTCTTTCTCTATTGCAATTCCCCTGTCTTGAGAAATAGGCTTTGTCTAGGAAGCAGGCAAGGTGAACCCGTTAGGCAATTATAGTTATGGGAAAATGAGAGGACTAAACTGATAGATTTCATTTTCTCAGTTAAGTATAATTAAGCAGTCAGGAACCTCAAGTAAAGGGCCAGTAGGGGTTGGGAATAAGGAGGAGAGGTGAGAAGTTTGAGGAACTGAGAGATGGTGTGAGGTTGCCATTGGAGAAAGAAGGAGAGTATACTTACTAGAGAGTGTTGTGAGTTAGGTGCAGCGTTGTGTGTCCATTGGAGGGTGACAATGATGCATTTATAGCAACTACTAAGGTGTGTCTTTTGTCCCTATTGCCAAGGCATAGAGGCACAGGCACAGCGAAGAGAAAGGAGATGGTGGGCTTCATCCTGGCCTGGGGATTTGCAGGTCTTTGGTGACTTCACAAGAGCAGTCTTAATAAAGATGGAGGGAAGAGGCTGAATTGTGGGTGGAGATGCCAACAGGAGGTGTGGGAACCTGGAGGTGGGCTGCTCCATCTCCCTTGGGAAGAATCTGGCTGACAGCCTCTAGATACCACACTTTTGATTCCTTCCTGAACCCTTAACAAGAGCCTGCTCTCCCAGGCTACTCCCAGCAAATGACGGTGGGTACTGATGTAATGGTGTGGGTACTGGATTTACTTTGGAGTTTTAAAATAATATTTGTATTAACTTCCCATGGCTATGTAAAAAATAATCACTACAAACATAGTAACTTAAAACAACACACACTTATCTCATAGTGTCCATGGGTCAGGAGTCTAGGCATGCTTAACTGGGGGGTCTCACAAAGCTGCAATCAAGGGAATGGCTGGGGCTGGAGTCTCATCTGAGGCTCAGGGTCCTCTTCCAGGTACAGGCAGTTGTTGGCAGAATTCAGTTCCTTGGAGCAGTAGAGCACTTTGCTTCTTCAAGGCCAGCAGAAGAGTCCCTTATCTCTGGACCAGCTTTGAAAGGCCCACCAGGATAAACTCCCTTTTGATTAAAGCCAACTGATTAGAGACTTCATTACAAAATCTCTTCAACCTTGCCAGATAACATAGTCTGATCACTGGAGTGACACCTGTCACGTTCAAGATCACTCAAACTTGAGGGGAATGACACAGGCATGCTCACCAGGAGAACAGCAGGCTCGGCCGTGGTAGAATCCTGCCTCCCACCGCATTCATACATGGAGAAGTGAAAAAAAAAAGCACTTCTTTTTCTTTTCTGATTGCCAAAGGAACATGAATTCATAAGGTAGAATCTGGAATCTGTAGAGATGTACAAAGAAAGAAATTAAACTCCACTCATAATATCACGCCCCTCCCCCTAAATATAAACACCATTATAATTCTGATTTATTACTTTTAATATAATGGGATCATCATTTAGAAGTTTTAAAAAATTTTGCCATTAGATTAAATGTTTTTTGAAAAGAATTTGAATATGGGTCCCAGCACTCCATTGTGTGACTATACAGCAGTTTGGTTTATTAACTTTTTCCTTTATACTTTCATTGCTTCCATTTTTAGCTACTGCAGATAATGTTGATGAATTTGCTCCAGAATATTTAAGTGCTTGTTCAGAGCTCACTATTCACTCAAAGCTTTGGGGGCAGAAATGCTTAAAGTGATAGGGTCAGATGGCAATAAAAAACAATAAATCAGAAATGAAAATCATCCCCTACCTGAACAAGTTATGTGAAAAATTGTATTAGTTTTTATTTGAACAAGTTTTTCTCACAAGTATTTATTGAGAAAAGTGAGATGCCCCTAGAGGGCTCTGGCTTAGGGCTTCTTGAGAACGGAGATGGCGTTTGTCTCAGATTACCCATGTTATAGTGAACCCCAAGTTTCTCTTCAAAGAATCAGTATGTCAGTATGCTCAGCTCTCTTATTATTTATCTATTTTAAAGTTTAACTTCCTTATAATTCCAGGAAACAACCTTCTCCACCAGTTCTAATCAGTGGTTCACATCTGTTCCCCCTGGCCCTCAGCTCCATCCTGACTCATCCCAGTCACCTGCTCTGGTCATCTTCTTTGACCTAGGTCACCCCTCGCTACCTGCTCTGACTCACCCATAACCGTCCTTCCCACCAAAACACCCACCCTGCCACTTCAGCTCTGACTCGTCTCTCTTTAAAATAGCCAATCAGCATCAGCCTAGCTTGTATGGTCTAACCCAAGCCAATAGGAAAATGAAAGAGCAGTAGGGATGACCCCTATCAGACATAAGTACTCTTTTCCTTCCTTGTCCAAGCGTGTGGCCACCATTGCTCCATCCATATGCCGCACCCTTCTATAGAAGTAAACTGCCTTGCTGAGAGGATTTATCTTCAAGTGCTATTTCTTTTGCAGCATAGAAATTTTACTTATAGCACCCAGACTCACAATCACTGCCTGGTGCAAGGATTAGGTTATGCCATCAATATAGTTTCTCAGCAGCTCCTGGAACAAACGTTTAAAAGGAGAGGAAAGGGATGAGAAAAAAGTGAAGTTGCACCAGGAATGGGCAAGAAGGCAGAGTTGGAGGATGGGAGCAAGAGGTTCATGATGGAAGAGAAAAGGAAAAATTCCCTTTGCTGGGAGATTTGGTGGCTGAGCAGACTGTCCTGGGCTGGCATAAAAGCTGCCTATAGTAATGAGCTCAATAAAGGGATTTAAAACCCATTGATCTTGGTGGGCTTGGGTTTAGCCTTGGTGGTTGGCTTACTTCTTTTCTCCATGGTAAACACTTGTCCCTTTGTGCACAGTGGTGACTCCAGGCCATACCGAGGCCTGTCTTTCTGTGCTGGGTTTGGTGCACCATGACTTGACCTTGGACCCTGTCCAAGGCATGGGGTCCCTGGCAGTGCTGGCTGGGCCTTGTGTCTAAACTCACTGTTTAACTTTACTGCTCTGGGAAGGCAGTGTACTGTTTGTACTTTTGAAATTTTCTAGGAGTAGATATATGTGTGTACAGTGTAGAACATGGACATGCAAGACCTGGGCAAGAGCCAGAATGCAGGGCTGGATATCTCTGAGTTGCATCAAAGGGGGTTCCTGCAGTTGAGTCACTGGGAAATGCTAGGGGAGCTGAACCGTGGTGCATTGACACCTGACACTCTGGGCACCACATCCCTGTTCCCTTCCAGGTTTAAAGGGAACCGTTTCTCCCCAAGCCTTTTGCTGTGTTGTCTCTCCTGGGAACAAATTGCTACTCCCCTTTAAATGGGTACGCCCCTCTTGTTTCCCCTGCTCTCGCTGTCTCTCTTCCCTCTTCTAAAACGCTGTCTCTAGAGTAGTTGTAAGCTAGGCAGAGCTAGTTCACAAGCTAATTCGTGCCCAGGGCATCCAGCAAAGGAAGTCTCGCTTTTTCCTTCCCTTTTGTAGTGATGGTGAGAACCCTAAGCTGGATGAGGCAAGTGTGAATGTGAGTTTTGGGAAGAGTGACCCACTGGTGGTCTGTCCTTTACAAATCTCCAGGAAGTAGCTTTGCTCTCAGGGCTTCAACAATCCTGTGCTTCTCATCTTTACAAGCCTCACAGGACTAAGTATAGGCAAAACCAGTGGTTCTTAATCGGAGATGATTTTGCCTCTCGGGATGTTTGGCAACATCTGGAGACAGTCCTGATGTAAGGTGGGGAATTTGTGCTCCTAGCATCTCATGGGCACAGGCCAGGGAACCTGCTGGGAACCCTACAATGCAGTGTTACAGGAGTTGTTAAGAAATTATTTTAGGCAGATAGAGAGGAAAAGGGGTCCTTGGAAAGTTGTTTCTTTTAAGGCAGCTCCAGAAATGTTTCTTGTCTAGCAGGAAAGCCCTGGCTCTGAGAGACAGGCTGGCAACCCTTGATGTGTCAAATGCCAGTCATTAGAAACTGGGTCCACCCAAACATGTCCATTCCCGCTGTCTTCTTCTTGCCCTTGCTATCACATGTGCCTGGCAACATGGCTGCCCCCACATATCCCCACGTGTGTAGAACATCATGGTGCCCTGCATCTGCATATTAAAAGGCTAGGGTGGGAGGGCCAGTTTTTTCATGGGCTGTGTGAATGACATGCCTGGTCAAACCAATCCCCTGAGCCCTATGCAAATCAGACACCACCTCCTCCAGCCTCCTTATATAAGCAACCGCTTTTCTGTGGCACATGAGGTCTCCTCTCTCAGCTTTGGAGCCCCCCTCCCTCTGTCTCTGTACAGGGGAGCTTCTTTCTTCTTTCTTCTCCCTTCTTTCTTGCCTATTAAACTCTCTGCTCCTTAAAACCACTTCACGTGTGTCCGTGTCATTTTATCCAGTTCCCACGAGACAAGAGTCCTGGTGTTTCTTCACTCATTGGAGCTGTATTAACAGGACAGTCCCTCCCTCAACCAATATTATTCTGCTCAAAATGTCAATAGTGCCAAGGCTGAAAAATCCTGATATAGACCAAAGCATTTATTACTACTGTGACCAGGAAGCCTGGGTTCTGGGCTTATGGGAGAGGTACCAAAGTATGCATGGACCCCCTCTGCCTGAACTCTATTTAGGGCAAGAACCATGCCCTGCTTTTCCACACTTTCTCTAGAACAAGATCAGTCGAATTCAGATATCCCCAATCTGAGAGAAAAGAAACAACCAAATATCCACATCTATTTGGTCAGGGGTTTAAGCCTCATGGAAACACATACTCATTTTTGTAACCATGAGGCATGGGAAGCAAAGGCCCGGCATGGCCTCACCAAGAGAGTCGTTTGGGGAAGAGTGCTAAACTGGCAGAACGAATCTCCTTCCCATCCTTCAGATGCCCACACCTTGCTGGTGTTCAGCAACACCTTCTCAACTCACGCCTGAACCGGTGAGTTGGTCAAATAGTAACTGAGCAGGAGGCCTATCCTTTCCTGGCTAGAGTTTGAACCTATTTAACTCCTTGTATCCTCAGTTTTCTCATGTGTAACAAGAGGACGGTGGCATCTGCCCTGGATAATTCAAAGGGTTGTTTGTTCTTATTTCAAGGGGCCATATTTTAACACCCAACTTTATACGACCAAGTAACAAAGTATGAAACGTGCTTCTGAAAGCTGGTGTATGTGAAAATAAACTTTGGAAGAGAAGTGTGGAGAAACAGTATCCTTGGGGTACTAAAGATGCACTCAGGCCTGGGTACTCAAATTGTGATCTGCGAATAGACCAGCTGCATGGCTACCCTTGAGAGCAGGTCAGAAATGCAGAATCTTGGTCCCACCTCAAGCCCACTGAGTCAAAATCTGCATTCTAACACAATCCCCATGGGATTCCTGTGCAGGTTGGAAATCTGAGAAGATACCCACATCTTCTGAGCTTATTTACACTTTGTAATTCAGAGAGATGGACTCCCTTTGGGTGGTGTGTGCTAAGTTAGTTTTATGAATGATGCTTTGGGTACCATTTTTTCTTCATTACAGACAGTGCCTCACAGATCAGTTGTGAGGGAGAGTGTCTTGAATTGCCAACTCATAAATTTAATATCGGAGACCATCTTCCCTTATAGCAGGAACCTACAACAAATATATTCTAGTGTTTCCAAACACTGTAACACTTTAATGTGAAATCTGGGGTTGAAAGAGCCCTAGGTCAGAAGATAGGCTTTATGAATCCCCTGAAACTGTCATGTAGAATTGTGTGTTTTCCATTACCAGAGGAAAGAATCTATTACTATCATCACATTCCTAAAGGGGTCTTTATTCCAACTATTGAGAACCATTGACATGAGTTCATTCACTTATCACATGTTTACTGAGTGTCTCTTACATGCCAGCACTGTGTTACTGCAGACAAAGGGGAGAGCTATCAGGTGGCAAATCACTGATGGTGAATCATTGATTACAACTTAAACTAGGAAAGAATCTGAAAATGGAAATATAAAATTAATCCAGACACACTGAAGAAAACAATTGAAAAATGTAAAAAGCCTAAAAATGTGGTTTTTTCTTGCATATTGCTGGACACTTTTATTTGCACATACACAAAATTGAAACAATACTATAGAAATGAAAACAAAGGCTGGGCATGGTGGCTCACACCTGTAATCCCAGGGATTACAGGTGTGAGGCTGAGGCAGGTGGATCACCTGAAGGTCAGGAGTTCGAGGCCAGCCTGGCCAACATGGTGAAACCCTGTCTCTACTTAAAATATAAAAAATGAGGCATGGTGGTGGGTGCCTGGAATCCCAGCAACTCAGCAGGCTGAGGTAGGAGAATTGCTTGAATCCAGGAGGTGGAGGTTGCAGTGAGCTGAGATCTCACCATTGCACAAGAGCCTGGGCAACAAGAGTAAAACTTCTCGTCAAAAAAAAAAAAAAAGAAAGAAAGAAAGAAAGAAATAAAGGAAATGGAAACAAAGAACAAAGCAAAGGAAAAGTTATGGTTGTAGATGTTTCAGTGAGATGAATAAAATTCTCTAAGCTGCTGATTGTGAAAATATAACCTAATTTGTTTCCTCAAAACTGTTTTTTAATTTAATTATTAGGTGAGTTGATCCTGTGTGTATCATATAACTTGTAATTTGTGTTTTGGGCGTGATACTGAATTGAAAGCTTGGCTTTCATCAAGGTAAAAATAAAGTGATCTCTCCAACACCAATGAATTATGAGGAAGGCTTCCATCCTAACCTTCTTCACCTTCAATCCTCTCGCTTGTCTTCATGTTACAGGTGCACAATTTGCTTCCTAACCCAGCCCTGACCCTGCGATGCAGTGTGAAGGGAGTGGAGGGGTGGGGTTCAGGAAGTCACTTCCAGACATTGTGGACCTTTATGGAAACCTGGGCTCCACTTCACAGGATGAATCTGAACTGTAACCCTTGCCCATTGGACTCATGGCTCCAATCTAAATGGCAGGCTTTCCACTAGTCTTTGGGACTTGTGATTTCTGTTTCTTTCACATGCACATCATCTTATTCACAGTTCCTCAAGAATAAAAATATTCTATCTAAATTCTTGGCACTCTAAGTCTACCTGTATTTCCTTTTCACTTTAAACCAAGGTAGTCATATGAGCCCATCATTTCCCATGACTCAGGAAATTGAGTTCACGTTGCTTGCCTGCTGGGTGCTTAGAGTCTGTGTGTCATCGCATTTAGAAATGTAACTGGACCCAGGTTCGGCTGCTGACTCCTTGAGGGCCAAACTGGAGATGCAAGAGTTGGTGGGAGGAAAAGCAGGTTTATGAGGAACTGGCAACCTGAAGAGATGGTGGGGCTGGTGTCACAAAGACCATTTCAAGTTTTTCATGCTGGCCGTAGGGTTTTTATGGGAGAGGGGTCTGGGGGAATCATGCACAAGGAGTGACGATGTGCTGGACAGTCTGTCTGGTCTCAATGACTGTCTTGAATTATGGGCCGCCTGGTGGTCTGGCTGGCATTAGCTTCATTGTAGCAGGAACACAGATGAACTGCTCAGCCTTCTTTCCGGAGTGGGACGTTCTGCAACCTTGATTCCGTGCTTAGTGTTTCAGGTCAGTTCCTGCAGTTCTTTAAGCAAAGCAGTTCTTTAAGCAAAGCACGTGAGTTAAGCATCATTAGAAGCTTAGCACAGAAAGAAAGGGGATAAAAGGAAAAAAAAAAAAAAAGAAAAACAATTGTTTTTCCAGATGAGGTGGTAGTTTCTGTTACACAAAGAGCCCCAAAATGTATACATAGAATCCAAATGTCTCATTTTGCAGGCGAGGAAACTGGTTCTGAGAAGTCAAGCTTGAAAACAGCAGAACCAAAACTAGAACCATTTTTTCCCAACTTCTCTTCAGGAACTCTCTTCACGTTATTAAATTTCTGGAAACATTGACATCCGCTTTCCTTGAGTCCTTTCTGGACACAGTTTCGTGGCTCCTAACAGTGCCGGGCACACAGCCAGAGTTCACTTCCTTCTTGTGTAAACAATCAGACTCAGCCTCTCTCTGAACAACCACTTAATCCCTCCGAAGAAAGGAAGCCAACGTGCCCACAGGCCATTTCCTTAGCTGACTGAAGACTGAAGGTGGATTCCAGAGCAGCAAAGACTTATTCACTGCTGACATAAGAGAAAGAAGAAAACAGACGTCATGGCTCATTCTGCCCAAGAGACTCCATTTGCTCCCATGTGACCAGGATTCTGCTGCTTTTCCAGATAGCACCTTGCTCAGTGATTTCCCCAGTGCCAGGAAAATTGTGCACTGCTCAAGTTTTCCCACCTTAGCTAAAAGGTCATATCATAAAAATCTATTTAGTCACTAAGGCCCGCATAGCAGGTTATTTCCAGTTATTCATTGTTCTTTTCTTCTATAGAAATAGAATATTTAACCTGGTCACTGGCTGAAGAGCAGAGAGAGATTCTGTTCTCCAGCTTCCTGTGCATCGAGTGTGGCCATGTGATTGAATTCTGGCCAGTGGTCCCTGAGGGGCCATGTGGTGGTGTGCTGTTCACCTCCACGGAAAGGCATGTGTGTGTTCCCTGTCCCTTTCTTCCTTCCTGCAGGGTGTAATGCCAGTGTGACAGGTGCTATCATGGAAATGGGGATGCCACAGAGCAGCAAGGTCAAGGCTGACAGGCAAGAAGACTATCTCAATCAGCTCGGGTGGTCATAACAAAATACCATAGACGGGATGGCTTCAACAACAGGAGTTCATTTCTCAACAGGAGCTTTTTCTGGAGGTGGGAAGGCTAAGATCAAGCTGCCAGCCAATTCAGTTCCTGGTGAGGGCTTTCCTCCTGGTTTTCAGACAGTTGAGTTTTTGCTGTGTCCTCATGTGGTGGAGATCTCTGGTGTCTCTTCTTCTGGTAAGGACACATGCCCTATTTCATAAAGGCCCCACCCCTATGACCTCATTCAACCTTAACCTTTAACCTCCCAAAGACCACATCTCCAAATATCATCACATGGTCGGGGGTTAGGGCTTCAACACACACATTTTGCAGGTTGAGTTGGGGGAGACACAAAATTCAGTTCATAAGAAAAAACAAACATCATAAGCAAGGTCCCCATGCCTGCTTGGATGTTTGCATGATTGAGATGTAAATTTCTAATTTGTTACACTACATCTGGGAACTTTTTTACACCCAGAAAAACTTATAATTAAACCTGTATAGTAACTTAGGCTTTGTTCTTATGAACATCGTGCTAATGTTTGCTTTTGCCATTTTTTTTTCTTTTTTTTTTTTTCTTTTGGTGCCTACTATAAATCCCCACTGAAAGAAAGCACATAGAGTTTCTAACCAGACACAGGTATCTAGGCAACAGGTGTGAGAATTTCATATGGCCCTCCCCACATGTGGTGGGATGCATTCTCACCAGAAGGCAACTGCGGTTGGACTGTGAATGGCTCACCGAATGGCAGACTGCAGAGTGCCTCTGGGTGGGGCTCTGTGCACCCTCCAGCCGGTGGACCACTCTCCTTTTGTCTGGACGCCTTTCTTTATTCTTTCTTTCTTTCTTTCTTTTTTTTTTTTTTTTTTTTTTTTTTTTTTTTGGAAATGAGGGAAGGAGGAAGACATGACATGGAGTGAGAAAAGGAGGATATATTTGTTTGCCAGAGTCACCATAACAAAGTGCCACAGACTGAGTGAACTTAAACAACATAAATTTATTATCTCACAGTCTGGAGGCTGGAAGTCCAAAATCAAGGTGTTGGCAGAGCCATGCTTCCTCTGAAGGCACAGAAGGATCTGTCGTAGGACTCTCTTCTGGCTCCTGGGAACTCTTGCGGCAGGGTAACATCAACCTTCACTTTTACATGGCATTCTCGCTGTGTAGAGAATATGTCCACATTCTGCATGTCTCTGTGCCTAAAGTTCCCTTTTTATAAGGACACTAATCATACTGGATTAGGGTCCACCCTAAGAACCTGGTTTTAACTAATTACATCTGCAATGACTGTATTTCCCAATACGGTCACTTGGAGTTAGGAGTTCCACATAAGAATTTGGCTTGGTGGGGCCACAGCTGAAGCCATAAGAAAAGGTAAGAACTACGTAACAGAATATTTCAGCCAAATGATTCCACCCAACGATAGCAGGAGAGTAGACCAAAGGGATGTCACAGAACAGCCGAGAACCAGGTGTGGTGCATCATCCTAAGAGGGAGTAATGAGACAGAGCCTTGTGGTCTACGCAGTGAAGGCTTGATCTCATCCAGTTCTCTCTTCATTCCAGCACGTCCACGATGACCAGGGTTGCAGAGTTTTCCGTGGAGCTCCAGGACCCAGAAGCCAACTGTTCTAGCTCCTCGTTGGTGCTCTGTCTCCTGCATGCCAGCTGCCCTCCATCCCTTCCTGGGAGCCATTAATCAAAACAATTACCTGTTCTCTCTGGAGTCCAAACACCAGAGGCAGGTGTTTTGTTTTAGAAAACACAATTTACCCCTCTTCAATGACAAAAGTAATAATGTTCATTACAGCAAAGTTGGGAATAATACCAAAGTTATGAGCTCATAGGAAAATCATCCCTAATTCCAAGACCCAGACAACCCCAGCTAAATTTTGACATATATTGTTCCTTTTTGTCTTCTTTGCTAATGCATAGTTTACAGTCTGCACCACAACCTCTCTGTAACTACACACTTAGATTTTCCACATTATATAATAGATATTTCCTATGTTATTATAAATTATTCTTAAACATTATTTAATAGCTGTATAAGATTGAGGATGACTAAATAACAGCAGAGAGAAGCTGATATTTTCTGCATCCCAGACACTAATGCAAGCAATGCACATACACTTTTTTCCACGTGACCCTAGTAACAGCCCAGCGAGGTAGGAATTAGTCTCATAATATAAATGGATAAGAAAATTGAGGCTCGGGATTTTAGCAATGTGTTTAACATTACATGCTTATTAAACAGCCAAAGGATAATTTAGGCACAAGTTGGCCTGACTCCACTTTCCATGCTTCTAAACACAACTTAATTTCTCTATTGCTGGACATGGAGTTTACCTCCACATTTTTACTGTTATGAATACTACAAAGCACATCTTTGCACAGGACATTTTATTTCCCCCGTATTTTCTTTTTTTGTGTTTGTTTGTTTTTGAGATGGAGTCTCGCTCTGTTGCCCAGGCTGGAGTACAGCGGTACGATCTCAGCTCACTGCAACCTCTGCCTCCTGGGTTCAAGCGATTCTCCTGCCTCAACCTTCCAAGTAGCTGGGACTATAGGCATGTGCAACCACGACTGGCTAATTTTTGTATTTTTAGTAGAGACGGGGTTTTGCCATATTGGCCAGTCTTGGACTCCTGACCTTGTGCCCCAGTAGCTGGGACTACAGGCACGTGCAACCACGACTGGCTAATTTTTGTATTTTTAGTAGAGACGAGGTTTTGCCATATTGGCCAGTCTTGGACTCCTGATCTTGTGATCCACCCGCCTCGGCCTCCCAAAGTGCTGGGATTACAGGTGTGAGCCACTGTGCCTGGACTTCTCCTGTATTTTCTTACAATAAATTCACAGAACTGGAATTACTAGAGCCAAGAATTGCACATGCAAAGAAACTCCACCGTTTTTGTTACTGCCAATTTGTTTCCCAAAAAGGTTGTGCCAATTTTCATCCCTTCCAGCACTCCAGGAGAAGGCCGACTTCCCCACACTCAGTACAGGACGGTCTACTCTGTGAACATCCCTGCTATTTATGACAGCTGGAAATGGGTTTTGTGTTTCTTTTTGCACTTATTTGATTATTAGGAAAGTTACGCATTTTTCCTTTTTTCCCTCTTTTCCCTTTTTAGAGACAAGATCTTGCCCTGTTGCCCAGGCTGGAGTGTAGTAGTGCAATCATAGCTTCCTGTAGCCTTGAACTCCTGGGCTCAAGTGATCCTTCCACCTCAGCCTCTTGGGTAGCTGAAACTACAGGTATGTGCCACCACATCAGCCAATTTTTATTTTTATTTTTTTGTAGAGACAGGGTCTTGCTATGTTGCCTAAACTGGTCTCGAACTCCTGGCCTCAAGTGATCATCTCACTTTGGCCTCCCAAAAATTTGGATTACATGCATGAGCCACTGTGCCTGGCTAAGTTACACATTTTTCTATGTTTTAAGTCATTTGTATTTTCTACTAAAAATTCGGATCCATTTATCTGTTACGGTCTTCGGATTTAATTGAACCATGTGTAATTAAAATTTTTGTAAGTCAAAAAGTTGTGGAGTATCAGCTCAGCCAAGTGTTTTTTCAAACGCATTAAGGATATTAACCTTTAGATCTATTGGCGATAGATATTTTTGTTGATGTTTGGATATAGAAGTTTTAATTGTCAAAATGAGCATCCGGTCATCTAATGAGCATCCAGTCATCTGGAAACCTCTGAGTAATGAAGATGGCATGCTAAAGATTGCCATGGACTTCTTTTTCTTAAAAAAACTTTCCTACTTTTGTGCTTTATTTGTCCCTTTTGTTCCTCCTACTCTTCCCCTTCCCCCTCAGAATTGAATCCAGAAAGATGTATTTTCATGAGGTAGGTGAAGACTGGGGATCGATTTTGGAGACTAAGAAATGCCATTGAAAGAATTACAGGTGCCAGTAAAACAGGTAAAAATAGTACACCTTTATTATCGTTGATGCCATATACAGCTAAAACTGTAGGCTGACAGCATTTGGGGGGTAGCTTTAGCTGCAGCAACTAAGAAGATCTGTAAGGAAGGTGTCACCGTGGCTTAAGTGTGCACATATGCTCTGCATGACACTCACATACGTTGCCTCAGTGGAGAACTCATTGGCTGTGTCTTACTCTTAGCCAAAACAAAGACAATGCCAGACCATCCAGCCTGGAAACAATTTAATATCTTCTCTTTCCTGTCGGTAGACAGAGAACCATCTGAAAGTTAACCATCATGACCGCATGCTGCACACACATTTTTAAACTTCTAAAAAGGAAAAGAGAATGGCTACAATGCATAGTGTCAAGTCACTTGTCAAATCTTGTGGTAAGAGGACAAGAAATGCTACTTCAATAGCCATGAGTATTTCTGAGATTGCTAAGAAGCGCTTGCTTTTGACATCTACTGTTCAAGACCCTTATCTGTGGAAGCGGTTTCTGTTTGCTTCTGTTCACACGGGGAGGTGGGTGGGGTCGGCCGCGTTCAGGTTTCTTGAGCCTCTGATTAAAATGATTCACACCAAATCTCCCTTGACCCGAAATACTTCTTCATATCAAATACTGGTTATCTCCCATAAAACTGGGAAGCAAATCTCCGCTCCTCCAGTGTCCAAGGCTTTGATCAACCCAGCGATTCCTGCTGCCTTCCTAAAGCATCAAGGAGGCTGCATTTCGTTTTTACAGTGTGGCTCCCAGGACGCGAACTGAAAGCATTACAGATGATGTGTTTGCAAATGCAATAAAATGTTCTTAGTGGGCGAGGAGGACATTTCCGACCCACGATGCAGAGTGGATGAACTCACTGTTGGTTTTTCCCAGGAAGAACACCGCTATTGTCACTTGGCTCCTACTCGGCGGATGCCGGCTAGGCTGGGGAGCAGTCAGTGAAGAGGAACAAAGTTTTCCTCTGTGCAAAGCTAATTGACCCATTCCCGGATCAAACCTGCAACCTCAGCCTTCTTGGCACCAGCCACAGACCGACTGAGCTAACGGAGACAAACTGTTTCCAAGTCATGCAGGAACAAATGCTTCAGAGCACAAGGCGTCTGCTGCCCGGCACAGGCTTCTCGGCGAGACCTCGGTGAATAGGCTGGAGTCTCCGCGCGGGGCAGCCAACTGGCAGGCAACCGACGGCCGCTGGCCTTTGCACACAGGGCCTTAGTGGAGCTGTACTTTGTTTTGCTGAAGATGACTTATTCACACATTCCAGATGTTCCCCGTAACCGAGAGCCCTGGAAACAGCTACCTAAAAACACATGTGTTTTTTAAAGGCCTGACAGAAATAAATGTGACCAAACAGCCTGGGGTTACTGTCTGATCACCAGGCAGTCTCTTCATTTCCTCTCTGTGCCGCTGGGCCTGCCTCCCCTAATGGGGCAGGATCCGAACAGCTCTGCTTGTTGTTTTAGGGTTTGTTGTAAGTAGTTTGAATGTAATAATCAACTCACACAAGAACATGAAAAATGGTAAAAAAAAAAAAAAAAAAAAAAAAAGGGGCAAGGAGAACAGAAAGAGAAAAAGCTGCTAATAGCTTGAAATGAATATATGGAAAATGCACTTATCGTTTAAAAAATGATAGCATCGTCTCATATTTGCTTTTGATTAAAACTTATACGTGCATTTTCTCCCTGCGAAAACCTAAAGCTCTCCCTTGGAAGAATGTCCGCAGTGACACCCTGGCAGCCTCTAGCAGCTAAAGAGTAAGACACAGGAAATCAACCTCACGGATGCATTTGCCCTCCTTCTGGACCGCGGGCTTAGCTGTGCAGGATGCGTAATGCCCCTCTCAGGTTCTCTCAGCATCTCCCTAACTGGCTGCCTTGCTCCCACTTCCTTTCTGTCCAAATCCAGCCTGGAAATGGCCATGACACGGATCTTCCTGGGGTCTCACCAGCAGTAAGTCATTTCCTTACATGAGGTGGCTTCGTGCTCTGCCATGTGAAATGCACGGGGTATAAACAGCAGTTGCCTCTCCTTGGCTTTTGAGACCTTTCCCTGTCTGCCATAATCTTACTTTCCAAACCTTCTCCTGACCCCACCAGGGTTGCCTCTGCGGCCCCCGACTCTTCCTGTTGCCCATACTTGGTTAGACCCCATTAGTAACTTCATGACCTTCTGCACCTCCTCTTTCCAGCCCTCCTCGCGATCCCACTTCTCATTTAATGTCTTGTTGGTTCCGCGAGCTCCCTGTGAGTGCCAGAGCTGAGCTGTCTTCCTCCCTGAGTGTCTGCAGTGCCAGGTAAGGAGGGGCTCTGTGAGCGTTTGCCGGTTGAAGGAATGATTCCTCTTAATATCCAGCTGGTCCTGTCTTTTAATCTTTACATCCGTTCTATTTTGTCATTTCTACCCCCAAGACTATACACTTTGTTGCTTTCTCTAGCTGGGAAGCCCTTCCCTCTTTCCATCCACATCCCACTTAACTTTTCCTGCCCCCACTCAGTTCTTTATCCTGAGCAAGGTTGCCCCTGTCCCCTGATCTCCAACCCAACTGATCTTCCCTGAGTTTTCCCGCTTCCAAATTCCTAGGGCACTTCCTGCACCGTGAGCGCAGACCTTAACATATGCTACTTTGCAGCGTGACCTGAATTTTCCCTGAGTGTGGCCTCCCTCATCAAATCTGTAGCCACCTTCCCCAGCTTCTAAGAGCCCTGAGCAGAGCTGAGCACGGACTTGCTTGATAAATGCCAGTCTCATGATGGGACAACTTTCCTGCCTCTCTCTGATTACCTACATCCTATCCATTGTTCAAAGTCCAGCTTCCCTGAGGTAGCTTTGTGAATGATGCCCACGCTGACCACATGCCTGGCTCATGGTATACATCACCTTCTGTGGAACTCTCACCCCTTTTGGGATGACATGCTTTGGGCACACACTCCCAGTAAACACACATAGTCCATGATCTGTGAACTTGACATGGGTCCTGTCATACCCTGGCTCTCTGGATCCCTGGTCTGCTTCAGGGGAATACACGCTGCACTCTGGAGACCACTGGGCGCTAAGGCACCACTTGGCACTTCACTATAGCCTAACTCATGTTACTCTTTCTTCATGCACCTGGGCACCAGAGAACGTGAGGCCTAAAATGCGTGGCTGGGGGTGATGCCTTTTTGGGATGACTTTCTGTGCAAGTTGGAACTTCTGCTCCTCTTGTTTGATGCCTGTATCTCTCAGTACAGGAGGCTGATGGTGGAGCCCTTTGAGACCAGGGTCTCATCACCAGAAGATGAGATTTTTTTTTTTTTTTTTTTTTTTTGAGATGGAGTTTCACTTTTATTGCCCAGGTTGGAGTACAATGGTGCAATCTTGGCTCACCACAAACACTGCCTCCCAGATTCAAGTGATTCTCCTGCCTCAGCCTCCCGAGCAGCTGGGATTACACGTATGCGCCACTATGCCCGGCAATATTGTATTTTTAGTATAGATGGGGTTTCTCCATGTTGGTCAGGCTGGTCTTGAACTCCCGACCTCAGTTGATCTGCCCACCTCAGCCTCCCAAAGTGCTGGGATTACAGGCGGGAGTCACCACACATGGTCCCGGACATTTTACTGGACACAGAGAAACACACTTACTTTAAAGATGCCTACTATGCCTAGCACAGATTAGGAACTTAATATAAATTGATTTAAATTAAAGGCAACTGTGATCCTTGATGGCTAGTGTCCTACCTCATTGTCCTAAAACGTCCTTTTAATGTGAACCTCATTAAAATTTTGAAAATCGACATACTCCTGCCAGGCACAGTGGCTCATGCCTGTAATCCCAGTACTTTGGGAGGCTGAGGCGGGCAGATTGCCTGAGGTCAGGAGTTCAAGATCAGTCTGGCCAACATGATGAAACCCCTTCTCTACTAGAAATACAAAAACCTTAGCTGGGTGTGGTGGTGCGCACCTGTAGTCCTAGCTACTTGGGAGGCTGAGGCAGGGGAATCACTTGAACCCAGGAGGCGGAGGTTGCAGTGAGCCGAGAATCGCACCATTGCACTCCAGCCTGGGCAACAGAGCAAGACTCCATCTCAGGGGAGTGGGGGGCGGGGAAGAAAATGTACATACTCCTTCAGACATTTTAAAATTGACATCTAACATTTTTCATCATCATAGGTTTAAATAAGTTGACTTATTATTAACGGGAGTTAGAAAATGTTAAATATTTTACACAGTAAAATGATGATTATAATTGGAATACATATTTTATATTATTTCAGAAAAATTCCATTAGTTTATTGATTAAAGCATGACATATAGGAAAGATATCAGGTGAAATTTTTGTGTGTTTGATTTATTGTATTTTGAAAAATCCACTCATCCTGAAAAAACTCCAATCACATGTATTTAAATGGATCAACATCACAGCCCTAAATGACTTTAAATATTCTGAACTATGAGCCCTCATGGGCCAATATGCCTTCTCTTGCAGAAATATCTATAAGACAGGAGAAGGCAGAAAGCCTTGTGAGCTCAAGGGCCCTGATTCATCATGAAGTTTATCCCATTGCTTTAAACTCTCTCCTGCAGCAAAGTGCCAAAGCCAGATTTGGGATGGATAAGGGACATATCCTTTTTTCTAAAGTGTGAGAAGGTACATTCTGAATATAGCTCATTTTCAAGCAGATTAATATTAGAAAGAATACCACTGGACATTGATACCCCTGTAACTATCCTTGCTTGAGTTTCCTGGGGAAAGTCTTCAGGTCTCCCAGGTAAATATGCACTTAGTTGGAGGAACACCGCCCAGGCTGCCCACCTAGTGATGAGAGAGGTAGAACAAGGTGATGCTCAAGTTCTACCTGGGCTGAGAGCAAATGCCTTTCCTTGGTTGCATGGAGAGAGTGATCCTCATCTTCATGGGGGAAGCAGCTAATTGGCCTGCCAGAGGAAATTAGATGTTGAATAATGAACATAGACAGAAATGGGAGGGTCTCTGAGCCAGGGACATGCAACGGAATACAACATCTCTCAGAGGAGCAGAGGGCAGAGTGGCGGGCAGGCAAAGGTGGAGCAGAGGTGAGGAGGGGACAAAAGGCAGGGCACGGGAGCCAGCATGACCTCGGGGTCAGCCTCGCCTAGGTCAAGTGCACTCCGGTTCTTTTTGTCAGCCTTTCTCTGGGAAACCCAGAGCTCAGACTCCTGGGTCCCCAACTTGTAGCCTTGTCTTACAGAAGGAAAATTTGTACAGCTTTTGCAGCATGAGGTGCTGTGAATACAGTCTGGCCTCATCCTTTGTGGCTCTGGCACCTCCTTGGGCACCTCCTGGTCCCTGTGTCTTCTCAGACAAACCACACCCTGCCTGGCTTGAGTGCCCGAGTTGTCTCCCAACTGTGTAGAATGACCTCCCTGTTAACTCACAAGTCTTTGTCTCTGATCCGCCTTTTTCCAGGATATCTGTTCCTACTTTCCCCTTCAGAGCAGAACTTTTCAAAGTGAGGTCCATTTCTGTGCCAGCAGTACCTGGGATTTTTTGTGGGGAAAGAGAGTAGATTCCTAAGATGCATCTGGAGATGCTGATTTGGTAGATCTGGAATTTGAGTATGAAATGTTGAAGCTCCTGGGACACTGTCTAGGAAGCTGAATTTTTATAGACTGCCCAGATGCCCAGGTAGCCAGGTGCTCCTATGTTTCCTAGAGCTTGGGATCCACCAGGATGCAGTTGGTGACTTCCTCAGTGTTCCCAGGCTCTCTTTAATCTCTACTGGAGCACCCACCATACTATACTGTAATTTGTTTACCTTCCTATCTCCACTAGTCTCTGAACTCTCAAGAAGAGAATTGTTCTTCATCTCTATTGAGTCCACACCAAGAACATTGCCTGGCACATAGTGGTGGTTAATTGGTGGTTGATATGGTTTGAATGTCTGTGTTCCCCTAAAGTTTATGTCTAAATTTAATCCCCAATGCAATATACTAGGAAGTGGGGCCTTTAGGAAGTCATTAGGCCAGGAAGGCTCTGCCCTCAAGGATGGGATTAATGCCCTTGTTAAAGGGCTTAACAGAGCAAGTTTGTCCTTTTTTCTCTTCCACCTTGTGAGGACACAGCAAAAGGTGTCATCATCTATGAAGCAGAAAGTAAGCTTTCACCAGACTCGGAATCTGCCAGCACCTTGATCTTTGACTTCCCTGCCTCCAGCACTGTAATAAATTTTTATTATTTCTACATGATTCAGTCTAAGGTATTTTGTTATAGTAGCAAGAATGGACTAAGACAGTGGTCAAGGTATGACTAGTTAATGGTACACAAGAGAGAATGGGGATATTGTCAGAGTTCTCCTTCCTGGGTATCAGCATCAATGAGCATAATGCTCTAAAACTTGAAGAGAACTGCCTGCTGGGATCTAGGATTAAGTTAACAGGATTTGCAAGATGCAGACCCAGGTAGAAAGAGATGGTGCACCATGGAGCCAAACTCAGTGTCATTGGACATCTGCCAACTGGTCAGAGTCGTTGAGGGTAGTGGTGGTGTCTGCTATGGTGACCACATGTGGTGAGGAGGAGGTCTGGACTGCCTCTCTGAGCCCAAATAAACAAAAATAAGCATTTACAGTCTAAACTGACTGGTCTCCAAAATCTGACTGTAAGTTTCTGTAGCTTACTGGATTCTTTATGGGGCAGTGACAATAAGGAACTGCCTGCCAGCCATTTCTCCTTTCTTCCTCAATAATGAGAGCTGAGTTTATGTAAGAAGGCAATGCACCCAGCAGAAAACTACAACTCCCAGTCACCCTTGTAAATGGGATGACTGAAGAGATTCAGAAGTCACTGTATCTGCCTTTCCATCTTGCAGCCTGGAACACTGACTGCAGCTGCAGCCGACTTTCTACAACTAAGGATGGATTCCTTGAGCAGGGACACAAAGCTTGACATAGCCAGAGTTTCCACTAACATCATGGAGCCAGCATGTTAGCCAAGCATTGCCTACCTTTGGGCTTCTTCTGTGTGAGACACAAAACAGACAAGCATGAAACCACTATGTTGTTTAAGCCACTGATAGGTTTTCTGTAAATGCGTTTGATCCCACTGTTGACTAACTCACATGGGTCGGGATTATTAGTTTTTTGAGCCAATTGCCCATTATAAATTTCTTGTTTGATGTCTACTTGACCTCTTAGGATGCAAGACTCACCTTCTGCTCTTACCATTGCTGTGCCTAGTTCCTCAGGGTCCTTGGTGCTCTCTACCCAACACCATTCAACCTTTTAAGTTACTTGAAGAGCAAGAGGCTGGGCTCACTAACCACTTGTGATATCAACCAGAAGGGCCTTTAAACTCTTCATTGAACCTACTGTGCTTGGGAAACCCTGGAGGCTGGTCATGGGCTCCTTAATTTGTATCCAGAGGATGCACACAACTGGGAACTTACTACTCCTGGGATATTCTTCCTCAAATTATATAGGCTTAAATCTTCCAGTTCACAATTGCCACAGGTTTTGTTGGTAGTGAATACCAAGCTTATAAGGGAAAACTAGAAAAATTTCATAACGGTATAGGAGAAGGAAGTGCAAAACTGTTTATTTTAGGACAGGAGGAACTTCAAGGTATAAGGATCTCAAGTCTCCCAATATGAGTGGGTTTTTGATGTAAACAAAGATAATAAGCAAGAATATCTAGCTAAAGCATCATTTTAGCTCCAACAAAATGAAGCTATGTCTGTAAGTCTGGTCCAGAATACTGTACTGCATATAAGCCTAAGGTAGCCAAGGTAAGTCCTAAGAATCCACACACAGTGATCAAAACTTCAGAAAGGAAGCTGAGTAAATGCACTAACATGTGCTTTGGGGGTCAAAGAGAACAGGGTTTAAATCCCTCTTTTGCCATCTGTCGTGAAATGAGGACACACTACCCATCTGGCAAGGTTGTCATAAGGATTAAATAAGAAACCACATGTAAAACGGGCTGGCCATGGAGAACACAGGATGAATAAAGCATGGGAGAGTGAGCAAGGTGGAATTAGGGCAGGCTCTACCATCCTAGACATGGCTGTCTGAGTCTAGACTCCTTTACTTACTTGCCCCATGGCCTTGGCCAATTTTCTCCTTTACGCAGTGGGGCCAGTAATGTATCTTAATGATAGGGTGATTGTGAAAATTGTGTGACATCCTGACTCCTCATTCTTTCCTTTTCCTCTGAATCCCACATTGCTGAGCCCTTCTGGAGAAAGTTAAGAGGTGGAAACTGACTGAACTTCTAACACTGCTATGTGATGCTAACATTTCAGAGGCAACAATCTCTCTTTTCATTCCCAATTTCCTACAAACCTGCTACCATAACCGTTCCCATTCTTACTTCTTCCACACTTTAAACTTTGTCCTATCCCCTTCTCTCAGCTGAAGACTTTGCTACCCACTTGATAGATCAAGATCACTCTTATGGACTCCTGAGGGCAGTCTCTCCCCTTCTTATTTTACGTGGGCTTTTACCATTCTGTCTTATCTATGAGAAAGACTTGTTTTCTATTTGAGATCCTTCTACCCCTAATCCCCAAACGAAGACATTTTTTTCTACCCCCTGTTCCTGTTAAATGGCACTTAGGCATTCAGAAAATAAATACACTAACTACCAAGGGCCCTTAAAAGCTCTACCTTCCTCAAATTCTGTTTTTCACCCTATGTGCTCTCTCCTTGGCTGTCTCATGTCCTCTCAGGACCCTGATATGCCTCTATCTCTACAAAAGGACATTTGTGCATCTAACTTTCCTTCTTTTGTGTTCTTGAAGACCCAGAGTTTCATCTATCAGTTGGACACCTCCATGTGAATGTCTCAGTTACCTCCAGCTCAACAAGCAGCTGAACATGTTATCTTCCCATTGAATTTGGGGTCAGCCTCCCAAGAAGCCAGGCTCAAAATCTCCCAGCCATCTCTATCTTCTCTCCCTCTTTTATCTCCCTTTGCTGCACATATAGCAGCTCTCCTCTTCTTTGCTCTTCCATATCTGATGTCTTAGCCCTGGTTCCTCTGCTATGGACAGTGAGACAATAAAATAGCTCCTCAATTGGTTTTCTCAAGTTCTGTCCTTATCCTTGCCCCAGCTCCCAATTGTTGCCAAAGAATAATTTGATGGAATTCTACACCCATTCATTACTTAAAAATAAATAATAAACACACAATTAAGTAAACGTCCTGGCAAACTGGAAATAAAAAAGACAACTAACATAACAAAGATTATCTCGACTGGCAGCCAATGTCATATTTATCAGCCAAAAGTTGCATCATTCTCATTAAAGCCATGAACAAGACAAAGATACTGATCATTATAATTAATAACAAGAAACAAGAATAAGAAAACTAAACAAGAAAAAAAAATAGACATAACCATTATAAATATAGGCAAAATTAGCTCTCATTTGTTGATTTTTTCAAACAAACAGCTGACAGAATGAATCAAGTGGAAAAATATTTGTGGTAGATTGTTAAGAGAAAAAAATAGTGACAAAAAAGAATATGTAACCATAATCCCAATTTTGTGAAATAAAATAAATAATATTCATTCAATGAATGAGGAAAATTTTTATAACTGAAGAAAATTTGTTTGTAAATGTATATACACTAGAATCCAAATTTAATTATATATTATTTCCCCCAAAATTCATCTTCAAAGATAGAAACCAAAATGTTAATAGTAATTATTTTTAGGAGGTGATTTTATAGATGATTTTTATTTTATTTTGCTTTCGTGTTTACTTTGTGGTTTTTTAAGTAGATAAATTGATTCCTTTGAAATTATAGAAATTTTATGAAAAAATCAAGCTTCTAATTTTTTAAGTTCTAATACAGATACTAGGCAAAGGTTAACTTTCCTGGCATTTTCCTTGTGGCTGTCCAAAAATTAGCTACTAATCAACTATTCACAAAAGTTGTCCTCTCTTTCCAATGCCTTTATGTGTTCTAAACGTAAGGAACATTCTTTTTCTCTTTCCAAGAACTTCTAGGCATGAAACACCCTTAGGGAGAATTTCTTTCTTAGAAGTGATTTGTTGGATGGTGTCACAGTTCTCAGAAGTTTGGTGAATACATCATGGGCCCAAGATCAGGCATAGTGAAGTTTACTTAGATCTGTGAGTTTACAATTTTCATCTAATTTGGAAACTTTTCAATCACTTCATTTTTAAATGTTTTTGCCTTCCTTCTTTTTAGGATTTAATTACACGTAGTTAAACAACTTGCTGTTATCCTACAAGTCTTTGAGGCTCCATTAATTTGATGCAGTCTTTTTTCTTTATATAATTCATTTTGAATAATTTCTATTATTATTTCTTCAAGTTCATTAATCTTTCCTTTCGCAGTGTCTAAACTGTTGTTGTTAAACCTATATAGTGATTTTTTTTCCATCTCAGATACTATATATTTTACCTATAGGAGTTCCATTTGGTTCTTTTTTATATATTTTTTTCTTCCCTACACGTTATTTTAAATCCTTGAGCATATTTCTAATAGTTGTTTTAATGTCTTTGCTCATTCCACAATTGATGTTGATTGTGGTTCTGGTGCTATTGGCTGACTTTCCACTCCAGGTTTTGGGTCTCATTTGCTACTTTGTCATGTCTAGCAATTTTTTACTGGATGCTGACCATTGTGTTATTAAGTTGTTGAGTGTGTGGATTTTGTTGTCTTCCTTTAAATAGCACTGAGCTTTGTAGTGTCAGGCAGTTAAGTTATTTGCATTTCAGGTTGCTCCTTTTGAGGATTGTTTTGAAGCATTATTAGGGCAGGTCTAGAACAGCCTTTAGTCTAGGGCTAGATAAGCTGTCTCACTACCCCTTCTGGAGATTCTACTGAATGCCTCAGCTATTTGAAATTCCTCCACTCTGTATTATTGGAACACAAATGTCTATTGCTCCTCTGTGAGTTCCAGGAATTGTTGATCTTATGAACAATTGGAACACTTAGCAATTATTTGTCTCACTTTGTGGAGTTCCCTCTCTGTAGACTTATGGAATTTCTATGCAGATTTCTCAGTATAGCTATCACTTTTCTGAATTCTATCACACAATTTTCAGCTACCTTGGGATCCCTGAACTTTAATGTGTCGCTTCAATTCAAAGAGAATGCCATGCATTACTTGGGGTTTTTTTGCCCCACCTCTTGGTCTAGAGAGTGTTTTCAGGCAGAAGCTTCTAAATTTCTTTCCTTGCTCCCTTCTTCCCTTCTTTCCCCTGCCCTCCTCTCCCCTCCCCTCCCTCCCTTCCTTCCTTCCTTCTTTCCTTTCTCTCTTTCTTTGTTTTTCTTTCTTTCCTTTCTTTCTTGCTTTATTTTTTCTTTCTTTTTCATCTTAAAATAGGCTCTCTTTTTTAAGAGATATGGGCAATCATAGCTCATTTCAGCCTTGATCTCTAGGTTCCTCTAGGATCCTCCTACCTCAGCCTCCTGAGTAGCTAGGACTACAGGCACATATCACCATGCTGGGCTAATTTTTTTATTTTTTAATTTTTTTTGTAGAGATAGGGTTTTGCTATGTTGCCCAGGATGGGAGACGTTTCTTTTGATTGTAAGGCTTGTGTCTTGTTTTCCTTCTCCCAGGGATTACAGCTCTGTGCTGCCTTTTGTCTAATAATTGATCTTTATATTGAGCCCAGTGTTTTAGCTTAGTACCATTTGTTAGAACATGGCTGGAAAGCAATCCTACTGGAGCAAAGAAGAGGTGCAAATTGAAAAGGTTATGCACTAAGTGCTAACTCACTTAAATAAACCATGTTTTAATGGCTTTGGAAAGCCATAAAGCATCACTAGTACAGGACATAGTTAGAGAACAGGTATTTTACTTTCTATTAATAATTTCGGATATAATGAAACATATAATAAACTTACTAAAAAGTTGGTAATGTTTTCAGTTTTTTTCCAGGCCCCTGGTGTCTCTGTTCCTCTAAAAATACAGATGGCTAGAATAATAAGCTGTTTACTGTCCACAGAAAACTAAACTAGAACCAAATAAAAGTGGTTTTGACAGTTTCTTTGCCAAAATACAAAATGATCTGATCATTTGTCAACACTAAGTATTACAACTGATTGACTCCCAAGCAGATGTACAGAATAACACTCACAATAGCATTGTATAAGAGATTATATTTTCTCACATTCTTACCACACAGTGTGTTAGACTTTGTTGTTTTTCCAAATTTGGTGAAGTAAGCACAAGGAGATCATGAAGACAAGAAAAGAACAGAAGATAAACTTTTCATTAGTAGGAGGCTAAAGAAATTATAGTAGAATGTCGTGTAGCAGTTAAAATAAATTAATTGCTCCACCAGTTTTACAAAATCAAAATATTAGGCCTAATCCTCAGCCATGGAAAAAGTTGCAAAATGGTACATACAACATAAGGACATTTTTTAAAAAGTTTTAAAAGATACAAGATAGTACCTAGTTATGGAGCAGCAGCTACAAAACCCAGTGGTCTCAGCTTTGGTTGCTGATTAGGATCACCTAGGGAGCTTTAGAACATACCCATCCCTGTGGCTCACCTCTAGGGATTCTGATTAAGTTGGATTTAGCACCACCATTTAAAGCAATTCAACTTACCGGTTTGGAGCTTCCCAGGGGTGTCCAAGGGAGAGAATACAATCATGGGTTCTTAGTTACTGTTTCTGATTGGGCCAGTAAAGCCCCTTCCTCATCCCTCTTTTCTGCGTGTCACTAGAGACAGAAACTGAAAACCAAGGCTTCAGGCTGCTAAAATCCTAAAACAAAACAGAACAGAACAACAACAAACTAAGGCAGGCTGTACAAACTTGCTCATTCAATTATGCAAAGTATATCTCTGTACACTACACATACATAGCTCCTTTATCTTTTCTCTTCCTTTTGGAGTCCATATTCAGACAAACTTTCCATAGGAACCACCCTTACTTAAATTTCCATTGGCTAATTGTGTAAATTTGACAAAATTACTTAATTTTGGCATTGCATTTTTTCTTCATCTGTAAAACAAAGATAGTAATCACGCCACACTTTTCAGGGCTATTATGAGTATCAAATTGAATTATATATGTGAGTAAAATGGAAAGCAATTCACAAATGTTAATTATTATGAGTCTCCTGCTCAATATTACCATATGCTGTTTGAATTACATCTGCGTACTCTTCTGTGTGCTGAATTGTTGTAATTTCCTATTTTTATGTGTATACTTATATAACCTAAGTCTCAAATCAATTAAGACTTTTTGGGTGCAAGAAACAAGATTTATACTTCTTTAGTATATCTTATTTTCCCCATTTCTTTGATGAGAAGCAAAAAACATTGAATTGAATGTATTAACAGAAACATATGCATAATTTTAAAAAATGTTTTTTGTTACAGTAGATATTAACTTTGGCAAGCATATTGTGTACACACATTATATCTATACATACTATATATATACACATACATATGTGTATATGTATATATATGTATGTAAGTATGTATATATGTATACTATACATATTATTAGATTATAAACATATTATATATTATATACATATTTGTATATATATACACATACACACCTGTAGAACATGTGGCAGGAGGATTTTTTTTAACCTATTAACCTTTGATCTTTTGCCTCTCCGAATGTCTCCTTTTCCTACCATTTTCAATCAGATAACTTGGTTCATTGGTACTTGCTTCATTGCATGAGGGGAGGGATGTATTAGGATCAAAAGCAGAAATAATCTGTGAGTCTTTTTTACTTTCACCTCTAAAAGCCTAATTTCAGAGCAGGCAAAAGGATTTGATGTATGGACAGAAAGTCTTGCCAGAAACTGTGGGGAGCACAGAATGTTCCATTCTCCAGGCAAGAGAAAGATTTACCCAGGCTTAGGAAAAGAAAAATGAATAGAAAGGAAGATGGCGCTGGGAGGTAGCAAGATCCCACAGAAGGAAGTGGGAGGGGCATCTAGTCATGTGGGCAAAACTGAGAAGATTTTCGCGTCCCAAACATGACTCAGGAAAGGGAGGCAGCATCTGGACCTGAAGGAGCTGTTGTGCTGGATAGGGACATTCTCCATGGCAACTTGTGTGGACAGATGGCTGTGGAAGGCATTTTCCTATAACTCCCCATACCTTGTCCCTCTCTGGGACTCTGAAACTATGCACAATTCTTGCCATCGTGGTGCAGCAGAGGCTCATAAACACTGAAGCCAGCATTTCTTAATAACTCAGTAGCCAAATAGGAATTAAAGGGTTCAAGAAGTCAAAGAAAATTCTATTTTTTGCATATTTGGGAATATGAGCCATGATTCATACTCACCACATTTATGCATCTACATATTCTTGAACAAGTATTTATTTTTCACATTTGTGTTTACACACACACACACACATACACACACTCACACACACACCCCACACACAACTCAGGATTTCCTACCAGAAAGTACATTTGTATTTTTCTCTTTTCTAGAAAGAGATGTGTCCAAGAATCACCTTGGAATCTCTGTAGTAGCCTCACTATTGGGCAGGCACTTTCATGCAACCATGGAGTCACCAGTACAAGGAAAACACCACCTCAAGATACCTCAGAAAGGCAACAGCCCTGAGTGAAGAGATAATATATAACATTCTCAGAGAAACTCAGAAATATTATGTCAACCACATAATATAGTACTAAACAGCAATGCTGTACTAATATTAACATGTTTCCATTGCTGGTAAGGTTTTGCTGATATGAGAGTTGACATACGGTTTTATGGTAGATTAAGAATGATAAAACCAGTGTTATCTTATTAACAATGACGAATGGACATGATGACAACAGTGGCGAGTCATTTCCACTGCAAGGCACAGCTAGCCTATTTTTAATGACTCTTAAAAAGAAGGTGATCCAGAATTCCTTGCGTGTAGCCTGGAGCATACATCCTAAGAGACATGGGGTTTTCATTCTCATGAGAAAAAAGGTAAAAATTGGAAAATAACTGAGGACACTTGCTGAAAAAGAAAGCTGTTTGAAATGTGGAATTACATCTTACTCACCATCACGTTCTTCCCCTTTGCCCTTCTTCCTGTCTGTGGTGCAACTGAGATATCTATTAATAGAGACAGCAGTCTCTGCTGCAGTAGCAATCTTGCAACCGTGGAGACAAATACTACCTGGTAAGCAAAGTAGAGTTAGAAGACAGAAGGGGTCTGAGTTCTTCATAACTCCCTTAGGCAGTTGACAATTGCCCATGACTTCCCAACTCCAGACCTCTTGTTACAAGAAGGAAATAATCTCCTTCTGTCTTAAGTCACTGTGGTTGGGTTTTCTGTTCCTTGCAACTGAATGCCTCCGAAATCAAATTTAGGTGCACAGCTACGATTGCCTAATATAAGACACCTTGTATACACAGGACAGGATTTATTAATTGTGATGGTAAATCCACATTTTAGAAAGTTTTCTTGGAAACTTGGAAGATTTCTGGCTAAGCTCTTGTCAAATCAGATTGGATTGTCACCTCTTTTACTCCTAGTGGGCTGTATAAGAGCTTAGGACAGGGGCTGAGGTGCCAGTTCTGCTACAGTCATGCTGTTCTTTTATGCTTACAGTACTAGTATTATTTTCAGTCCAGAGGAATTTTTTGGTAGAAATCTTTTAAGTCACTATTTTATCTTATGAGATTTACTTTAATTAAAATATCATCATATACATGTCCACATAATCAGTAACACAAAGTGCAAAAGGCACATCTAATTTGAAAGCAAACATAGAAGGGAAACCCTGAGTTTTCCCAATCTCTTTTCCCCGATAGACATGAACATCTTCCACGTCCTTAGGGGCCAGCAGGCTTGCTCTGTATGTTATACAAACTGAGCGAAAGCTACACTGTTAGTCTAGATGCTAGATAGTAACACAGCTCAACTTACTGATTTCAACAATTAAAATACAGTATAGTGAATTTGATATTCTAAAGGGCTAGTCTAAATTTTCTGTTATAATATAGCTAGACTTTGGATAAATTGCCCCCTTTCAAGTTATTATTTTTAATATATTTTTATTGTACTTTAGATTCTGGGGTACATGTGCAGATCATGCAGAATTGTTGTATAGGTACATACATGGCAATGTGGTTTGCTGCTTCCATTCCCCCATCACCTGTATCTGGCATTTCTCCCCATGTTATCCCTCCGCAACATCCCTACCCACCACTGTACTGCCCCTAGTCCCCACCAACAGACCCCAGTGTGTGATGCTCCCCTCCCTGTGTCCATGTGTCCTCACTGTTCGACACCCGTCTATGAGTCAGAACATGGGGTGTTTGATTTTCTGTTCTTTTGTCAGTTTGCTGTGAATGATGGTTTCCAGATTCATCCATGTCCCTACAAGGGACACAAACTCATCATTTTTATGGCTACATAGTATTCTGTGGTATATATGTGCCACATTTTCCTTGTCCAGTCTATCATCGTAGGCATTTGGGTAGGTTTACTACTGTAAACAGTGCCACAGTGAATATATGTGTGCATGTGTCTTTGTAATAGAACTCTATAATGCTTTGGATATATACCCAGTAATGAGATTGTTGGGTCAAATGGAATTTCTATTTCTAGCTCCTTGAGGAATCGCCACACTGTTTTCCACAATGTTGAACTAATTTACACTCCCATCAACAGTGTAAAAGTGTTCCTGTTTCTCCACATCCTCTCCAGCATCTGTTGTCTCCAGATTTTTTTAATGATCGTCATTCTAATTGGTGTGAGATGGTATCTCAATGTGGCTTTGATTTGCATTTCTCTGATGACCAGTGATGATGAGCATTTTTTCATATGTTTGTTGGCCTCATACATGTCTTCTTCTGAAAAGTGTCTGTTCATGTCCTTTGCCCACTTTTGAATGGGTTTGTTTGTTTGTTTGTTTGTTTCTTGTAAATCTGTTTTAGTTCTTTGTAGATTCTGGATATTAGCCCTTTGTCAGATGGGTAGATTGCAAAAAATTTTCCCCATTCTGTTGGTTGCCAGTTCACTCTAATGATAGTTTCTTCTGCTGTACAGAAGCTCTGGAGTTTAATTAGATCCCATTTGTCTATTTTGGCTTTTGTTACCAATGCTTTTGCTGTTTTAGTCATGAAGTTCTTGCCTATGCCTATGTCCTGAATGGGTTTGCCTAGGTTTTCTTCTAGGGTTTTCATGGTGTTAGGTCTTATGTTTAAGTATTTTATCCATCTGGAGTTAATTTTAGTGTAAGGTGTCAGGAAGGGGTCCAGTTTCTGCTTTCTGCACATGGCTAGCCAGTTTTCCCAACACTATCTATTAAACACAGAATCCTTTCCCCATTGCTTTTTTTTTTTTTTTTTTTTTCCGTCAGGTTTGTCAAAGATCAGATAATTGTAGATATGTGGCATTACCTCCAAGGCCTCTGTTCTGTTCCATTGGTCTACATTTCTGTTTTGGTACCAGTACCATGCTGTTTTGATTACTGTAGCCTTGTAGTATAGTTTGAAGTCAGGTAGTGTGATGCCTCCAGCTTTATTCTTTTTGCTTAGGATTGTCTTGGCTATGCGGCCTCTCTTTTGGTTCCATATGAAATTTAAGTTGTTTTTTCCCAATTCCGTGAAGAGGATCATAGGTAGCTTGATGTGGATAGTATTGAATCTATAAATTATTTGGGGCAGTATGGCCATTTTCACAATATTGATTCTGCCTAACCATGAGCCTGGAATGTTTTTTATCTGTTTGTGTTCTCTCTTATTTCCTCAAGCAGTGGTTTGTAGTTCTCCTTGAAGAGGTCGTTTACATCCTTTGTTAGTTGTATTCCTAGGTATTTTATTCTCTTCATAGCAATTGTGAATGGGAGTTCACTCTTGATTTGGTTATCTTTTAGTCTGTTATTGGTGTATAGGAATGCTTGTGATTTCAAATATATTGATTTTGTATCCTGAGATTTTGCTGAAGTTGCTTATTAGTTTAAGGAGATTTTGGGCTGAGATGATAGGATCTTCTAAATATACAATCATGTCATCTGCAAATAGAGACAATTTGACTTCCTCCTTTCCCATTTGAATACCCTTTATTTCTTCTTCTTGCCTGATTGCTGTGGCTAGAACTTCCAATACTATATTGAATAAGAGTGGTGAGAGAGGGCATCTTTGTCTAGTTCCAGATTTCAAAGGGAATGCTTCCAGTTTTTGCCCATTCAGTATGATATTGGCTGTAGGTTTTTCATAAATAGCTTTCATTATTTTAAGACACATTCCATCTATACCTAGTTTATTGATAGTTTTTTAGCATAAAGTGCTATTGTATTTTGTGGAAGGCCTTCTCTGCATCTGTTGAGATGATCATGTGGTTTTTGTCTTTAGTTCTCTTTATGTGGTGGATTACGTTTGTTAAACCAGCCTTGCATCCCTGGGATGAAGCCTACTTGATCGTGATGGATAAACTTTTTGATGTGCTGTTGCAAGTGGTTTGCCAGTATTTTATTGAAGATTTTTGCACTGTGTTCATCATGGATATTGGCCTGAAGTTTTCTTTTTTGGTTGAGTCTCTGTCGGGTTTTGGTGTCAGGATGATGTTGGTCTCATAAAATGATTTGGGAAGGATTCCCTCTCTTTGTACGGTTTGGAATAGTTTCAGAGGAGGGGTACCAGCTTCTCTTTGTATGTCTGGTAGAATTCGGCTGTGAACCCATCTGGACCTGGGCTTTTTTTGGTTGGTAGGCTATTAATTGCGGCCTCAACTTCAACCCTTGTTGTTGGTATATTGAGGGGGTTTCAACTTCTTCCTGGTTTAGGCTTGGGAAGATGCAAGTGTCCAGGAATTTATCCATTTCTTCCAGGTTTACTGGTTTATGTGTATAGAGTTGTTTGCAGTAATCTCTGATGGTAGTTTGTGTTTCTGTGGAATCAGTGGCGATATCCCCTTTATCATTTTTTATTGCATCTATTTGATTCTTCTCTCTTTTCTTTTTTATTAATCTGGTTAATGGTCTGTTTATTTTGTCGATCTTTTCAAAAAAGCAGCTTCTGGATTTGTTGATTTTTTGAAGGTTTTTTTTGTGTCTCTATCCCCTTCAGTTCTGCTCTGATTTTAATTATTTCTTGTCTTCTGCTAGGTTTTGAGTTTTGTTTTTTTGTTGTCGTTGTTGTTTTTGTTTTGTTTTTCTGTTTTTTTTTTTGTTTTTGTTTCTATCTTGCTCCTCTAGCTCTTTTAATTTTGATGATAGGGTGTTGATTTTAGATCTTTCCTTGCTTCTCATGTGGGCATTTATTGCTATAAATATACCTCTAGACACTGCTTTAAATGTGTCCCAGAGATTCTGGTACATTGTGTCTTTGTTCTTGTTGGTTTCAAAGAACATCTTTATTTCTGCCTTCATTTCATTGTTTATCCAGTCAACATTCAAGAGCCAGTCATTCAGTTTCCATGAAGTTGTGTAGTTCTGAGTTAGTTTCTTAATCTTGAGTTCTAATTTGATTGCACTGTGGTCTGAGAGACTGTTATGATTTCCGTTCTTTTGCATTTGCTGAGGAGTGATTTACTTCCAATTATGTGGTCAATTTTAGAGTAGGTGTGATGTGGTGCTGAGAAAAATGTATATTCTGTGGATTTGGGGTGGAGCATTCTGTAAATGTCTATTAGATTTGCTTGGTCCAGATCTGAGTTCAAGTCCTGGATATCCTTGTTAATTTTCTGTCTCATTGATCTGTCTAATATAGAAAATGGAGTGTTAAAGTCTCCCACTATGATTGTGTGGGAGTCTCTAAGTCTCTTTGTAGGACATTAAGAACTTGCTTTATGTATCTGGGTGACACCATATTGGATATATTTAGGATAGTTAGCTCTTCTTGTTGCATTGATCCTTTTACCATTATGTAATGCCCTCTTTGTCTCTTTTGATCTTTGTTGGGTTAAAGTCTATTTTATCAGAGACTATAGTTGCAACTCCTGCTTTTTTCTGCTCTCCATTTGCTTGGTAAGTCTTGCTCCTTCCCTTTATTTTAAGCCTATGTGTGTCCTTGCACATGAGATGGGTTTCCAGAATACAGCACGCTGATGGGTCTTGACTTTCTATCCAATTTGCCAGTCTGTGTCTTTTGATTGGGGCATTTAGCCCATTTACATTTAAGGTTAACATTGTTATGTGTGAATTTGATCCTGCCATTTTGATGCTAGCTGGTTGTTTTACCCTTTAGTTGACATAGTTTCTTCATTGTATTGATGGTCTTTACCATTTGGTACATTTTTGAAGTGGCTGGTACTGGTTGTTCTTTTCTATGCTTAGTGCTTCTTTCAGGAGCTCTTGTAAGGCAGGCCTGGCAGTGACAAAATCTCTGAGCAATTTCTTGTTCATAAAGGATTTTATTTCTCCTCTTATGAAGCTTAGTTTGGCTGGATATGAAACTCTAGGTTGAAAGTTTCTTTCTTTAAGGATGTTGATTATTGGCCCCCACTCTATTCTGGTTTGTAGGGTTTCTGCTGAGAGATCCACTGTGAGTCTGATGGGCTTCCCTTTTTGGGTAACCTGACTTTTCTCTCTGGCTGCTCTTAGCATTTTTTCCTTCATTTCAATCCTGGTGAACCTGACGATTATGTGCTTTGGGGTTGCTCTTCTTGAGGAATATCTTTGTGGTGTTCTCTGTATTTCCTGGACTTGAATGTTGGCCTGTCTTGCTAGGTTGGGGAAGTTCTCCTGGATAATATCCTGAAGAGTGTTTTCTAGCTTGGATTCATTCTATCTGTCACATTCAGGTACACCTATCAAATGTAGATTAGGTCTTTTCACATAATCCCATATTTCTTGAAGGCTTTGTTCATTTCTTTTCACTCTTTCTTCTCTAATCTTGTCTTCTCATTTTATTTCATTGATATGATCTTCAGTCTCTGATATCCTTTCTTCTGTGTGGTCAATTTGGTTATTAAAACTTGTGTATGCTTGACAAAATTCTTGTGTTGTGTTTTTCAGCTCCATCAAGTCATTTATATTCTTCTCTAAGCTGTTTATTCTTGTTAGTATTTCATCAAACCTTTTTCCAAGGTTCTTAGTTTCTTTGCGTTGGGTTAGAACATGTTCTTTTAGCTCTGAGAAGTTTGTTATTACCCACATTCTGAAGCCTGTTTCTGTCGATTCATCAGACTGATTCTCCATCTAGCTTTGTTTCCTTGTTGGTGAAGAATTGTGATCCCTTGGAGGAGAGTCATTCTGGTTTTTGGTGTTTTCATCCTTTTTGCTCTGGTTTCTTCCCATCTTTGTGGATTTATCTACCTATGGTCTTTGTAGTTGGTGACTTTTGGATGGAGTCTCTTAGTGGATATCCTTTTTGTTGATGTTGAAGTTATTTCTTTCTGTTTTTTAGTATTTCTTTGAACTGTCAGGCCCCTCTGTTGAAGGACTGCTGGAGATCCACTCCAGACTCTGCTTGCCTGGGGATTACCTGCAGAGGCTACAGAACAGTAAGGGGTGATGCTGGTTTCTTCTTCTGTTATCTTCATGCCAGAAGGGTACCTGCCAGATGTCAGCCTGAGCTTTCCTTTCCGAGGTGTCTCTTTGGATATATGGGGTCAGGTAGCTGCTTGAGGAGACAGTCTGTCCCCTATAGAAGCTTAAGTGCTGAGCTGGGAGCTCCATTGTTCTGTTCGGAGCTTCTGGGCATGTATGTTTAAGTCTGCTGCAGCGGAACTCATAAATGCTCTCTCCTGGAAAAGCAGGGCTTTATTTACAAGTTCCTGATATGCTGCTGCCTTTTTTCAGAGATGTCCTGCCCAGCAAGGATGTAGTCTAGTCACAGTCTGCCAGCAGAGTCATTACTGAGCTGCTGTGGACTCTGCCCCACTGCTGTGTGAACTTCCTTGCAGTTTTGTTTACAGAGGTACAGTCAGAACTGCCTTGGTAATGGTGGTCTGCCTCAGTAATGGTGGACTGTGTTGGTAATGGCTAATGCCCTTCCCCCCACTGAGCTGGACCATTCTGGGTCCAGCTGCACTTGTTGCAAAACTCTCAACAATTTCGGATTGCTGGTCTTTGTGAGGGGTGGGACCTGCTGAGCCAGATCACTTGCCTCCTTGTTTCAACCCCCTGTTTTTTAGTTGAGTGGACAGCTCTGTATCCCAAGTGTTGAAACAGCCACTGAGATTTGTGTGAGTTTTTGTGCAGAGACCCGCAGCACCAGCTGAAACAGCTGTGCTTGAAACTCATGGCACTTTTCAGCCTGGGAATCCCCTGGCTTGTGGGCAGTAAAATCTCTTTTGGAAAGGCAGTGATCACTCATCCTCTGTGTTCTTCTCACTGGGAACTGCACTCCAGAGCTCTTCCTATTCGGCCATCTTGGATCTCCCACCCAAATTATTTTTTATCCTTTGCTAGGCTTGTGAGAGCATCTGGGAAATTTTCAAGAAACCAAAGTTCTCATGTGTTATAAAAGATATTAACTCAACATGGATCATGAACTTAAATATAAAACAAAAAACTATGAAATTTTTGGAAACATAGGAGAAAAATCTTCAGGATGTAGGACAAGGCAAAGAGTTCTGAGGCTTCACACCAAAGGCATGATCCATAAGAGGTAATATGAGAACTTGTATTTAATCAAGAGTGAAAACTTTGGCTCTGCAAAATACCTTATTAGGAGGATAAAAAGATGAGCTGAAGACTGAGGGGAAATATTTGCAAGCCATATGTCTGAAAAAAAAAGAAAAGAATCTGGAATATATAAAGCACTCTCAAAGCTTAGCAGTTAAAAAGCAAAGAATCCAATTTGAAAATGGTCAAAAGATATGAAGAGTTATCTCACTAAAGAGGATACACAGATGGAAAATGTATACGTGAAAAAATGTTCAGCATCATTAGCCATTAGGGAGATGCAAATTAGAGCCAAATGAGGTATAACTACACATCTACCAGAGTGGCTAAAGTAAAAAACAATGACAACACAAAATGGTAGTGAGGATGAGAAAACATTGAATTATTCATACATTACTGGTGGAAATGTAGCCACTCTAGAAAACAGTTTGACAATTTCTTAAGAAAAAAAATGAAACATGTAATTACCATGTAATCCAGAAATTGTTACTCCTGAACATTTACCCAGAGAAATACATATTTATACCTGAATGTTTATAGCAGCTTTATTTGTGGCAGCCCCAAACTGGAAATACTACAGACTTCTTTTGATTGATGAATGGTTACACAAACCACGATACATCTATATCATGGAATAATACTACAAAAGAATAAACCATAGATGCATGCAGCAATTTGGATGAATCTCGAGAGAATTATACTGAATGAAAATAGTCAGTCTCCCAAAATTACATACTAAGTGATTCCTTTTATATAAAATTCTCAAAATACTGACATTGTAGAAATGAAGAATAGATTAGTGCTAGGGGTTAAGGAAGGGATAAGGATGGAAGGGAAGTGGATGTGACTATAAAAGGGCAACCTGTGGGATCCTTGTGATGTTGGAAATATGCCATATCTGATCATATCAATGTCAACATCTTAGTTGTGATGTTGTACTGTAGTTTTGCAGTATGTTATCATTGGAACAACCTGGGTAAAGGATACATGGGATGTCTCTGTATTATTTCTTACAACTGCATGTAAATCTAGAATTATCTCAAAGTTAAAAAATTAAATTTAAAAAGTAAATAAGTAAAACAGTGCTTTGAAACCAGAAGATGCATGATAAGCAAACATGAAAGGATTGCACAGTTACGGTCAACAGAGTACATGGTAAGTCCATGGCAAAATGGGAGGTCTGGAACCAAGTAGGCTCTTGAATACCTCTGGAATAAAGCATGCCCAGTTAGGCTTTCAGGATCTCCACAAATCAAGTTTACCTAAGTAAGAACTCACCAGGCTAGGTGTGGTGGCTTATGCCTGCAATCCCAGCACTTTGGGAGGCTGAGGTGGGAGGATCATTTGAGCCCAGGAGTTTGAAACTGCCATGAGCTATGATCATGCCACTGCATTCCAATATGGGTAGTAGAGTGACACCCTGCCTCTGAAAGAATAAAAAATTACCAAACGCACAAGGAAACAACTCACTGTAAAGCAAAGCCAATAGATACAATAAATTCTAGAGTTATATACTTAAGGACATCATATATTTTACTTTTCTGATCCAGAGTATAAAATGACTACATAAGGAATGATTAAACTCAATAAAGGATGAAAATTAAAAATAATGAATCAGAATGCAAAACAGCTGTGTAGACTATAAAATGAAATAAAATTTATAGAAGTAAAAAATTGCAATTGTTGAAGTTAAAACCTCAGTAAGAGCCAGAGTGGTGGCTCATGCCACCACTTTGGGAAGCTGAGGCTGGGGGATCACAATGTCAGGAGTTCAACACTAGCCTGGCCAATAGTGAAACCCATCTCTACTAAAAATACAAAAATTAGCTGGGCATGCTGGTGGGTGCCTGTAGTTCCAGCTACTCAGGAGGCTAAAGCAGGAGAATCACTTGAACGTGGCAGGCAGAGGTTGCAGTGAGCCGAGAGCATGCCACTGCACTCCAGCCTGAGCAACAGAGCTCAACTTACTTATTTCAACAATTAAAATACAGTATAGTGAATTTTTTTGAGACATTGTCTCAAAAAGAAACAAAGAAAAAAAACTCAGTAGGTCAATGCCTGTATTCTGCATGGTTTGAAGGCCTAGCCAGAAAAATTAGGTAAGAAAAAGTTATAGAATATATAAGCATTGAAATAGAATGAACAAAACTCATTATTTTCAGGTGATATGAGTGTCTATGTAGCAAACTGTAGAAAACTTAAAGAAAAACATTGTTAGAATTAATGAGAGTTTATCAAAGGGGCTAGAATAGAGTACAATATACAAAAATCAAATGCACTTTTATAAACCAGCAATAAATAAAAAGAGTAATTTTCAAAAAGGTTCATTGGAAATAGTATCAAGATACAAATTATCTAGGAATAAATGTAACAAAAGGTATTTAGGACTTTTATACAGAAAACTTTTAGATCTTATTAGAAAAAAAGAGTGAAATAGATAGAGAGTGATACAATGTTCATGGATAAAAAGACTCAATATCAACTGTTTTGTACCATCTCTCTCCTCCTCCACTGATACTCATGCATTTCTGAAATGCTTGGCATGATCATAGCTCACTGAAAAGAATTCACCAGTAAGAAAAGAATTTTACTACAGCACGTAAATATCAAAACCCCAACAGCATTTTAATGGAACTATATATAAAAGCTGTCACATATTTTTTGCTGAATGTAGTATTTGAGCTTCTTTCTGTCTGAGGCAATGGTGTCCACTTTGGATAAAGCTTCCTCTGTAATTATTTAGCCTTGTCTTCAGGCCAGGCCAGTTGTAACTGACCAGTCTATGGGCAGAGAAGAAATAGCTTTTCATGATTGCTCAGTGTAGGACCTGGCCTGCCATATATTTTCTTTCATCCACAGGCATCAAGAGAGTTGTGGGTATTTGGACTTGGACTGCCCACCTCTGCAGAGGGAGCTATAACACACATTCTTCTATATTGCTTAACCCTAACAAACAGCTTTGCTATTGCTATTTTCTCAGGTCCACCATAACTAATCTTGTGATGACCTTTATGTGTGTTTATGTCAGTTTCCATCGTGGCCTGAGACTACCACGTTATCCCTAACTGATTTTGCTTAAATGCTCAGATAGCTCAGCACATCCTTTTATGTCTACCACTCATTCCTCCGCAACAGTGCAACCCTGGCATTGTGTCCTCTGGAACTCATTCAGCAAAATCCTTTATATTTTACACCTCTTCTCTGAACATTTTTCACTTTCCTGCTCTAAGAAAACATGGATTTCCCCTTACGACTCTGCTTTTTCTGCAGTCCTTTAAGTGGTAACTATTTTCTCTCCTGTAGCCCTTGAATTCCTGGGCCTGGAGATGGCCTGGGTGTCTTTCTTACTATTCGTATTTCTCACAGACCATTCTCCCTTCTTTCTCCTCCCTAAAATATTCCACCTTTGAATATCTTATCTTGACCCTATAGCCTTTATGATCATTGTCATTTAGTGACCCTTAGGGTAGCCCCATCTTATTTCTTATTAATTTTAACTCTGGGTTTTCTGTTATTCTATCCAACATTACTCTTGTCTTAATTCCTAATGATTTCAACATACATGTAGGTTACCTGTTTTACACTCTGAACTCTCATTTTCTTGACCTACTCTCCTTCAGTGGCTTTGTCCTTTATCCAATCTTGTCTGTTAATTCCTAAGGACACACCTTAGACCTTGTTGTTACCAGTAGCTTCAACTCCAGCATTTCTGGCTCACTGACTTCAGGCACATAGTAGAATTATAATTTCCCCCATCAAAGTTAGTCCTGGCATGTTTCTTGGCCAGTGAAATGGTCAAAGAAAGCTTTAAGCTGCAGAGCCCTTACCTCACTTCTGATCATGACGATCAGCAACATGAACAAGAAATAAACTTTGTTATTCAAAGTTACTGAGAATTTGGGGTTGTTTATTACTGTAGCATTTTGTGCTTGCTTCCCTTTCTCTGACCATGTATTCTATCTTTCCATACAACTTTCCCTAGTATCCAGATCCCAACAAACCTTTGTGAATGTCAAGAAATTAACATATATGAATTCTCTTTGCATTTTTTTATATATCCAAAGCTATTCTAAAATAAAAAGTTTATTAAAATTAATGTAAGGAAGTAATGTTAGCCAGATGGTGGAATAGTAAGCTTTAGGCCCTTGTTTTCCTCAGAAACACTAAGAGAATAACAACAGCAACAACAACTCATAGAGACTGGCTAAAATAACTGTAGAATCTCTGAAAATTGATCAAAGATCAATTGCAACCAATGGAATGCTTAATGAAGAAAAAGCCACATTCAACATGGTAGAAAATTTCATGACATTTTTACTTGACCTTGCTCCACCCCTTCTCCAACACAGTTAGAAAGAAGCAGACAGTTCCTGGTTTCCTCCATTAGGAGAGAAGGAGCAGAGTAAAATTTATGCAATGTTTTGCCTGTCTATAAGCTGCCCAATAAACTGGTTTCTGCTTTGCCTGACTTGGACTCAGATGAGGAAAGATAGAGTGACTGGGAATGGCTGCAGAGGACAGTGGTAGGTGCTGTGGCACATGAAAGCTACAGGGGAACTACAGACCTGAAGATGTCTGGAGCAATAAATTATGGGTGAAAAATAAAAAGAAAACAACTAAGATGTTGAGAAAAATACTGAGCATGAGAGTCTTTGGGAAATTAAGACATTTATAAGCAGTCATGTATATGGAAATGGAGGCCAGAATTTAAAAAGCACATGAAGGCTCAAGAAGGATGCACACTCAGAAAAATGTTGAGAAAACCTTAAGCCTTCACCCTGGGCTAATACCATGGCTGAGAAGATTCCCTGGTAACTAGTAAAAGTTTTCCTTGACAATCTGCAGACTGAGAGAGGAGTCTCATTTTTAAAATGCCCTTTTTAAACAAAGAATTACAAGGCATACAAAGAAATAGGAAGATATAACTCATTTCAGGAACAAAATAAATATCCAGAAATAACCTGTGAAAACATATAGACATCAGATTTACTAGACAAAAACTTTAAAAACTATCTTAAATGTGCTAGAGAGCTAAAGGAAAACAGATTTAAAAAACTAAAGGAAGTCAGGAAAACCATATGAACAAATAAGACTATCAATAAAGAAATCAAAATTAAATATTATATATGTAATTTGAATATGTAACTATTCATATTACATATAAATATATAATTTTGAGTTTGAATAGTTATATATTCAAATTATAATAATTTGAATGTATTATTTGAATAGTATTATATTCTAACAGAAATTCTAGAGCTGAAAAGTATAACAAATAAATGGAAAGTTTTATTAGAGGTATTCAATAGCAGGTTTGAAGAGGCAGAAGAAAGAATTATAAAACTTGAATACAAGTTATTTGAAATTATCAAATCTAAAGAACAAAAAGGAAAAATAATGAAGAAAAGTGAAAAGAGCCCAAGAGATTATGGAATATCATTAAGGAGGTCAACGAATGCATTGTGGCTATCCCAGAGGGAGAAGATGGAAAGAAAGTGGCAGAGAAATTATTTGAAAAAGTAATCGTTGAAAACTTCTCAAATTTTTGGAAAGATGTAAATCTAAAAATTGAAGAAGCTCAATAAATTCAAAATAGGATTAACCTAAAGAGATACAAACTAAGTATGTCATAATTAAACTGTTGGAAGGCAAAGACAAAGTTTGATTCACCATGTAGAAGGAATTCTCAACAAGATCATTCATGAATTTCTCAGCAGGAACCTTGCAGTCAGAAGGCAGTGGAATAATATATTTAAAGTGCTGAAAGAAAAAAAATGTCAACTGAGAATTCTGTATCAGGCAAATTGTTTTACAAACTAAGGGAGAAATTAAGATATTTCCAGATACACAGTAGCTGAGGAAGTTCATTACCACTAGACCTGTAACTCCATTTTTTATTTTCTACATGATTTGAAAGACAGATTCCTAAAAATAATTATTTTTTTTCCTACCTAGTCATTCTGTGTATTCGCTACAGAATGTCCTACAGAACTATCTGGATAAACTCCCAAGAAAGTGCAGTGGATTAGACCACAGAATAGATTCCACCACCTCTACCATTGATATGTGCAGACTGCCATTTTATTTCTCCCACATACTTACCTTTCCTCTTCTTGATGCATTACCAGCATATCATTTTGTTGAGTCCCAGTTTTATTCCACTGTGGTCTGAGAGAGTGCTTGATATAATTTCAATATTCTTAAATTTGTTGAGGCTTGTCTTGTGGCCTATCATATCATCTATCTTAGAGAAATTTCCATGCACTGATGAACAGAATGTGTATTCTGTGGTTGTTGTGGTAGAATGGTAGAATGGTAGAATGTTCTGTAAATATCTGTTAAGTCCATTTGTTGCAGGATATAATTTTAACTCATTGTTTCTTTGTTGACTTTTTGTCTTAATGACCTGTGTAGTGCTGTCAGTAGAGTATTGAAGTCCCCCACTATGACTGTGTTGCTGTTTATCTCATTTCTTAGGTCTAGTAGTCATTGTTTTATAAATTTGAGAGCTAAAGTGTTAAGTGCATATATATTTAGGATTGTGACATTTTTGGTTGGACAAGGTCCTTTGTAATGTCCCTCTTTGTCTTTTTTAACTGCTGTCACTTTAAAGTTTATTTTGTCTAATATAAGAATAGTTACTCCTGCTCACTTTTGGTGTCCATTTGCATGGAATATCTTTTTCCACCCCTTTAACTTAAGTCTATGTGAGTCCTAATGTGTTAGATGAGTTTCTTGAACGCAGCAGATGGTTGGTGAATTCTTATTCACTACAATTCTGTATCTTTTAAGTGGAGCATTTATGCCTTTTACATTCAATGTAAATGTATTCAGATGTTCAGTTCCATTATGTTATGTGTTGCCTGTATACCTTGTTTTTTGTTTTTTTTAATTGTATTTTTGTTTTATAGGTCCTGTGAGATAGACTTGAAAGAAGTTCTGTTTTGTTGTGTTTCCAGGATTTGTTTCAAGATTTAGAGCTCCTTTCAGCAGTTCTTGTAGTGCTGGCTTGGTAGTGGCAAATTCTGTCAGCATTTGTCTGAAAAGGACTGTATCTTTCCTTCATCTGTGAAGCTTAGTTTCATTGGATATGAAATTCTTGGCTGATAACTGTTTTGTTTAATGAGACTGAAGATAGGACCCCAATTCCTTCTAGCTTGTAGGGTTTCTGCTGAGAAGTCTGTTGTTAATCTGATACGTTTTCCTTTATAGGTGACCTGGTACTTTTGCCTCACAGGTCTTAAGATTCTTTTCTTCATCTTAGTTTTAGATAACCTGATAACAATGTGTCTAGGCAATGATCTCTTTGCAATAAATTTCCCAGGTGTTCTTTTAGCTTCTTGTATTTGGATGTCTAGGTTTCTAGCAAAGCTGGGGAACTTTTCCTTGATTATTCCCCAAATATGTTTTCCAAACTTTTAGATTTCTCTTCTTCCTCAGAAACACCAATTATTTTTAGGTTTAATTGTTTTGCATACTTTGTTGCCTAGGAGACTGGCTTCTGCCACACCTGCACAGACAATAAAAAGTAAAACTGCTATTTAAAGAAGAGGCCAGAGATATGTTCCAAAATGATCACTTTGCTATGAGGCCACTTAGTTTAATCTCAGAATGCTTTAATTAGTTAATTGGTACCATAGTTGGAATATCATTTCTGTACCTAAAAGTATCTTAATTTTTACTTATTTGACATGTAATATTTTACATATTTATAAGGTACATGTAATATTTTTGTTACATGCAATGAATGTGTAATGACCAAATAGGGTATTTGGAGTATCCATCATCTTGAGTATTTATCATTTCTATATTGGTAACATTTTAAGTTCTCTCTTCTAAGATGACAATCACTACAACTTGGCTCTCAGAAACCCATATCCCTAGGAAAAGCGGGAGAGTATTTAATCAAGGGAACACTCCATGAGACAAAAGAATCTGAACAGCAGCTTTGAGCCCTAGACTGTCCTTCTGAGATAGCCTATCCAAATGAGAAGAAGCAAGAAAATAATTCTGGTAATATAACAAAGCAAAGTGCTTTAGCACATTGCCAAAATTATGCTAGTTCATCAGAAATGGATCCAAACCAAAAAGAAATTCCTGATTTACCTGAAAAAGAATTCAGAAGGTCAGTTATTAAGTTAATCAAGGAAGCATCAGAGAAAGGCAAAGTCCAATTTAAGGAAATCAAAAAAGTGACACAAGAAATGAAAAGAGAAATCTTCGCTGAAATAGATATTATAAATAAAAACAATAAAAACTTCAGGAAACAATGGATGAACTAATAAAAATGCAAAATGCTCTGGAAAGTCTCAGCAATGGAATCTAGAAAACAGAAGAAAATACTTCAGAGCTCAAAGACCAGGTTTTCAAATTAAACCAATCCAACAAAGACAAAGAAAAAATAATTTAAAAATACGAACAAAGTTTCTCTTCTATACACCAACGGCAACCAAGCTGAGAATCAAACCAAGAACTGAACTTTTTAGGCAATAGCTGCAATAAATAAATAAATAAAATACTTAGGAATATACATAACAAAGGAGGCAAACAGCCTCTATAACAAAAACTGTAAAACACTGCTGAAAGAAACAATAGACAACACAAGCAAGTGGAAACATATCTCATGCTCATTGGTAAGTAGAATCAATATTGGGAAAATGACCATACTGCCAAAAGCAATCTACAAATTCAATGCAATACCCATCAAAACACCACCATTATTATTCACAGAACTAGAAAAAAGAATCCTAAAATTCACATGGAGCCAAAGCAAGCCAGAGCAAAGCAAAAGCAAGCTAAAGCAAGATTAAGCAAAAAGAACAAATCTGGAGGCATCACATTATCTGATTTCAAAATATACTATAAGGCCATAGTCACCAAAACGGCATGGTACTGGTATAGAAATAGGAACATAGACCAATGAAACAAAATAACCCAGAAATAAATCCAAATACTTAGGTCAACTGATTTTCAACAAAGCAAACAGAAATGTAAAGTGGGGAAAACACCCTTTTCAACAAATGGTGCCTGGATCATTGGCTTGCCACATGTAGGAGAATGAAACTGAATCCTCCTCTCACACCTTATACAAAAATCAACTCAAGATGGATTAAGGATTTAAATTTAAGACCTAAAACTATAAAAATTCTGGAATATAACATTGGGAAAAAAACCCTTCTAGACATTGGCTTAGGCAAGGATTTCATGACCAAGAACGCAAAAGCAATTGCAATGCAAATAAAGATAAATAGCTGGGACTTAATTAAACTAAAAACCTTTTTCACTGCAAAAGGAACAGTCAGCAGAATAAACAGACAACCCACAGAGTGGGAGTAAATCTTCACAATCTATACATCTGACAAAAGACTAATATCCAGAATCTACAACGAACTCAAACAAATCAGTAAGAAAATAACAAACAATCCCATCAAAAAGTGGGCTAAGGAAATGAATAGACAATTTTCAAAATAAGATATGCAAATGGCCAAGAAACAGATTAAAAAAATGCTTGACATCACTAATTATCAGGGAAATGCAAATCAAAACCACAATGCAATACCACCTTACTCCTGCAAGAATGGCCATAATAAAAAAGTTAAATAATAATAGATGTTGGCATGGATGTGGTAAACAGAGAACATTTCTACACTGCTGGTGGGAATGTAAACTAGTGCAACCACTATGGAAAACAGTGTGGAGATTCTTTAAAGAACTAAAGGTAAAACTGCCAAAATCCAGCAATCCAACTACTGGTTATCTACCCAGAGGAAAGGAAGTCATTATACAAAAATGATCCTTGCACATACATGTTTATAGCAGCACAATTTGCAATTGCAAAAATGTGGAACCAACCCAATGCCCATGAATCAACGAGTGGATAAAGAAACTGTATACACATATATGATGGAATACTATTCAGTCATCAAAAGAAATGAATTAATGACATTTATTAATGGCATTTGCAACAATCTGGGTGGGATTGAAAACTTTTTTTTTTTTTTTTTTTTGAGACGAAGTCTCCCTCTGTCACCAGGCTGGAGTGCAGTGGTGCAAATTCAGCTCACTGCAACTGCCTCCCATGTTCAAACAATTCTCCTGCCTCAGGCTCCTAAGTATCTGGGACTACAGGCACGTGCCACCATGCCAGGCTAATTTTTTGTTTTTTTAGTAAAGAAGGGGTTTCACCATGTTAGCCAGGATGATCTTGATCTCCTGACCTCATGATCCACCACCTCAGCCTCTCAAAGTGCTGGGATTACAGGGGTGCGCTACTGTGCCCAGCTGAAGACTATTTTAAGTGGAATAACTCAGGAATGAAACACCAAATGTTGTATGTTCTCACTCATAAGTGGGAGCTAAACTATGAGGATGCGAAGGCATAAGAATGACATAATAGACTTTGGGGACTCAAGGAAAAAGGGTGGGAAGGAAGTGAGGGGTAAAAGACTACAAATCGGGTTCAGTGTATACTGCTTGGGTGGTGGGTGCACCAAAATCTCACAAATCACTGCTAAAGAACTGACTCATGCAACTGAATACCACCTGTTTCCCAGAAAACTATGGAAGTACAGGTATTGATCGACTTACGACCTGTGCGACTTATGACCATTCGACTTTACGACCACAATCGCTAGCCATGACTGCTCTGCGTCTGGCAGCACAAACGTTGCCCAGCTGGGCATACGACAGTGTGGACCAGCTTCTGGCAGCACTACCATCTCCACGTGCACCATTTCAACTGTACCTATAGCCTACTCAACTTACGACCAAATCAGGTTACGACCGTTCCGTGGTCCCGACCGTGGTCATAAGTCAAGCACTGCCTGTAATAATAACAGTTTCACCATTAAAAAAAAAAATCTCTTCTAGTTACTTTTTTCTTTTCTTTTTGCAACAGAGTCTCACTCTGGAGCCCAGTGATGTGATCTTGGCCTTCCAGGTTCAAGCGATCCTCATGCGTCAGCCTCCCAAGTTGCTGGGATAACAGGTGCACAACACCACGTATGGTACTTTACGTATATTTTGTAGAGACTGAGTTTTGCCATGTTGCCAGGGAGTTCATTACTCGAACTCCTGAGCTCAAGTGATCTGTCTGCCTTGGACTCCCAAAGTGCTGGGATTATAGGCATGAGCCACTGGGCCCAGCCTCTTCTAGTTACCTTGAAATATATAATATATAATTGGTAACTGTAGTCAGCCAACTCTGCTATGAAACATTAGAACTTATACTTCCCATCTAATTACATGTTTGTGCCCATCAACCAACCTTTTTTCATCCCCTCTCCCACTCACAAACTCTTCTCAGTGTCTGGTATCTATCATTCTAATTTCTACCTCCATGAAGTCAACTTTTTTAATTGAGTGAGTACATTTGAAATTTGCCTTTCTGTGTCTGACTTATTGCAGTTAATATAATAACCTCAAATTTCATCCATGTTGCTGCAAAATATGTGATTTTATTCTTTTAAATGGCTGAATAGTATTCCATTGTGTATATAAACCATATTTTCTTCATCCATTCATCCACTGATGGACACTTAAGTTGATTCTATTTCTTGGCTACTCTGAATTGTGCTGCAATAAACATGTGAGTGCAGCTATCCCTTTAACATACTGATTACTTTTCCTTTGGATAAATACCCAGTGGTGGATTGCTGGATTGTATGGTAGTTCTATTTTTAGTTTTTTGAGAAAATGCCAAACTGTTTTCCATAGTGGTTGAACTAACTTACATTCTCACTAACAGTGTATAAGAATTCGCTTTTCTCTGTATCCTTGCCAGCATCTGTTATTTTCTGTCTTTTTCATAGTAGCCATTTTATCAGGAATAATATCCCATCATTGCTTTAATTTGCATTTCCCTGATGATTAGTTATTTGAGCTTTTTTTTTTTTCATATATCTGTAGGCCATTAGTGTGTATTCTTTTGAGAAATGTTTATTGATGCACTTTTCTCACTTCTTAATGGGGTTGGTTTTTTTGTTTGTTTGTTTTGGATTTGTTTTGTTTTTTACTGTTGAGTCGCTTGAGTTTCTTATATATTCTGGATGCTAGTCCTTTGTTGGATGAATAATTCGCAAATGTTTTCTCTGATTCAACTGGTTAATTCTTCACTCTATTGAATGTTTCCTTTACTTTGCAAAAATTTTTAGTTTAAATTAGTCCTATTTGTATATTTTTGTTTTCAATGTGCTTTTGAGGTCTTAGCCATACAGTATTTACCTAGACTAATGTCCTAATGTGTTTTCTCTGTGTTTTCTTTTAGTAGTTTTGCAGTTTTTAGTCTTACCTTTAAGTTTTTAATTTATTTTGAGTTGATTTTTGCATGTACTGAGAGATAGGGGCCCAATTTCATCCATCTGCATATAGATATTCAATTTTCCCATCACCATTTATTGAAGAGAGTGTTCTTTCCCCAGTGTATGTTCTTGTCATCTTTGCCAAAAACCAGTTGGCTGTAAATCTGTGAATTGTTATTTCTGAACTCTCTATTCTGCTCCATTGTTCAATGTGTCTGTTTTTATACCAATACCATGCTGTTTTGGTTACTATTGCCTTGTAATATATTTTGAGGCACATAATGTAATGCCTCCAGCTTTGTTCTTTTTGTTCAGAATGGTTGTGACTATTCTGGATTTTTTTGTTCCATATAAATTTTAGGATTGCTTTTCTGTTTCTGTGAGAATGATGTTAGTTTTCTGATAGAGATTACATTAAAACTGTAGATTGCTTTCGGCAGTATGGTCATTTTAATAATATTAACTCTTCTGATCTATGAGCATAGGATGTCTTTCTATTTGTGTCCTCTTCTATTTATTTCATCAGTGTTTTGTAATTTTTCTTGTAGAAATCTGAAAGTACCTCACTTATAGAGGAAAATATTCTTCAAGTTCAATGAATCCCAGGATACATATTAGTATATTTTCAAATGAGCCTAGTCTCAATGTGTATATAATACATGATAAGCATGTTGTAATTATCTCTTGGAGAAACAAAAATATCTAATTAGGTTGGCAGATACCCAGAATTGGTGTCTTCTGAATTGGCCAGTGATAGTTAATGGATCTGATGCATCTTGGGACACTTAATTGGCATATGTGGAATCATCATAGTCTCAGAGACGATTATTGGCTTTGTTTTGATGGCCTTTAATTCCACATTTGTTTCAAATCCTCTACCAGAGCACATATTTATTTATCTCTTCTGCATGTGTTCCCGGAATATTCTGTTTAGTAGAGAAGCAATATCAATAAACCCCACTGTTTTAATGAGTTTAACAAAGAGCAAAATAGCTGGTCTATTGGCCAAAAATCGTGGTGTGATTTTTTTTTTTTTTTTTTTTTGGTAGTTCATTTCAAGTATATTTTGCAGGGATTGATTTCCAATTGCAAACAAATGTTTTGATTTGAGTTAGCCATGAACCTGTGAACCCACATTACATAAAATTCTTGTATTTATACCAAGCTTTGAAATTTCCTAAGAATTTTCATATGTATTTTCTCGTTTAATTCAATAATAAATATTGTGTGGCTATTGTTGATTCCTTTTTACAGAAAAAGTAACTGACATGCTTTTGAAAAAAAAATTTCTCTGACTCTTGAAAATATGCTAGAACTTTCAAAATGTGTGAAATAAATTATACTAGCATTTCTTACATATACTCACAACACAGAACATTTCTGATCACTGAAATATGAGAGTGTGTTTTTTCGTACTCAGAAATTCTACAGTTTTCTCTGAACACTGACTGAGTGTCCCACAATTCAGTTCAGTTCTGACACTAACCCAGGTTAGTGCAAACCCCCAGGTTAAGGGCTGAGTCCCACAAGGCTGCCCATCACTTCGGACACTGATCTTAAATCTTATGTTATCATCTTTATTTCTGACTGATGGCTATAAATCAGTGTTCCTACAACCCTTCCTTGGGTTCAGTAATGCTCTAAGAAGGCTCACAGAACACAAAGACACACTTGTTTACATTTACTGGCTATTGTTGACTAAAGAGTACAAATGATAGAGACAGATAAAGAAGCACATAGGGCAAGGCATGTGGGAGGGTTGCAGACCTTCCATGGCCTTTCCTGGTTTACTACCCTCCCAGCACCTTCACGTGTTCATCAGCCTGGAAGCTCTCCAACCCCATAGTTCAGGGATTACTATGAAGGCTTCATCATGCAGGCATGATCAGTTACTAACTCAACCTCCTGTTCCTCTCCCTTTTCTGGAGAAAGAAAGGGAGGAAAAAAAAAAAAAGAGGATGAGTGGGTAGGACTGAAAGTTTTAAGCTTCTAATCATGCCTTGGTTTGTCTAGCGACCAGCCCTATGCAGAAGCCCAGGAAAAGTCATCGTATTAGATCAAAAGATGTTCCTACCACCCAGGAAATTCTGAGAAATCAAGAGCTCTGTGCTGGGAACTAGAGGCAGAGACCACACACACACACACACACACACACACATGCACACACACACACATATGTATATTTTATGTCATCAGGGTACATTAGAGAATCTGTGCTTTTCATGGATTGCACACACCTCAACTGAACCAGGTTTGGGGGTCACAGAGCTGCTCAAGGTTTGAATAATTCAGGCTATTTCAGGTCAGCTTTGTAAATCAGGTCAGCTTAGTGATTCAAGTTCCTCAAAAGTTTAAACTTTTCACCTATCTGGCTTAGGTTGGTTTCTTGTGCAAACAGTCACAACTGAATCTGTCTAGACGAAGTATTTAACCTGAAGACTAAATGAGCAGCCTCTATCTATGGCCATCCCACTCTGAACATGCCTGATCTAGTCTGAATTATCAGCCTCTGTGCTCTACTCACCTACCTCTCTTTCAACTCCATGGTGGCTCACTTGAGGCCATCTGACGCATAACATTAAGTGGGAAGACAAAACCTTAATTTGACTTTGCTGCTGGAGAGGCTCCTGTTGTCCAGCAGAGATAACCTAAAGGAAGTTGCTTTAAAAAGACATGTGGCCACAGGCTGTCACTTTGAAGTCACTGCTTATAATAACAGTAGCTTGGGCTGCAGAAGCAGTTGAAGTTTTCAGCTGAGGAGGTCTAAATGACTAACTCTTGTTGAATTTAGATTGCAAAACCCAGACATAAAAAGCCTCACTTTGCAGTTATCCCTTTCATCTCTGCCTGTAGATAAACTAGCTATAATCAGAGTTAGTTTCTCTCTTACAGGACTTTGTTGAAGGTAGTCAGAAGTGACAACACAAATAAGTATTCTAGATCTCTCTTATGAATATGCCCTTGGATAGGATGTGGTATAACCTCACGTATAACACATCCCAGCAGGGCTAAAACTGAGGTAATATATGAAATACTCACCTCAGGTGCAAAATTTAAAGGTGCACAGAAAACAGCTCAGTAATCAAGATAAATAGTATTTTAACGTGATGTTTTTTAAAAAATAAAAATTAATGCAAAAATATGAATAAAATGTCAAAATTTTAAATAAAAGCAGTATCAGTATTGTTGATTTTTCCTTCTTCCTTTGGCTCCAATATGCCTTGGCATGGCATTGTTCACAGTACATGATTTTGCTATTTTGCAATTGAAATAATAGGAGTCACCAACTTTCCAAACTGCAGTAATGAGTCCTCACTGCCTTTTGCTTCACAGCTTTCAATAAGCTATTTTCAGAATCCCACTCCTGGTGCTACATTATGTTTTAGAATTAGGTTTGGCTACACAGAACAGAAAATCCAAAGTAGTAGGATCTTTGGATTTTCTGTCCTGTGTAGAGAAGGCAGAATGGTTTTTCCCTTTAAGGCAAATATAGGCAGGCCAACGTTGCTGCTACAGCTCCGTGATTAGCAGGGACCCAGACTCCTTCTCTCCTGACTCCCCATTATCATCAATATGTGGCTGCCACCATATGGTTCATAAATGTTGCTTTATTGCCAACCATTAGACCTGTAGTCTAGCCAGCATGAAGACAGAAAGTGGAGAAGAGGCGAAGTGCACCCACACTCACACCATCATTGTCTCTAAGGAAAGGTCCTACAAACACTATGTAACACGTGCTCATAGTCCACTTACCAGAACTATCAAAGCTAAATGTAGCTGCAAAAGAGGCTGGAAAATGCAGTCTTTGTTCTGGGTGTCATGTGCTCAGCTAAAAATGCTGAAATTAGTATGGAGAAAAGGAGATCAGATACTGGAAACAGCCAACAGTCTCTTGGAAATTGTGAAGGATTTGGTTGCATCCATTGCATCAACTTTGTCACAGCTCGTACACAAAAGATCGACCTCTATGCTGGTCAAGCAGTCACTGTCACTCCCAAATGTGTCATCACACTGTGCCTGTGACCACAGTTTCCATTCATTAGCTCTGATTTAGATATATTAAGATCTATCATTGGCTATGTTATTAAACCCATGAGGTGAGAAAGATATTTTGAAATATTAACAGATGCTTGGTTTCCTGTTATATGTCTTCCTACCAATCAGCTAGCTACCCATTTTTATTTTGTTACCTTAGAGAAAAGACAGAATAATAGAATGCAAAAGACAAGAAAAGAATTATTGCCTTTTGGAATTCAAAACATCAGAGACTCATGATCCATTTGGAAGACTGCATCACCAGTCAGAACTAGACTCCCTCCAATAGTTCTTCCCCATCTAAGGCTAGATACATATTCCTGGACTGAGGGAATGGGAAGAGTCATACAGGAAGCTAGAGCATTAGATGTTGCTGTGAGTCCCCAAGAAGAGGCAGGATTGGTGGTTATAGAGATGGAGAAGGAATTATCTGGATAAGTTTAGGTTCTAAGAACAGGGGACACTTGTGTTCCTAATCCCCATAGAAGTGCCCAGAAGATCTAAAAAATACCTGCCATGTAAGGTTTCTGAGATGAAGAGATGTCTGCTTGGCATGTCCAGTGCATTACTCAGGTTATATATGTTTGTATATGAGATTTACGCAGAATTGGCTCACTCGATTATGGAGGCTGAGAGGTTCCACAGTCTACTATCTGCAAGCTGGAGACCTAAGACAGCCATTGATATAAATTTCAATCTAAATCCAGAGGACCTAGAAGCAGGGGAGCTGATAATGCAAGTTTTAGTTTGAGGGAATAAGAATGATGTCCTAGCTCAAGCAAGCAGGCAGAGAGAGCAAAGTCTCCCTTCCTCTGCCATTTTGCTCCAGGCAGGCCCTCCACGGACTGGATAATGCCTACCCACCTTGGGGAGGGCCATCTGCTTCACTCAGTCTACTGACTTAAATGTTCATTTCTCCTAGAAACACCTCACAAACACACCCAAAATCATGTTTAACCAGATATCTAGGCACCCTGGAATCCAGTCAAATTAACACATAAAATTAACCATCACACCCAGACCAAAGAGTCTGTGTTTCCTGCAGACAGACTTTCTGTTCTAAGAGCCGACAAGGTGCCGTGAAAGAGTTTGATCAGGGAGAGACCGGATGTGATGGACATTTAAAAATAGCACTGATGGTAGAAGCTTGAGGATGTTTAAATGCTGCTGAGAAAGTCTATCCAGAGGAAGAGCTGAAAATCAAAGAAAGAAGGGGTAACTGAAGCAGATGCAGCAGTCTGGGAAGGGGATTAGAACCTAGAAAGGGGGTTAGTCTTGGGCAGAACTGGGAATAAGCCTGTCACTGCGATGAAAGGGTGGCAGAAAGAATGGGGCAATAAACCCGTAAGTGGGGTGGTGGGAGTTAGAGGAGTTCCCTGAGGAGGGGTACGCTGAGCAGAAGGCAGAAGCTTTGGAGGAGGGTGGAAAAGTTTGAAGACAGCAGCATGGGAAATAGGGGAGTGATGGTCCATCGAACACTAGAGTTTGGCAGGCCCAGGAGGAACTGAAGGAGGTGAGCATGAGAGGGTGTAGTTTGTCCCCACCGGGCTCGGTGGCCAAGGACAGGTGCTGAGGAGACAGACGCTGAAATTATCGAAGAGTTGGTGTCTGTGGCAGGTGGAAGGAAGTGCAGAGTAGACTTCTGGTCCTCCAACTTGCCTGCCCATGGGAACTTAAAAGATCTGCTGAGGCTTCAATCCCAATATAGACATTAAGGTTTAACGGGTCTGGGGTCCAAGTTTGAGGAGCACTGGGGTAGGGGATATTGGCAAATATGGCTGAAATTGATGGACCAGGCCTGGGCTAGGGCAGGCGGGGTAGGCAAGGGTGCAAGAAGGCAGGAAATAGAGGGGCTAAAGGTGGACACTTCAGTCAATGGGAAAAGAATTTTCCTGCAATGTCCCAGAAATGCAACTGCAGCTACACTTCCCTGAATTTCCGGAGCTAAATTCTCCCAGGTATTTTCCATGTTTACCTGTGTAGACCTGAGGACACTCTCCATTAGCGTTCCAAATAGCTCTCTTTCCCAGCATTTTATGTGGATTTTGTGTGCTTTACTTTACATGACAGTACTATTCAAGCCAAGAGCAATTCAGATTTTAAATACAGACATCTCTTCCACCTTCTGAGAGATGAGGAGTGCTATGAACTAAATGTTGGTATCCGATCCCTCCCCACCCACATTCTTAAGTTGAATTCTAATCCCATAATCCCCAATGTGTTGGTATTTGGAGATGGGGCTTTGTGGAGGTGATTAGGTCATGAGGGTGGAGTCCTCATGAATGGGATTGGTGCCCTTATGAAAGAGAGAGCACTCTGGTTCTCTTTCCACCTGTGAAGATACAATGGGAAGTTGGCAGTCTGCAACACAGAAGAGGGCCTTAACCAGAACATGATGATGCTGGACCTCTGATCTTGGATTCTCAGTCTTCGGAAATGTAAGAAATAAATTTCTGTTGTTTATAAGCCACCCACTCCATGACACTTTGTTATAGCAGCACAAACTAAGATGGGCAGACTCTCTTGGTGCCTGTGAGGGGATGTATTATTATCAGCAATGCTGTTTGAAGCAGTCTCTGATAGGGAATGCTGACCCATCAGGGGCAGATACCCCTGTCTTAAGCAAACTCTCATCCCTATCTCCCTGCCTTCGACCCTTTTGCAGGTGCTGATACTGCATGATCAGGTCCTGGCAGGCAAGGGAGCCCTTAGAGGAAGCAGCCAATGAGCAAGCTGAAGACATGGTAGGTGGAAAGTTTTTCATCACCTACAGGAATGATATAAATTGTGTGGGCCTAGGCACAGCAGGTTTCAGATATGGCCATAATGACTTTATATACTATATGCTCCAGTGATTAAAAATTGGATTCCAAACCCCTTGGGGAGTTGCCCTATTTCCTAGCTAGCTCCAGATCCAGCGCTGCATGGTGTCTCCACTGTGATAGAGCAGTAGATCTCAAACTCAAGTGTTGTCTTACTCTGTTCAGGCTGCTATAAAAAAAATTGCCATTGACAGGGTGGCTTAAAAACAATTGAAATGTGTTGGTTACGGTTCCGGAGGCTGGCAAGTCCAAAATCAAAGCACTGGCACATTTGGTTTCTGATGAGAGCCTGTTCCCTGGTTCATAGATGCACATCTTGCTGCATCCTCACATGGTGGAAAAGGCAAGGGAGCTCTCTTGGGCCTCTTTTACGTGGGCAAATCCCATTCATGAAGGCAGACCCTCCTAAAGGCCTCACCTCCTAATACCCCACATTGAGGGGGGGTCAGCATTTAAACACAGGAATTTTGGAGAGATACAAATATTCAGCAAGTATGCATCAGCATCTTCTGTAGGGCTTGCTAGGGTATGGGTTACTGGACCCTAAACCCAGAGTGTCTGGTTTAATAGGCATTTCTGGGAAGAATGTCTGGTTTGGTAGAATTTGCATTTCTAACAAGGTCTAAGGTGGTGCTGGTGCTGCTGGTCCAGGGACCACACTTAGAGAACCACTGCTGTTGAGAAAAAAAAAAAATGGCATTCAAAGGATGGGGAAGCAGAGAATGGAACATCTTCCATTAAAAGGGCCATCTCATGTGGCCCTCTAGCCCCCAGATTAATCCATCAAACTATTGCATCAGTGACTGCAGTTTTGCATGACAACATGATACTGGAGTTTCTTGGTTTCTAAAGTTAAAGGCTTCCTGGTGGCAATGACACAAGGACCGGGAGATTGCTGGGGCAGGGCTAATGTGCACCTCACTCACAGCTAACCACTCATCAAGTGTCTCCATGGGCTGCACCCAGTCTGGAAGACCTACGTATATTATCTCTTTTATTCCTTATGTGAAACGAGTGGGGTTGAATCCCCATTTTGCACTTAAGTCGACAGTGACACAAGCAGATGTAAGTAAGTAGGGTATGTTTGCAGGTGAGTCCTGTACTGCTCTAGGAGTTGGCTAACTCTGGGAGGGATCGTCCAGGATCTCTTAGCCAGTTGGTAGAGGAGTGAGTGGGCTTGCAGGAGGCAGATGGACCCTAGTATCAGATCTCCTACCCACCATCTCCCGGCCTGTGCTCACTCAGTTGCTGTCCCTTCACTACCTTCCCTTCTGTGGAGACCAAGGGAAGGATCTGTCAGGAGGATTCCTGGGAGAGGGGAGTTGTGCTTCTGAAGAAGGCAGTTGTTGCAGTCCTCATCTGCTCACAACATGGTTGATGGCACAGCCCTTCCCACACCTCCATGCCCGATGTCTTATTTTTTTTTTATTTTTATTTTTTTTGAGACAGAGTCTCACTCTGTCATCCAGGCTGGAGTGCAATGGCGTGGTCTCAGCTCACTGCAACCAGCTCCCGGATTCAAGCGATTCTCCTGCCTCAGCCTCCTGAGTAGCTGGGATGACAGGCCCCTGCCACTATACCTGGCTAATTTTTGTATTTTTAGTATAAATGGGGTTTCACTATGTTGGCCAGGCTGGTCTTGAACTCCTGACCTCATGATCTGCCCACTTTGGCCTTCCAAAGTGCTGGGATAACAGGCGTGAGCCAGTGTGCCCAGCCCATGCCAGATGTCTTGAGTATCAGCCCAAAGCTTAATGTCTCCAGGAATATCCACTTTCTTCCTAAGGGAAGATAGAGGGTGCTCGAAAATGTAGGTTTTATTCTTTTACAGGTATGGTGAGGCCAACAGACCAGGAGATGATGGTCACTGAAGGGACAGTTTATTACTCACAGTTCCCAGGAGGAGGGGACATACTGAGCCACACGGGGAAGCATCGGGTCAGTCAAGAGGCAGAGGGAAAAGGGGAAACTGTGACCAGAAGGCTTTATTGTAAGAAGGAACAGGTGAGGCAAGCTTAGGAATAGACATCTCTTCTACCTACTGAGAGATGGAGAGTGCTATGAATTGAATGTTGGTATCCGATCTCCCCAACATTCTTATGTTGAATTCTAATCCCCAGAACTTTAGCAGGTTCTGGGCCATAGGACTGCCCTAGTTGTCTGGTACCTGGCCCTGGAGTGACTAAGACAGGTAGCTGGTGGCTTTGAGTGTGAGAGCACAATAAAGGAGGTGGTTGGAGATGTGGCCTCTGGACTGATATGCAAGGCGTGTGTTCATAGGTGAATCCTATACTGTCTGTAGGAAGTGGCTAACTCTGGAAGGGGCTGTGCTTCCACCATCAGCCAGGCTCCAAGATGTCAAAATATCAAATACAAAATCTAGAACATTTGGTTATTCCAGAGAGCTCATTCAAAGATGGTATTAGGAGCTACTTTTCCCTTTTCCATCAGCAGCCTCCAATACTGTTTTCTTTCCAGAACCGTATATCAGGGAAGAGATTTATAATCAGAAAGTAACAGAACGAAGAGGGCAGGCCACAGTTAGGTATAAGCAAGAGATTGGTCTTCCCTGGGGTAGACCTAAAGGGTCTCAGCTTTAAAAGAACCCATTGTTAGTAGAGTGTTAACAGTAGCGGCTCACATGTGAAGGTAGGGAAGGCTGAGAAGGGGTCAGGCTTCCCAGGCTGTGGACATAGAGTATGTCTCATAAATCCCAAGTCAGAGTCTGTTGACTCCTGGGACCTTCTGTTTGTTTCCTTCCAATTTCTACTTTTTTTCAATTTACCTATATGTCAAAAAGCACCTGGGGAGCTCCTTGAAATTGCTGGGGCTGACCCCTGGCCACTGCTCTGCATCAGAATCCCCTGGAGGCTGGTGAAACACATGTTTCCAGGTCCCACACCCAGAACTTCTGATTCAAAAGGTCTGGGGTGGGACCTGAGAATCAGAGCCTATTCCTAACACTTTCCCAGGTGATGCTCATGCTGCTGGTCTGTGGCCGGTGGTCTGTGAGCCACTGACCTGGGGATTCTAACTCAGCAGGTCTGGAGAGGGCCCCAGGTGGTTCTGACCTGGTGGTATTCTGAAGTCCACACTTGGAGAACCACCACCCTGGGCCTGAACGTCCTCACTGTGCTGCTGCTGTGCGAGGGAGAATCAGCCACAGTTATTCGGCCATGCTTGGGAGGTGGAGGTGGCATGGCACACTCGTGGCGGTGGTCTTTTAAGAGCAATGAGAGTCTTTCCCAGAAGGCCCTCTCTTCTCTGGCCCACCTGAAAGACCTCCATTAATATCCACCCTACGGGTTCTATTTTGTTTTATATTTTATCAAACAAGATGGTGTTTTCTTAACGAGAAGAGACCCAGGTCACTCATCCAGACCCTTCTCCCTTTTGTGGGGTGTTGATGCTGGGCGTGCCCTTTTCTGGGAAGTCTCCCATCCCTTCAGTGGGCTCCTGCTGAGCCTGGCAGTTAACTTCCCATAAGGACCCCCAACCTGGATGTGTCCTCCCACCAACCCAGCCTCTGGTTTCTGAAGCATCTCCTCAGACCCATGGGCTCCCCACTCCCTTCTAAGGAAGGATGAGGGTCTTCCTGAGTACTCAGCTATTTTGCAAGTCTGAGTAGAGTTGAGGTTGAAACGCAGATCCCCTTCTCAATGTAAAGACTGCAAGGACGCCACACCACAAGGCCTCATTCAATCAGCACCTTCAGGATGGGTTCCTACTTAGCAGAAACCTCCAACAGCCAGGTGAGGGAGGGAAACACAGACCCGAGAAGCTTCAGAAGGAAGCCAGGAGCCCCAAGAGGGGAAGGGCTGAGAGAGAGGCAGAGTGTGGTGATGTCCCTCATGGCCTCCTTTGCAGTGGGGCTGGCCTGGACTTAGTCCTCCAAATCCATCTGGAAGCACCATTGCTACAAATGGCTCAGGCTGTTCTACAGTGCCGGTTAGGCTGAGTTTTCTGGTGTAGTTTTTATTTCACATGATTTGATTGTTTCCAAAAGAGGCAGTTCATTGAAAATCTAAGTCAAGAGGCCTGCCCCCTAGCAAACAGACCTGCCGCCCCTGTGTGCGGTCACTTCCTTCTCCCTCCCCTCTGCACCCTGAGGGTCTGCCAGCCTCATCAGGAGATGTGTAATCAACCGTATAGCCCCCACTCGCTTGCAAGCAGCTGCCTCTTGGGATCGACATCTAAAAGGGGAATTGACCTTCAGGTGGGACTTCGGCTTCAGCTCCAGGACTCCCGGGCCCGAGAGGATGCACTCGGCTAGGAAAGCCCAGATGAGCCCCCCAAAGTGTGAGGCCTAGCCCAGGGGCCCCAATTGCCTGAGCCTAGGAGTTTTTCCCTGATGAAATCTTCTGGGGCTCGTCACAATGTTAGAAACACAAATCTTGCCAGATCACCTGGCTTCATTTTGGGCTTGAAAAAATGGGGTCACCAAAGATATAAAGAGTGTCCCCGAACTGTGAGCCCTCCTGAGGTTAGAACACCCTAGCCCTAGCCCTACCCCCAGCACCCATCACTGTGGAAACTGCTCTAGTTCCAGAAGTACAAAGTTTCAACATCCAATGTATGAGGGTGACCCCTCTGTGGGACATTTACTCTTTTGAGAAAACTTAGTTCCTCACGCTTCAAAAGCTGCTTGGGAAAACTCAGGCAATGATGAAAGTGAGTCCCCACTTTAAACTGCAGCATGTCCCCAGGTTTCTCTCATTTGTCAGATCAGCTAAAATCTTCCAGGGAATTTTTTTTATTTTTTAGGGGAGAAAACTAACAACTTTGTTTTAGCCCTGTGATCTATAAATGCAAATAGTGGATTGGAGTCCAATTTCTGGCACAGAGAGTTGAGTGATAAAAATGCTAAATGGAAAATCCACTTTCCGGTAGCTTTCTGTAGCCCGGACAAATGCATAATTTATTCTCAGATAGCTGGACTAGCAAACTCGCAACAGGGGGTGTTACACCAGAATGCATTTGTGCAAGGAATCTGAATTTCAAAGGACAGCTTTGCCTGGAGAGATACCACCCAGAACAATGTGGATTTAATTAAGGTTTAGAACAGCACTTTGTTCACAGGGGGTTGATGGGAAGGCTCCAGGTAAGATTTTATTTGGTAATAGATTATTGACCAATGGCAGGCAAGGGTGACTGGTTTGCATATTTTACTATTCATGACTTCGGGACTGAAGGAATCAGAATGACAGCAGGCGATATCTCTGTCAGCCTGCTGTTTCTGGGGGGAAAGGTAGTTTTGTGGGTGGATAAATAGATCTCATTTGTGTTGCCTTTTGCGCCTGGACCTGATGTTCTGTTAAGAACAAGTGTGAGAAATACTTCTATGAAGAAAAGGGCACGCTTGGGTGAGATTAATTAACCTGAATACCAAAGATCTACTGTGGCACCAAGATAAGGAGCAGTGGGCAGAGCCTGCTCAAACAGAAGCAGAGTGAAGTCCTAGAAGGCGGAGCTGCACCCTTAGAAGGCAGTGCAGGCTCCTTGGCATGAGCCAGGCACCCTTCGTTTGCATCCAACCCTGGAAGGGGACCCGAGGGATCCCAGAGCATCACAGCCAGCCAAGGGTCAGACTGAGTTGGGGCAATAACAGGATTCCTGGGTTGTGGGTGCTGGGCAGTACCTTACCTGCTTGTCCAGGTGAAAAGGACACCAGGAAGAGCTCTGCAGGGTGAGGCTTTCTGGAATTAATGGAATCATAAGAGATGCTATCTGAAGAAAGGGATAAGGCAGAGGTGCAGCTTGGTAGGATGGTGTGCAAATAAAAATCCATTTCTGCATTTCTTTTCCACCGGTATTTCCTTCCCAGCTGCCCCACTCGCAACAGCACCCAAACAGAACAAAACAACATCTGGTGTTTATTGGTTACTCCCTCCCCATACCATCCTTTTAAAATTGCTCTCCTCGGCCGGGCATGATGGCTCACGCCTCTATTCCCAGCACTTTGGGAGGCCAAGGCAGGCAAATCACTTAAGATTAGGAGTTCAAGACCAGCCTGGCCCAACATGGTGAAACCCTGTTTTCATTAAAAACACAAAAAAAGAAAAGAAATTAACCGGGTGTGGGGAATGGCGCAGGCCTGAAATCCCAGCTACTCTGGAGGCTGAGGCATGAGAATTGCTTGAACCCAGGAGGCGGAGGTTGCAGTGAGCCGAGATTGAGCCACTGGACACCCAGCCTGGACTACAGAGCAAGACTTTGTCTCAAAATAAATAAATAAATAAATAAATAAATAAATTAAATAAATAAATAAATTCTAACACCAGTAATTCAAACTTTGGGAAGATTTTAGTTTAGATATTATGTCCCATTTTTAAGATATGGGTGTCCAGTTCTCCCAGTGTTATTGAAAGGGCTGTTCTTTCTCCATTGAAAGGGGCTTTTGCCCCTTTGTCAGTTGACTGTATCTGTGAGGGTCTATTTCTGGGCCCTCAACTCTGTTCCACTGATCAATTTGTTGATTCTTTTACCAATATCATCCTATCTTCATTACTGTGGCGGTTTATAGTGAGTTTAAAGTTGGGGAATGTATTGGTTAGTCTGGGTCTTTTGTATTTCCATAAAAACATTCAAATTATTTTTTCAGTATCCACAGAATAACTTGTGGGATTTTGATTTGACTTGTGTTGAATTTATAAATAGAGTTGGAAAGATCTGGCATCTAAACAATATTGAGTCTCCCCATCCATGAACATGGAAGATCTCCCTATTTAGATATTCTTTGATTTCTTTCACCAGAGGTTTGTCGTTTTTTTAATATTGATCTTGTAAATATTTTATTAGCTTCATGTGTAAGTTTTTTTTTTTTTTGGTACTAATGTAAATAGTATTGTGTTTCAAATTCCAATTGTTCATTTACCCTGCAACCTTGCTGCAATCATTTGTTGGTTTCAGGAGGTTTGTGGGGTTTTTTTTTTTGTCAACTCTTTGAAATTTTCCACATTAGCATTCATGTCATTTGTGAACTAAGTTTTATTTCTTCCTTCCCAATCCCAATGTTGCTTTTTTTTTCCTTTCCCTTTTCTTGCCCTTTTTTTCTTCTTTTATTTCCCTTTTGTTGTCTTACTATATCAGCTAGGACTCCAAGTACAATGTTGAATAGGAGTGATGAGGGGTACATTGTTCTCCTGTTTCTGATTTTGGGAGAAAAGCATCCAGTTCCTCACCATGAAGTATGTTAGCCACAAGCTTTTGTAGATGTTTTTTTTTGTAATCAAATTGAGGAAGTCCCATCTATTCCTAGAGTGCTGAGACTTTTTAACATGAATGTCTGTTGGGTTTTGTCAAATGCTTCTTCTGCATCTATGGATATGATCATGTAATTTTTCTTTTTTAACCTGCCAATATGATAAATTATATTATTTGACTTTCCAATGTTGAACCAGACTTATATACCTGCAATAAATCCCACTGGCTGTGATGCATAATTCTTTTTATACATTGTTGGATGCTATTTGCTAATATTTTGTTGAAGATTTTCACATCTGTGTTCATGAGAGACATTGGTCCACAGCTTTCCTTTCTTGTAATGTTCTTATATTATGTCTTTATACCTATTTTGGTATTAAGATAATGCTGGCCTCACAGAATGAGTTAGAAAGTATTTTTTTCTGTTTTGTTTTCTGAAAGACATTATGAAAACTGGTATCATTTGTTTCCTTATTGTTTGGTAGAATTCCCCCTGAAATCACCTGGGCTTGATACTTTCTTTTTTGAAAGGTTATTATTTATTTATTTATTTATTTATTTTCTTTATTTAATATAGGCATCTTCAGATTATCTAATTTTTCATGTGTGAGTTTGGCAGATTGGGTCTTTCAAGGAAGTGGTCCATTGCATCTGATTTATTAAATTTGTTGGCATAAAGTTGTTTGTAGTATTCTTTTATTATCCTTTTAATGTCCATGGAATCAATAGAAATGATCCCTCTTTCATTTCTGATGTGAGTAATTTATGTCTTCTCTCTTTTTTCTTGGCTAAACTGGCTAGAGGTTTATGAATTTTATTACTCTCAAAAAAAACCCAGCTTTGGTTGATTAATTTTTTCTACTGATTTCCTATTTTCACTTTCATTCATTTCTGCTCTAACTTTTATTACTTATTTTTTCTGCTTGCTTTAGGCTTATATTGTTCTTTTTTCTTTAGTTTCCTTTGGTGAAAGCTTAGATTATTGATTTTAGATGATTATTATTTTCTAACATATGCATTCAGTGCTATATATGCAATTTTATTTTCAAAGCCAGAAACCATTTATTGAGTTATAGAAACTGAAGTAAATAATACTGCTTTCAGTCACTGATTCCCACAAATACTGAGGTGTATTTTTGTTTTCATTTAACTCAAAATATTTCTAAATTTCTTTTGAGATTGATTATTTTTTAATAATGTGTGCTATAAATTTTAGTGGTTTCTCTAGAGTTTGCAATACATTACTTGGCCTATGTGTTATTTATAAGTGTGTGGTATAATTTCCAAATAATTTGTTATTTTCCTGATATTTTTCTATTATTGATTTCTATTTAATGTCGTTGTGATGTAAAAGGATACTTGAGATAATTTTTATTCTTTAAAATTTGTTAAGGTGTGTCTTATGGCTCAGAATATAGTCTGTTTTGGTAAGTGTTCCATGTGAGCTTAAGAAGAATGCATACTCTGCTGTTGTTGTATGGCGTCAACACTGTCTTATAAATGTCAATTAGAACTAGTTGACTGATAGTGATGCATAGTTAACTAAATTCTTACTAACTTTTTGCCTGCCATACCTGTCAATTACTGATAGAGGAGTGTGTAAGTCTCCAGGCGTAATAGTGGATTTGTCTATTCCTCTTTGCAGTTCTGTTTTTGCCTCATGCATTTTGATGCTCTGTTTTTAATCCCATATACATTAAGAATTATGTCTTCTTGGAAAATTTTGACCAGTTTGTCATATTTTAATGCTGCATTTTATCTCTAATAATCTTTCTTAATCTGTAGTCTAATTTGTCTGACATTAACATAGCTACTCTTCCTGTCTTTAGATGAGGGTTAGCATGGTATACTTTTTTTACATTCTTTTATTTTTAAACTATCTACGTATTTACAAAGTGTATTTTTTGTAGACAACATATAATTAGTTCCCATCCTTTGATCTGCTCTGAGAATCTCTGTCACTTAGTAGGAGTATTTGGATCATTTACACTTAAAATGATAATTGATATAGTTGAATTAATATCTACTGTATTTGTAACTGTTCTACTTGTTTGTTTTTTTTTTTTTATCTTCACCTCTTTTTCTGCCTTCTTTGGTCTTAACTGAGGATTTTACATGATTCAATTTTCTATTCTTTTAGCATATCAATTATATTTCTTTTTCTTTTCTTTTTTTTTTTTTTTTTGAGATGGAGTTTCGCTCATTACCCAGGCTGGTGTGCAATGGCACTATCTCAGCTCACCGCAACCTCCACCTCCTGGGTTCAGGCAATTCTCCTGCCTCAGCCTCCTGAGTAGCTGGGATTACAGGCACACGCCACCATGCCCAGCTAATGTTTTGTATTTTTAGTAGAGACGGGGTTTCACCATGTTGACCAGGATGGTCTCGATCTCTTGACCTCATGATCCACCCGCCTCGACCTCCCAAAGTGCTGGGATTACAGGCGTGAGCCACCACACCCGCCCTCAATTATATTACTTTTAAAAAATTTTTAGTGCTTTCTCTAGAGTTTGCAATACATTAATACATTTACAACTAATCTAAGTCCACCTTCAAATGACACCATACTACTTCATGAGTAGTGCAGGTATTTTATAACAGAATATTCATGATTTCTCCCTCTCATCCTTTAGAACACTGCTAACAATTATTTTATTTATCCACATACTATAATAATCTAACACCGTGTTGCTATAATTGTTTTGAGCAGTTAAAAATTATAAATAAAATAACGATTTTATTTTATTTTTATTTATTCATTCTCTAACACTTTTCCATTCTTTATGTAGTTCTGAGTTTCTCACCTATTTACTTTCCTTTTCTCTAAGAACTTTTTAAAAATAATTTTTGCAAGGCAGATCTACCAGTAAAAAAATTCTCTGTTTTCACCTGAGAAAGTATTTCTCCTGCTTTTGAAGATGATATAGTTTAGCTGTGTCCCCACCCAAATCTCATCTTGAATTCCCCAACATGTTATGGGGGGGGCCCAGTGGGAGGTGATTGAATCATGGGGACAAGTCTTTCCTATGCTGTTCTCATGATAGCGAATAAGTCTCATGGGGTCTGATGGTTTTAAAAAGTGGAGTTCCCCTGTGCAGGTTCTCTCTCTTTGCCTGCTGCCATTCATGTAAGACATGACTTATTCCTCCTTGCCTCCCGCCATGATTGTGAGGCTTCCCTAGTCATGTGGAACTGTAAATCCAATTAAACCTCTTTCTTTTGTAAATTGCCCAGACTTTGGTATGTCTTTATCAGCAGCATGATGATAGACTAACAGAGAAGAATAATTTTGCTGGATATAAAATTCTAGGTTGGTGTTTCTTTCTTTCAACACTTTAAATATTTCACTCTACCTTTTTCTTGCTTGCATGATTTCTCAAGAGAATTCTAGTATGATTCTTATCTTTGATCCTATTTAAGGCATTTTTCCCTCTGGTTTCTTTCAAGATGTTCTCTGTCTTTGGTTTTTTACAGTTTGAATATGCTGTAATTAGATTTTTGAAAACATCCTCATTGTATTCTCCGTTCTTTTAATCTGTGGTTTGTTTCTGTCATTAATTTTTGGAAATTCTCATTATTAATCTAAATAATTCTTTTGTTCATTCTTCTTCTGATATTCTTATTATGGCTTTTTTTCCTTCTTTTTTCTGAGACACAGTCTCACTCTATCACCCAGGTTGGAGGGCAGTGGCATGATAACAGATCACTGCAGCCACTACCTCCCTGGGCTCAGAAGTTCCTCCCACCTCAGCCTTCTGAGTAACTGGGGCTACAGATGCACACCAACATGCCTGGCTAAATTTTGTACTTTTTGTAGAGACAGGGTCTCACTATGTCACCCAGACTGCTTTTGAACTCTTGGACTAAAGCAATATCCCCCCTAGACTTCCTGAAGTGCTAGGATTACAGAAATGTGACCATATCTGGCCACTTATTATGTGTATCTTAACACCCTTTGCAATTGTCCCATAACTTTTGAATATTCTGCTCCTTTTTTTCCCCATTTTTTTTCTCTTTACATTTCAATTTGGGAAGTTTCTATTAAGATATCTTAAAACTTACTGATTCTTTCCTTGACTGTCCAGTGTACTAATGAGCCCATCAAAGGCATTCTTCCCTTTCATTATAGTGCTTTTAATTTCTAATTTTCTTCCTGATTCTTTTGTGGAATCTATCTCTTTGTTTACATTGCCCATCTGTTCTTGCATGTTGCCCACTTTTTTTCCTTAAAGCCCTTAGCACATTAACTATAGTTTTTAAATTCCTGGTCTAATAATTCCAAAAATCAGTGTCATATTTGAGCCAGGTTCTGATGCTTGCTTTCTCTCATTAGACAATTTTACTTGTTTGTTTTGGTTTTTGTTGTTGTTGTTGTTGTTTGTTTTTTTGCCTTTTAGTGTGGTTTATAATTTTATTTTCAAAGTGAGAAATGATTTATTAAGTAATAGAAACTAGAGTAAATAGGTCTTTAGTGTGAATGTTTACATTTATATAGCTACAAGTTAAGCTGTGTTTAATGGTTGCTGTAGCTGGAGGTGCTAGAGCCTTCCATTTCCTCTAGACTTTTTGTTTTTGTGTTCTTTGTTGTCTTGGGATTTTCCTAGAGACTCCTTCTTAAATAGAGTCTTAGCTTTATTGTTCTTTCTGCTGTAATCTTGTTTATTACACAGAAGCCTGTTAATGTGGTGGTAAGGTATGAGGAGAGGGAAAAATGTTTATACTCTGATGATTTGGACTTAGTCATTTAGTAAGCCTGTGCCCCTGGGCTGTGACCGTGGCAAGTACTTCTCAGCTTTCCCATTGTATAGGTGAGATAAGAAGGTTAGAATGAGGTGGAGCTGAGTATTTCATTCTTTTCATGCTTGAGTTTTTGGTAAACTAGTTTCCCCTGAGCAAAGGCCTTTGTTAATGAGAACAGATCTCTCTTGGTGTATTTAAAAATGGTTACTTTTGCTACCTTCCTCCCCTTCACCTACATCTGCCACATGTGTACCTATGCAACAATCTTACATGTTCTTCACATGTACCCCAAAACATAAAATGCAATTTAAAAAAAGAAAAAAAATGATTACTTTTCCTTTCGCCTTGCTGAAAGCAGATATTGATTTTTCTCTGATCTTCACTTTGATAGCTTTGTTGGTCTCTAGGAGGTAAAACTCATGAAATTATGAACTCTCTCACCAACCCCTCCCCCAGCCTGAACCCAAAAGAGTTTTTGTCTTTCAAGCTAGTCCACACTTGGCTTCCATAAATCAGTCAATTACCACTGAAGTTTACCTGCCCATTAGTTACTTACTTGCTCCAGTGGCTTCTACTTTAATTGTATCATTTAAATTTCAGTGTTATTTTGTTTGTTGCTGAAATATAACAATATAGTTACACTTTGTATATTGTTCTGTATCTATCATCTTGCTGAATTCGCTTATTGATGCTTGTGGATTTTCTGTTGATTTTTAAATGGATGTTCTACGTACACAATCATGTTATTTATAAATAAAACCATTTCATTTCCCATTATTTCTAATTTTATTAGCTTTGTTTTTTTTTTTTTCCCTTATTGCAACTACTGCCGATATAATGTTGAATAGAAGTGGTGACTGAGTACCTTTGTTTCATTCTTAATTTAGTAAAATTTTTCAATATTTCTCCTTAGGTATGATATGTATTTTAGAGTTCTTTCTCTTCCAAGCCACTCTATCAGTTTAAGAATGTTCCCTTCTAATCCTATCCTCAGAATGTTTTATTTTTTCTTTATCATAAATTAATGTTGAATTTTATCAAGTGCTTTTTTGGCATCTATTTAGTTGATTGTCCTTTTATTTTCTTAGTGTTGCAAATTACAGCAACTAATTTTTTGAACATTAAATCAACTTTACATCCTAGAATAAATCCAATTTGAATTTGTTTTATTATACATTTTATTAGATCCAGAATGTGATTTGTTAATGCTTTATTTAGTATTTTTACACTATGTTATTAGGGAGACTGGCTTATAAGTTCTATTTCTCTGCTGATTTTGGTATCAAGGCTAACCAGCTTCATAAAATGAGTTGGGAAGTGTTCCCTCTTCTTCTGTCCCTGGGTGAGTGTGTGCAAGATCAAGGTCACTTCCTACTCGAATGTTTAGAAGGATTTCATCAGTGAAGAATGTGGGCATAGAAGTTTACTTGTGGGAAAGAATTAAATTACAGCCTCAATTTCTTTCATATGTGGATGACAATTCAGATTTTCTGTTGCATCTTATTGTTGCTGGTTTTGGCAAGTATTGCTTTTCCAGGAATTTGTCCATTTTATTTATATTTTGAGATTTACTGATATGATGGTTTTATAACTTCCCCTTTTCTTCATAATATCGATAATTTATGTATCCTCTTTTTTCTGGCTAACTTTGCCAATGATTATCCATTGTATTAGTTTTTTGCAAACAAACAACTTTTCCTTTTGTTGTGTTTCTTTGCTGTAAGCTTGCTTTCTATTTCATGGATTTCTGCTCTTACCATGATTATTTCCTTCCTTCTACTTTATTTTGGTTTCATTTGCTATTCTTTTTTTTAGCTTTTCTAGATCAACATTTAGATTATTCTTTTTCAACCTTTCTTCTTCTCTAATACATGCATTTAACACTTTAAATATCCTTCTGATTATGGTTTTAGCTATACCCCATATATTTAGACATGTTCTACTTTCATTGTTAATCAGTTCAAAATATTTTCTAAGTTATAGTGTGCTTTTTACTTTGATCTAAGGATTCTTTAGAATGTATTCTTTACCATATATGGAATCTTGGGATTTTCTAGCTATCTCTGCTTTTAAAAAATGTTTTAATTCCATCCTTGTCAGAGAATGCATTCTCTATTAGTTCAATCCTCTAAAATTTTTCGAGACTCATTTTGTGGCTCAGGTCAATTTTGGTGATTGTTCCAAGTGCACTTGAAATTAATATATACTGTGGTTGTTGAATTTAGTATTTCACATATGTCACTATGACAACAGCTTATTAATCAGGTCCTTCAAGTTCTTTATATAATTATTGATTTGAGGTTTTCTCATTCTATTAGAAGAGGTGTGTTAAATTAACTATGGTTATAGATTTATATATTTCCTCTTTTAATACTCTCAATTTGTGATTTATGCTTTTTAAAACTCTATTTTGAAGTGCATTCAAATTTAAAATCATTTTGTCTTTCTAATAGGTGGATCCTTTTATCATTATTAAATATCCCTTTTTATTTTTAGTAATGCTTTCTCAATTAAAATCAACCTGTCAGATAATTGCATAGCCGTACTTGCTTTCATTTGGTTGATATTTGAAGGGTATATCATTTTCTATTATTTAACTTTCACACTTTCCAGATTCTTATGCCTAACCATATATTATGTTGTCTCTTTTGTAAGCAGCATAGTTTTGCTATTATTAAAAAAATCCAGTCTGACAATCACTGTGTTTTAATTGGAATATTTATTTAATTTACATTTAATGTGATTTCAAATATATTTATATTTAAATTTATCATTTGCTCTTCATTTCCTACTTGCTATGTTTTAAAATTTCCTTTTTCTTCTCCTTACTTGACTTCTTTTGAATTGATGTTTTTATTATTTCTATTTCCTTCTCTACCATTCTCTTTGTGATTGGCATAGAGAGTACACTGTCTACCTGTATCTTATTAGCAGTCTTTCATGTATTACAATCTTCTTGGATTCTAGGCCGATAGTTATTTGCTTTTAGCATTAAGGATGTCATTTCATTATCTTCTAACTTCTATTGATCTATTGCAAAGTCAGCTTTATCCACATGTTTTATATATGTATACATGCACATGTATAACAAGATACACAAGAAAGTGTAATAGTTACTGTTTCCGAGGACTGTAGGGGAGAATGCATTTCCCTGACTTTTCTAGCTTTTCAAGGCCTCTCATATTCCTTGGCACAAGACTCCCCGTCTCCCCACCCCCAAACTCCATCTTTAAATTCAGAATGGCCAGTTGAGTCTTTCTACAATACAATGGTTTTGATCCTGACACTTCTGTGTCCCTCTTCACTACTTAAGGATGCTTGTAATTATGTTGGGATGACCTGGATAATTACATGAGCCCTATTGCCCCATTTGCCGATCAGCAACATCAACCCCACTGGCATGTCTAATTCCTTTTTGCCATGTAAGTGACATATTCACAGGTTCTGGGGATTTGGCCTAGCACATCTCTGAGGATACGGGGTGGGGGAGGTGCATAACACAGGTGAGACTTAAAAGGTAGAAACTTCATGCTGGGTGAGTGACTCTGCAAAATAATTTGGCAGGTTCTTAAAGATGACCTTGAAGTGCAGCCTGTTTTTCCTTTAGTGGCCACAAATCATGGATTTACTGGGTAATCCCAATTTCATACATCCCCTGCCCATTGTTCTACCAAATATGTTTAGATTATGGGTCTTCGTTTTGATGCCCCCAAATCCCAATTACATAAGAGAAGAAATGCAAAGGATACTAATGATAGGTTACTCCTTTCAAAGAATAACTGACTACATTCACCTTTTCATCAAATTAAAGCTTACCTGATGGATTGGGCAATAGCTCTGTTTCTCTGTGAGCCACAAGGGGCCACAGTCGGGTCTGAATGTCTATGGACGGTATGTGATGACAATATTTCTTCACTCCTTTGTTCTCCTCTAGGAATGTATAGGGGTTTTCTGCCTGTTCAGAGGAGGACTTTGTTGGCAATCAATGACTCTCAGCAGTGAATAATAACAGCCACAACTAACCATGAGTCTGGGATTGTGCCAAGTGTTTTACATGTGAGCTCTGCTGCTGGCTGTTGGCTCCCACGCATAGACCTCTGTTCTTGTTTTGCCACTCCTGTGCCAGGGCCTCCCACAGTGCTTGGCTCAGAGTAGGTGTTCAATAAATATGAGTAATGTGAGTGATTCTATCGACTTTTCACAACATCTTTAAGATGCTATAATTCCCCTATTTCATTGCTTGGAGACAGGCTCAGAGAAGCTAAATGACCTCCTGCAATCACAGAGCACGTAAATGGCAGAACTGGGATTCAAAGCTGGATCTGACTCTGGAGTCTAGGCTTTTAGTTTTTCTGTTTTTGTTTTTTGTTTTTTGGGTTTTTTTGGTAACGAGCCTCGCTCTTGTCACCAAGGTTGGAGTGCAGTGGCACGATCTCAGCTCACTGCAGCCTCTGCCTCCTGGGTTCAAGCGATTCTCCTGCCTTAGCCTCTCAACTTCTGGGACTGTAGACTGTAGGCATGTATCACCATGCCTGGCTATTTTTTTTTTTTTTGTATTTTTAATAAAGATGGGGTTTCGCTGTATCAGCCAGGATGGTCTCAATCTCTTGACCTCGTGATCCACCTGCCTCAGCTTTCCAAATTGCTGGGATTACAGGCATGAGCCACCGTGCCCCGCCTTAGCTTCTACACTCATCAGTCTCCTGTTCAGAGTAGTCTGTGTGACAGACACATGCCTCAAAGAAGGCAGGCCAAGAAAAATTTGGGAGTCAAGTCTGAAAACTGAAGTCAGTAAGATTATAAAATGAATGAGGTTAACCACTTGGAGTGGTGGTTTGTTGCTGGGATGACTAGCAGGTTTTCCAAGTGTCCATAAGGGAGAACAAAGCACA